>NC_142687.1:23125000-23750000 GCF_056320005.1 Nelumbo lutea | reverse complement strand
TGAGAAATAAGCATTAAGTAATTTTTTGAACAACCACTTAAAGCTGCATTTGACATTCCTTATTTTAAAGAATTATCTATTTTTTACTGTTAAAAACTAAGTGTTCACAAGGGCATTTTAACTAAGGAAGATAAGTCCTTTAAATAAGGAATGCCAAATGCAGCCTTAATCACTTGTTTTTCTAATAAGCCCATACTTACCCTAGATTTTTTTTAAGCAAAAACTTGGCCTTAGATTGGGTAGACTGGTCAACTTACACCCATAATGAAACAATGTCAATTGGTTAGGTTGGATGAAAATATCCAAGTCGATTAGGAACATAATCAGGAACATTCAATCTTGGTCATGAATGCTTTTTTTGTAGAAATTCGGTAGGTTGGTCATCCGGATAGAGCGAACACGACCTTTCATCTAGGAATTATTCTTTTTTTTTTATTTGTTTGGGTGTTCAAGAATCAAAACCTTTCCCTGGAATATCGGGAAATTAGTTTTTTGGTTGATCAGTTTCATCTTTAATTCTTATTAACTTCTAGAAAACGGGGGTGGGGGTGGGGCGATTCAGTCAGGTGGATGATCAACTAATCAATTTCGCTTCAGGCTAGTTAAGAAATGTCCGAATTGAGTTGAGTTGAATACCAAGGGAGAAATAAATTCCTTCTCCCCATCTGAAACAGTGAATAGAATAATGATCAATAATGGCTTCGGTAGTACATGAAATGCTCTTCTTTATAACAAAAGCTTCTTATTTATTTATTTATTTAGGCAAAACTACAAGTTGGATCGAGTTCATGTGTTAATAAATCTGCAATTTTTCCTTACTTCCCCTGTAACGAAGCTGTCAGGATCGGTGATATTTCCCATCTTCACCATAGAATCTGAGAACTGCTGGAAGAAAGCAATTGGGTCGAAGGCATATTTCTTAACAAGCTCCTTGGTCTCAAGTGCCAGCTTGCTGGAGTACATCTCCTGGTCCGAGTTCAGTAGTCCCTCCCCTCGCAGCAGTATCTGATAGAAAGAATTGTCGAAAAGGTTGGGTGAGAAATAATCCATCGCAGTCGTATTGTCATCTCCTCCAATGGGTGGGCAACCAGATTTCAGGTTGCTGAGATATATCTCTGTGAGCGGATTCTTGTGTGCAGTTTCCTGGAAGTCTCCATAAATCCTCTCTCGAAAGTTCACGCAGCGGGCCATGCCAATGGTGTGTGCACCTGCAATTATATTCCATGACCACCATTAATTTTTTATTAGCCCATTTTAATTCCTAGCATGTAAATTATATAAAAACATACCCTCGGGCTGTAAAGAGATACATATATACCTGCAAGAGCTACCATATCCGTGACTGAGAGACCTTGATAAAGGAACTTTGATATGAGAGTGAGAAGACCCTGATCAGGAGTAGGCAGATTCGTGGTTGCTAGGCTGAAGCTTGCAGTCCTGGAATCCTTTCTACCCAGAGGAACATGCCAGTAAGGCCCGCCCACCTAAAAGAGCGGTGCAACAATTAATTAATCCTTGATTTCTATATATGTAGTAAGACATCAGCATCTTGACCTAAGACAAACATTAGTGGTACACTGCTACGTAGTAGTCCTTAGTTTTACCAGAATGACTGCATCCCTTGCTGCAATGGTGAGTATATCTGCGCAGGATACGATTCCGGGGCACTCAGATTCGAGCTTGTTCTTGATCCCGTCAATGATCCTGAAACCTCTCAGGGAGCGGATACTAGTGGGTGCTTTCTTCTCTCCTCTGAGGGTGATTGTGTCATCAAGCAAAACTGACCCGTCACATCCCTGTGTCACACAGAGATTTTGTTAACAGTACGTCTGAAAATCTCGACTAATTAAAAAGATAACAGTCACAGGGCTAGAGTGAACATAATGAGGAAACAGATGAAGGGGAACCCTCCGGCCAGCCATAGGCATAGAATACGTACTAACCTGGACAAAGCAGTCATGAAAATGGAGGCGGAGTATGGACGCTGCATTGCGTGGATCAGACAGCACTGCACATTCCATCTCTTTCCTTACGATCTCCAGCACATTCGGGCACGTAGATGAATAATAATCCAGTGTTAAAGGAGGGTCTGTCGCATGCAAATTAATAGCATAGACGCTTAAGATGGAGAAGAAGATAAAGGCTGAATGTTGCAGGAATGGAGTTGGAGGTTTTGCATACTGAGAAAGTGCCATAGCTCTCTCTCTCTCTCTCTCTTCCGCGTTTCTGTGAATCCAGAAGTAGAGATTATTGGGAGGCCAGGTTGGATTAGACTAGTTGCTGTTTTATAAGGTAGACTAGAAGCTTGTAAAGTGTGTCTTGTTATTAATTGATATCCAGGCATTGAGATGGTGTCTTGGGTGAAGTTGTGTAGAAGTCAAGGGAGGATGAACTAATATTGATTTGGTTGGTGTTAGTCTCAAACTATATTACCAAACCTTCTTGTACGAGACACCATGTTTATTTCTCTGTGTCAACTCTGTGAACGTAAACAGCTACGTTAGCTGTACTCGGTTTCATTGGTTGGTCACTTCCCATGCTTCTTTACGTAAAAAAGACAGTACCGATCGAGAGACATGCATGCATCGTATATCTTGTCTGTGACCCAACGGGCTAGTCTGGACTGTTGGGCGGCCCAAAACTGGAATTGAATTTTTATAGGTATGCAGTGTAATTCAGAAATCTGAAATGGGCCTGTCCATATATAGGACATAGGTCAACTTCAAATTATCCAATCCATGGAGACTTGAGTGGGAGTCATTGGTGGAACGGTCCACCTGCTATGTTTGTGCTCTAGGCTTGTAGACCATTGTTATTCATCTATAATAGATAGTTACATACATATAAAATTTAGGCCATTTCTTTTCTGTCCTACATACTCCTTTACAAGCAAAAAACTTACCTAAGGAGCAAACTCACAGGAGATTGAAAATTAGGGTTCATCTCAGCTCTCCAGCAAAGAAAACCATGAAAACTTGACCAACTAACAACAATTTTGTCATCTAAGCTGTCCATGATTTGAGGGAGGACTCATGGCAGCACTGTTCATGTTTTCTTCAGGATTCGTTTTGGTTTACATGTGGTTTGGAATTGCCCAGCCTGGACTATACCATACGTTAGCTGAATGGTTTGGAATTGCCAGTTTGCTACATCGCCCTTCTATATGACAATTTTTATATTTGGAGTTTAAAATGTAGATTACTCAATCTAGCTCTAAGTTGGAAGAAATTAACACTAAGGATGAAGAGGAGTTGTATTAATCAGCTGGCTCTGTCTGCACAGACTCACTCCCATGAAGTGTTCTGTTTCGTGAATTCTAATGGTTTTGAGGTTGACTGTTGAGTCTGGGCGGGGTTAAATGAATTCAACATGTGGAATATTTAACCACCTAATAGAGTCAAGTTAATGTCTTCCTGAACCACCATGATTCATTCATGGGGTCAGGGCTGGTGATATGATATGGTTGAGATCCAAGTCCAATGGATCAAACTTCGGAGATTCAGGGGAAGGGCCGGGTGGAGGAGACGCGGTAGGCAGATCCCTAGCAATATAATATTAAGTTAAAAATCTTATCTCATCAAACAATGCAGCCTTCCTACTATCAAGGGGTATGCAAATCTGAATCGGATACAAATTTTGCATCCATCTGCTATGATTTGCACTTTTTTGTCTTGCTTTTATCCATATTACTAGTGCAAATTTTACATATGAAAAAAGCGATGCAAGATTGGCACCACTTCCTCCTACCTTAATTCTCTCTAGTATGAAGTAGGGAATTCAATTTGCTTCCCTACCTTCCTCTCCCCAAATAAAACCTTGCTTTGGCTTCATTATGCCTCCTTTTACATCAACAAACAAAACAAAGTCAAATAGAAGAAGCAAAAGCAAACCAGGATTTACACTCAGCCATCCATTTGAACTCCTATGCATTTACGCTAGCACAAATGAAATTCTCACTGCAACCAAACGTAGCCTAAAAGCATATTTGAGTCACCTGTATTAAGTGAAAGAATATGTATTTATTTGGTAATAACTTGGAGGGAATACGCCCTTGAACGGGGTAATCAAAACCGCTGATTAATTTGTCAACAACTCATTTCTTCTAAGTCAGTAATCGTTATTTTTCCTTTTGACAGAGGATGTTGTGCCTCTTTCGAATTCTAGGGACAGTTAATTAGCACCATTGTTGAATCAGTCTGTCAACCTTGAAGACCATTTCCAGATTTCAGAACATGTCTCTTCTCGTTAAATAAACATTTGAAACATTAATACTAAGACACCGCCAGGGGTTGAATTAGTGCATTATTGGAGAGGATATTGGACTAAGCTATTTTTCTGGGGACATGGTCTAACGATGATATCACGTATGTCTAAATTCTGAAACATTAATTATTCATTCCTTTCCTACAAACGATAATCCATTATTCTGAAGGATAAGAATTGAATGAAGTTTAATTAATTTTTTTTTTAATTTCCTTGGCCTAATCTCCGGAGGGTAGAACATGTTCCATATTGGTCTGATCAGACTTGATCAAACCCCAGATAATTGCTTTCAATGTTTCATATATATAAAATGATCTGACTACGTCCACCTTGGGAAGCAAAAGTAGACCAAGCAAATGGGAGAGTTGCATTGTTTGGAGAATCGGTAATTAATTCAAATATACAACAGATGTTTCATACTTTTATATTTCTCAGTTGGGTCATAACATACTAGACCATTTCAACAAATTCTACCTATAAATGAAACGGTCTTTATGCTAGAGTTCTCACCCTTGAAGCATCGAGTTCTTCTATCAAAACTCAAAAGTGATTTTAGTGAAAGAATCGTCATGGCTGCAGCTCAAGTTCTTGCTGTTTCTATCCTATTGGCCTTAGCTTCCTCCCTGGCTTTCGCTTCTGATTCAAGTCCCCTCCAAGACTTCTGTGTTGCCATTAAGGATCCCAAGGCCGCAGGTACTTGTTCTCTCCACTTTTCAATTCTGCACTCTAAACAAGATTAATGTTTCTAATTATATCTAAGTTGCTTCTTAAATTTTACCAATGACTACGCATTTAATTTCTTAAACTGAACCTGATCAACGTCAACATCATCAGACCTTACAGTTCACGACATAGAACTTAGTTTTGCAAACCTATGAAAGGCCTAGCTTCTAGCTTCATAGTATCTAATATTTCTTGATAATATCCTTCTGTTTTAAGTTTAATGATATTCACTGCTTAAGTAGTATATATCTGGTTGATTGTGGACTGAATTTTGCTAAATCAAATAACATTTTTTTTTTCTTTTGTAGTGTTGGTAAATGGGAAGTTCTGCAAAAACCCAAAACTTGCAAAAGCAAAAGATTTCTTCTTTTCTGGTCTTCACAAGCCTGGAAACACATCCAACCCAGTGGGCTCCAAAGTAACTGCAGTGAACGTAGAGCGAATTCCTGGGCTGAATACTCTTGGAATCTCCTTGGCTCGCATTGACTTTGCTCCCTATGGTCTCAATCCTCCCCACACGCACCCACGCGCCACCGAGATCCTGGTGGTGTTGGAGGGAACTCTCTACGTCGTCTTTGTCACCTCCAACCCTGACAACCGCTTAATCACCAAAACCCTTAACAAGGGAGATGTGTTTGTGTTCCCCATCGGCCTCATTCACTTTCAGTTCAATACCGGAGAAACCAATGCTGTGGCTCTAGCTGGCCTGAGCAGTCAAAACCCTGGTGTTATCACCATTGCTAATGCTGTGTTTGGATCAAAGCCCCACATCAGGGATGATGTTCTCGCCAGGGCATTCCGAGTTGACTCCAAGCTTATTGATAATCTTCAAGCTCAGTTTTGGATGGACAACAACTAGAAAGGGCATTGCGTACTACTGGTCCTAGTCCAAACTCATAAATTGATTGTTTTAATTTTCACTGATTCTAACTATTCCCAATAAGAAATTATTTGATTGTAAACCAATAAGAAATTGTTTGGTTGTGTCTGTAATACATGATTAATTTCTGAAATGATAGTAAAATAACTTGTAAAATGTTTAGTTGTTTACAATATAATAGTGGAATAATTAAGGCCCTGTTTGCTTTTTGGTAGTTAAGTATTTACTTACTTAAATGTGCTTATCCAGGTAAGTGGTTCCTAGTAAGACATTTTCATTTACTCATATTCTTTTATTTTCATTTTTAACCATAAAAATCCACTAAGTGGGAAAGTTACTTAACCCACTAATCACGAGACAGAGATTAGTGGGTCCATCCATTTACAAAGCTTTCCTAGCTACTTAATGACTAGAGCCCATTCGATAATGGCTAAAGTAGCTGAACTGACTTATTGCTTTATTTTCGGTGGAAAAAATTATCATGTAATAAAATATTTGAAGGTATAGATTAGACGTACGAGTCTGGATCTCCTACCCACAAGAACCTTGTCTGCGTCTATCCATATAACATCGCAGCCACATATGGAGAACATCTCATCCTCTTACATAATATTATGCATGGGAAGATGTTCCCAATACACGAGGATAATATGTTGTGGATAGACATGAACAGAGTTCTTATGGACAGGAGATCCAGAGTCTAGACGTACATATAGTTGTCAATCCAACAAATAAGGCTTCGGCCACGTGCCTATTAATATAAAATATGCCCTGAGAGAAGGTTTTATTTTGAGTACTTGCAAAGAGTTTTGATCAGCCAAATATTTTGTATGTAAATATAAAGGTGGTGAAAGCCGAAAGGAATGTAAAGATTCATTTTAGCTGCAGACAAAAGTTGGAGTTAGTCATTTGTGGAGGCTCACCAAACAACCCAACTTGATTATGTTTTTTGACTAATATAATAGGTTGGCCATGTGCCTGCAACCCATATATACAGCCCTACCCTCAACATGTAATTGGAACTTTCTGCTCTTTAATTTTTCATTTTGTTTTTAAGTTAAAACCTATTCATAAAAATATTTTATCTGGGGGATTCCTTTCGAACCTCAAACCAATTTATCAAGTGGAAGTTTCTTTGAATAATTTTGGATAAAGCCAAAATACTTTTAAGGTCCAATATGATCTTTAAAAGCTCAAATCTAAATTCTATTCAAGTGCAACCTAATTGTTAGAAACTTCTTATTAACTTTTCCTCTACTTTCTCTTTCTTTCTTTATACTCGAGAGGAGACCACATCTCCGCCCCACAGCACATTCAATTCTCTCCATGTATTGAGAGCATCTCCCAATGATGAAATATGTTGTGAGGCATTGTGGGGGGGAGAGGTGAACTCACTTGAGAGTCCACTTAATCATTGGAATTCGGATTTATTTCTCACATAGCACTCTTCACACCATCCTCATGGAAGGTTACAGTCATGCATGCATTAGGATAATCTCCCCATGAATAGCAACATACAAGTAAGGGAGATATTCTTAATTGTATAACTGTATTAATGCTGTGAGGATGGTATGAGGAGCATTCTTTGAGGAGCAAATTCGGATTCTGACCATTTGTATTGGAACTTTTCTCCCTATTTATAAAAATAAAAATAGGTGATATGATCCCTGATGATACTAAAGGTTGAAAGCATCATATCAGTCACACTCTTAGGCTGTATTTGGTTTTTACCAGGTTTCCTTTAACTTTTCTTTCAAACCAAAACAGCCTCAAGGATCAAAACTTTCAACCAGACTGTTGTAGACCAATGAAGATGCACGACCCAATTGAAAATTGATCACATGGTAGCTACGAAAGGTCTAGAAACTCTTTAATGAATATCCCACATAAAAGTAGAGGTTGATTTTCACCAAGGTAGGGGTGCAACTTAAGTTTGGTTGAGAATATGTTGAATTAGGGTTGAAAAATATGTACCTGGTTTGACTTTGGATTGATTTAGGGTTAAGGCCTTTGGCTAAGGGTGTCAATGGACAGGTTTTGGATTGGACAGATCCAATCCAAAATCAATTTGGATGGAACCAACAATATATATTGGATTGGACCAATCCAATTCAAAATATTTATTAGATTGGATTGGACCTGATCTATCCGTAATAAATTTATATTGGGTTGGATTGGATAAAGCCAATATAATATCTGATCCATTGATATAAGATAAGAATATAAGTGTTAATGGACCGGGTTTGGGTTGAAACCAATATAAATTAAAACAAATTTGAACAGATTGGATGATTCAAACATTAAATTAGATCGGTCCAAAATGATTCAAAATATTCATTAGATTGAATTAAACCTGGTCCATTTGTAATGGACTCACATTGGACTGGATCGAATTGGACCAAACCCATTTCAATTGACACCCCTGCCTCCGGCAACACAAACAAAGGAAAACCCTGAGGGGTATCATGGGCCAGGCCGATCTCAGCCTACCCAGGAGTGCTTTTGGGCCCATATCATATAAAATACGGTATATTTATAATATTTAATATAATAACATAATAAGTAAAAAATTTTACGTTATAAATTATATATTGACAAAATTGTAGGTCCGGCCGTGTCCAGGTCAGGCGTGCCTGGGTGGTAGGCCGGCCAAGATCGGAAAATGACAATTGGGTCAGTTGTAGGCCAATGCTGCAATTGAGTCTGATGGCCCAGGCCCACTGAGTCTGAACGTCGTGGCTCCGTCGTCAAAAGTTTTCTCCACGAGATCCCCTTTGACCTTTGTCTGTTGTCCTTGACTCTAATAAGATCGTGTTCATAACCTCTGCGCCTGCGGTTGTACCGCATTAGTTGTAGTGCGGTAGTGCCTCTATATGTAATGTAAGGTTGCAAACTTACATACAATAACAAAGCAGAGTATTGAGTGCAGGGAAATGATGATGGATATCAATGGGAAACCAGCTCTCCTCGGCTACCGCATGCCTGCAGAGTGGGAACCCCATTCACAGTGTTGGATGGGTTGGCCTGTGAGTGTATTACCCCTTTTTCCTTTTTCGAAATTCCCTATGTTCGATTTGGGAATGTTTGAACCTCGGGCTCGGGTTTTTTCGTTGCCAATTTCACGACAATTTACGCTTTTCTGTTTTCGCAATTTCCGTAGCATATCGTGATTTGATTATGAGATTTATGTGATGGTTTTTTTTTATAATGGTGGATGGTGATTCTTTCTCCTCTGGGAAATTTTATGGAGTCTTACGGTTAGTCTGTCATGTTCAAGTAACGGAACTTGACTTTAGATGCTCTGTGCTTTAATAGCTTTCTTCAGTACCATCGATGGTTCCTTGGAAATATATTAAAGGATTAAAAGCCTGGACCTTTTATTACTTAGTCCCTACAATTGTATAGGGCTTTCCATGGACTGTTATGTGTCTTACATGCTATCACGTTCAACAAGAAAATTAAATTTCAGGTCATCAGGTGTTCGAAGGACTCGTGACTTACGCACCGGCTGAGAAAATTATCATGTATTCAGGCTTTTATCTTCGTTTTAACTAGTTTTGGATTAGCGTTGTAAACTGACGCTTCAAAATGGCAGGCACTAACCCTAGTAAAAATGAACAGTTTCTCTCTTTTCCTGTCAAGTGTCAAGTGTCAATTGTCATGTTTCTGTTAATTGCGGTATGGTTCTGCCTCAATACCCAAGTCATTATTCTCCTTCCATGAGGTCCTAGGCACCTCTCTGGTAAACTTCAAAACTCTAAAAACGTCCTTCCTTAGACAATGTGTAAAGTATCTTTTTGTCCGTTCACCATTGATGATCTATTTCCTCTACTTTGTTTACTTGTTCAAGAATGACTTAGTATGTCCCTGGTTCATTATTTTGATCAAGCAACGTTTTCATTACAGGAGCGTCCAGATAATTGGCGGGATGGTGCGTTGCATGCTCAACGTGTCTTTTCCGAGGTTGCATGCGCCATCTCAAAATTTGAGTCCGTTACTGTGTGTGCAAGTGCTGCTCAGGTGAGCAAATGTTTTAATTGATGCAAAAGTTTCTTTAGATGAGTAGCCTTTGATACTTTTATCCATTGAGTTTGACTTTTCTTCTTTGGAACTTTTTTACATGCTCAAGTGGGATAATGCACGCACTATGTTGCCCCAAAATATAAGGGTCATAGAGATGAGTATGAATGACTCTTGGTTCCGTGATACTGGACCAACTGTAAGCTTCTCAGTGCTTTAATTAAAACTGCAATTGTTTTACCAATGCTTTCTAGGTTAATATTCTGTACATTCCCTAGAGTGACAAGTTTTTCCAACAGTTTGTCATACGTGACAGCACGTCGTCATCTGGATATTCAGAGCAGAAGGTTGCTGGAATTGATTGGAATTTTAATAGTTGGGGTGGTAAGACATTAAATTATGCATGTCTTATGGTGAAGTATTTGTGGTACATGGTATTTTTATTGTGGCTGAACTATGAAAATGATATTTGTACCCAAAAACAAACAAAATAATAATAATAAAGGGAAAGAAAGAAAATAAAAGAAGAAGAACCCAGATACCTGTACAAAGTATGGATCTGCTACCCACAGGACACTACAACCGCACATCTCACATACAACCCATCAATGACAAAATACAAGTTTGAGATGTGTGCTGTACTGTCTTGTGGGTAGGTGTTAGTAGTGTATTGTGGTGGGTAGCAGATCTGGTCTCACCTCTACATACCTAGCATACTGACTTAAGATACTGCATGGACACTTCTAGATGTTTTCTATACTATTAACATTTTCAAAATATGTAAAATCTGTACATTTTAGAAATTTAATTGAATTTGGCAAGCAAACATAAGTCTTGAGAAATGGCATTTAGCTTGAAATTCTTGATGCAGAGGCATGATATAAACATATTACATAATATACCCATACTCATATCTGTGTCCGAGATTTTAGGAAATGGGGAGTCATATCACCATCCTGTTCCTTTGTTCATATTAGTACCCGTATCTAGGAATCATAAGAAATGATATGATGCATACCTGTTCTTTTGAAAGAAATTGCTAAATACTTGGTGCTATAAAGTTATGTGTAGGAAGAATAGAATCCAGGTTCAATTATTAGTTGAAATAACAAGAAATTGGTTTCATACTTACGCTTTATTTGATGTCTAAGATGCATTATGTACAAGCTACTTTAGATCTGGTCTCTGAAGTAGTAATGCATCACTGTAACTGTTGAAAAGATATTCCTGGAAGAAAATACAACAAAATATAATTTGACAAAGAAGTTTTATCCTTTAAAAGAGATTTTTTTAAGAAAAAACAAGTGTTAGAAGTTGAGGAAATAAAAGGAAATATATAGATGATTCTTAAATGAAAGCTTGTTGTAATTCATTCTAGAAAATCCATATAAAGAAATGCACTAACTATAGAGCTAGGTAGCAACTTTTAGAAATGAGCATAGCTGCAGCTAGAACCTTCGAACTTTGTATCTCCTATTTATTTGTTTGAACATCGAGAAAATGCCCACTAGTCGCCACTCACCATATTAGTGGTGATGGGTCCCCATATTGAAGATAAGAAATCGATTCAATGGTGGCATTCACTATGAACCCCCTATAACTAACTCTTGCACAAGGCACACAAAACAAAGAACTGGGGAAAGAAAGGAAAAGAAGCCAGTTAGCAAGAATAGTGAAAGAGACCTCAGAACCCATTCATGCCATTGGGGAAGTGCGCTGCAACCTTGCCCCATTATTAGTTTAGAATCTAGTAGGGTGGTGGTTCTCGGGTCTCCCCTTTTCCACCTCCTTTGGAACTAAATCTTAAAGAGTGGGCAAGGGGTGTAGAGCTAAATGTAAGCCCTACATTCCTACCCTAAGCAATCCTCGTGTTTTGAAAGCAAAAACCTTACTAGAAAGAAAAAAAGGGGGAGTTGAGGAGCTCCAAATGTTACCTTTGATTAAAGGGGAATCCTTCAGTGAATATGGAGAGGTTCGATAAAAGAATAAATGTCCAAGGAGGTATTTGATGGCTGTATGACCTAGAGAGTTTCAAACTTAGAATGGCAGAGGAGGGAGAGTAGGGAGATGAAGGAGAAGGGGAAAGGTCTTTGGTGGGTTCTTTGGTTAGGGGGTTTTCTCTTGATGGTTATTTCAATCCCCTAGGGATTTCCCCCCTCTATTTATAGCTGAAGTGGAGGGGTCAACTATGGGGATTTTAGGGAAAATCTAAGGGTAAAAGAATCTAGGTATATGTGGAACGAGGCTAGTTTTGGAAGTGAAGGCGAGCTTAGGAATCTTGTAGGGGAAGATTCTTCATTTTCAAGGGGAAATCTCCTAGGATTCTAAATCTGGGGCAAGTGCTAATAGGGGTGCTCACGGTTCGATTAACTGAATCGTGGACCTATTTTTTAAACCAAATCAGTCCTATTGGTTTCTGGAAAACCAGTAACTAAAACTCGAAGCTGATTGGATAACCGGTTGACCAGTTTGGTTAACCATTGGTTCAGTTCGTCGATTTATCGGTTTTTTATATTTATAATATATATTATAAAAAACATATAAATATATAATTAAAAATAGAAATATATATAAAATATTATATTTTAAATAATAAATAATATATTATTATTATAAATATATATATATATATATTTATATATAATGCATATTTACTAAGTTATAATATATAGAAAATATAAGATATATATAATATACATAAATATATTAAATATATAGAAATATATGTATACTAATCGGTTCGGTTAACTGTCGGTTTTTTATATTGGTTAACTGAATCCGAACCGGTACCTTAACCCTTAGTTTTTTTAAAAATTCCAAACCAGTTGGTTTGGTTAACCAAATTTTTGGTTTGATTTTGGTCGGTTTTTCGGTTTTTCTTGCTCACCCCTAGGTGCCAAGTTTAACCTTAAGGTTTGAGGAGAACAATCGATCAAAAGGTTAGGACAATGCCAGGTGTCTATGTGAAAACGTGGACTAGAGCAAAGCTGCAAGGAGTAAAACCAAGCTAAGGGGCAAGATGGAGTGAGGAGGAGAGGAAGGGAGGTCGATTTGAGCGAGGAACTAGGTGAGGTTGGGCGAAGAACGAGGAGAGACTAAGCTTGAGGAGCTTGTGAAGAGTGAAGAGGGGCTAAGGTTGAAGTTGAGGGGTGAGGCTGCGACAAGGTGTGAGGGGCATAGTTGCGAGGTGGGTGAGGCCATGACAAGGTTGTGAGGGGCAAGACCGTGGCAAGGTGCAAGAGGTGTGGTTGTAGCGAGGTCGTGTCAAGGTGCGAGGGGCTTTGCAAGGTGGGCAAAGTTGTGAGGGGTGAGGTCATGGTGAGGCCACAACAAGGTGTGAGGGGCATGGTTGCAAGGTGGGTGTAGATGGGTAACGAGCAAGGTGCGGTTGTGAGGTGGGCATGGATGTGGGTAGTGAGTGAGGCCATAGATGGGTTTGCGAGCAAGGTTGTGAATGGACTTAGTGGGCAAGGCCATGATGATTTTCGTGGGAGAAGCTGTGAATGGGTTTGGTGAGAAAGGTTGTATTGTTGGGTTCTTGTGGTGGACCTCACGGTTGGCAAGTGAAGTTGCAGATCTGTGGTTGGGTTTTAGAGGTTTTTTTACGTGTCCTTGGATAATGGCAAAGGTTGGAATGGAATCTTGGTTTGATCAAGGGTTAAACAAGTGATTTTTGGGACAAGATTTGATAGATGGAATTTTTAGGGTACTTGGGCTTTAATGGAAGTATTTAGAGGTTCAGTTTCCAAGAAGAGGGTTGTAGGGGGTCTTCAAGTAACTTTCAAGGGGTCAGGTTTGGGGCTTTGGGATAAGGTTAGGCTCAAAGGGTTGCTAAAAACAAGTGCTGACAATTTAATTTATTCCATGACAACATTGGATAAACAGGTGCCCTATTTATACACTAGCATTCTTTCTCATTTCAATTTTAGAAGCCAATGGCATCATTGCCCGCAAATAGCATGTAGAGAAGATGGGCCGAATGGCCCATAGACTGTCATTTCAGGTTATGTTATGTTTCTCTCTGTTGTGGGCCTTATTCTGGGCCCATACTCTGTAATATTCTGTTTGTGTATTTTCCTGCTCACTCAAGGGCCTCTCTGTAATTTGTCAAAGATTAACTTATTAATAAGATGTTTAGAGTGTTAGAGAGGGGTTATGTTCGAACCTCTTACTCTCTAACACTCATTGCCGCCAGCTCCCTCTTCTCTTCCTCTCTTGTTTGTTCATTTTCTGGTTTGCATCTAATCTCAAACAGTTCCATACATCAAGTTGGGTGTTTTTCAACTTGGTATCAGAGCGGGCCATTGCTTGGCGTGTCCCTCATGTGGTTCTAGTTCAGCCAACTACATGAGGAGGTTCTAGGGCTGAAAGTTTACAGTCATCCGCCTGGTTCTTGGAGGTCATTGGAGGGTGCCCAAGTTTCTATACACTTGGAGAAGGGTTCGGTGACCAGGAAGAATCAGAGAGCAAGTTGTTTGGCCTGATTTGAAATCAGAGAAAAGGACTTTCGAAGTTATCTCAGAGAACAAGTGTTCGGCCTGGTTTATAGTTCAAACCAGAGACTCTCTTGCTGTAAGTCTTTTCTCAGTCCTTTGCTGAGTTATTTTTTGTTGTTTGGGAGGACTATTAAAGCATTCAAAGCCCACATACATTCGGCCCACTGTTGCTGGACTGGTTTTCTGGGTTGTTTTGGAAGTGCTATTCGGCTGATTATTGGACTGCCGAGCTGCTGAAACTGATCTAAAACTAAGTGGCACTAGTCTCATCTTCATCCCAGCCTCTTCTTGGACCTATACTGAACACCTTGAAGTGGTTTCTTCTAGTTAACAGTAGGCTGTTAACTACTGCACTCTGAGTGTTCGACGAAAGGTCTCTTAAGGATTGTGGCCCTGTTTTCTTCTCTTTGGAACAACGGCTGTTGAGAACCTGAAATACCTTGTGATTGGAGGTTTGTTGGGTGTCCTTTAAAGGGTGAAACAGTAAAGAAAAAACTACCACCGAACTGGACTGTCACAGTTATCAAGTCTAAACTGATTCTGTGAGCTAGTTGTTGTTGCCTATTCAGCTCAAACTAAATTCATCAAGACCCCAGTACCTTGAGAAACCTATTAAAAATCCTAATTGGAGCCTTTACATGATGGATTTCTCAAGCCTTGAAAACAAGAATGCTGCTGAATATGGACAGATTTTGGGAACCCCAACTGATTCTATGCTGGCTGTAACTACAGTTAAGCTTGATGGGACCAACTACTTGGCCTGGTCACAATCAGTGAAAATCCATATTTGTAGCAAAGGAAAATGGGGTTTTATATCTGGGAGCAAGAAAGCTCCTCCAGAGGATGATCCATCTTATGAGAGATGGGTACAAGAAAACTACACAGTGATTGGGTGGCTTGTGAACTCAATGCAGCCACAGATTAGTCAGCATTATCTGTGGATGAACTCGGCTAAAGAAATCTGGGATAGTGTTGCAGAAACTTACTCACAGAAGTTGAATGTTGCCAGAGCTTACAAACTGAGAAGTGATGTGAAGAATCTAAGACAGGGGGAGAAGTCACTTGCAGCATACTTCTCAGCCCTAAAATCTATATGGCAAGAGATTGATTTGATAGAGGCCGTGACATGGGATACCCCTAAGGATGCTGAAACATATAGGAAATTGGTTGAAAGGAATAGGGTCTTTGAGTTCTTGACAGGGCTGAATTCTGAATATGACATTACAAAGCAAAACATCTTGTCCAAGGAAGATGTTTCATTGTATCAAGCATATGCTTTGGTCAGCAGTGAAGAAAGCAGGAGGCAAGTGCAGGTTCAAGGGGTCAGTATCAATGATCATTTTGCAAATATGGGAATCAAACCCAAAGGGGTTACAGAAGCCCCCAGTGGCACAGGAAAGAAGGAGGTGGTGTGTGAATATTGCAAAAAGCCGAAACACACTAAGGACAAGTGCTAGAAATTGCATCCCAGTCTTGTCCCTATCCGATTCCAGAAGAAGAATGACAGTAGAAAGACAGGAAGTGCACATACAGCCACAAGTACAGATACAGAGTTTGAGTTTGCAAGTGCACAATTGGCAGCCATGAAAGCTGATTATGAGAAGTTTGGAAGGATGATCAGCCAGCTTGAAGGTGTAACTTCATCATCCAACCCTTCTGGAAGTCCAGCCACCTCTGCATTTGCTCACTCAGGTATAAGGGCTTCTGCTAACCATGCATCTACCTCAGGTAATCCCAAGACCCCTTGGATCATTGACTCAGGTGCTTCTGATCACATGACCAACCTTTCCACTTTGTTTGTGTCATATGATTTGCTTCCTGGTCGTGACAAAATCACCTTAGCTGATGGTTCTCTTGCCCCCATTTCTGGCAAGGGAACTATCAAGCCTACAGACTCTTTACTTTTATCTTCCACTCTTCATGTACCTAAGTTAAATACCAACTTGTTATCTGTAAGTAGCTTGATCAAGTCATTGAATTGTTGTGTAACCTTTTTCCCTTCTCACTGTGTGTTTCAGGACCTGAAGTCTCGGAAGGTGATTGGGAGTGGCCATGAAGCGAATGGAATATACTTGCTCGACACCCCTGGCCAATGCTTTGATCATCCCAAGAATGTTGCTTTTGGTTCTATTTCTTCAGAGTCAGTCAGTCAAATTATGTTGAGTCATTGTAGGTTGGGTCATTTACCTTTTTCTGCTTTAAGTCATTTGCTTCCCAAACTGTTTAAGGGAGTCAGTGTGTCCAGTCTCAATTGTGAGTCATGTCAATTGTCAAAGCATTGTAGAAAAAATTATCTTGTGAGCAATAAAAGATCCTCTTTTCTTTTTCATATTGTACACTCTGATGTGTGGGGGCCTTACCACTTATCCTCTATGGGGGGCTACAAATACTTTATCCTGTTCATTGATGACTTTTCTAGATTCACTTGGATATACTTAATGAAATCCCGAGACGAAGTTCCGAGACTTGTGAGGCAATTTCATGAGCTTGTTTTGACTCAATTTGGTACCAGAATTAAGGTTTTCAGATCTGACAATGCAAAAGAATATTTTGAGAAGAGCTTATCCTTGTATCTCTCTGACATGGGGGTTATTCACCAAAGCTCCTGTGTTAGAACCCCTGAACAAAATGGAGTTGCTGAGAGAAAAAATAGACATATTGTTGAAGTTGCAAGGAGCCTTTTATTTGCCTCACATGTTTCCACAAGATTTTGGGGTGATGCTGTACTTACTGCTACTTATCTCATAAACCGTATGCCATCCAGGGTTTTAGGGTTTAAATCCCCCTTCAGTCTTCTTCATCCAGATAATGATCTCTTCCCAATTCCTCTTCGTGTGTTTGTTTGTACCTGTTATGTTCACATTCCAAGTGTGCAGAGACACAAGTTTGAACCAAAAGCCCACAAATGCATCTTCCTCGGTTACTCCCCCACACAAAAGGGTTATTGTTGTTTTGATCCAAAGACTGGCACCAGACATGTCTCTATGGATGTTACCTTTGATGAACTTTCTCCTTTTTATGGTTCCTCTCAGGAAGGACATTGTCAACAGGGGGAGAGTCTGTCACAAGTTTTTGCTCTTCCCCTTCCTGTCCCAGTTCAGTCTCTTGACAAATCTGTATCCTCACAAAATGAATCAAAGGAGGATCAGCCACTTCATTCCTCTTGTCCTAGTGCTCCTATTTCTTTACATCCTCGTCCTACCCATAATCCCAAAGTGTATCAAAGGCAGAGATCCAGGAATGAGCAAGTGGTTTCCCTTACAACAGATGATGCTCATAACCTCCCAATCACAGATGAGATAACAGGTATTGCTTCAGCTCCTTTGGAATCCCCCTTCCCAGATCTTGATGTCCCCATTGCTGTTAGGAAAGGCAAGCGGAAGTGTACTGCACACTGCATTTCCAAACACCTTTCTTATGACCTACTTTCCCCTTCATATTGTGCCTACCTCTCTTCAGTTGCTTCTAACCCCATTCCTAGGTCTGTATCAGAAGCTCTTGGGATTCTAGAATGGAGAGATGCCATGCAGGCTGAAATGGATGCGCTACATGAAAATGGTACTTGGGAGGTGGTGGATTTGCCTGAAGGGAAGGATCCAGTTGGATGCAAGTAGGTTTTTACCATTAAATACAGGGCAGATGGGACTATTGAGAGGTACAAGGCCAGACTTGTTGCAAAGGGCTACACACAGACATATGGGATTGACTATCTGGAGACTTTTGCCCCTGTTGTTAAGATGACATCTGTGAGGGTTCTTTTATCTCTGGCAGCTCACTTTGATTGGCCTCTCTATCAGTTAGATGTAAAAAATGCATTTCTGAATGGTGACTTACATGAGGAGGTCTACATGTGTCTTCCTCCAGGAATGTATGGGAAAGATATGCAAGGAAAGGTATGTAAACTGAAGAAATCTCTTTATGGCCTCAAACAATCTCCTAGAGCCTGGTTTGAGAGATTTAGAGCTGCACTTGTTAAATTCGGCTATGTTCAGACACAGTCAGATCATACTCTTTTTGTGAAGAAAAGTGGGTCTCTAGCAGTGTATCTCATTGTGTATGTTGATGACATTATAGTGACTGGTGATGATGCCTCTGGCATTCTGGGCCTTAAGTCTTTCCTCCGTACAGAATTTGAGATTAAGGATCTGGGGGAGTTGAGATACTTCCTTGGCATAGAAGTTGCCAGATCCAGGGATGGGATTCTTATTTCCTAGAGGAAATATGTCATTGATTTGTTGTCTGAAACTGGAAAATTTGGTGCAAGACCAGCTGCAACTCCTATTGATATGAGTCACAAACTTTCAGCTTCGGATGGAACTTTGTTGGAAGACAAAGGGGTCTTTCAGAGACTTCTTGGGAAGCTTTTGTACCTGTGCATGACTAGGCCAGATATCGCATATGCTGTCAGTTGCATTAGCCATTTCATGCATGCTCCTAGAGATACTCATATGGCAGCAGCAGAACGGATTTTGTGCTATCTGAAAGGCTCTCCAGGAAAAGGAATTCTATTTGCCAAACATGGTCATCTGAAACTTGAAGCCTATACTGATGCTGATTGGGCTGGAAATATTGATGATAGAAGATCTCCTTCAGGGTATTGCAGTCTGGTGGCTGGTAATGTTGTCTCTTGGAGGAGTAAGAAACAAACAGTTGTGGCTCGATCCTCCGCAGAAGCAGAATATAGAGCCATGGCACATGGAGTCTCGGAATTATTGTGGCTAAGGTCCTTAATGGAAGAACTTGGGGTAGATCATGACAAACCCATGATGTTGTACTGTGATAATCAGGCTGCCATCAACATTGCTCACAACCCGGTACAACATGATAGAACCAAACATATTGAGGTTGATAGACACTTTATTCGTGAAAGAGTCTCCTCCGGTGAAGTGTGTCTTCCATTCATTACTTCTGAAGGACAACTGACAGATTTTCTCACCAAGGGCATTTCCAAGGCAAGGCTTCAACATGACACTGGCAAGCTGGGCATGATTAACATCTATGCTCAGCTTGAGGGGGAGTGTAGAGAAGATGGGCCGAATGGCCCATAGACTGTCATTTCAGGTTATGTTATGTTTCTGTTGTGGGGCTTATTCTGGGCCCATACTCTGTAATATTCTGTTTGTGTATTTTCCTGCTCACTCAAGGGCCTCTCTGTAATTTGTCAAAGATTAACTTATTAATAAGATGTTTAGAGTGTTAGAGAGGGGTTATGTTCGAACCTCTTACTCTCTAACACTCATTGCCGCCAGCTCCCTCTTCTCTTCCTCTCTTGTTTGTTCATTTTCTAGTTTGCATCTAATCTCAAACAGCTCCATACATCAAGTGGGCTGTTTTTCAACTTAGCAAAAATCTTAACCTTGAGTTTTATGATGAACAATGTTCTCTCTAGAATCTAGACTAATTTTCTAATGTGTTCTGAACCTTGTTAAGATTTTAATGCATTACACCAATTTGCATCATAATATGTTTTTTTCCTTAAGTGTTCTGAATTGTAGTAATTAACAATATAAAACTCAAGGTTGAAGTGTCATACCAAATGTGGAGACTCTATAACTTGATGTATCTTATTAGTATAGTCCTTGTTGTACATTACTTATACTTCTTATTCTTCTTTTCTCTTTCAGCCCTATATGGGCATTCTTGTAATTGTACACATCTTTTAATATATAAGAGACTCTTTGAGGTGGGAGTCATTCATTCTTGACACCTTTAAGATTATTCATGTTCTCTCTATTCAGACAAGAGTGTTGACATGGTATCAGAGCAGGTTGCTCTCTGATCTATTTTCTCTCTCGTGAAACTCACTAGTAGCAGTAATCCTGTCATATTAGGGCTGTTTTGATCAACCCTTTTTTGTTCAGTCTTCTTTGCACAACTAGTAGGAGAGATTTCGTTAGGTCTCTCTTGTGAGACATTGGTTCGAGGCCAAACTTCAGATTTGGTGTCACCTAGACCTGATATACTCTTCCTACAAACAACACCTGATTTGGTGAAATTTTCGAAGGAATTCTGATCTTCTTCTTGGGGCAGCAACACTGTACAGCTTCATTTTTTGGATTGCAACGACTTTGGACTTCAGATTTGGTTTTGCCTAAACCTAATCAATTCTACATACAAACAACATCTGATTTGGTGAAGTTTTCGAAAGAATTCTGATCTTCTTCTTGGGGTTGTAACACTGTACAATTTCCCTTTTTGGATTGTAACTCTTTTTTGGACTTTAGACCTTCTACATTAGCTTGTGATTTGAATTTTTCTCTCTAGATTGAAGGGTTCTCTCAAGTTCTTCTTAATCCTACAACCAGTTTCTGGTTTGGAGATTTCTAGGGACTGTTTTGATCAACACAAGATATCTCCTTATTCTTGAAAAAGACGCCTGATGTGTTGGTAAATCACAGTTTTCTCTCAATTGGGTAACTCGATCAACCTATAACCCTAGATTTGGTGTCGTCCTAGGGTTTTCTTGCTTTCCATTTATTTGATTCAGACTTTAGATTCATATTTGAAGGGTTTTAGACTTGATAGTCTTAAAACTTGCCTTTTTTGGACCGTCATCTTGAGTTCTTGATTGCTGAATTTGGTTGTCTCTGATATCCTTGTGCCTAGATGTTGTTTTTTTTTCTGAAATGGCCTCCAATAGAGAAGATACTATTCCTATAAAATTGGAAGGATCAACCTATAGAATTGACACTGCTGTTGTAGCACATGGGAGTAAGGAATCTACTATTGGTGGTGATTCTTTTGTTAAAGGTGATTCTCTGGCATCTATGGTTGAGGAAAACATTTGGCAACTAGTAACTTTTTCTATTTCTTCTACTCTTTCTACTATTGGCTTACCTAGTGAGTTTTCCGGTTATTGTGCTTCTTCTTCTCATACTTGTATCATTAACTCTGGAGCTACCAACCACATGACAGGAGCCTACCCTAACCAACCAAGTAACCTTACTAAAACTCACCCACAAACATATTGTTACTGTCAATGGTGAAAAGTTAAATATCATTGGTAGTAGTGATCTGTTTCTTAAGCTTTCACCCACCACATCTTTTCCTCTTACCAAGACCCTTCTTGTTCCTAATCTTATTACAAATTTGATTTCTGTTGGCCAATTAATTGATGAAGGTAACATTCTCATCTTCTCTCAGGATGGATGTTTGATTCAGGACCGGAACACTGGGAAGGTGAAAGGGAAGGGGCGCAGGTTGGGCCGTCTGTTTGCATTGGAGTTCGAGAAGCCTCAAACAGTAGCATCATTAGTTTATTTAGTTCTTCCACTTCTAGTTCCTTTCTGAGTCATAGAAATAATGTTTGGGACTTATGGCATAAACGTTTGGGTCATTTACATTCTGAAAAATTAAAATTTTTGTTTGATTAAGGCCTTATTAAGAATAAAGTTCCTTCCTTGCATACCTTTGATACATTTTGTGTTTCTTGTTGCTTAAGTAAGAGTCATACCTTACCATTTCCTCACATATCTAAGCATGCTACCTCTCCCTTCGAGCTTATACATAGTGGTGCCTGGACTGCTTCTGTCTCTTCTCGGCTTGGATACAAATATTTTGTGTCATTCATTGATGATTGTACTAGGTACACATGGATATACTTTATTCGCCACAAGTCTGAGGTGTTCCCAACATTTAAGTTGTTTCATGCTATGGTGTGGGTTCGGTTTCAATCACAAGTGTGTATTCTCCGTTCGGATTTAGGGGGAGTATACATTGATGGAGATTTGTTATCCTATTTGAAGGATAATGAAATACAAGTGCAACGAAGTTGTCCAGATATTCCTCAGCAGAATGGTTTGACCGAGCGGAAGAATGGACATATTCTTAGTGTTGTGAGGACATTATTGTAGGAGTCTCATACTCCACCTTCCTTTTGGGTAGAGGTAGCCAGTACAATTGTGTTTTTGATCAACTATATTTCTTCCTCATTTCTTAGTAATATGTCTCCCTTTCAGAAGTTATTTGATTGTTCTCCAAATTTATCTATGCTTCATGTTTTTGGATGTGTGTGCTTTGTTCATTTTCCCTCCTGTGGACGTTCTAAATTGTCTGCATAGTCTGTCATGTGTGCCTTTGTGGGTTACAGTCTTGACTACAAAGGATTTCTTTGTTATGATCCCTCTATTTGTCGCATTTGTATATCACGTAATGTTGTTTTCCTTGAGCACATTTCATTTTTGTTGGAATTGCTAGACTGTCTGTACCGTCCGTTTCTATTTTGCTAAACTTTGATTTACAAGATGCTCCACCTCCTTCTACTGAGGACTCTCTTGTCTTCTCTCGCAAGCAGTTACGTGCTTCAGCCCCTACGCCTACGACTCTCCTTCCTCTCAGTTCAGATCATCATCCTACCACTACTCCTGTAAGTGATACCTCTACTTTAGACACTCTTCACACTTCTATTCCTCTTCGTCATTCTACTCGTATATCTAGACCTCCTGACCGCTATGGTTTTCCTTTAAACCATAGCTCTTTGTTTGTTGTCCTATCCTCCATAGATGTTCCTCACTCCTACCAGGAAGCTGATAGTAGCCCTCATTGGAAGGAAGCCATGGATGTAGAGATTTATGCTTTACATGAGAATGACACTTGGGATCTTTTTTTTTTTTTTAATCAATAACAATTTCATTAAATCATCAATAGAAGATTTACAAGAGGAAGACAAACACACTTATCTTCCAAGAGCAACAAAGGACAATGACACTTGGGATCTTGTGTCTGCTCCTCCAAATGCATCCATTGTTGGGAGTTGTTGGGTTTACAACATTAAGTTGAAATCTGATGGATCTCTTGATCGATACAAGGCACGTTTAGTTGCCTAGGGATATAGTCAGGAGTATGGTATTGACTACGAAGAAACCTTTGCTCTTGTTGCAAAGATCATCATAGTCCGTGTTCTTTTGGTAGTGTTTGCTGCTCAGTCTTGGACCATATGCTAGCTTAATGTGAAGAATGCCTTTCTTCATGGTCAGTTGAAGGAGACAGTTTACATGAAGCTTCTTCCTGGATACTATAGTGATCCTTGTTTAGTATGTCGCCTCAAAAAATCTCTATATGGTCTAAAACAAGCTCCCCGGGCATGGTTTGAATGCTTTCGTGATATTGTAGTTGCTGTTGGATATAGCTAGAGTTCTTCTTATCACTCTTTATTTGTTAGGCGACAGCCTCAGGGTATTACTATTCTCTTATTATATGTTGATGTCATGTTGTTGACTGAGAATGATGTTGAAGGCATTCGTGAATTGAAACTATTACTTCATAATTCCTTTCACATGAAGGACTTGGGCCCTCTCACATATTTCCTGGGACTAGAAGTACATCGTAGTGATCGAGGCTATTTTGTTTGTCAGTAGAAGTATGCCTCTAACCTTGTTAAACTTGCTTGTCTTAATGATGAAAAGCATGTTGATACACCTATGGAGCTAAATTTTAAGCTATCTAAATCTGAAGGTCCATTACTTCCTGATGTTGCCTTATATCACTAGTTTGTGGGGTCCCTCATTTATCTCACTATGACTCAGCCTAATATTTCTCATGTTGTTTAGGTTGTTAGTCAATTTGTTTATGCTCCTCGTCAGCCTCATATGACTGTTGTTCATCGCATTATTCGATATGTTAGAAGCACAACTTCCCAGGGACTGTTCTTCTCCTTCACCTGATGTGGATTGGGCTGGTTATCCAGACACTCATAGGCCCACTTTTGGGTGGTGTGTTTTTATGGGTGATTCACTCATCTCTTGGAAGTGTAAGAAACAACAAACAGTCTCCAAGTCTTCGGTTTGCAGTGAGATTGTTTGGTTACAATATCTCTTTATGGGTCTTGGCATTCAGCTTCTTACTCCTATTCCTCTCTATGCAAACAATATGAGTGCTATCAAAATTGCATCTAACCCTGTCTTCCATGAGAGGACCAAGCACATCGAGGTGGACTACCACTTTATTCGAGATCTCTTCACTATTGGGTTTATATCGCTTCCTCATGTAGCCTTGGACATGCAGATTGTTGATATCTTCACCAAAGCTATGACTAGAGTTTGACATCTCTTTCTTATAGACAAATTGACGTTTATGTCTAGGCATCAATTTGAGGGGGGGTGTGGAGACTCTATAACTTGATGTATTTTTTTAGTATAGTCCTTGTTGTACATTATTTATACTTCTTATTCTTCTTCTCTTTCAGCCCTATATGGGCATTCTTGTAATTGTACACATCTTTTAATATATAAGAGACTCTTTGAGGTGGGAGTCATTCATTCTTGGCACCTCTACGATTATTCTTGTTCTTCTCTCTATTCAGACAAGAGTGTTGGCACCAAAACCATTGGGCCAGGGTACTCATGGTTGAATAATTGGATCAAACCTAAATCTGAATCAGATTAATAATATCTAGTTTATTGGTCATCATAATTAATACCAAGGTCTCAACATTCACACTATTTTGTGATAAATTAGCAAAAAAACAAGTTTTGGGTATCTAAGTCAATACCATCAAACTATATGTATCAATCTCAATTTCAAGTGATTCACTTTGTTGTTGTGATGCCTAGATATGAATAACGATATGGGCAATATAAATGGGGGATCGATCCTTCATTTTCTAAGATCCTGGACATGTATTGGGGTATGAGTATCCCATTTTATATCTTTATATCATGCTTTCATATAGTTTTTGAAGCTGTCATTTCTCAAAACTTGTTTTACCAAGTTTAATTAAACTTTTAACATAAACAGTTTTCTTTAATAAATTAGTACGGTCTGTTAATACTTACAAGCTTTTATATTTTAAAGCATACTCTAGAAGTGTCCATATAGTATGTAGAAGAACTACTGAAGGGTAGTTTTGTAACTGTACCATTCTATACTTTATTTTTTCTTTCTTGTACTATAATAGGCATGCACTTTAGTGTACAAACCCTTTTTATTCTCTTTGTAAGGACAATATTGTCTATTCACATAAATTTAATATAAATACGTCTTTCTGGGTTGGTTCGATCTGACTGATCAACCTTAACAGATCTGGACTTTTGTCTCTCTCTGCTCTCTCTCAAGTTGACATGGTATCAGAGCATGCTACTCTCTGATCCTTTTCTCCTCTCTCTGATCAGTGTGACATCTGTTGTTACTGCCGATTGAATCTGGATTGTTTTGATTTATCCAAAGATCAGTTTTCTTTGTTTTGCGCATCCTAGGAGATAGATTTTATTAGATCTCTCTCATATGACTTCAGTTTGCAGTGAGATTTGAAAGGAAGTGTTGCCTAGGCCCTCTCATCATACTCTGAAAATATCATTGAGATTTGAGAGAGATCTATACATTTCTTCTAGGCGGCTGCACCCAGACTTTCCTTTTCTGGACTGTGTTTCAAGTTTTTCGTCTTTTGCTGAATCTTGGACGATTTTTGGTGACTTATGGCTTTGGAAAAGAGTGAATTCATTTCCGTCAAGTTTGATGGGAGCAACTATGCTCTCTGGAAATTTCATTTTTAGTACATTGTTGAAGGGAAAGGCATGTGGGGTTACATTGACAGTTCCACTCCCATGCCTGATGCAAGTGATGTCAAAGGGCTGAAACAAAGGAGAACCGAAAATGCTCAGGTTACATCATGGATACTTGGGTCTATTTCAATGGATGTCAGTATCCCGATGAGAGGTTTCAAATCTGCCCATGACATGTTCGAATACCTAGAAAAGGTATATCAGTAATCGAATATGTCTAGGCAATATCAGATCGAAATCAATATCTTCTCCTATGTTCAAGGGGAGAAGAGGATTCATGAATACTATGCAGGATTTATAAACCTTTGGATTGAATATGAACTGGCTCACTTTGGGGATCTTTCTACAGATTGTTGTGTGAAGACCATGAAGAAACATCTTACTAAGAGGAAGACCATGCATTTCTTGATTCATTTCAGGCCTGACTATGAAACTCTACGCTCCAACATTCTTAGTAGAGAACCAATCCCTTAACTAGATGCAATTCTTGGAGAGTTGTTATGGGAGGAAACACGTCTTCTTACTTTATCTACACTTGATCAGAAGAAGGAACATGGGATTGATACTGTGTTCTTAGCCACCAAGCAGAAGGGTAATAAAAACTTCTCGAAGTTGTAGTGTTATGAATGTAAGGAATTTGGTCACGTGGCATCCCACTGCAAGAAGAACTTTTGTACTTACTGCAAACAACAAGGACATATCATTGTGGAATGCCCGACTAGGCCTCCTAAGAAGGGACAGCATAAGGCTTATCAAGCCTCAACCGAATCTGCTACCACTGATGCTTCCACCTCATCATCAGCCCACAACTCAGATGCCCAGTGAAATCTGACTGAAGAAAGGATCCGTGAGCTTATGTCTTCAGCTATTTCTTATGCTTTTTCTGCTTTTGGTCTGGCTTGTAAGTTTGCTTTTATGTGTTCATCCCCGTGTCACATGTGAATTATTGATTGAGGGGCCTCAAATCACACGACTAGGGCCTCCTTTGGTCAGTCTCCTAAACCTAGATCCTTTGACAACCATATTATTACTGCCAATGGTGATTCTTACCTGTATATGGTTGTAATGATTTGTTCTTATCCACTTCTTAGACCAAGCCCTTTCATCTTTCCAAAACTTTTTTTGTCCCTAAATTGACTACTAGTTTAATATCTGTAGGACAACTTGTTGATGATGGTAACAATGCTTTATTTACTCTTGATGGTTGTTTCATTCAGGACCAGCACACTGGGGAGATGAAGGGGAAGGGGCGTAGGCTTGGGAGGCTGTTTGCTTTGGAATTCGAGACTAAGAGATCTTCACCGGAATCTCTCCAAACAGACCCCGATATGCACCGGGACAGAGCCAGTGTGGGTACTAAGGTCGGACCCACAGATAGACAACTAAACCATGACTTCCACCGTAGAAATGCCGGTGAGATTGGATAGCCGTCGCCCCAATAGAATGATCCGGGCTGTGGGCCACGAACAATGTTTCGACCTAGTGAGTGTTGGTACGACCGGAAGGTTGCCATGAGTAAGTTAGTTTGGGGGACCGAAGGTAGTTCTTGTTTGCTATTTGTTTCTCCTTGTTCTTCTATTTCTTCATGTAATAATGTGTGGCATTTATGGCATAGAAGTTTGGGCCACACTCATGCTAAGAATTTGGGTTATTTGTTTTCCTCTGGCTGTTTACCTTTGAATACTACTTCAGTCAAGAATATTGATAAATCTTGTTTAACTTGCTGCTATAGTAAAAGTCACGTTTTACTTCCATCTTTTACTGAACATGCATCTACACCTTTTCATCTCATTCATAGTGATGTGTGGTCGTCTCCAGTCATCTCACGCTTGGGTTATAAGTACTTTGTATCATTCATTGATGACTATACTCGTTACACATGGGTTTACTTTCTTCGAAAGAAATTAGAAGTCTTCTCCATGTTTAAAAAATTTCATGCTATGGTAATGACCCAGTTTAAAAGCACCATAAATATTTTGAGGTCAGATTCAGGGGGAGAGTATTATGATGATGAGGATGGTGAGTTTCAAACCTATCTTAAACAACATGACATTCAGTCCCAGAGATCTTGTCCGAGTACTCCTCAACAGAATGGAGTATCGGAGCGCAAGAACCGTCATATTGCTAGTATGGTGTGGTCTTTGATACAAGATTCACATGCTCCCCTTACTTTCTGGGTGGAGGTGACCCGCACTGTTGTTCATCTCATCAATAGTCTTCCTACACCTGTCCTTGAAAATTCTTCTCCTCATCAGTCCTTATTTCATCGTCCACCAAACCTATCCATCCTTCGTGTCTTCAGATGTGTTTGCTTTGTCCATCTCCCTCCCCATGAACGCACAAAGATAACAGCTGAATCAACTGTGTGCTTTCATGGGATACAGTACGGAACACAAGGGATTTCTCTGTTATGATCCCAAAATCCATCGGTTGCGCATGTCTCGTAATGTCATATTTCTTGAGAATCTCTCATTATTTGAACATATTTGTAAATTACCTGCACCATCCATCTCTATTCTGCATGATTTTGGATCTACAGGTGATTCTCCTTCTTTTCAGCCTCTTCAGACGTACTTCAGGAAGCATTACTGTAAGTGTCTGGTCATTCCTCTCCATCCACCATTACTGTAAGTGCAGATTCTCCTCCTGAGGATTTACCTTCATCTATTCCTTTGCGTCGGTCATCTCGTATTTCTCATCCACTTGATCGCTATGGCTTCTTTTCTAGTCATAGCTCATTCTCAGCTGTTTTGTCATCCACAGATATTCCTAAGTCTTACAGCCAGGCCGTAGCAGTTAAGCATTGGAAAGAAGCTATGGATTCAAAGGTTCAGGCTCTATTGGAAAATGACACATGGGATCTTGTCTCTCCTCCAGATGCCTCCATAATTGGTAGTTGGTGGGTTTACTCTGTAAAACTCAAATTTGATGGTACTCTGGATAGATATAAGGCCCATCTGGTTGCTCAAGGCTACAAGCAAGAGTATGGAATTGACTATGATGAAACTTTTGCACCTATGGCTAAAATGACAATAGTCCGTTTACTACTTGCTATTACTGCCCTCAAACAATGGACAATTCATCAGATGGACGTTAAGAATGCCTTCCTCCATGGAGAGTTACAGGAGACAGTTTATATGAAACCACTTCCCAGCTACTGTGACAATCCTCAGTTGGTGTGTAAATTGAAGAAATCCTTATATGGCCTTAAACAAGCTCCAAGAGCTTGATTTGATCGCTTCCATACAGTAGTGTTAGAAGCTGGTTTTCAGCAGAGTGCTTCAGACTACTCTCTGTTCACTCTTAAGCGGGCTTAGGGACTGACTCTTCTTGTGGTATATGTTGATGACATCTTTATTACTGGAGATGATGTGGATGGTATTACCAATCTCAAACTCCTGCTTAGTAACTCATTCAAAATGAAAGATCTTGGGTCAGTCACATACTTCCATGGACTTGAAATTCAAATAAGTCATTGGGGTTACTTCATCAATCAACAGAAATATGCTTCTGATTTGGTGTCTCTTGCTCATTTGACTGATTCGAAACATGTTGATACTCCTCTGGAGCTTAATTGTAAGTTGAGTAAAGATGAGGGTGACCTTCTTCTTGATGTTACTTTGTATAGACAGCTTGTAGGTAGTCTTATCTACCTCACCATGACTAGACTTGACATCTCCTATGCAGTTCAGATTGTGAGTTTGTTTCAGATCCACGTCAACCTCACTATTCGGCAGTTCCCCGAATTATTTGTTATGTACAGAGCACACTATCATATGGCCTATTTTTCTCATCCTCTTCATCCACACAGCTTTGAGCTTATGCAGATGCTGACTAGGCCGGTTGTTCTGACACTCGTTGCTCTACTACTGGCTGGTGTATATTCCTTGGTGATTGTCTGATTTCTTGGAAATGCTAGAAACAACAAACGGTTTCCAAGTCATCTACTGAAGCCAAGTACAGAGCAATGTCTTCAGTCTGTAGTGAAATAATCTGGCTTAAGGCACTCCTTCATGACATGAATATTGATCACTCATCTGTTATTCCTGTATTTGCAGACAACATGAGTGCAATCAAGGTTGCAACCAATCCTGTATTTCATGAGAGAACTAAACATATTGAGGTGTATTGTCACTTCATTCGCGACCTTCTTCGTGCGGGTCACATCTCTCTCTCACATGTTTCATCGGGTCTACAGCTTGTGGATCTCTTCACCAAAGCCATGACCAAAGCCTGACATAATTTCCTTGTTGACAAACTGATGTTTCTACCCCAGTATCAGTTTGAGGGGGAGTGTAGAAGAACTACTGAAGGGTAGTTTTGTAATTCTACTATTCTGTACTTTATTTTTTTCTTTCTTGTACTATAATAGGCGTGTACTTTAGTGTACAAACCCTTTTTATTCTCTTTGTAAGGACAGTATTGTCTATTCACATAAGTTTAATATAAATACATCTTTTCTGGGTTGGTTTGATCTGACTGATCAACCCTAACAGATCTGGACTTTTGTCTTTCTCTCTGCTCTCTCTCTCTTTCTCGAGCTAACACAGTGTTCAGTGTCATATGAGATACTTATTGTCCGACACCAGTGCGCTGCATATTCATGGGTATCTGGGTATCATAGTGTTGAAATCCAGCAGTTTTTTTATGTTTTTCTTGTTCATAATCAGTAGTTAGTGTCATTGGGCCATTAGTTGGTGTTGCTGGGCCCAAGGCCCATTAATTTATATTGTTTTTTTGGGACTGTTTTTATGTTATTAGCAGTAGCCGCCCTATTAAGGGCATATTGATCTTTGTAATCAATCTTTTTTTATGAATATATAAGATAATAAGAAGGGCGGCCATATCATTATTGGCTTCTCCCCATCTCTTATTCTCTTTCTCTTCTTCTCTTCTCACTAGGAACTCTCCCTTCTATTCTTTCTCACTGTTATCAAATCAGATTATTGTTTTTCCTTTTCTACTGCTTTGTTGGTGTTGGAAATTTGTGACTGTGGAACTGGAATCTTAGCACTGATCAGAGATGCTTTATATCCTTTGCAAATCCTATGCAGCATTCTATATAAATTCATTATACAACACAAGAAGCATCTCTTTTGCTGACAAACCATTGTCAATGACTGCTGGAAACATTATCAGCAGAAAATCCTACAGAAATTTAACTTAAGCATGCTTGCATGTGTGTGTATGTATGCATGTGTCAAAAAAAATATCTTGTAATCCTTAAGTAAGTTATTCATAAAAAAAAAAAACAAAAAGAAAAAGTAATCCTTTAAGTAAATCAAATCAAGCACAAACTGGATTAGAAAAGGTGACTCTGCATCAAACTTCATTGAACAAAATGACCAAATTAGTTCCCCAGGCAACATCTTTACATTAGTAACTGCATCAAGGCCTGTATTACTTTTTATCCCACCTTTTACCCCTTTCAGTACACAACAAACCTACTTCAAACTAGATAAACTAATGGAAGTTATATTGCATAAATGGTAAATTCTCTCTTTCCTGAAAGCTATATCAATTAGGTAGAGATGCATACATGCATACGTTACTTTATTGTGTTTGCATATAAATTCACTTATTCTTTCTGGGGGGTCTTTAGGTGTTGAAGATGGTTGTTACCAGGATTGGAGTCTTGACCTTCTGGTTGCCAGGAAGGTAGGAAGTTGACTATGGTGGTCATATTTTGCTAGCTTCTGATATGCATACTCTACCAAGTTCATATACTTACTCTTTTTCAGAATTTGGTTGATCCTTGACTTCTTTCTTAGATTTTGGGGACGGAGAGGCTTCCAAGGTTTTCAAATTCTATGATTCTTGAAGGTGGAAGCATCCATGTAGATGGAGAAGGTAACAATTATAGTTTGTACTTGACACAGTTGTTTTATGATATTGTATATTGCGATATTGTCATTTTGGCTTTGTAATCCAAGAAGATATACTTTAAGCCATATTTTAATATTTAACCTACTTATTTTTCTTATTAAATACCCAACTAAATCATTAATGGATCTCATTAAAAACTTGAAATAGATTAAATGTTCTTAATCTTTTTTTTTTTTATCAGTAAGAGTTGATTGACTTTATTTAAATATGAAGAGAATGATACAGAAACTACTCTCCAAAATTTTGGAGAAGCAGGAAAGAAGGAGAAAAAACAGGCAACCATATCACTGAAACATATTTTCACCAGTTACAAAGCTAATCTCTTGTGGCCAATTCTATAAAGCAAAGAAAGGATCTTTCTTTGATGCTTATAAATATTATTCCCATTTTTTTCTTCTGATGCTTATGAATGTTAACTAAGGAACATCATAAGATTGTTATTGATTCGTAGAACATCTAGGTTATCATGTTTAAGCATGCACTTTATCAGGAAATTCCATGTTCTTCTCTGAGATCTTTGTTATCAAATACTTGCAGGCTGCAGAGGCATCTTATGGATACTACCATGAGGGAATCACTTGTCTCCCTCCTTTCTTCTCAAATCTCTACTACTACCATGAGGGAACCACTTAACTCATCATGGTCCTTGACAAGTTAATAGAATTTCTTCTTTGAGGTCACTTGGTGTTTTTCATAGTGCTCTCTTTACTCCTACATAGTTCTGAACTTCGAATGTTTTCTTTTAGGCTTACTTTAGCCAAGGGATCTTTTATGTCCTCAAGGTTCAGTCTTTGAAGATCACTAGGAAAAAAAATTATTCTCCTAAATCTGCCTAATCTCTGGATCCTAGCTTCTCCCTTAAGTTCCCAGCAACTACTCCTTAGAGCCACTAGGACTACCATGGAACATTCTCAATTCTCCTAACGTTCCATCCAAAGCACAGACTCCCACCTCTCTTAGCTAAAATCCTTTGAGGAGATTTATGGGTTCAATTAAGAGCCATTTGAATAAACTATTTTGGATAATTTTTTGTTGTTGGTTGCTTTGACAGCTAATGTAGCTATAACATCAGCGGTTGTGTGTGTATTTGTACAGGTGTATGCAAAATGGACACTGGTTGTTTATTTCCTCAGAATTTTCGGTCTTGCTATGAGACACATGTTGCAATGATAATTTACTTTATTTTCACACCTTTTGTGACCTATCAATCAATTCTCATTCTTTCTCCACCCAATATAAATTACAGTTGGCCTAACTTTTTAAGAACTTGCATTAGCAATCAGCATATTTACAGCCTTCTGAAAATACAGTTGTCATGATTTGATTTTAATTTGCATTTTCTTTTCTTCTTTCAGGGACTTGCCTCACCACTGAGGAGTGCCTTCTAAACAAGAACCGGAATCCTACTTTGACTAAAGAACAAATAGAGGATGAGCTTAAGATGTATCTTGGTGTCAGGAAGGTTATATGGTTGCCTCATGGATTATTTGGTACTTACTCATGCTTGGACTACCATTAATAGATTATGCTTATGAAATTTGTTTTTATTTTACATATGCCTTTTGTATCTAAATGTTTTATATGGTTGCCTCGTGTAAATGGGTTTTGGGATGCATTAGGAGTTGTCACTACTTGGTGCTGGTAAATGGAACAGTAGTGGATTTCTTCCCAACTTTGAGAGGAATAAGACTAGGAGACCCACTCTCCCCCTTTTGTTCATCCTAATTACAAATGTTTTAGGAAAAATTGATTCATAGAGCTGACTCAAGAAATTTAATAAGGGGTTGGAGGGTAGGAAGGGAGGAGATACCACTTACCCACTTGCAATTTGCAGATGACACAATACTTTTCTGTGAAGGTGGGAACATGAGTTGGATTAGGAACTTGAAATTGGTGATACAATTGTTTGAGCAAATGTCAAATCTAAAGATAAATTGGGAGAAGAAGTTGCATAATGGAAGTGAATGTGGAGGGAATGGAGATTAGGGAGTATGTAGATACTCTAGGGTGTACAATCTCGGAGTGACCTGTACAGTACCTAGGCCTTCCCCTAGGAGATAACCCCAAGAAAGCAAGCTTTTGGATTCTGGTGGTGGAAAGATTTGAGAAAAGACTTGCTTCTTGGAAGAAGAGTTATCTCTCTTTGGGAGGAAGGATTACATTGATTAGGTCTACACTAGCTAATCTACTTGTTTATTTTCTATCAGTATTCAAGGTCCCAACAGAGGTCTTTAACAAACTGGAAAAGCTAATGAGGGACTTTTTGTGGGAGCCATGATAGGAAAAGAGGGACCATAGGGTGGTGTCGAAGGTGGTTACCAAAAGCAAGAAACAAGGAGGTCTTGGGATTGGAAATATAAGAAAAAGAAATATGGCTTTACTGGGGAAGTGGTTATGGAGGTTCCCTTTAGAGAATGTAAGTTGTGGGCTAAGATAGTGGCTAGCATTCATGGTCGGGAGGACAATGGGTGGGATCCTGGAATTTTGGCAAGGACTACTAGTGCTTCGCCGTGGAAAGCCATCCATGACCTTCTACCAGTTTTCTCCCCTTGGGTTAGGTATGATTTGAACTCAGGAAACCTCATTAAATTTTGGGAACAAACTTGGGTGGGGGACACTCCTTTAATGTACCAGTTCCCTTCTTTGCATGCTCTCTCTGATTTGAAAAATGAGACCATTTCTTCCTTCCTAGTTCCTTCTTATTCTGCTTCTGGATTTGAGTGGAATTTGGGATTGAGAAGGGCTGACAGGGATACAGATTTGGATAACATTTCGAACCTTTTGGCCATCATTGAAAACGTTTTCTTGGACCCTTCAAAGGAGGACAGCAGATTTTGGACCCCTCACCCTCGGGCTCTTTTTCATGTGCATCTTTGTTCAAAACCTTAACTCAGCAACCTGCTCTTCCTGGTTTGCCTTTCCCTGTTAAAGAGGTTTGGTGCAAGCCCATTCCTCCTCGGGTTAGGAGTTTTTGTTGGGAAACTTTCCTGGAAAGAATCAACACAAGTGATCTGCTTCAAAGAAAGAAACCCAAGACTTGTTTATCCCTGCATCGGTGTATTCTCTGCAAGGCAGATGGGGAATCTGGTTACCACCTTTTGGTATCTTGCCACTGTGCTAAAACTGTATGGGAGTGGGTTTTCTCACTTTTTGGGTGTACCTGGAACCCCCCAATGAATGTTCAAAGTTTGTTTTCCCCTTTCATCTTCAGCTGGCCAATGAAAAGAGGAAGGATCATGTGGAGGTGTCTGAGGGCTGCGTTGTGTTGGACCTTATGGGAAGAAAGAAACTCAAGAATTTTTTCAGAACAGGAAAGAAACATTGCCAATGAGTTACAGTTAGCAAATTTGGTGATAGAAGGGGATTCAAAAGTGGTGGTGGGCTGGCTAAAGGACCTGGACTCTATAACCTGGTGCTACAGAAATGAAATGAAGAAGTTTAAGTGGCTTACTAGGAATATGAATCTCAGGATACAGTGGGTGAGGAGATCTGCATATGGGATGGCTGATGCTTTGGCTAAGCAAGGGGTGAATAGGGATGTATTGTTTTGGGCTCCATTGTAATTTTCTTTGCTCTTTGCTTTTTATAGAGAGGTAGCATCCCGTGCCTCTCTAAGGGATGCTTGTAAAGTCTTATCTTAGTTTAATAAAAGCTCATTTTTTTTATCAAAAAAAAAAATGAAGAAAGAAACATTGAGAACCTAATGGAGTTGATTCACATTAGGGTAGCACATTGGCTGAAATCTCTGGATTTATTCATAGACTTCACTGTGGATGACCTGTTGAGAAGTTGGAAAGAGATAGCAAGTTCTACCCAGGTTAAAAGGGACATAAGTCCCTCTTGGATACCTCCCCCCTTGGGCTTCCTAAAACTGAAATTCGATGGCAGCAGCCTTGGGAACCCAGGTTTGTCAGGTATTGGGGGAGTATTCAGGAATGAGGAGGGGATTGTTTCAGCTACTCTGGCCCTATTGGAGAGGGTGACTCTCTAAGGGCTGAGGTCTTGGTGGCATTGGAGGGAGTTCAAAGAGCAAGGGAGTTGAACATTAGGAGACTGATAATTTAAGGGGACTCGGAGGTGGTAATAAGATGGCTAAAGGAAGACAAGACTGCTATGTGGAATTACAGCAATGAAAGAAAAAATTTAAATGGCTGGCAAAAGATATTGAGATAAAATTCAGTTGGGTGAAGAGATCTGCTAACTCATTTGCGGATGGGTCAGCAAAGCAAGGGGTGATTAGGAATTCTTTGTTTTGGGCTCATTTCTAATCCTGTAATTTTGTTTTGTTGGTTGCAAGGGAGTTAAGATAGCTTAACTCCCTCTGCTTGTATATATACTTCTTTAATCTTAATGAAATTCTTGGTTATTGATAAAAAAAAAAATAGTACCATTTGTTTTAAAAGGCAATGGAGATGTGGCACTGAGGCATGTGCCATGAGGTGAGGCGGAGCCAAAACACCTTACCACAAATTTGGACATACGCCTCACCTCCTCACTCCTCATTTAAACAACACTAAAACTCTGAAGAAAAATAAAAATATATTGATAAATGATGCTCTGCATTGTTCAATAAAACTACATATGGTTGGTTACAATAAAAAATAGACATACAGAAACAAACCTACCATGATATATAAAGCTGGAAATCTTACCCAAGTCACAAAAGATATCATATATTCTTAATCATGAATAGAACAGATACATTGAAACCCCAGTTTGTAATGTTTGGTCTTCTTCACAAAGGTATTATATAAGAGAATTATATGAAGTTGTGGTCTCCACCAAGATAATTAATTCAGCAATTGTGTGAAAGTTCCAGATACTTGAAATTTTCTCCTGTCCAATGCATGCTGATAATTTCATTAATTTGACTGTCATATTCTTATTTCTTATGTTTGCATGCTTCTCAAGAGATTACAATTTTGTATCGTTTAAACAACAGTTTTTGCTAATGTTCTTTTAGGAAAAAAAAGGTAGGTTTTTTATTTCTGTATCATGTAGCTTTGAATCGTCTAATCTGGGATTTTACAGGGGATGATGATACTAATGGTCATATTGACAACATGTGCTGCTTTGTGAAGCCTGGTGTGGTCCTGTTGTCATGGACTGATGATGAATCAGATCCCCAGTATGAGCGATCCTTAGGGGCATTTTCTGTTCTCTCCAACTCTACAGATGCCAAGGGAAGAACATTAGAAATAATCAAAATCCATATACCTGGGCCACTTTATATGACAGATGAAGAGTCAGCTGGAATTCAGGTTACTCTTTATCTCTGTCTCAACAAAAAGCAGGATAACACAATTTAGTTGCATCCTGGTTTGTTGAAGATTGCTTAACAGTATTATGGTTAATTACTATATGATTAATTATCCTAAATTTTGCTTAACAGATGTTAGTGAGTTTTGATATATTACCAATGATAAAAATGTTGGTATGTTACCACATTTGATTTTGTTAGCATAACTTTAAATACTATTATAATTGATTATTCTTGTTAGTTTTGTGTTACTGTCATCAAATTAACAGCATGGCAACTATTATTATTACAATACTTTTGCATCCCCGTGTTAGTTTTGTATTTCTCTACCCTTTTACTTCCTTTCTTCCCTTCGATTAAAGGATAGCTTTGATTTATTAAACAAATTTTCAAGAAAATGGGTCATAAGATCCTTCACATGCCTTGCACAACTGCAAAAGTTAATTTACTTTCTTATCACCTAGGCATGGCCTTACTGTGGTTGTGAGGCCACCATAAGTTTTCATCTTTTTGTACCTAGATGATTGGGACCCACAGTTGAATGGGTTCTGTGGAGAAGAGTTCCTATTACCTGGAAATCAGCAGTCAGCTGAGTCTTGGTCATCTTAACTACTGATCAAGTTAAAAACTTTTGAAGAGCACTATTAGAGCTTCTCTTCTTTCAAAAGGTGCCACTGGAACCTTTATATTACCAATGATAAAAAGTATATAACCACATTAGATTTTGTTATTATTTCATTGGATAGTATTATTACTGATTATTCTTGTTAGTTTTGTAGTACCAATGATAAAAAAAATGTTTGTATTAATATTAAATTGTGTTACTATTTGATCATCATTTGTTTTTTGAGAAAAGGTAGAAGTTATACTAATCAAAAGAAACCCTTGTATTATTGGGGGCTGTACATTGGGAATAAACAAAAACCAAGGATATGCTATAAAACCATTTCTTGACTGCTTATAAAAAGGGTTGTCAAACAAGGGGAAAAGAATTGTAGCTTCTTCCCTCAAAAGTCTGTGATTTGCCAACTATGAATGCATCATTTCCATAACTCTTTTAGTTACTTATGCTAAGCTTGCACTATTTTGAAATATCCTGGCATTTATTCCCTTCTAATTAGCCCAAAATATAGCTGCTGGAACTATACCCCATGCCACTCTACCCCTCTTGCCCAGGCCATCTGGCCTCCAGTTTTAAAACTCCAAAACAGATATAGGGAAGCAGCCCCTGACTGCAGATAAACCAAGTAACTTCAACCAGATATTAAGTGAGAAGACACAATGAAGTAGCAAATGGTTCACCGATTCTGAACATCCATCACAGAGCATGCAATTGGCGTTATCTACCACCATCCCTCTTCTAATCAAGTTGTCCCTAGTAATTATCTTGTCCCAAGTGGCTATCCATATGAGAAGAGCTATTTTAGGGGGCGCTGTAACATACCAGATTTTGCTGCTAGGGAACTCTATACCTTCCAAACCTGCCAATCAAGAAAGATGATTGATTATAAAAGAGCCTGAATTCTCCCTGGTCCATTTTCTTCTATCTGCTCTACTAATATCCACCTATTCATTGTACAGCATCTGCAGCAGCTCCAATATCAAAGGCATTTCCCAATCATTTAAATCTCTACAGAACTGAGGAGATCATAATGTTCCCATTATGCATTTGGAAACATCCAACCACACAAGCAGTCCTTCCAGAATTTAACCTTTTGGCCAATACCCACATCAAATCTTAAGCCTTGTCTGAAGCTGTTCTATACTTTCTCAAATTAATAGCATAGTAACTCTTATTGTTACGTGCTTTCTCATCCCCTTCCCTTCAGATTTGACCACTCTAGCCTTTTACTTTTTTTCTTCCCTTATATTAAAGGATAGTTTTGATTTAGTAAACAAACTTATAAGAAAATGGATCATAAGATCCTTGATATTGTCTTGCACAATTGCAAATTATTGAGTTAATTTACTTTCTTATCACCTAGGCCTGGCCTTGCTTTGATTGTGAGGCTGCTGTAACTTGTCATGATGTATGTATTCAGATGATCAGGACCCATGGTTGAATGGTCTCTTCTGAGAAGAGTACCTATACCAATAAATAAGGAGTCAGCTGACTTTTGGTCATCTAATTATCGGTTAAATGAACAACTTCCAAACAGTGAATTAAAAGGCGCGCCTAGTCCTAGGTGCACGCCTGGTGCGCTTAGGCATGTGCCTGATGCGCCTTGCGCCTCAACCCAGGCGGGCACCTTTTTAAAATTTTGCGCCTTTTGGTTTTTTTGTTTTTTTGAGTCTAACGCCTTTTAAAAAAGGCATGTGCCTTTTTTCGAGTCTCCGAGAACCCTCTATTTGCTAATGTTCATTCATTTATTGCAATAAAATATCTTCTTAAAAGGCAATGAAAGTTATAAAATCATTATTTTTTATGTGAGAAATAAGAATTTCAGACCCTAACATAGACTTGTTCGAGCTTGCCTCGAGGGGCATGGTACAAAGGCGACTCGTAGAATCAAGAATGCAATATGTTTTACAACACATTAGCTACTTGAAGCAATTGGAAAAAAAGAGGTTGTGGGTTTTACATGCTTGAAAATGCTTTATATGTGTTAAAATAATTTAGTTGCTGATGTTAGGGCCTGTTTGGCTATTTAAAGTGTTTTTTATTTCGTTTTTTCTTTCTGTTATGTCTGTTATTGTACTCAGGGGCACAAGGGTCTTTTCCTTTGTTATTTCTGCCACCCTATATATATTAAAATAAAGGCTGGCGCCGCTAGTGCTGTTACATTGCAAAACCCTTCTTTATTCCTTCCTCTCTTCTTCTCCTCTTCTCTTCTCTTCTCTTCTCTTCCTCTTATTTCTGGTTGGCCATACTGTCAAGATGGTATCAGAGTGGGAATACTGATTAAAGAGAGCAGATTGAACAACCTTACTGAGAGAACAATCGAACAGACTAGAAAAACTTGGGCGGAACAGAAATCTGATTCAGGACTGAAAAAACAGCTACAACTGGTACAGTTCTCCCTGTTTTTCTCTTCTTTACCCTCCTTGGCAATGTGCCGAGTGAAAACCCTATGAGTCTGGGCGACTGAATGCTGTCGAATCTATGTACCCCCTGTTTTTTTGGATCGTGTGATCCTATTCATATGTTAAGACAACTATAGGTCAAGGATGACCTGTCTTCTCAATGGTTTGATTTGACTATATGTAAGAAGGATCTCTTCTGCTGATTAGTGGCTATTAGACATTCTGGAATTCTGGTAGGTTGGGACTGTTAAAACTATACAGGTCAAAAATTTGTCGAATATTACCTCTTGGTACTGTTTGTGCTCAACTTGGTTGTTAAACCCAAGTGTGTGGGTGTGCACTGAGTGGAGCATTGTTTCGTGGAGTAAGGAGGGGTCCTAAGTCTGGTGTTTGGGACTGATTTATTGTTTGACCATGTCGATTGAGAATTCTGCTACTTCAGAGATTTCAGGGAGCCACAATAGAGTGAGTGGGGGAATGGATATGAGCTTTCCCATGGCTGTTATTCCCTTTGATGGTCTGAATTACCTTGAGTGGTCTAGGGGAATAAAACTCTACATAATTGCTAGGGGGAAAATAGGATACATCAATGGGAGAGTGAAGGAACCGAAGTATGGAAGTGTTGAGCATGATAGGTGGAACCAAGAGAACAGTATGGTGATGTTTTGGCTCTTGGTTTCAATGCTGCCACAAGTAAGGAAGACTTATATGTGGGCTGAAACTGTTTGTGAGATATGGGAACAAGCGAAATCCACCTATTCAGAGCAGAAACACTATGCCAAGATATATTAACTACAAGCTGAATCCTCTACTTGCAAGCAGGGAGAGAGGAGTCTCTCGATGTACTATTCTGATTTGACATCAATATGGAAAGAACTTGATCACTATCAGAATGTGAATTGGAAGTGTGATGAAGATGAAAAGGCCTATAAGTCACTTGTATCTCAGCAGTGAGTGTTTGCCTTCCTCCTAGGGCTAAATCCGTCATATGAGTCCATCAGGGTGCAGATCTTGGGTAGTAAAGACTTGCCATCAGTTCAGGAGGTGTATACCTTGGTGTAGTCAGAAGAAAGCAGAAGAAGTGTGATGAATGGTGTAAAAGGGGAGTCAGTTGCCCTAGCTGTCCAAGGAAGTTCAGATACAAATGTCGGAGGTGGTTTTAAAAAGGGTGACATTCAGAAAAAATCAGATTATAAGAGCAAGCTTTGGTGCACTCACTGCCAGAAGACACGACACATGAAAGATACATGTTGGGATCTCCATGGAAAACCTAAATGGGCACAGGATTTGGGTAAGAAGTCAGCACCTGTTCAGGGCAAGAAACCAAGCCAGCAGAATCAAAAAAGGTATAACTCAGCTAATATGGCATCGACAGAGACTAGTCCTTCGATAACTTAGGAGAGACATCCCAGTTCTGACCCTAAGGAAGATATTATCAACTCATTCCGTGAACATTTGGAATTGTATGGTAGGACTCTCTGCCAGATGGATTTTGGGCCTACTCCTTCTACCTCGTTTGTGTCTACATCAGGTAATGCCACAGCCTTCCATGTGTCATCTCATACTATTGATTCTCCTTGGATTATTGACTCCGGAGCATCAAATCACATGACCGGTAAGTCTAATTTGTTTCAGACATATAACCTTCTCTTTGGGAGAGATAAGGTAAGACTGGTTAATGGTTCTTTTTCTACCATAGCTGGTCGAGGCACCATACCTCTCCCACTTGGCCTTACTCTTCCTAATGTACTGCATGTTCCGAAATTACCTATTGGTTTTTTGTCTATTAGTAGTCTGACTCACTCCTTGAACTGCTCAGTCACTTTTTTTCCGTCTTCATGTGTGTTTCAAGATTTGACCTTGAGGAAGACGATTGGTAGAGGAAGCATGGTGGATGGTCTCTACGTGTTGGAGAATAATGCTGGTCTAGTGGCGACAGAGTCCACGAGTTTGTCAAGTGAGAGTCAAGCCTATTTATGGCATAGTCGTTTAGGTCATCTTTCTTTTGAGTCGTTAAAAGTTATGTTTCCAAAGTTGTTTGAGTCATTGTCAGTGAGTCAGTTATAGTGTCAAACTTGTCAGTTGAGTAAGCATTGTAGAAGTTCTTTACCTTTACGAAATAAAAGATCTAAATTTCCATTTCATATTGTTTATTCTGATGTTTGGGGCTCTGTTACTCTACCTACTACGGTTGGCTATAAGTATTTTGTTACCTTGATTGATAATTATTCTAGATACACTTGGGTTTACCCTATGCAATCTCGAGATGAAGTGCCACAAATTGTGAAAGATTTTCAACACATGGTGTTCACTCAGTTCCAAACGGAAATCCATATCTTCCAGTCGGACAATGCGAAGGAATATTTCCATAGTGATCTCACGAAGTTTTTTGCTCCGAGTGGGTCACTTCAGTGAAGCTTTTGTGCCAGGACACCCCAACAAAATGGTGTGGCTGAACGGAAAAACCGTCACCTTCTCGAAGTCGTTCGTGGCTTGTTGATTCATATGAATATGCCAAAACAGTTCTAGATGGATGCAGTCTTGTGTACGACATATATCATCAATCGCATGCCCTCTCGGCTACAAGAGTATAAGGCTCCACATCAGCTCTTGTTCCCTACAGCCCCGCTGTCCACCATTCCGATGCGTGTTTTTGGGTGTCGTTGTTTTGTCCATAACCTATCCCCTACTCGTGGTAAGCTTGATCCTCGGGCTATTCCTTGTGTTTTTCTTGGTTACCCTTTATCTCAAAAGGGGTATCGTTGCTATGATCCCATTGCTCGCAAGTACTATATTTCCATTGATGTCTCATTCTTTGAGAATCAACATTTTTTCTCGGTTTCTCCTCAGGGGGAGAGTAGGGTTGAGGAGAAACAGGCGACGACTCAAATTCAACTACCTTCTTTACCCGATCCTCCTCCATTCCGGGTTTTTCATGATCGCCATAAGAGCCAGCAGAGTTCAAGAGCCGTGGAGCCTGACACTATGCAACCAACATCATCGGATTCATCCGAGGCAGATCCGTCTCATCAACCAGGTACACTTGCTCCCATTGATATATCTGCTCCTTTAAATGTTGATTCACCTGTCATCGATGATCTTAATATTCCTATTGCTAAGAGGAAGGGTGTTAGGTCTTGTACCACTAATCATCCTATCTCTAATTTTGTGTCCTATGAGCATGTTTCACCTTCGTACCATGCCTTTCTCTCTTCTATGGATAGTGTCCCCGTTCCTAAGACTGTGGCAAAAGCGTTGTCAAAACCTGAATGGGCAGATGCAATGCAGGAAGAAATTGACGCTTTACACAAAAATGGCACTTGGGAGTTGGTAGACCTTTCTGAAGGGAAGGAAGCAGTGGGGTGCAAGTGGGTGTTCACAGTGAAACACAAGGCCGATGGAACTGTTGAAAGGTACAAGGATAGACTGGTAGCAAGAGGCTTCGCACAGGTATATGGAGTGGACTATGCAGAGACTTTTGCTCCAGTAGCCAAGGTGAACTCTATTAGGATTCTTCTTTCCTTGGCAGCAAATCTTGACTAGGATCTTCATCAATTGGACATAAAAAATGCTTTCTTGAATGGTGACTTGGAAGAGGAAGTGTACATGACCCAACCCCTAGGGTTCTGTGCCAAAGGCAGTGAACAAAAGGTGTGTAGGTTAAAAAAATCTCTATATGGGTTGAAACAATCACCTCGGGCTTGGTTCAGTAAGTTTCATTTAGCAGTTCAACAGATGGGGTTCAAACAATGATAGTCAGATCATACTCTATTTGTGAAAAGAGGTGAAGGTAAAATTGCAACTTTTATTGTGTATGCGGATGACATAGTGATCACAGGAGATTGAGAGGCTGAAATCCGGAGACTGAAAAAATTCTTAGCCACTAAATTTGAGGTGAAGGATCTAGGCCCCTTATGATACTTCCTTGGAATTGAAGTTGCCCGCTCTCACAAGGGCATCTTTATTTCCCAACAGAAGTATGTACTAGATCTACTAGAAGATACAGGCAAATTGGGGGTAAAACCATTTGATTCACCTATTGAACCTAATCACCATCTGGGAGACAGTCAGGGAGAGTTTTTGAAAGATGTAAAGATGTTCCAGAGACTCGTGGGGAGATTTTGTATTTGTCTATGGCCAGGCCTGATATTGCCTATGCAGTGGGTGTCCTTAGTCAATTCATGCACAGCCCTAGGACAACTCACTTTGAGGCTGCAGAGAGGATCTTGAGATATCTCAAGAAGTTTCCTAGAGCTGGTTTATTGTTCCAGAAACACGGTCACTTAAAAGTGGAAGTATATACTGATGCAGATTGGGCAGGAGCAGTCAATGACCGAAAGGCTACCAGTGGGTATTGTGCATTTGTAGGAGGAAACCTTGTCACATGGAGAAGCAAAAAACAAAGTGTGGTGGCTAGATCCAATGCTGAAGCAAAGTATAGAGCGATCTAATGGGGTTGCGGAAATGATGAGGATGAGAAATCTGTTAGGTGAATTGGGTTTCGCAGTAAGCAATCCTATGTCACTCTACTGTGACAATAAAGTTGCTATCAATATTGTTGCTAATCCAGTTCTGCATGATAGGACGAAACACATTGAAGTGGACGAGCATTTTATTAGAGAGAAACTTGAAAGTGGAGAAGTGTGTACACCATATGTCAGCTCAGAAGAACAACTTGCAGATATCTTCACCAAAGGTCTCCATGTGTGGAACAAAGATTTGTGTGACAAGTTGGGCATGATTGACATCTATGCTCCAACTTGAGGGGGAGTGTTCAAATAATGTTAAGATAATTTAGTTGCTGATGTTAGGGCCTGTTTGGCTATTTAAAGTGTTTTTTATTTCGTTTTTTCTTTTTGTTATGTCTGTTATTGTACTCAGGGGCACAAGGGTCTTTTCCCTTGTTATTTCTACCGCCCTATATGTATTAAAATAAAGGGTGGCACCGCCAATACTGTTACATTGCAAAACCCTTCTTTCTTCCTTCCTCTCTTCTCTTCTCTTCTCTTCTCTTCCTCTTATTTCTGGCCGGCCATACTGTCAAGAATATGGTTGCTTTTATTTTTTAATTTTCATTTGAATACGCTTTACATGTTATGTTTATGTATTTTAATTTTAGATAATAGGTTTTTTAAAACATTTATTTTAAATTTCAAGTATATCTTTTTTACGAACATTATGTTTAATATTATTTTATTTTTTGACATTTTTTTTTAATTTTCTGACTTTTTTTATTTTATAGCTTTTTTTTGTAATTTTATGCCTTGCTTAAAAAGGCGTGTGCCTCGCCTTGCGCCTTGCACCTCAGGTGCAAATTGGCCCTTGCACTTTTAAAACACTGCTTCCGAAGCAAAGAGGCTCCGGTTCAAGCCTCTGGAAAAGTTGGTTGACAGAGTTTAGTGTTTGGTGTTGTAAATTGGGTTCATGGGGTTTCAAGTTGTTGGGAGTGTGTTAAGAGGTGTATCTGTCCAGTTGATGGATTAAAATTATCTTTAGTTTGAGATGTTAGGGGATATATGGGTTTCGGTTGGGTGATTTGTTTTCTTTCCTGTTGATATATATATAAATTCTGGATCTCATTTTACTTGTAAAGTCTTGTGGTTTAGGGTGACATTGTGTTATGGTCTTTCTTTTCTCTTGGGTGACTACTGATCACCTTTCTTGTATCTTCTTTTGCTGTTCTAGTAAATTTTATTTTTACTACCAAAAAAAAAAAAAAAAAACTTTTGAAGAGCACCAATAGAACTTTTCTCCTCTATCAAAAGGTGCCATTGGAAATTTGCAACACACAGTGCAATCATGTTTCAAGGAGAACTTTAGCTCAGCTATCTCTACAGTGGGAGCCACTGAACTTTGGGACCTTTTTCCAGAGATGTTTTTTTGTCAATAAACTGTCTTATACTTGCAGGAACATCATTATCTGTAAAATTTTGAAGTGCAAGCTAAATCCTAGCAGTGTGGATAATAAATGAGGTGTTAATGAAACTTATAGTTTAGATTTTATATTCAGTACAGTTTTAGATTGGTTTTTGACATGTACAAGGGAACACTGACGTGTTTCACTTAATTCACAACTTTATGTAGCCAGATGAGGACATTAGACAAATGAAATTTTACATCTTTCTGTCATCCAGTCGTAAAATATTTTCATGACAGGAAGTTGATGCCAAACCAAGACTAGCTGGTACAAGACTTGCTGCTTCTTACGTAAACTTCTATATTGCCAATGGAGGGATCATTGCACCAGCATTTGGTGATAAAAAGTGGGATGAAGAAGCATATCGTGTCCTCTCTTTGGCCTTCCCAGATCAAGAAGTAAGGCATAACTGTCTTGATCATCATTTGGTTGTACTATTTGTTTTTATATGGTATTTGTTAAAGGTGCTAAATATTTGAAAGTAGAAGTCCACAAGATTGAATATTGCATAAATTTGTCTTGAAGAAAATAAACAATCAGTAATCAATTTTTGTTTGATAATGGGCTTGACCTGACAACTCAATGGCTGGTATGATTTATTACTACAATAAAGTTGTATGTTCCTAGCAAGGTTTTAAAACAGAGGCGTGACGTGAGGTGTTATACTACCTGGGGGGGGTGAGGCGTTAGCTTCCTGAAAACAAAGAGGGATAAGCCTTCTCAAGAGGAGGGAGGGGAGGAGGAAGAGAAAAGGGAGGAATTCTTGTTTTTCTTGTTTCTTGTTTCATTCTTTTATCCCTTTCCTTTCTTTTCTTTGTTTTCCTTCCTAATTTCTTTTCGTGAGGTGTGCATGAGGCATACACCTCTGGTACACCTCATGTACCTGAGGCATATATTTTAGAAGCATAAATGCTTCCAGCATGCACCTCTGGGCATTTTAGGGGTGCCACCAGGCATACAACTCCGATGTCTTTTTTAAAACACTGGTTTCCAGCATGGAAAACCTAATATATGCATAAACATACAATGAAGGTTGGTGCGCTGGGGGTAAAGTACTTTTTAAATTTATGTTGCTATTATCTTATTTCAATGTAAGACAAACCCTAGATAGGTCGAACTGATTATTGCTTTTATATGGTATTTGTTAAAGGTGCTAAATATTTGAAAGTAGAAGTCCACAAGATTGAATATTGCATAAATTTGTCTTGAAGAAAATAAACAATCAGTAATCAATTTTTGTTTGATAATGGGCTTGACCTGACAACTCAATGGCTGGTATGATTTATTACTACAATAAAGTTGTATGTTCCTAGCAAGGTTTTAAAACAGAGGCGTGACGTGAGGTGTTATACTACCTGGGGGGGGTGAGGCGTTAGCTTCCTGAAAACAAAGAGGGATAAGCCTTCTCAAGAGGAGGGAGGGGAGGAGGAAGAGAAAAGGGAGGAATTCTTGTTTTTCTTGTTTCTTGTTTCATTCTTTTATCCCTTTCCTTTCTTTTCTTTGTTTTCCTTCCTAATTTCTTTTCGTGAGGTGTGCATGAGGCATACACCTCTGGTACACCTCATGTACCTGAGGCATATATTTTAGAAGCATAAATGCTTCCAGCATGCACCTCTGGGCATTTTAGGGGTGCCACCAGGCATACAACTCCGATGTCTTTTTTAAAACACTGGTTTCCAGCATGGAAAACCTAATATATGCATAAACATACAATGAAGGTTGGTGCGCTGGGGGTAAAGTACTTTTTAAATTTATGTTGCTATTATCTTATTTCAATGTAAGACAAACCCTAGATAGGTCGAACTGATTATTGCTTTTATATGGTATTTGTTAAAGGTGCTAAATATTTGAAAGTAGAAGTCCACAAGATTGAATATTGCATAAATTTGTCTTGAAGAAAATAAACAATCAGTAATCAATTTTTGTTTGATAATGGGCTTGACCTGACAACTCAATGGCTGGTATGATTTATTACTACAATAAAGTTGTATGTTCCTAGCAAGGTTTTAAAACAGAGGCGTGACGTGAGGTGTTATACTACCTGGGGGGGGTGAGGCGTTAGCTTCCTGAAAACAAAGAGGGATAAGCCTTCTCAAGAGGAGGGAGGGGAGGAGGAAGAGAAAAGGGAGGAATTCTTGTTTTTCTTGTTTCTTGTTTCATTCTTTTATCCCTTTCCTTTCTTTTCTTTGTTTTCCTTCCTAATTTCTTTTCGTGAGGTGTGCATGAGGCATACACCTCTGGTACACCTCATGTACCTGAGGCATATATTTTAGAAGCATAAATGCTTCCAGCATGCACCTCTGGGCATTTTAGGGGTGCCACCAGGCATACAACTCCGATGTCTTTTTTAAAACACTGGTTTCCAGCATGGAAAACCTAATATATGCATAAACATACAATGAAGGTTGGTGCGCTGGGGGTAAAGTACTTTTTAAATTTATGTTGCTATTATCTTATTTCAATGTAAGACAAACCCTAGATAGGTCGAACTGATTATTGCTTTTGTGACTAAGAATATAGAATGTTCTGTTAATTTTAATGAAAATTAGTGAAACATACCAAAATCTTCCCCTTATTTAAGGGGCAAACATGTTTCATGAATTCAAGAAAGTTACTCTTTTCAGTTTCTTCATGAAGTATGATTTGATGGTTGGTTGGTTTGTTCAGATTGTAATGATAAAAAATGCAAGGGAAATTTGTTTGGGAGGTGGGAATATACATTGCATAACGCAGCAGCAACCAACCTGTCAAGCAGCATCATAAAATGTGAATGGCATATGATGGGAGTCATGGATAACTCTGTACTTCGAAACGAATAAGCTGTACCATTGGCTAATGCAAATGTTTGCTCTTTTATGTTATTAATTTTGTAATTATCATTAGAAAGCTTCAGTGAAAACACTGCTCTTTTTTATCTATTTGAGATGGTTTAGCACCTAAGCTAATGTTATTTGGGAGAAATGATCTTTTATGTATTTTCTGAGATACCAAAAACCAAAAACCACATGTGCTAATTTGTTTCTCAAAATAAATTTGAAGAGATAAAGACATCAAATTGTGCTTGGATTGATTTTGGCTTCTCTTTTCATCTGAATTCAGCTTTAATTCAGAGGCAACCTTGAGGAATGAGATTAGGAATAATATGACAATCGTTGAAAACAATGTAATTTGGTTTTATTCCTTTTTTTTTTTTTTTGCTCTCTGGGAAAAAAACTACTATTCATCAGATCCAATGTGCTTGACAATAGGTATTACCTTGTTTTCTTAAACAGAAACATCAGTTATATGACTTACATCAGCAATGATTAAGAAAAAGAAAATCAAAATTATGCATTTTGGGGAATACCCCCTTTGCGTGAAATGAGAAAGTGAAACTCATAATAATTGCTTCACAGTAGTCCCTACATAATTAACGATACCGATGTATTGAGTATCGGCATCAGCATCAGGGGCCATTGTACAGCCTTGACATGACAAGCATAAGAACGTGGTCTCAACTCTCAAGGCTTCAAGAGCGAGCGACGGTGGTGATTCACCACCCTGGATAATCATGGTCTCTTGTGGTGTGTGATCATTGGGCTGATGTTGTAGTGTAATGATAGATGAAGGGGTTCGACACTTCCACTATAATATTGGAAAGACATAATACCGGAAAATTCTGTAATCAATCAGGAGAAGACATTTATCAAAATTCACCAGGGGGTGATGGGCCAATAGACCTACCTGTTCATGGGCTGAATTGGCCCGGCTGAGGTAAGGTTTGCCTCTTTGGTTACAGAGAATTGTCTAGGCTCAAATCTGAGTCCAGTCCGGTTTGACCATCAATCCTACATCTTGAGAGTCTCAAAGCTGAATTAAGCAAATTTTATTTTATGTTATTATTAATAATATATTAGTAAATGTTAATATATTTATTATTATTTATTAATATGTCTTATATATATTATATATACTAAAGGTTGGCACACGTGGCCTTCTTTTCCCGCAAGAAAAGGTTGGCACACGTGAATTCATTTTCTCCGTGCGAAAACAACAGGATGGGCCTTCCCTATGAAACCAATCACCTATCCTTTCATTTCACATGTCTTTCTCCCCTGCTTCCCTCTTCTCTCACTCTCTCGTCCCAGTCCCTCTCCCTCTCTGGTACGGTTGAAAACTTGAAATGAATCAGATCAGTGTAACTTATTCGGAGTTCATTTGTTCTTCCAAACCCCAAACCCTGCTTAATGTTCGCACCCCGATTCGTTTTATTTTATGTTATTAATAATAATATATTAGTAAATGTTAATATATTTATTATTATTTATTAATAATATATATATATATATATATATACATATATATATATATATATATATATATATATATATATATATATATATATATTTAATAGGAAATGGGTGCTCTCTGCATGCATGAAATGAAATCTACTCGTGCGAGTAGATCCCATGTGAGAGTAACCCAGATCTGTAGTAAGGGCAGTATTTCCCTTTAATTACTGCCATTATCGATTATACATAATTACTGTTATTATAAATAAAAGTAATTACTGATTATTACAATAACTAAGTAATGTAATTTAATAATTACTGATTATTACAGTAAATTAATAAATATATAATTAGAGATTATAATTAATAATTACTGTTATTATAAATATTGTTAATAACTAGATATTTACTTTAATTTTATTTTAAATTAAAATTATAAATACTGTTAATAAATTTAGTAACCCGGTTTTAATAATTATTGATTATTACAGTAACTTAATAAATATATAATTAGTGATTATAATTAATAATTACTGTTATTATAAATATTGTTAATAAATAGATATTTACTTTAATTTTACTTTAAATTAAAATTATAAATACTATTAATAAACTTAGTAATTATTGTTATGTTAAAAATAATTAAAATTTTTATTAAAATCGTTGTTATTGATTATTTAATAAAATATTATAATTACTAACTATTACTCATAAATACTATTAATTTAATTTAATTTTGGTAATTATTAATTTAATAAATATTGTTAATAAATCCTGTTCATAAATTTAATAATTACTGTTATATTAAAAATAACTAAATAATATTATTAAAACTATCATTAATGATTATTTAATAAAATATTATAATTACTTACTATTATTGATAAATGTTGTTAATAACATTCTAACAACCGACGGTTCAACCATCCAGTTCAAATAGATGGTCCATTCTGACAATAAAAATTACAAGCAAAAAATTATGGAACCGATCTAGCCACCAGTTTTTGGGTCAACGGTTCGATCATCCGGTTCAAATGGGTGGTCCGTTTTGACAACAAAAATTATAGGCAAAAAATTTAGTGTGTGAGGTCCATTAAGTAGTATCATATGTGTTATGTCATTCGAGAGTGTGACTCATACGACCCAAAAACGAAATCATTCTGGCCATCGGTTTTTGGGTCAACAGTTCGAATGGATGGCCCATTCTGACAACAAAAAATTACGGAACCGTTCTGGCCACCATTTTTTGAGTTGACGGTTCGACTGTCCAGTTTGAACGGATAACCCATTCTGACAACAAAATTTGCAAACAAGAAATTGAGTGTGTAAGGTCCATTAAACAATATCATACATGTTATGTCATTCATGCGTGTAACTCATACAACTCGAAAATTGAACCATTTTGGCCACTAGTTTTTGGGTCGACAATTCAACTGTTTGATTTGAATGGACGACCCGTTCTAACAATAAAAATTAAAAACGGCCAAAAACCATTGAACGAGTCAATGGGTTGATGGTTCGATCACTCAGGTCAATGGGTCGTTGACCGATTCAACGGTTTTTGGCCAAGGACCGGGGTTGGGGTAAAATTGAACCAATTGCCTAGACGGTTTCCAATTAAAAATAAATAAAAAAGTGGATGACCCATTCTGACAACAAAAATTTGAGTGTGTGAGGTTCATTAAGCAATACCATCGTGTTATGTCATTCGAGGGTGTGACTCATTCAACCTGAAAACAGAACCGTTCTAGCCACCAGTTTTTGGGTCAACAGTTCGATTGTTCGGTTCGAACGGATGGCCCGTTATGACAACAAAAATTAAAAAAATGGCCAAAAACCATTGAACGAGACGATGGTTCGATTGCTTGGGTCAATGGGTCATTGACCGATTCAACGATTTTTGGCAAGGACCAAGATTAGGATAAAACAAAACTGATTGCCTGGATGGTTCCCAATTAAAAATAAAATAAAAAATGGCCAAAAACCATTGAACAGGTCAACAGGTTGACGGTTCGACCATTTGGGTCAATGGGTTATTAACCGATTCAATAATTTTTTGCTAGGGACCGAAATTGGGGTGAAACGGAACCGGTTTCTTAGATGGTTCTTGGGCCGAAATGTCCATTTGTCCGGATCAACAGCAGTTCAAAAACCATGGTTTTATGCATTTGGATTTTCACTATTCAAAAGTTTCTTCTACAATGGGTTTTATTCGAGTGTGTGCGGTATATTCTTTTTTTTTTCATTTTTTTCTTTTTTTGTGTTTGATTTTCTTCTTCAAGATCCTCCAAAACGGTCTAGGGTTTACCACCATTTTATTTCTTCCCTTTTTTTTCTTTGTGTTTTCTTGTGCATTGTTTTTTTTTTCTTATAAGACGATATGCTTTGTCTCTTCCTTTGATTGCATGCATGTTTAGCTCCGTCTCAAAGCGGAACTTTGGAGTCGATTTTCTGTTTTTTTTTTCTTTTGTTTTTTCCAATTTGGTGGATGTACCCCCAATTTTTTTTTTTTTTTTTTTTTGTGTTTAAGGTCACTTTGGATTTATCTTTCAAGGTTTTGGAATCCCTTGCAATGTCCACCCTTCCTATGATTACGACTATAAAGTTAATTTGTCTAATTATCGACACCTAAGAAAACGACCTAGAAACAGAACGATTTTGGCCACTGGTTTTTAGGGCGATGATTCGACTATCCAGTTTGAACAGATGGCCCATTCTGACAACAAAAATAAAAAACAGCCAAAAACTGTTGAATGGGTTGATGAGTCGACAATTAAACTACTTGGGTCAATGGGCTATTGATTGATTCAACGATTTTTGGCCAATGGACTAGGTTTGGAGTAAAACAGAATTGGTTGCCTAGATAGTTCCCGGGCCGAATGGTCCTACTGTCCGGGTCAACTATGAGTTCTTGGTGTGGAACAAAGGACAACTATGAAATAGAACTCAGAACTATCATTGTATGTTCGTGTTCTTTTATATAAGATACTTTGCTGAAGCAATATTTAGAAAACAAATACATAATGATATCTTTTAAAATTTTATATGAATTTCAAGATTTGAGTATTTATAATTGCAAATTTTTTACAAATAACAATATTACAATTCCATTCCAGCCCCCGGAGGCTCCTCCCCTAGTATTTTTATTATGGGGTTGGGCTTATTTATAAAAGCCGAAATTGGCCCAAAAAATAATCGGTCAGATATTTACGGCTCGAGCCCGCGGCCAAGCCCCCTGGTTTCCGATTCCATTGCAGCGGGAAGCAACATAGTGTTTTTTTTTTTTCTTTTTTCATCCATTTTATAATTTGTGATAAATCAATGATCCGGGCAGGACATTAATCGGATCAATTTTGATCGGATTCGGATCCCTTTGCAGGCTGCCAGGCTTCGGTGTTTTAGTTTTTCTCTTTCCTGTTATTTTTTCCAGGTAAGAGGTGGTTTTAGCTTTGGAACTTCAAAAACAAATTTGAGCATTCAGCATGGAGTTGTCCTCAACTTGCACCCAGTTGCAATAAACAAGCAGATGCGGATCTTGAGAATTTGCATGGTTGAACTACACTTACCGTCTGATTTAAATACTAAAAGATTAGATCAAAGGAAAAAGTAAAGATCGACTCTGTTCAGCTGATAACCAATGGCCATGATTCATTATTTACTTGAGAAGAATTATTGGTGTCACGTCCTAATTGTTGATTAAAGTTAATTAACTGTCATTATTAATCGCTGTAGTTAATGGGCGACAACTATAGCCTGAAGATCCGAAGCAGGGCTTGTAATTTGTAAGAATCTGAATCAATCTGGAGAGGAAGAGTGAAATTTGTCTGCTTGACAGAAGAAACTGAAGATCTGTTGACTTCATATATATTATATATAGAGAGAGAGAGGGTGTGTAGGAGAGAGTGAAAGGAAGGAAGAGCAGACCAAGATGGGATGCTCGTTTTCTGGTTTGAATGCTCTGTATGATGTAGTTAATGGCGGAGGGGATGTTTGGATCAATGAGAATCGTTTCAGGATTTTGAGGCAGCTTGGAGAAGGTGGTTTTGCGTATGTTTATCTAGTCAAAGAAATTGTTAAGGACGTGGCTACTGATGGGGGAGTTGGTGGTATTGCGAAGAAAGTCAAGGACCCTTCTTTTGTTTCAGGTTTGATCTATTTTCGTATTGGATTCATGGGTTTTTATGAGCTTCTCTTTGTTTTCATTCTTCGTGAACTTATTTCAAGTCTAGTTTATCGGGAATCTGAAAAATATATATATATTTTTTATGTATTTAGGAAGTATTTGTATCTAAAAATTTGATCTTGAGTGCCTATTATCGTGAATTTCGTTCTGCAATTTTGAAGTTGTGTCCTTGCTATTTTAGGGGATAGTGGGTTTCTTCAGTTTTTTTCTGAATTTTGTTGTGTCGATTCTTATTTAGTGATAAAAATGTGAATTGAGTAATGCTCTGAAAGGTTTATTGAATCGAATTAGGGTTTAATGTTTCTTTGCTTCTTCAATTATTGATTTGGAATTAAAGAAAAACTCTGAACTTCCCCCCTGCTCCTGTTGCTATTTTGTAATAACGAGTGGAAATTATTCTATAAATTGACTTCAATGAACCTTTAATCGCTGCTTCCTTATGGCACTTTGGTTTCCAGCATCATCCAATTGTTGTTTCTGAACTTAATGATTAGTCGTTTTGTTAATGATCTGACTATGAACTATGAACTTGTCTCTCCCTTGTATTTTTATTAGGCCAGTAAGCTAGACTAGGAAAATGTTATCATGGTTAAGGTGCAGTACTGCAGTATATCCCAACTGAGCTAGAGGCTGAGACCCTGACTAATCTTCCATTTTTGCAGATGATGGGACTTATGCAATGAAGAAAGTCCTAATACAAACTAGTGAACAGTTGGAGTTGGTGAGAGAGGAGATCCGTGTTTCATCTCTATTTAGTCATCCCAATTTACTTCCACTTCTTGATCATGCAATCATTTCAGTTAAGGAAATTTCTTTAATTGTCCTTGATATCTTTCTTTGTTCTTCACAATGATCTGTATAAACACCTAGGGATACTGCTAATCTAAATACATAACTTTAGTCGCAGATTGGTAAATCCTTGAATCAGTTGCTGATAAGTACAGTGACCAACCTGACAGACTCATAAGCTGAACTTAGAATTCTACTATTGATCTCAATGGATTTGCCTTTGAGAGATTTATCTTATATTGCATATTTTCAAGCATGTTATACTGATTTTTAATGTTAATCATCATCATCCAAGCCTTAACCATTAGGTCATGTGTCAGGTCTATCTTGTTTAGCAAGGAGAATTCTTCAGGAAAATGAGAAAACGGAGAAGCAAGATCCTGAATTATTTGTGAACTTCTGAATATACCAGTCAGTTCTAGCATAAGATCTCTCATATCATATATCAAAGAAAGACATGACCTATGAAGATATCCTCTAAAGATATTAATCATGTTCTCTTCACCTGGCCTTTAACATGCATCTTGAGCTCGAAAAGTGTCTCACAATAAGGAACAGTCCATGCCCTCTACCCTAAAAAAAATGTTTTCTTTGATAATTATTCATTCTAAGCTTTGTCCTTTAGTTTTAATATGTGTATACTTTATCTGTCTAGGCAACACAAGAAGGATCCGGGAACCATGAAGCATACTTGCTATTTCCTGTTCATTTGGATGGAACTTTACTAGACAATGCTAAAGCTATGAAAGCAAAGAAAGAATTCTTTTCTACCGTTGATGTTCTTCAGATATTCCGACAGGTAAATTAGAATCCCTATATCCTTATTCCCTAATGTGGGATTTTTTTTTTTTAATTTCTTTATACAATCCACATTACAATCACAATTTTTCTGTTTGACCTAATATCAACCTGTTCGCAAATTTAGATTTTATTATTTCTTATTCTATGCCAAAATAATATTTTAGTTGAAGAATTGCCATGCTCCCTCTACATTAATTCTTCTCCGCCTCTCCAATATCATGGGATAGTATATGCTTGTTGCCCATCATCGATGCTTGGTCTAAACTCTGAAGTCTAAACATGACAGGGCTAATACCCAATGTTGGGCTGGTGTCTTGGTCTGAGCATGATTAATACTCATATTTTTTTTGAGAGAAAGTAAGGTATGAATGTATTAAGAAAACAAAAACAGTATAACATGCTGCTATGCAAAAAGGGGGGGATGCACATCTAATGCCCATTACGACCTTAAACCCTCACCCTCTGCTTTACAAAAATATTATCATATACAAAAAAGGAATTCTTTCCCTACAAAGCTTGTTCATAGCCAGCCAGGAAAACAATTTCCCCAAGATTTTCTGGAAAACTGAATCAACCGAGCTGCTCTTGTTTTTGAACATTCTTCAGTTTCTCTCTTGCCAGACACACCGAAAAACTGATGCAGGAGTGATATTCCATGCTACCTTCCCCCTTTTGGTTAGACCGGCTACACTCCAGCTCTGTAAGAAGTTCACCATTGATTCTGGGTTGCAGGTTTGCACCTCAAACATTTTCCAAATCCTTGACCAGACCTCGTGGGCAAAGTCAGTGTAACATCAAGTGGTTAACTGATTCGACATGCCCATCACACAACACACAATTATTGGACTCCAAAGGCATGCTCCTCCTAGTTAAGTTATCCCTGGTTAGGATTCTGTTGAGGTAGGTGGTCCACACTAAGAAGGCTACCTTTGATGGCACATTTTTGCACCAAATGATATTTGCTGGAATGGCCTGTTCCTCTGATCTGGACACGTGATTATAGAAGGATTTGACTGTAAAACTTCCAGATTTATCCCACTTCCACAGCCTTCTATCAGTGCTCCCAATCTCCACCTGAGTGCTGTATAAATTGTGAAGCATTTCCACCATTGCCTCCACCTCCCAGTCATTAAGGTTTCTTCTGAAACGAGGAGTCCAGACTACATTCCCATTCTGCACCTGTAAGTGGTCTGTCACCCAAGTTTCTTTGTCCACTGTCAACTCATACAAGGCAGGGAAAGACTCTTTCAGTGGCCTGCCTTCACACCAGGAGTCTTTCCAGAATTTTACCCAATGGCCATCACCAAATTTGAAGCAGATACCCTTCATAAAAGGGTCGAAAGCTTTCCTTGTGCCTTTCCACACAGAGCACCCATAAGTCTGATTGGGCATCCCTGGCTCCCATCCCGTGTGGCCTTGTTCATAGTTTGCAATTAGCGCCCTTCTCCACAAACCTTCTTGACTCTCACTGAACCTCCAAAGCCACTTTCCTAGCAAAGCTGTATTAATATCCTTCACTCTTCGAATGCCCAAACCCCCTTGAAGTTTAGGATTGCACACCTTTTTCCAATTAACCAAATTATATTTCTTCTCACCCTTCCATCCTCCCCATAAAAAAATCTCTCATTTTCTTTTCGATTACATTAGTCATTCCAGCTGGAATTGGGTATAAAGAAAGCAAGAAGATAGGATTGGACAACAGAACACTCTTCAATAAAGTGACTTTACCTCCAAAAGAAAGGTATTTAGATTTCCAGGAGGTCAACCTCTTGTTAAATTTCTCCACTATGTATCCCACATGGCTTTGGAATTGCAATTTGTGCCTAGTGGCATCCCTAAGTACTTCATGGGTAAACTGCCCAGCTTTGAAGGCTCTGCACCTCCCCCACCGCAACCAACTCACTCTTGTGCAAATTTATGTGAAGACCCTACACAACCTCAAGCCACCTGTTAGTGGTGTTAGTGAAGGGGTATTTCGGTCTTTGTACTTGTTGAGAATGTTGATGTGTACTGTTATGTTAGTTCGAGTGCCTCTTACTTAAAGAAGGGCACTTAAGTCTTTTCCAATAAGTTAATAATATAATAACAGGTTTGGCCAAATCTAGGGATAACTTTTTTCTCTAATTCGAACCAGCCTCTCTCTTTCCTCTCTTTTCTCTCTTCTTCTTTCCTCTCCTATTTGTTGTTTACTTTACTTTACAGTCAACAAACAAGACAAAATTCTAGGGCAGGTCAAACTTCAACATGGTATCAGAGCGAGGTTCAATAAATCAGACTTGCTAGAATTCTGTCTTCTGCGCATTCGAATTAGGGTTTCTCTTGGGTTTCTCAACTGTGAGTTGGAGACTGGGAAAAGGGCTGAAAAGGAGTGATCGCCCTCTTCCCTAGGAGGTTTCTATGCCTCCGATTGTGTTGTTAGTGATTGGTTGTTGTGGTTTCTAAGCCCTAGTTAGGGCTGGTACGTGTGGTGCAGTGGTGTCTCAGCCCTTCAGGCGATGTGGTAAAGTTTATTTTTTATGCATATTTTCTGTTATGGAATACATGAAGTGTGGTACAGTTCACATGATGGGTTTTCAGATTGCAGTATGCTAGGGTTTATTCTGGTTTGTGTGATTTGAAGGGCAATAGTGTCTACTTAATGGTGAAACTTCCTATAGCTGTGGATTAGGGTTTGTGGTGTTACAAGTGTTGCAGTTTTCAGCATTTAATACTGCTGAAATCAGTGTGCAGATTTTGGTGAAGTGTCTGTGTGTAGTGTGCAGTGTGTAATGCTCATAATTCAGTGCTCAGAATTCAGTGATAAGGGAGTTCGGCAATGGCAGATAGCAGTGATAGTAAACCTAGTGTCATGATATCTACTGACTACCTGAATGTCCAAATGACCTCCATTAAACTGAATGGAGAGAATTATGTCCCTTGGGCCAAGTCTGTAGAGGTTTTTCTGAAGGCGAAGAAGAAAGTGAAGCATATAAGAGAGGAGAAACCCCCCGCTAATTCTCAGGAGTATGAAGACTGGGAACAGGAAGATGCACGGATCATTACATGGTTGTGGAACAGTATGGAACCCAAAATCAGTGTGAACTTCATGTTTCTTGACACAGCCAAAGAGGTGTGGGATCATGCTAAAAAATTGTATTCAGGCCAGGATAATACCACTAGGGTATATCAACTGTATCAGGAATACTTCAATCTGCAACAGGGAAATCAGAGCCTTGAGGAGTACTATGCCAGTGTGAGGAATATCCATAATGAGTTAAATGTCTATCATCCTCTCATTTCTGATGTCAAAGTTCAACAGCAACAGTGAGAGCAGCTTGATGTGACACGGTTTCTGGTGGGGCTGAGGTCTGAGTATGAACCAGTACAAGCTCAGATACTAGGGGGATATGCTCTTCCATCTTTAGAGGAGGTGTCTGCTCGTCTTTGGAGGGCTTCCATTGGATCTATGGATTCTAATGTCTCCGATAAATCAGCATTTGTAGTGTCGAGAGATCGAGGTGGCAGAAGTGGGGCTCGAGGAGCCCAGCCTGGCAGGAGTGGTAGTGGTGGATCTACACATATCCGTGGTGGTGGTCGTACTGGGGGTAGAGATTCAGGGGGAGTTCGTGGTAGAGGACGTGGTTTGGGTCCACGGAAGTGTACTCATTGTGGATTGGATGAACATACCATTAACTACTGCTATGACTTACATGGTCCTCCCTCGATGTGGACCAACCATGCCATGACTAGTGACACCAGTTTCAGCTCTAGACAGGAGAACCGGTCAGCTGACCCGATGCCTTCTACTCCCTCAGATGATCCAGACAAGGAGATGGTGAGTGTTCCTCGGGATGAGTATGAGAGGTTTGTTCAATCCAAGTCGCAGCAGAACACAACTTCCTTTGCACACTTAGGTATGGCTTGTTTGGCATCCACACCCAACCCCTGGATTATTGACTCTGGAGCCTTCGATCACATGACGGGAACTCCAGGTGTGTTTTCATCTCTCACTCATTGCTCAACATCACAATCTGTTACCCTTGCTAATGGCTCCACATCATCTATCTGTGGTGTTGGTAATGTTGACCTAGACCCTGTATCCCTATCCTCTGTTTTATATGTACCTAAGCTTCCATTTAATCTTATGTCTGTTAGTAAGCTGACCAAGTCCCTTAAGTGCTCCATCACATTTTACCATTCTATGTGTGTTTTTCAGGATCTCAAGACGAGGATGAAGATTGGTGGAGGGCATGAAGTCGGTGGACTGTATTATCTTGATGGTGGTGGACGAACGTCGACGACCCTTCAGTCATCAATTTCTCCTCTCCAGTGGCATTGTAGATTTGGTCATCCTTTGCTGAAAGTGTTGCAGTCCTTAGTCCCTTCATTGAGTCAACTTTCTGTTTTAGATTGTGAGTCGTGTCAATTTGGGAAACACCATCGTGTTCCCTTTCGTTCTAGGGTCGATAACCGTGTGTCGAGTCTTTTTTCTTTAATTCATTCAGATGCTTGGGGTCCTTATAAAATGATGTCATATAATGGATACCGATATTTTGTTATTTTTGTTGATGACTGTTCAAGAATGACGTGGCTCTATTTAATGAAAGAAAGAAGTGAATTATTTGCCATCTTCCAGAAATTTTATGCTGAGATCCGCAATCAATTTGGCGTTCACATAAAAAATTTCCATTCTGATAATGGTCGTGAATACTTGTCTTCATCTTTTCAAGAATACTTGGACCAACATGGCATTATACACCAAACTTCATGTACCTACACTCTGCAACAAAATGGGGTGGCTGAGAGAAAGAACCACCATCTCGTAGAAACGGCACGCTCCTTCATGCACCACATGAATGTTCCCAAAACCTTTTGGAGCGATGCAATGCTCGTATACATATCGCCCGTGTGTACCGGTTGCAGCTCCTCCAGCTTTATCACCGTCAACAGATCTAGCTCCAGCTCCGACACCAGCCTCCGACCTAGATCTTCCTATTGCCTTCCGGAAAGGTAAACGTACTTGCACCCTTCACCCTATTTCCAATTTTGTTTCACTTACCCACCTCTCCGCCTCCCATCGCCAGTTCATCTCTTTATTATCCTCCGTGGTTGTTCCTAAGGATGTCCAGGAAGCCCTTACCTCTCCAGAGTGGTGTCGTGCTATGGAAGAAGAGCTCTCTGCTCTGCATCATAATCACACTTGGGATCTCAGCGCTCTTCCTCCTGGGAAGCAGGCTGTCGGTTGTAAGTGGGTGTATAGTGTTAAGTACTTGCCAGATGGTCGTGTTGAGCACTTGAAGGCGCGGCTGGTTGCCAAAGGGTACTCCCAAACCTATGGCATTGACTACACAAAGACATTCTCCCTGATTGCTAAGATAGGGTCAGTTCGTGTCGTCATCTCCCTTGCAGCTATGTATGATTGGCCTCTCCATCAACTAGATATCAAAAATGCCTTTTTGCATGGTGATTTGCTCGAGGAGGTCTACATGGAGCAACCACCAGGGTTTGTTGCTCAGGGGGAGGATGGTAAGGTATGCAGACTTAAGAAGGCTATTTATGGACTTAAACAGTCCCCTCGAGCATGGTTTGGTAGGTTCAGTGAGGTGGTCAAGAAGTTTGGTATGAAACAGTGCCAAGTTGATCACTCTGTCTTCAGTTTTGACTCTTCAACAGGCAAAATAATATTGGTGGTGTATGTGGATGATATCGTTGTGACTGGGAATGATAAAATGGGCATTGACAAATTGAAGGCATTCCTACAGGAACACTTTCAGACAAAGGACCTTGGCAAGTTGAAATACTTTTTGGGCATAGAGGTAGCAAGATCTAAGCATGGCATTAATTTGTGTCAGAGGAAATATGTGCTTGGTTTACTGGAAGAAACAGGGTTGTTGGGTACTAAACCGGCGGAGACACCTATGGAAACAAATACGAGGCTGAGCAGTGATATAGGTGAAGTATTTGAAGACCCTGGCAGATACCGACGACTTGTAGGCAAACTAAACTATCTAACCATTACTTGGCCAGATATTTCATTTGCAGTTAGTGTGGTGAGTCAGTTCATGCAGAAACCTTTGGTCCCACATTGGAATGCAGTGCTAAGGATTGTGAGGTATCTGAAAGGAGCTCCTGGTCGTGGTTTGTTGTACAGGAGTGGTGGAAAACTGGTAGTAGAAGGATACACCAATGCTGATTGGGCAGGTTCTATGTCTGATAGACGATCCACCGCAGGCTATTGCACCTTTCTGGGGGGTAACCTGGTAACGTGGAAAAGTAAGAAGCAAACAGTTGTGGCAAGAAGCAGTGCAGAAGCAGAATATAGGGCCATGGCACATACTGCTTGTGAATTAGTGTGGCTAAGGGACCTTCTACAGGAGATAGAATATGACATCAGTACTCCAATGAAGCTCTATTGTGACAATCAGGCAACGGTTCATATCTCTTCCAATCCGGTGTTTCATGAAAGAACCAAGCACATCGAAGTTGACTGTCATTTTGTGAGAGAGAAGGTGCTGAATGGGGTGATAGAAACTGCATATGTTAGTACGGGAAACCAATGGGCAAACTTGTTTACAAAAGGTTTGAGTCAGGGGAGGGTGGACTACATATGTAACAAGCTGGGATTATATGATATATATTCACCAGCTTGAGGGGGAGTGTTAGTGGTGTTAGTGAAGGAGTATTTCGGTCTTTGTACTTGTTGAGAATGTTGATGTGTACTGTTATGTTAGTTCGAGTGCCTCTTACTTAAAGAAGGGCACTTAAGTCTTTTCCAATAACTTAATAATATAATAACAGGTCTGGCCGAATCTAGGGATAACTTTTTTCTCTAATTCGAACCAGCCTTTCTCTCTTTCCTCTCTTTCCTCTCCTACTTGCTGTTTACTTTACTTTACAGTCAACGAACAAGACAGAATTCTAGGGCAGGTCAAACTTCAACACCACCGAAGAACAGCCATAACATAGCTCAACCGATCAAGAGAAGCATCACAGAAAATGAGAGTATCATCAGCATACTGCAGCAAGGGTACCTCTATCCTTTCCTCTCCTACTGTAAAGCCTTCTATAAACCCCCCTGCAGTGGCCCTTTTCATCAGCCTGCTCAGCTTCTGTCACACAAATGAAAAGAAAGGGAGAAAGAAGATCTCCCTGCCTCAGCCCCCTTGAACTCTTGAAGTGACCAAAAGAAATGCCATTCACCAATACAGAGAATGAAGGGGTGTTGGTGCAAACCTTCATCCAGCTCCTCCATTTGGAGCCGAAATTCATTCTTTTCAAAGTATAGTTCAAAAAATGCCAATTGATATGGTCACAGGCCTTCTCAAAGTCCACTTTGCAGAGTAAACCGGACCTTCCACCTCTCAATCTTGCATCTATCAATTCGTTTGCCACTAAAACCCCATCAGCCATAAATCTTCCTGCCATGAACACGCCTTGATTCTCTGAGATTACAGTACCCAACACAGGCTTTAGCCTCATAATTGGAAATTGGAACTTCTATCTAGTTATTACTTTACTGAAATCACCTGTTCCCAGGATCTCCATGAAGAATTTGGTTCTTCTAGAGTGAGTTCAGTTGAAGATAAAATGCAGCTTTTTATTTGGGAATCACCTTGGATTTTTTTCCTGCTTGGTGTGGATATGCTATTCAAAACACAAACTTTTTGCACCTATTTAAAGTTTGAATTGTACATTAAGAATTGCTTTCTTTTAAACTTAGCCTTTTACTTATTTATTATTAATTTGTCAGTTCAATGATGTTGTCACTGGAGTATGGCATTGTTGTCCAAGCAGCAGTAACATTTTCACTAAGGGCCTTTACTACAGCTTTGTGCAGGTTTGAAGCATATGCACAGTTACGAGCCTCCGTATGCACATAATGATGTGAAACCAGGTAATGTCCTCATCACACACAGAAAAGGACAACCACCACTTGCCATATTGATGGATTTCGGCAGTGCTCGACCTGCAAGGAAACAGATTCGCTCTCGTCAAGAGGCAGTACAACTACAGGTGCTTATTATATTATTTTTCTTGGCATTACCATGTAGCCAGTATTCACTAATAGTTGTGCCTCCATGCTTTTTTCTTGATCAGTGTTTGCTTCCGACTTTATTTCAATCTCATATTTATTATGCTTAATTCCACTATCACAATGTGCTTGTTGTATAGGGTGATTTCAAGGAAAGTTCAATGTAAAGAAATGTTATGAACGTGAATACATTGTTCTACTAAGCATGCAAATCATGGTTATTACACTATGCGTAAAATGGTCTCGGATATGAAGTGTTACAATTGACCACAAAACTTAAAAGATGTGCAATGGGAAAAAATATGTATATTTCATTTAAGAAGATTATGAAATCTTTTTGTCTTTAGAACCACAACTATAACCTCCTCAAGGATTTTCTTTTGCCCATTTATATTTTATAGATTGAAGATTAGATTTTTTTAAGCAACCAACAAAGCATGACTTTTTAAGGTTAGAAAAAGGGAAAATTCAATAGACTCAATAGAAATATGAGGTTTTTACCTTTTCTTTTGTTTGGTTTTTCTTTTGGCAGGAGCAACAGAAAATCAAGGAATTTTCTTTTATTACCAAAATATATTTTTCATCTTGTTTTACACACTGTTATCTCCTATACTTTTTACCTAGGAACAAAATCATCATAATTTTGTAATGGCATGTTATCTTAAAATACATGACCATTAGACCATTATAGGTCTCTACTGTTATGCCTTTTTTTCTCATCCTACTCATTTTTATTATTATAGTAACAATATAAAGCAAGAAAGCTAAATCGGTTGGATGCAATTCTTTTTGACTATTTATAATAAAAATGAATATAAATCCCTTAGATGATAGCATATAAACCATTGGGTAAGGAATTTTTCAGTCAACATGTGAGCCACTTTGTAATCATTACCAAACAATGGGGTGGGAATGGAATGTCCAATCCCAATCCAGTATTTGAATATGATCACAAGTTTTTAGGCCTGTAAAGTATAATGCCATCTCGCAAACCCAACAGGACATACTAAATGAGTTGCTTAAAATCATTGGAGAGCTTTGAGAAGAGTGGTGGGAAAATTCTCAAACCTTGCACTCATTCATTCAACTTTTCTTTCCTAGAATCTTGTAATGGACCTAAACTTATCCTTTCTCCATTATCCTGGATACACTAATTTGTATGCTAAGTGAGGCTTTGTAAAATCATGCCCTTTCAAACAACATCATTTTTTACCCATTCTGGGAATCTGGTTTAATATACTGCAACATCAGCTCCCTGGGCATCCTTTTGTCTGCTGGACTACACAAGCCTTGAGCTTCTATCTCAGTCTAGTCTTGATTTCTGTTAACCTGGGTCAATAGTTTCTTTGTTTTGTGACACCATGATGTAGACAAAAAAGAGATAGATACCAAAACATGGAAAGAAAATGGGAGAAAATGCTTGGTTACAGGAGGGGAAAAAGAGCTTTACACGTTTGCTCATACCCTACTACTACTAGATATTACTTTTATAATTAAAAGAAAAAGACCGCAATATCCAAAACTGTAGATAGTCTGGAGTATGGAGTTACTCCATGATTACCTGACCTGAAATAGCATGCACATTTTGGGGTGTTTATCCTCTTTTAATCTTGCATGCAAAAAATTTTTTCATCTTAAAATGTTAAGTAAAACAGATTTTGTTGTCTGAACTTTAGTTGTACAGTTGTACCATGAACTTCTATACCTATGCATATATACACACTTTAGGTATTGCATCTAGTCTTTTCTTTTATTTTTGAAAATTGTCACATCACTGTTGATTCTCTACTGCATTTTTTGCTTTTTGTAGTCAGTTTTGACCAGTAGAACTAGACAAGGTTTGCATATATGAATCCATGACACACTCCACGTGCTAACAGTCTATTTTATATGGCCTGCCGTATAGGAATGGGCAGCAGAGCACTGTTCAGCCCCTTTCAGGGCTCCTGAGTTGTGGGACTGTCCAAGCCATTCTGACATTGATGAGAGAACAGATATCTGGTCTTTGGGATGCACTTTATATGCAATAATGTGAGGACAAATGCTTTGACTTATCTAGTTATGTTTTTCTTAACTGTGTGCCTTGTCTGTTTTAACTTCCAACAAGAAATTTCTATTATTTCACACTTTTGTGATTGAGGTTTAGACATTTATCTATTCAGTCTGCATAAGGGTGGATAGGTTAATTTAAACTTTGAAACGTGCATATATCTGTACTACTTTTTGGGATACTAATTTAATTACTGAAGAAATTAGAGGCTCGTGAAAGCATGAACATGGAAAAACTGTTCTTTAGTGTTATTTGGATTGTTACATGGTGGCAAATTCGCAATAAATCTTTGATTTGTATTATACTTGGTCATACCACCTATAAGCTCAAATTAGGAGCATGTAGCAGCCATCTTACAAATTGCACTCTGTTGGACAGTGGAAACTGGTAAGTAAGAATGAACAGTGAATTTTAGTAGATAGTTGAAATAGAGGATGGTTACAGTTATTGTTGTATATCATTTTTCAATTCATCTTTTGATATTATAGGCTTTCTGTGGTTTTACATGTGTCAAAGGTATAAATTTCGGTACAGATTTTGAGGGATTCTCACCCTCCATGGCAATACAATTAGATTTATATTTATCAACTGAAAAAAAAAAGAAACATTTTACTTTTTGAGTGAGGTATCCCTTGTACATATAACGCAATCATGATCCTTGTAAAAATGAACAGGGAAAAAGGAAGAGATGGTTGAAAATTTCCAGCCTGATTTTTTGCTCTGGAGATCTCCTCGGTGGAACCCATTGTGTTATGGGTTCTGACTCCTGTATGTTTATCATGCCTGGGTAAAGATGAAAGGTTATGGTTCTTGATGTGTAAATTGGCAAAGCTGATTTGGTCAAAAACATTTTGTGCATGAATTGCTGCCACATTTATTTGAAATTTACTGTTAAGGCTCTTGTGTGTTGCCTGTACTTCCAGAAACCCATATAAATTTGACAAACCAAGTTAAATCCAATGGCTGAAAATTTATTCATATTTGTTGCAATTTATAACCTGAATGATGATCTGTAAGGACATATTGGTTTCATTATCCATATCTTTATTGATAGTACATCGACATAAATGGATAAAAGATAGTGCATTTAAATAAATGATAGGAGGTACAAGATACCAAACATTAACTTTTCACCTTTAACTTCAAAATATGGATTGTCCTTGGTCCTTGCTGCTTAAAATGGCAACAATTAAAACATTATCAATTTCAGAAAATATTTGGTTCTACTTATTTCCAATTTTCTTTTCTTTTTACAGGTATGGAATGTCACCCTTCGAGTATGCGCTTGGGGAAGCTGGGGGAAGCCTTCAGTTGGCAATTCTAAATGCACAGGTCAAATGGCCAACTGGACCCAATCCCCCATACCCTGAACCTCTCCATCAGTTTGTGACATGGATGCTCCAACCCCAGGCTGCAGTTCGTCCTTGCATTGATGATATCATTATTCATGTTGACAAGTTGATCTTAAAGTTCTCATGCTGAGTTAGACACAAGATCATATACAGTTAAAGTACAGTTGAAGCATGGGCTTACAGCTTTGTGGGTTGGGGTAGTAGTGTGTAAGTTAACCAATCTTGATTTGCATATGAGAAGTCTCGGTTGGCCTACGGGGTGTTGGATCATTTTCTTGAGTATGATTATATAGAATATTATTTATCTTTTTTTTTGTAGCTTTATAATGTGCATTGATTCAATGGTAGTGTATCACTCTCTTCCTTTTCATCTGATCTCACTTTGAAATTTGAGTTTGGATCTTCTGGTATAACTATGCTTCTGACACTGGTCAAAACAAACAGTAACAGGACACATTTCTATCTCGATACTTGAAGTCACAAATCTTTCAGCAAATTTACAAAAGCAGGTGTTTGATAAACGAGTCCGGATCTGCTGACCACAAAACACTGTGCACAAGACCGGGACACCTCTTGTACTTTGCATTGTCATTTATGGAAAGATGTTCCCGATGTGCGACTGTATATAGAGTCGTGTGCACAGATTGTGGCCAGCGTTTTGTGGTCAACAGATCCGAACTCTTGATGGACTCCCCAATTTGAACAATTCATTCGGGTTTGTACCAGGATCAGCTAAAATGTTAGCTGCTAACGTACCGGACAAGAACTCCATTGAAGTATACCAAAGGAGGTGAAATGATGATAATGTAATCTCTAACTTGTGTATTACATGTAGGATATTCCTGTTCCTCCCTCTATATTCTATCTTTAGGATCTAGATGAACGTTTTTCCCTCTTATGTAGTTGCATCTGTTGGTGATCAAAATGAATTTTCTTTTCTTTGTATGTAATAATAAGAAAGAAAAAAAAAAATGGAGAAATACGCTGCAGCCACTGCAGAATTTTGAAATTACAGCCCTTATAGTCTACTAGCAGCCCCTCTATAAATTGCATCCTGTCCGTGGATTTGGTATCAATCCACGGCCATGATTCATCTCACTTGTACGGTGGAGCTAAGAATTCTAAGGTGGACTGAACAATCATTCTCCCAAAAAAAATAAAGAAGAAAGTACAAGTACAATAATATGACAAGCCACCCGTAAGATTCCAAAACCCAAAACCTAGGGGTGCTCATAATTCGGCTAACCGTGGGCTTTTTTTTTTGTAATCGAACCAGTACTATCAGTTTTTGGAAAACCGGTAATCTAAACCAAATTGAAACCAATCGGTTAACCGGTTGACTGGTCTGGTTAATTGTCAGTTTTTTGGTTTTTTAATTTTTACAATATATATTATAAAATTATATATGAATATATAATAAAAAATTATAAATTATATAAAATATTATATTTTAAATAATAAATAATATATATATAAAATATTATATTTTAAATAATAAATAATATATTATATATTATAAATATATATTTATATATATAATGCATATTTATTAATTTATAATACATATAAAATATATAATATACATAAATATATATAAAATGTATAGAAATCAAACCGATACCTCCGGTTTTTTAAAAACACCAAACCAACCGGTTTGGTTAACCGATTTTTTGGTTTGGTTTTGATCAGTTTTATCGATTGATTGGTTTTTCGGTTTTTTTGCTCATCCCTACCAAAACCTATATCAGCAAGACTCCCAACCCCCTTTTAATACAGACTTTTCCTTCTCCATTTCTATAAACACAAACAAGGCCCACTACCAAAACTCAAAACACTTCACCCAGCAGCCCCCCCTAAGATCTCCAAATTAACCACGATCCTAGTAAGTTTCACCATTCAGGTCTCCCTTTCAAGGCTTTATTTGTTCAAAGGATACCTCTTTTCCATATCCCAGAACATTCTTTTTGCAATTTTTTCCCCTCTTAAAAACATACAATCCTAACATCTTGCTTTTTTGGACTTGGATTTCCACTATCTTTTCCAAATCCACATTTCTTTCCACTTTTTCTCACTTGATCCAATAACCACCTCCTCTTCTTTCTGTGCCCCTTCTGACTTTTCTTCCTCCAATTCATTCTCCGTCCCTGGCATCACATCTTTTCGTTGAGCAGAAATGGGTCCCACCTTCTCCTCAGCCTCTTTTTCCTTTTTTTTTTTTTCTCCTTCAACTTTAGTTGCTGTGTTGCCTATTAGGTCCCGTTTGCTTTTTGATAAGTTACATATCCGGGTAAATGCAATTATTTAGGTAAGTTTCTTTATCTGAGTATTTATCCATGTTCTTTTATTTCTGAGAAAAAAAAGAAAATGACCATTAAAAGAGGCATTTTTGTCCAATTTAAATGTTGAAAACTTTCCCTTAGCTGAAAAAATTATTTATCCACCTAGGTGATGGGTCTCACTAACCCCACTAAGTGATACCCAGAAAAATAAACTTTTCCTATTCCACACATTAATCTGAAAAATGAATATAAGATTCTTGGTCAATGAGAACCAAAATCCCATTGACCAATTTTCTCTCCTGGAACACCCCCTTAATGCCATTTTCTAATGAGGACCCTTGGTTATGAGTGAGAATTAACATAAAATAAGAAACGTGGAAGGTACCTTATTTTCTAAGAAAATAGATTTCAAAAACAGGCTATGATCTTTGCACTATTTGTGGTAATCTCAGACAAATTTGTCCTCTGCATTTCAAATTGGCAACTGCATATTCTGATATCTGCATAAAACCCTATCTGACCATGCGATATCAGGTTTGAATGTCCTCTATTAAATTATGAGTTGCATGTCATCGACATGGTCTTTTTTATCACACAACACTCAGCAAGCAGGTCAGGTGTGGTGCAGCCCAACAATCTTGTCATCTGAGATAGTAAGATGTCTTCTGTACACAGATGGTCTAAACAAGCATCTACATACTCCAGTATGGCTCATTCACAGCAATTATTCATCTTCTGACGTTGATGAAATGGTGTTTTTAGTCGGTGATCTGTGTTGTTGGTCCCCATTTGCTGTAACAATTGTAATCGGAGGTGATGGAGACTGAGGAAGGAACAGTACAAATTTTTCCAGAGAGAACTTTCAACACAGACAGGACGCCATTGCACATCAACATGTTGACGCTGAGCTTAGGAATGCCATGGGTTTTCTTCCTGGTGGGACCCAACCGCCATATAAGCCGATCGAGCAAGGCGTCTTCGTGTCACTAACTTGTGGTGTAGGTGGATCCTAATCTCTGTTCTGTCCACATGGCATCTCTATGTTGGTTGCTGGGATTCTGGGTCGGCAGTTGCCGTCCTCTTACGTTGGTTGAATCAGCTTTTCTCTTATTGTGGATAAACAAACTAACGGTATCCTTGTGAACGTTAGTTGTCTGTTTTCTTTCTCTGTTACCACATGCCACAAGTCACAGAGAGTATGTGATGGGAGGTAATTACCATCTACAAATAGGGAGATCAACTTTTTCCTTTTCTTTTCCTTTCTGGTAAAATTGGAAGTTTTCTTAGTTGAAAGTTGAAACATCAAGTCAGACAGTTCTAACTGGCTGTCCAACTTAAGTTTTAACTCTGGGGGATATTGAATTTTATCAAGAAAAGTAGAGGTTTTGATAATTTCATACTGGAACAAATAAACTCAATTGGTTACATAATCCTGGAGTTTTGATTTTCACTCAGTGCCTAGGCTCAGTTTCAGTACAAAGGCGTGTCCTTGGCTAATAATATTTTTTTTTATATTATTTTTTCAGGCAAATCAAATGTTACTAGAATGCTGGACACAGCAGAATGAGAATGACCAACAAGAGCAGAGTACGTTTTCTGTTGTTTTTCTTCTTCCATTTAGTCTCTTAGCATTTAGCTGGTTGTCGACTGTGAAGATGGACTCAATTATGTCCTCTTGTTTACCTCTTTCCCTGACCTCTCATTTCGACATGTCCAAGTGATAGACGTGGCTGATTGGTTGGAGTCTGGCTTGGGTATTTTCAACCACAAGAATGGGTCTTAGCATGCGGATAGCCGCGATGATTGACGCCTTTCGCGTCACAGCCTATATGAATTTGACACATGGAATGATGCAGAAGGCGACTGTGACTGTCTTGAGAGTTTTCTTCTTGATGGGCCTTTAGGTTTCATTCCTAACAGCTAACAACATTAAAGAAAGATATATTGATTCAAATAGGAGCCTCAAATAATAAGAGTGCACATTTTGGTACTCAGTCTGAGACTCTAGACTCTACAAATAACTTCAATATCCATGGGCAATGGCCATGGCTTGTTTTCAAGGCAATTCCAATGCTCCCAGTCATGTGAGGAGGGGCCCCTTAATTAATTGGACCAGTAAATATTAGAACACCCACCTTGGTTTGGCAGTTTCACAGCTTTCTCATTTGACAAATAATGCTTTTGAAAGCATATATCACAGCTACAATAAGCTGTAATGATTCAACAAGGGCTTCACCCACCAATTTGTGGATCATCCAATGGTCTAGGGACAGGATTTTGGGTTTGTTTGGATCACTGGGTGGAATGGGAATGAATCCCATTTCCACAGGAACAGGATTTTAATATGTAAATCTGTAACCCCTTTTTCTTTTTGGAGTTAAAAACGAACTAGTTTAAACCAGATCCAATCTGCAGACCCCAGAAACTTGTGAAACTGGTTCTGTTTCGTATTTCAATTGCCTTTATCCATGGTGACCCAAACATAGGGACCAGACTACCTCTTAGTCAAGGAATCAATCGGACTAGTGTAGAGTAGGACATTAATGCGACCATAAGCTGGACTGGGCTGTGGACTTGTGGTGTTGAGTAGATTTTCATGGAGATGGGGTCCCTTCATTAAATCAAAATCCTTTTCTATGTTACCTCTTGCAGTTTGCTGTCGTGAAGAGTTGGTCCATTTATGATTTATGTCAACCAATTGAACTGCTCATTAGTCACTTCCAGCCTAAAGATGAAGTTTGATTTCATCTAATTACAATCCATCAACAAGACAGAAGGCCAATAATCAATTTTATCATCACATGGGAACTCAACAACCAACACGATATTACTCGTGGGCCTAATTATAAAGGGGGAGAGAAAAAAGAGATACAAGCTAAAAACAAGAAACCCCTTAATGGAAGTCATCTTCTTCTCTTTTCATTTCTGAATTCTGATATTTTTTGTCAAGTGTGAGAACTGTGAAGAGCCCACCACCAATGTCTGGGCGCTCTCAATCCTTTTTTTAGTAGGTCTCTGACTGCATGACCAACCAACAATGGCCAAATGGCCAAGGGAGCATTTCTAAAACCATTTCCTCTTGGAATTCATGGCCCAGGTTTGTCTTTCTTGGTTGATCTCTTCCATTGCTGTTAGGGCTACAAATGATGTAAGTCGGGTTGGGTTTTAACCATTAAAATTTGAATGGACCCGACCCGGAAACTCGAACCCAATTCAGTGTGAATTCTTCAAATCGGGTACCGACTTGCACATAATGTGACAATGAAGTATATGTCTCAACTCGGACTCTGGGACACGGATGAGAGATGGGAGAGAGTTTCCAGCATGTCCGGAGTCAGATGAGCCAAGTCTCAAGCACATGGCAGATAGCTGGCACATGCAACTCTCTCTCTCTCTCTCCAACATTGACATAAATGATTCCCATTGGCCAAAGAGTGCCGCAACCACGTGTGGGTCCCAGGAACCTCCACTCAGCTCCTTGGCCCCCCCACTCGAGAGCACAGCCAACCACAAGATAACGGGCCCCCCCACTCGAGAGCACAGCCAACCACTCAGCTCCCGCTTGCTTATGCTTACAGTTAAACCCCCCCTCATCACTTACAACTCACACACACGACTCTCTAGTCTCTAATGTGAAGAGCAGAGCCAGATAGAGGGAGAGAGAGAGAGAGAGAGAGACAGAGAGAATAAAGAAGGAATTCTGAGAAAAAAAGAATGATGCTGAAGGAAGAGGGGAGTTCCGGCGGAAGCAGAGGCGGATGGGCGCGGATGTGCGACTCCTGTCGCTCTGCAGCCTGCGCAGTCTTCTGTCGGGCGGACTCCGCGTATCTATGCGCCGGGTGTGACGCACGCATCCACGCAGTCAACCAGGTGGCCTCGCGGCACGAGCGCGTGTGGGTCTGCGAGGCTTGCGAGCGAGCTCCTGCAGCTTTTACCTGCAAGGCCGACGCTGCCGCCCTCTGCACCACCTGTGATGCCGACATACACTCGGCCAACCCGCTTGCCCGGCGCCACCACCGGGTCCCCATCCTCCCCATCGCTGGATGTTTGTATGGCCCTTCACCTACAAACCCCGGTAGGCGTGTGAGGCCTGATATCAATATAGAGGATGGGTTCATGACCCAAGAAGGAGACGAGGACATAGATGAAGAAGATGAAGATGAAACAGCATCTTGGCTGTTGCTCAACCCTGGTAAGAATGACAACAACCAGAACAACAATGGGTTCTTGTTAGGTGGGGAGGTTGATGAGTACCTCGATCTTGTGGACTATAGTTCTTGTACTGACAATCAGTACAATCAGCAGCAGCATTACAACGTTCAGCATAAGAATGATGGGAGTGACAGCGTTGTGCCAGTTCAGTGCATGGCAGTGAAGGAGGAGCAACAGCAACAAAATCTTCACCTGGACATGGATTACGATGCTTCAAAACCTGGATTCAGTTATAGTCACAGTGTAGGTCCTTCCTTTTTATAAACAAAACAAGGCTCTCTTCTCCTGTTCCATTAGTTTTTCCATGGAAATCTTCAATTGCTTGAGTTCCAGCTATTTGGGCCTATAGTTACTTGTTGGTTTTTATTTTTCTCTTCTGGGGTAGGAATATGTGGTCCAATTAATTTCCTATGGTCTTTTCTGTTAATGGTTTCTAAATTTTGTTGTTGAAATCTGCATTCATAGTTCTGCTTAATTACTTTCCTATGGTCTTCTATTCCTATTTAGCTTGAATGGTTAGCTCTGGACTTAAAGTCTGCATTCTGTATATTAATTATGGCCTTCTTCACCCTAAAGGCAAAGGGAAAATGTTTCTCTTAGGCTGTTTTGGTTTGATAGATAATAAGAGGGAAACAGAAAGTTGAGGGAAAGTTATCAAGGAATTTCACAAAATCTGATAAGAACTTTCCCTTAACTTTCTGTTTCTCTTATTTTCTAACAGAACAAACGTAGCCTTAGATCTTTAACTTTGTTTATCCTATTTGCAGTGCTTGAGAAAGGTACTATCATGGGTTTCTCTCTGTTCTTTGCTTTTCTATTTCCCATTAAATACAAAGTTACTGTTAGATCTTCTGTATGTAGTTCATCATCATCCAAGCCTTTTTTTCCAATTATATGGGGTCGGCTAATCTTCTATATGTAGTTCCATGCAATAAATGCAGCAAGTCCTTACAAGTTTATGACGTTTGGTTATTTGTTTCTTTTAGAAGTTGTCAATAATCATGGGTTCTCCATCTGATTGTTAAAAATTAATGTCACTCATCATACTGTAACTGTACCATGCCCAGTAGGCCAGTACATCTCAATGCTTATGATAGTTCTCATTCCAAATGATATTTCTACTATTCTCAGCTTGAGTTTTTTGGGTTTTCTGTGTAATTTTACAATCAGGTCTCCTTGTTATCAATGGATGCCAGTGTGGTACCAGATGCTATGATGAATGACATATCCAACTCCCACTCCAGACCACCCAAAGGAACGATTGACCTCTTCTCTAGCCCTCTTGCAATGCCTCCACAGTTCATTCCCATGGACAGAGAGGCCAAAGTCCTTAGATACAGAGAGAAGCGAAAAACTAGGAAGTTCGAGAAGACAATAAGGTATGCCTCTAGGAAGGCCTATGCAGAGACCAGACCTCGCATCAAAGGGCGGTTTGCTAAGAGAACAGATGTGGAAGTTGAAGTGGAACAGATGTTCTCCACCACTGTACTTGCAGAAAGTGGTTATGGTGTTGTCCCATCATTCTAACTCAAAAGGGGAAAAGAAGAAAGAGGATCACACCATCTGGGTGTGAGAGAAGTACGATCTGTCTGTATTATCACCATTACTATATTATGGCAAGCAGTTTGACTTGAAGAGAATCATGCATGTTAACTTGCAGGTTCTCTTTTTTTTTTTTTTCTCTTCCCCCCTGTAAATACATAATAACGTCAGAACTTGTAATTGTAGCTTCTGCATCTATTTATTCCTTCTCATTATCATGCCAATTTTGAAGTTTTTTTTTTTTTTTTGAAGCCATTGAAGTTTTGTTTGAAGGGAACACTATACTTGTTTAAGAAAATTCACTGCACTTTTCACCAATTGGATGAGAATAGGTGCTTACAAACTTCACCAATTATTAACCACTCTCAGTGGTCATTTCATTACCTTAGCATCTTAACTATAATATATATATATATATAAAAGCTAGGTCCAAAGGGCGTGTGAAAGAATTGGTGATTCCTGACCCACGGTAGGTGTGACACAGACATCTGCAAGCTTGCAGCTAGGATTTCAGTGACATTTATAGACCATTAGATTATCCCTGCAGCTTGGGTTCAGTTCATATATAGCAACCTTCTATTAAGATATTAGAAAGTCTGCAAATATAATAGTGAGATGGTGGTGGTATATAGTAATCTTCTATCATGCAAACTTCTGTATTGTAGTTGAACTCATTCAAATTAAATCTCAATGGAAAAAATTGTTTGACTTTATAGACCATTCCATATTTAATATTTTTATCTAAACGTAAAGATATCAGAATCCCAACCCATGACTAGTTAGTTCATCAACCAAGAAATTTAAGTTTCAAAAGCATCCTTTTGCAAATATTTTAATAAATAAACAATAAACATTACTAAAGAAGCTCCTCCCGAGTTGAAACTTGAAAGTTGAAACCCTTCAACCCAATTTTCTGATGTATATTTTTAATTAGACTCTTAGGCCTTGTTTGCTTTTTGAAAAGTTACTTATTCAGATAAATGCAGTTACTTGGGTAAGCTTTTCATGGGAAACACTTATCTGGGTAAGTGTATTTATTCATGTTCTTTTATTTATCATGTAAATAAGGCAATGACCATTTTAACCATAAAAATCCATTACTAAAAATGGCATTTTTATCTCATTCAAGTGTTGGCAACTTTTCTCCTAGGTGGGAAAGTTATTTACCCACGTAGGAGACGAATATCACTTAACACCCAAGAAAATAAACTTTCCTTGGTCTCCATATAAATCTGAAAAAAAAAAGAACATGAAATTCTTGGTCAATGGGAACCAAAATCCCATTTACCAACTTTCCCCCTTTCAAAATCTGAAAAAAAAAATGCCCCCTTAATTTTATGATTCTATCCTTTCACTCTCACACTTATCTTCCTTCTACTTTTGTCTTATTTCCTCTAGTTTTACGTGTCCAATGCAGACCCAATAACACAAACCCAATAACCAAAATCTCATTCTATCCTTCAACAGCTGAAAGCACTGTGAGAGTGGTGCGAGGTGCACTCTATCAGGAGCAAATCTGGATTCATATAAGAAGGCCTTCACTGTTATATTTTTTTATTGATATTGAATTGTACGCCTGAACCCCATAGGGGTCGTAATTTTTTTTTTTTTTTCATTTTTTGCCACAGCACAGTACATCAACAACAAATAACTCTTCAAAGTCGGTGGAAGCTGTTAGGACTCAAAATTCGCATTTCGACCGGGACAACCCAACTAATGTATCAACTGAGTCAACTGAGTCACCACTCGGTTGGTCTTCACTGTTATACTAGGACCTCAAAGATGCGACACGTGGATAATGCCAAGTGGCATGTTTCATCACTTTACTGACGCTGGCAGAAAGTTGATTAATAAAGCATGTTGTCACTTTTATTGGAAAAGAGAAAAAAAAATCCCTCTGGGTCTGGGCCTCTGGCTAGGCTAGTTCTATATTGCGTGAGAACTTAGACATCCACATTGTGTCCATTTCTCTTAGAATTATTGTTTTTCTCGATGAATTGCACTACAAATAGTATTGAATTTGGGGTAAAAAATTATAAAAAAGGGAAGAAAAAGCTCATTGATATTGATTGAGTAGCCTAAATTCACTGGTGTTCTTTAATAAAAGTCCTCTGCACTTTTTGCACCATTTGGAGGGAAAGATATGCAAAAAGAAGCCACATGGAAAGGAATGGAAGGAAAGGCGCCTCCTAGGTGGGCTTTATGGCTCTCTGATTCCCTCTTGTCTGGTCCAGCTATTATTCGAGCCCATGAGAGCTTTTCTTCTTTAAGTATCAATTTATGAAACGCCATTGGCCAGCCTCGGTGTTTTTTTTTATTTTTCCATTCATGGAGCACTCAGCCCAAGATTCTTACTTTCTGGATGGAAAATGTCATCAAAGATAGCAAAATGAGAAATATCCACGTCTCCAAGAAAGAAGAGACCTTCATTTAGCAGATACTCCTTATTGAGGGCCTCTGACCACACGTTTGCTCTCGCTTTTTGAATTAGAGGTTTAGTCACAAATCGTTGAATTTAACAAACCAATTAGATTAAGCATTACACCCTGGATCAATATTTTGAGGTTGATGGCCACGTTGAAACAGCGAGAACCAGAACCAGATCCCTTCAGTCTGATATCTGAAACTTTTGTCACAACTTCTGTACCTAGAAAATCAGTAATCTGTCTTAATTTTACATTAATAACAGTCATGACTAAGTTGTAAGTAGATCAAGTTCTCATCTGTATCCACAAAATAAATTTGCACTCAAAGCACCAAAAATTCATGTTATAGTTGACAAGCATCCATCATATTTAGCTCCATGGCCATTGGGAATTGATAGCCACCAGGATAAAGCTAGAGAAAGAAATCTAGTTTCATAATTTGGTAACCATAACTTTCTTCTAGAGGAATTTTTCAGAAATCCACAGCATATCCGACGCTAGAAGAAAACAATCTTTCAAGTTTCAACCTGAAAGGACATAAAGGTACAGCTAGCTTTAAAGGGTTGGTGGAATCATATGTCGTATGCCAAAATAGACAGATTAGGAGCCGACAACTAACACCATTATGTATCATGGCATGGTTTCTCATTTTCACTTAAGAGTCTACAGTGCAAATAAATATAAAATAATACAAAATATAAGGTTTTACACTACATATTTGTGTTTGTGGCATCAGTTTGGAAAGAGTAGGGATGTAACTTGGGAGGGACCAAACTGGCCCATCCTGAAATTTTACACAGATTGGACTTAGATTTTCGGTCTTTGAATTGGATTTGGGCCCAAATCGGGTTTTTATTTTTCAGGACAAGCCCAAACTTAACCCTTAAGTAGCCCGAACCCAGCCCAACTATACACATTCATACATATACATGTATACATATTTACATATATACATAAATATATGTATACATATTTGCATAGATGCACACATATGTATAATTTTAAAGTGGATTCATTGACCAACCCGAGCCCTAATCCCAAATTTTAGGATCGGACCCAAGTTGACCATAAACCTGGTCCAACCCGCCCAATGCCATTAATCTCCACTTGTATGCATACATGTTCACCTTAAAAGCTTATTCACCTTCAAGGAGTATCCTGTATAGAAGCATTAATAGAAATACACCTATCATTTTCATCTTCCCCATGATTTACAATTAATATAAATCTCCACATGTATGCGTATCTAATAAAGATAGCAAATCAAGCAGCAATTGCAATAAACATTCAGGAAACAATAAGTGGGATCAGGTTTAGAGTATCAGTACACGCAAGGTTCTAAATATCGACACTGGCCGATACACCGGTAGGGCGTACTGTCCTGTGTCAGTGGTTTTTTTTATGTTTTACTTGGTTTTATTTATTTTTTATTTTTTTAAAATCGGTTCAGAGGAGCCAGTTTAAGGCCCACCCTCTGAACCAGTGGCTGACCCAATATAACCCCTGTGCATATCAGGAAGCCACCGCCACGATACATATCAGCCCGTATGAACTGATACGTATCGATTTTGAGCCTTGAGTACACCCAAAATGCACAAACAGGCGTATTAGGTGTTTTGTGCTGACCCCTTGAAAATGACCCAAATCCCAAACCCCTTGTATTTGCAGTATTGGTGGCTTCCCAATATGATTGGACATATCGTATTGATATTTTGAACTTTGAGTGGTATTCATTAGCATTCAGGGGGAAATAAGGTTGATAGCATATAAAATTCGGTTCATTTGATCAAATTGGAGATGGAAAAAACAAACAAACCATAAAAAGGCGGACTAAAAATCAGAAATGGACAAACTTCTCAACCGAGAACAGTCCATACTGAGATCATTCCGACTGCATCATACTTGCCATGAATCCTACTTTTCATCTACATGATTGTTAAATGAAAAATCACATTCAGATTAATCCAAGTCTCCAATAAAATTGGGGTCAAGGCCCAAGCGTTATACAACAAAATGTTACAACTTCAAACTTACAATTAAGACCTAGGGTGATAAATCATGTGGACCAAAAAATGAGACGTGAAAAAATCCCCCCCCCCCCGGCCCAACAAAGAACAAGAAAAAGAAAAGGAAAAAAAAAAAGCCTCCCTAACTAAGACCTAGTTTGTCACAGTTGCAGTTTTCTTCTCTTCTGCTCAAAGACAATTCCAAATATGAGGTTCTTTTAGTTGAATGTATGTCCAAAGAATAAAACTTACATGGTGAAGCAAGTGGAGGTCAAGATCTGTGAACTAATGAGTGTTATCTCAAGGAAGAACGAGAGAGAAGGTTTTCCTTTAGCCCTAAATAACAAGTATCATGAGGGAGGGTAACTGCAAAACCAAAAATAAAAATAATAATGTCAATGCTGATTCAATCATGAATTGCTTGTGCACCTTGGCAGGCATATATGACTGTCAAACTTGTTTTGGGGTCAATCATCATGTTCACCTTCACCTTCAGAATCTGCACGGGGAAAAGAAGTGTTTGAGGGACCAAAGAATGAGATTGTTTAAATTAAATAAAGGTAAAGGGGAAAGCCAGCCCCCATATTTAGATGTTTTCTATATGTCCTCTACTTGTTCCAGTACAGTTTGCACTTGTATAATAGAAAGTAAGCCAAATACATTATCCCTCACCCCAATTCTTTTCTTTTAACAAGCATTTTCTGTTTGTTTTCAAACTTCCGTTTCCATATTTCCTCACCAATTTTGTTCCATATAGTGTTCTAACTCAATTAGACAAACTCATTTCAAATCATCTACAAAATATATATATATATATATATATATATATATATATATATATATATATATATATCAATAATATGTGCATATTTGTGTATGCATGCAAAACCTTCACATAGTTTGTTCTACATACCAGATCTAACGTCTTCACTAATCTGGCCTCTGGCTTGGATTTGTTTTACAAGCATCCGGTATATCAACACCCACCAATATATATGAAGAACAAGCAAGCAAAACAGGAGAGAATTGAACACATAATAGTAGATGGGTCCATCTTTCTTGTGTTTGTCCTTGTCCAATGTAAGTAAAACTTCATAGCTGTCAGGAAAAGAAATAGTGAGAAAACAAGGGGACCAAAGAATTTTGCAACAGAAACAGGAGAAAAAGGGAAAGACGGGGCAAGATTTAGTAAAAGTCGTAGTTTCTCATCAGTTAAAGAACAAGGAAAGAAGTCCCAATGAGAGTTCGGTGCTCCTTTTTTTTATTTTTTTGATAAAGATAGGTAAATTTTTTTGATGAAAAGAGATAATAATAGAAGCCACCAAAAAGTAATGGTTAAGGAAACTTGAGTGAACCGCGATTTCTCTTCAGTACACATAAAAATGTTGAACTATCAATTAGGTCACACCAAATCATGTGAATTATCATACCATTTTTGGCATTATATTGCTTGAACTTGCAAATTTTATATTTTGAAATGGAAAAAAGATCCAAGTAATATAACCTAAAAGGTGCCTTGACAGGATGGTAAGAGAAAGATATACAGGAGCAGAATTTTGAGTATAGAGCAGCACCTCTGCTAAAGTGCTAAGAGATTACTCTGAAGGTTGTGAATCCTTTTAATGTAAAAAGGAGGCTTTTATTACAAATTTGCCCCTCCATTTTCATTTAACAGAGATGTAAACCAGTCCTCAAAAATAGGTATAAACTTGAAAAATTAGAGAGAAAAAGGAGGAAGAAAAGTAAGAGCAGCAGTACAAGAGAATAAGATGGAGAAAAGAGGAGGAAGAAGAAATGTTTGAATAATCCTTCCCTTTCTTCTCTAATCCTTTTTACTAAAAATTAATGTTAAAATAATTACAAGTATGCCCTTAAGTGGGCGGCCAGCTAGGCAGAGATCAAACAAAAAAGAAATAACAGGCCCATTAAGAGAAGCCCATTAGCTAACAGGAAAATAGAAAAAATATTACAAGAGAAGATACTAGGACCCATTCAGCCCAATCTCTTTACACTCCCCCTCAAGCTGAGCATAGATGTCAATCATGCCCATCTTGCTTATATAGTGTCATTTTCCCTCTCGGAACTCCCTTGGTCAAGATATCAGCCAATTGTTCGTCTGATGTGAAGAATGGCAAACAAACTTCTCCTGAGGAAACTCTTTCCCTTATAAAATGTCTATCAATCTCAATGTGCTTAGTTTGGTCATGTTGAATAGGATTATGTGCAATATTGATAGTTGCTTGGTTGTCATAGTAGAACATCTTTGGCTTCTCATAGTCAACCCCCAATTCTTCTAAAAGGGTTTGTAGTCACAGTAATTCTGACACACCATGTGTCATTGCCCTGTATTCTGCTTCAGCTGAGGATCTAGCAACTACAGATTGTTTCTTACTCCTCCATGACATAATGTTCCTAGTGACCAGAGCACAATAACCTGAGGTGGATCTCCTATCATCAATACACCCTACCCAATCAAAATCAATGAAAGCTTCCAACTTCATGTGTCCATGTTTGGCAAATAGAATACATTTCCCTGGAGTACCTTTCAAGTAACACAGAACCCTTTCTGCAGCAGCTAAATGAGTATCTCTGAGAGAATGCATAAATTGACTAATAACACTTACTGCATAGGAAATGTCCGGCCGAGTCACGCAAAGATACAACCTCTCAAGCAGTCTTTGAAATACCCCCTTATCAGATAAAATGTCACCATCTGTAGCAGAAAGCTTATGATTGGGATCAATAGGAGTGGAGATTGGTTTAGCTCCAAGTTTACCAATCTCAACAAGGAGGTCAAGGACATATTTATGCTGAGAAATGAAGATACCATCCTTAGATCTAGCAACTTCAATGCCCAAAAAATACCGAAGATCTCCCAAATCCTTGATCTCAAATTCAGAGTTAAGAAATCTTTTGAGTTTACTGACCTCTTGAGTGTCATTACCCGTGACCACAATATCATCAACATAAACTATCAAAAAGGTCACCAGAGAGTCATTTCTCTTCAAGAACAGGGTATGATCAGATTGATTTTGTGTTAACCAAAGGAGACAAGAGCAGCCATGAACCTCTCAAACCAAGCCCGAGGAGACTGTTTGAGACCATAAATAGATTTCTACAATTTACACACCTTGCCTTGCATTTCCTTCCCATACACCCCTAGAGGCAAAGACATATAGACCTCTTCATGTAGGTCTCCATTCAATAAGGCATTTTTAACATCAAACTAGTGTAGGGGCCAATCAAAAGTAGCGGCTAGAGATAACAAAACCCGGATTGAGGTCATCTTAGCTATAGGAGCAAATGTCTCAAGATAGTCAATACCAAACATCTAAGTGTAGCCTTTTTTTTATGAATGATAATGTTAGCGTAGGGGTATTTCTGTCTTTATACCTTGATTGATGTTGCTGATCTGTAATGTTGTGTTGAAATATGTGCTCTTAACTTAAGTAAGGGCACATAGGTCTTTTCAGTTATGTTTTAATATTAATATAAATTCTTACTAGCCGAATGGGAGAGGACATGTTGACTCTTTTAGTTCAAACTAGAATTCTCTCTTCTCTATTTCTCTCTTTCTCTATCATTCTCTCTTCTTCTACATAACTGAACTCGGTCAGGCCAAACTCTAAGGCAGACCTGAATTCTAACATGGTATCAGAGCAGGTTAAATCTGCCTAGATTTCTGCTTGCCTAGGATTCATTCTCTGTGCACCCTATCTAGGGTTTTCCTTTTTTTTTCTGTGTTCGATTGGAAATAAGGGAAAGGGCTGAAAAGGAGTGATCGCCCTCTTCCCTTGGGGGTCTCTATGCCTCTAATCAGGTCGTATGTGGTCGGTTATTGTGATTTCTGAGATCGCCCTCTCCTAGTAGAGGAGGAATAGAGGGTCAAACTGTGTGTGGCTGTTGTGTGTGAAGCGGTTGTTGTGTGTGGACCGCTCTCCTGCTCGCATGGGTGTTACTTCAGCGATAAGATAAGAGATTTCAGTTCTGGTTTATGGATTAAATAGGAGGTGTGTTTCAGATCATTTGCTAGTGTTTCGGCCAGTCAGTGCTAGGGTTTATGCTAGTTTCTTTGCGCATGTTGAAGGAAGAGATATGATCATATAGTGGTGAGATTTCAGGTATTTGTAGGAGCAGGGTTTGTGGTGTAAAAAGCACACATTCCAGCAACAATTAGTGCTGCAATCAGTGTGACAGGTGTGACCTAGTGGTGTGTAGTGTGCAGATCTTAGTGATAATAGAATTCAGCAAATGTGCAGTATTGGTGATAACATAATGGGAGACAGTAATGATTATAAACCTAGTGTGGTGGTGCCTACAGATTACCTGAATGTTCAGATGACCTCCATTAAGTTAAATTGAGAGAATTATGTGCCTTGGGCTAAATCCGTTGAAGTCTTTCTAAAGGCAAAGAAGAAGGTAAAACATATCAGAGAGGAGAAACCTTCCTCTGACTCTCACGAGTATGAAGATTGGGAGCAAGAGGACACTCAGATCATCACATGGTTGTGGAACAGTATGGAACCCAGGATTAGTGTGAACTTCATGTTCCTTGATACTGCCAAAGATGTGTGGGACCATGCGAAAAAATTGTATTCGGGGCAGGACAATACAACCAGAGTTTATCAGCTTTATCAAGAGTACTTTAATCTGCAACAGGGCAATCAGAGTCTTGAGGAGTACTATGCCAACATGAGGAACATACGTAATGAGTTGAATGTCTATCATCCTCTCACTTCTGATGTCAAGATTCAACAACAACAGAGAGAGCAGCTTGATGTGACTAGATTTTTGGTGGGACTAAAGTCTGAATATGAACCGGTACGGGCTCAGATATTAGGGGGATCAGCTCATCCGTCCCTGGAAGAGGTATTTGCTCAACTTCGGAGGATTTCTATCGGATCTACTGAGAACTCTAATACCTCAAATAGATCGGCCTTTGCTGCATCGAGAGGTCGTGGTGGTAGAGGTGGAGCTCGGGGAGCTCAATCTAGCCGTGGTGTTGGTAGTGGTTCTGCATATGGCCGAAGTGGCAATGGTGGGTCTACTTATAATCGTGGTGGTGGTCGTACTGGGAGCAAAGATTCAGGGGGAGCCCGTGGTAGAGGACATAGCTCAGGCCCGAGGAAGTGCACTCATTGTGGTATGGATGGACATACCATCAACTATTGTTATGATTTACATGGTCCTCCCTCAACCTGGGCCAATCATGCCGCGACCGGTGACTCAAGTTCCAGCTTTAAACAGGAGAATCATTCATCTGACCAGTTGCCTCCTACGACAACTTTTGCTCACTCAGGTATGGCTTGTCTGGTATCTACACCCAATCCCTGGACCATTGACTCTGGAGCCTCCGATCACATGACCGGAACTCCAAGTGTGTTTTCCTCCTTGTCTCATTGCTCAACATCACAATCTATCACCCTTGCTAATGGTTCCACATCCTCAATTTGTGGTGTTGGTAATGTTGACCTAGATCCCGTATCCCTCTCATCAGTTCTGTATGTTCCTAAATTGCCTTTTAACCTTATGTCTATTAGTAAGCTGACCAAATCACTTAACTGCTCCATTACCTTTTATCCTTCTATGTGTGTCTTTCAGGATCTCAAGACGGGGATGAAGATTGGTGGAGGGCATGAAGCAGGTGGACTGTATTATCTTGACGGTGGTAGTGGTAGAACTTCAACAGCTCTCCAGTCATCTCTTTCTCCTCTCCAGTGGCACTGCCGATTTGGTCATCCGTCGCTCAAAGTCTTGAAGTCCTTGGCTCCGTCCTTGAGTCAGCTTTCTGTTTTGGATTGTGAGTCGTGTCAGTTTGGGAAACACCATCATGTTCCCTTTAGTTCTAGGGTTGATAACCGTGTGTCGAGTCCTTTTTCTTTAGTTCATTCAGATGTTTGGGGTCCTTATAAGGTAATGTCATATAATGGATACAGATATTTTGTCATTTTTGTGGATGATTTTTCAAGGATGACGTGGTTCTATATAATGAAAGAAAGAAGTGAATTGTTCACCATTTTCTAAAAATTTTATGCTGAAATTCGTAACCAATTTGGTATCCATATCAAAGTTTTTCGTTTTGATAATGGCCACGAATATTTATCCTCATCATTTCAGGAATACCTGGACCAACACGGCATTATACATCAGACCTCGTGTACCTACACCCCACAACAAAACGGGGTGGCTGAGAGAAAGAATCGCCATCTCCTTGAAACAACAAGATCCCTAATGCATCACATGCATGTTCCCAAACTTTTTTGGAGTGATGCAGTGCTTACCTCTTGTTTTCTGATTAATCGGATGCCCACGTTCATCCTTGATGGTCAGTCTCCGTTTCAGGTCTTGTTTCCCTCTTTGTCTCCATTCCCTCTTACGCCGAGAGTTTTTGGGTGTGTCTGTTTTGTCTATCATCTGGGTCCTGGGAACGACAAGTTTGATGCCCGTTCTCTCAAGTGCATCTTCCTTGGCTATTCTCGGACCCAGAAAGGGTATAGGTGTTACCATCCTGGTTCTCGACGGTCCTTTGTGTGTGTTGATGTCAATTTCTTTGAGTCTACTCCGTTCTTTTTGGGGTCTGGTGATGCTTCTTCCTTCTCATCATCTCCTCCCCTTCCACTTCCCATTGTCGATCCTCAGTTTGTTCCAATTGTGACCAAATCCTTGCCTCTGGTGCCACCACCTGTTGAATGCCCACCTATTCGTCATGTGTATACACATCGCCCACGTGCACCGGCTACTACTCCTCCAGCTACATCTCCGTCGACAGATCCGGCACCAAAACCCCACTTGGCATCTGAGATTGATCTACCCATTGCTTTGCGGAAAGGTAAACGTACTTGCACCCTTCATCCCATTTCTAATTATGTTTCTCTTACTCACCTTTCCGCTTCCCATCGCCAGTTTGTTACCTTGTTATCATCAGTTATTGTTCCTAAAGATGTCCAGGAAGCCCTTGCCTCTCCAGGGTGGTGCCGTGCCATGGAAGAAGAACTCTCAGCCCTTCATCATAATCATACTTGGGACCTCGCTGCTCTTCCTCCTAGGAAGCAAGCTGTTGGTTGTAAGTGGGTTTATACGGTTAAGTACCTGCCTGATGGTAGTGTTGAATGCCTGAAAGTGCGATTAGTTGCAAAAGGGTACTCCCAAACCTATGGCATTGACTACACAGAGACTTTCTCACCGGTTGCTAAGATCGGGTCAGTTCGTGTTGTGATCTCTCTTGCAACCATGTATGAGTGGCCACTATATCAGTTTGATATCAAGAATGCCTTTTTGCATGGTGACTTACTCGAGGAGGTGTACATGGAGCAACCTCCAGGGTTTGTTGCTCAGGGGGAGGATGGTAAGGTGTGCCGACTAAGGAAGGCTATACATGGGCTTAAATAGTCTCCTCGAGCATGGTTTGGTAGGTTCAGTGAGGTGGTAAAGAAGTTTGGCATGAAACAGTGCAAGGTTGATCATTCTGTATTTAGTCATGACTCTTCGGGAGGAAAAAATACCGTTGGTGGTGTATGTAGATGATATTGTTATTACTGGGAATGATAACATTGGTATTGATAGGCTGAAGACTTATCTGCAGGATCACTTTCAGACAAAGGATTTGGGTAAACTAAAATACTTCTTGGGGATAGAGGTAGCGAGATCCAAGTATGGGATTAATCTGTGCCAGAGGAAGTATGTGCTTGATTTGCTGGACAAAATAGGCTTGTGGGCAAACTGAACTACCTAACCATTACCAGACCAGACATCTCATTTGCAGTTAGTGTGGTAAGCCAGTTCATGCAAAAACCTCTGACTCCTCACTGGAATGCGGTTCTAAGAATTGTGAAGTATCTAAAAGGGGCCCCGGGTCGCAGTCTGATATACAAGAGTGGGGAAAAACTTGAAATAGAAGGGTATTCTGATGCTGATTGAGCCGGTTCTATGTCTGATAGGCGGTCTACTACAGGCTATTGCACGTTTCTGGGAGGTAACCTGGTGACATGGAAAAGTAAGAAGCAGACGGTTGTGGCAAGAAGCAGTGCAGAGGCAGAATATAGGGCTATGGCGCATACCGCTTGTGAGTTAGTGTGGCTAAGGAACCTTCTACAGGAAGTAGGGTACAACATTAACACTCCAATGAAGCTCTACTGTGATAATCAGGCTACAGTTCATATCTCCTCGAATCCAGTGTTTCATGAAAGAACCAAGCATATTGAAGTTGACTGTCACTTTGTGAGGAAGAAGGTGCTGAATGGAGAGCTAGACACTACACATGTTAATACAAGAAATCAATGGGCTGACTTATTTACAAAAGGTTTGAGTTGGGGAAGAGTGGACTACATATGTAACAAGCTGGGAGTATATGATATATACTCACCAGCTTGAGGGGGAGTGTTAGCGTAGGGGTATTTCTGTCTTTATACCTTGATTGATGTTGCTGATCTGTAATGTTGCGTTGAAATATGTGCTCTTAACTTAAGTAAGGGCACATAGGACTTTTCAGTTATGTTTTAATATTAATATAAATTCTTACTGGCCGAATGGGAGAGGACATGTTGACTCTTTCAATTCGAACCAGAATTCTCTCTTCTCTCTTTCTCTCTTTCTCTCTTTCTCTATCATTCTCTCTTCTTCTACATAACTGAACTCAGTCAGGCCAAACTCTAAGGCAGACCTGAATTCTAACAGATAATAAATTTATTAATTCAGAAGCAGATTTAGAGTGAGTTCATACAACATTCCAGGGAGAGGCGCAAGCTGCAGTCCCTCCTTGAATCTTACAAGTAAACTAGGAAAGAAAAGTAAGAATCACAACTGAGCCCAAAACAATTCTTCCCTATTTACCCCTTGCTTAGCTAACACGTCTAACAAAGTATTTGCTGATCTCCCCACCCACTGTACAGTGACCAACATATTCTTTGTCAACCAACTAAATTTCTTCATTTCATTCTTGTAACGCCACATAGCCTCTTCAGGATTTTTCAACCAACCCACCACCACTTTGGAATCCCCCTCGATTGTTAGGTGTTGTACCCCCAGCTAGTTTGCAAATTGCACCCCTTGTACAACAGCTAAAAGTTCTGCCCATCTGAGTGTAGCCTTTAGCAACCAACCTAGCCTTAAACCTCTCAATAGATCCATCAGAGTGATATTTAATGGTAAACACCCATTTACAACCCACTGATTCCTTCCCTTCAGGCAAGTCAACAATATCCCAGGTAATGGTTCTTATGCAAAGCATCCAGTTCAGCCATCATAGCATCCCTCCATTCAGGTTTAGATAAGGCTTCCGGTACGAACCTAGGTATCACATGGGAAGAAACAAAAGCAAGAAAATAGTAGGAAGGAGAGAGAAGGTTGTAAGATAGGTGTTTGGAGATACAATGGGCTGTACACTTCCGCTTGCCCTTGCGGAGAGCAATAGGAAGGTCAAGGTCTAGGAAAGATGTAGATGGGTCAGAGGAAGGCTGACCTGTTACCTCAGTAATGATGGGAGGAGCAAGATGCTCTTCTGTAGGAGTGGAAACAACTTGCCCATGTCTGAATCTGTGCCTTTGGTACCACCTTTGGAGAACAGAGTGAGGAGAAATTATAGGAGAATGAGGTGGAGGAGGAGGAACAGGAATATTGGAGGTAGGGCCAATGGGAGAAGTGGACACCTCATGAGAGGACTCAAGAGGAATGGGAAGAGGGACAGCTGGAGACATAGCAAAGGGTTCTTCAGATTTCTCCCCCTTAGGAGAAATACTAAAGAAATGAGTCAACTCAGCAAATGTAACATCCCGAGATACAAAGCGGGTGCCACTAACTGGATCAAAACAACAATATCCCTTCTGTGTGGAGGCATATCCCAAAAAAACACATTTATGAGCCTTAGTTCAAATTTGTGTCTTTGATGGCTGTGAACATGCACATAGCAAGTGCACTCAAAAACATAGAGAGGAAGAGAAAAAAGATCCTCATCCGGGAAGAGAAGGCTAAAGGGAGTTTTGAGGTTAAGAACTCGGGAGGGCATACGGTTGTTAAAAAAGGTAGCAATAAGAATAGCATCTCCCCAAAATTTTATAAGAACATGGGATGCAAACAGGAGGGATTTGGCAACTTCAACCACATGTCAGTTCTTCCTTTCCGCCACTCTGTTCTGTTGTGGAGTGTAGGAACAAAAACTTTGATGAATAACCCCAAAAGTTTTAAGATAGGCGGAGAGGGTTTTCTCAAAATACTCAGCATTATCAGAACGGAATATTTTGATCCAAGTGTTAAACTGGGTGAGGATGAGTTCATGAAATTTTTGCACAATAGCTGGTACTCCATCCCTGGATTTCATGAGATAAATCCAAGTGTAACGAGAGTACTCATCAATAAAAAAGAAAAAATACCTGTAACCTCCTATAGTTGGCAAATGATGTGGCCCCCACACATCAGAGTGAACAATATGAAAAGGAGAAAGAGATCTTTTATTGCTTACTGAATAAGAATGTCTATAATGCTTTGCCAATTCACACGACTCACAATGAAAACTCGATGAAGACACTCCCTTAAACATATATGGAAACAAATGACTCAAAGCAGAAAAGGACAAATGACCAAACAGAAAGTGACATAACAAGACTTTGTCAATAGACTCTGACAAGATTGACTCTCAGGCAACTCCATGAGGTGGTCCAAAAGCTCTATCCGGTGTGTCCAACAAGTATATTCCATTCGCCTCATGGCCACTCCCAATCATCCTTTGAGATTGCAGGTCTTGAAAAACATAGTGAGTGGGAAAAAAGGTTATGCTACAATTCATGGATTTAGTTAAGCTGCTAACAGATAAAATGTTTGTATTAAGCTTAGGGACATGATGGACAAAGGATAAATAAAGGGTGTCAAAGGTCTTTATATCCCCTTTACCAGAAATGGGAGCAAGAGACCCATCAACAAGGGATATTTTCTCTTTACCAGAGAGAAGGTGGTATGAGCAGAAGAGATTAGACAGGCTAGTCATATGGTCTGATGCACCGGAATCAATAATCCAAGGGATTTATGATTACCTGAAACTGAAGCACGATTTGTAGAAGCACGAATACCCGAGTGAGCAAATGTAGATGATGATGATGTGTTGTTGGAAGAGTGAGATGAAGAAACAATAGCTTCCAAGTGATTTAGCAGCCTCCCATACTTTTCAAAATCTGCTTTCATTGCTACCAACTGCTCAATGGTTGATTTTTCTTCACTCTCCTTATTTCCTCCTTCAGGTACTGTAGCAACATTAGTTGTCTTAGGCTTTCCTACCTGACTGCCCTTCTTAGAACTGTTGTTATTCTTAAACCTATCAGGAAGAAGCTTCCAGTAAGTGTCCTTTGTATGCCTCGGTTTCTTGCAATATTCGCATATCTGCTCCTTTTTCTCAAAAGGACCCTTTGGCTTTATTCCAACACGTGCAAAGTATTCTGTAGGTGGACTCTGTAACTGAACCTGCCGCCTACTCTCCTCATTGCTTATCATAGCGTATGCCTGGGAAAGAGTAACCTCATCTTTGGCCAGGATATCTTGCCTAATGATGTCAGACTCAGGGCTGAGTCTAGTAAGAAATTCAAACACCCTATTTCTCTCCACCAACTTCCTATACATTTTAGCATCATTCTTACTCTCTCATACAACTGTCTCCAAAACATCAATTTCTTGCCATAGGGATCTCAGTATAGAATAGTAGATTGCTACACTCTTTTCCCCCTGTCTTAGGTTCTTCACGTCACTTTTCAACTTGTAGACTTTGGCTACATTCAACTTCTGTGAATAGGTCTCAGTAACACTGTCCCATATCTCCTTAGTCGAAGACATCCAGAGATAATGCTGACTTATATGAGGTTGCATAGAGTTGACCAACCATCCAATGACTGTATAGATCTCCTACATCCATTTCTCAAATTCAGGGTTTGTCTCTTTGGGTTTCACTTTACTACCTGTGAGATACCCGAGTTTTCCTCTACTACAAACATAAATTCTTATAGACTGTGCCCAAGCAAGATAGTTTGTCCCATCTAACTTGATTGTGGTCACACCAGTCAAAACGGAACCTACCGAACCAAGGCCGAAAACAGGCACTTGCTTGAACTCACTTCCGTATGGCTCCATTAACCAAACGAAAATCAAAGAACCAAAAATTTAGTCTATATAAACTTACTTGAAGTCAAACCAGAACCCAGATGCTTGAAAACTAGGGTTTTACTCCGTCCAATTGTTAGGGAGGAAGAGAGAAGATGCAGCCGCTCCTACCAGAGCTTCCCAATCTCTTCCAAACCTGAACCACCCTCCTTTAGGAGTCAAAAGACACCTCCCAAGCACAGAGCACCACACCCAAAGCTTCACCTTTACCTGTAATTTCGAAAATCTCTAGTCGGCTAGGGTTTTGGGCAGCAACAGAACAACACCACTTCTTGGCAATATCCAGCCAGATTTAAACTCTCCAAACCCTCTACCAACTAGGCCGGAGATCCTTTGAGCTATAGAGAATCTATCTCTCCATACACTCTCTTAATCTAAAGGTGCATGGGAAAAGAGAAAGAAGAAAAGAAGGAAGAAAGAAACCTGCTCTAATACCAAGATGTAAACCAGTCCTCAAAAATAGGTGTAAGCTTGAAAAATTAGAGAGAAAAAGGAGGAAGAAAAGTAAGAGCAGTAGTACATGAGAAGAAGATGGAGAAAAGAGGAGGAAGAAGAAGAAAGGTTCGAATAATCCTTCCCTTTCTTCTCTAATCCTTTTTACTAAAAATTAATGTTAAAATAATTACAAGCATGCCCTTAAGTGGGCAGCCAGCTAGGCAGTAACATAAAGAGATCAAACAAAAAAGAAATAACAGGCCCATTAGCTAACAGGAAAATAGAAAAAATATTACAAGAGAAGATACTAGGACCCATTCGGCCCAGTCTCTTTACAAACAGTAAGAGGCAAAAGCCAACAGGGATGACTATGTCTTCTTATCTTCTTTATCTGCTTATCTTTTTTTTCCTTTTATTGTGTACTACCATATTCTGAATGCTTGGCCAATTCAATACTGTGGTTTGCCCCCCTCCTTTTAATTTCTTTTGAAGTACGGTGATTGTGCATCTTGATCATCAATAAAATCTTAGACTGTTATTCATCAAAAAAAAATCTTAGACTGTTGTTATTGATAAAAAATAGTTGGAGGTAAAAGCATGGCTATTCAAGTAGCATGTTGGGGAAGCATCAAAAAAACAATTTTTAACTCTTTTGAGAAAGTAATATCATATCTTCGCCATCACAATGAGATTGAAAGAATTGCCTCTTTCCAGGGTGCAGTAGCAACCTTTTAAACAAGACCGTGCTAGTATCATTCTTGTGCTAATATAATTACATGTGTATAATCATGATTGACACAAAATCATGTTCAGACTTCAGAGTTGACAATGCTGGATTTCTAGTGAGAGTAGAAAAATGCTCAACCACATAATAAAATAGATCCTAAACATCATCATCTAAGCCTTATCCCAACTATATGGGGCCGGCTACATAAACCCTGTGTTGCCATTTTGTTCTGGTTAGTGCCATATCCATCGTTAAAAATAGATCCTAAACATGCCAAGGATACATACTTGAATGAATGGATTTATTCCATAATATATGAGAAAACATCAGACAAGAATTCTCCTCAAGCCTTTCAATGGTGTTTCAAAGTTGTTAAATGTAGATGTGAGCCATGTGGCAAATCTAGACTCTGCTGGAAGGGGTATTGTGGTTCAAAAAATTGATGCTAAGGTGACAGAAAACAACTTCTATGGACAGGTATTAAATGCCATGATTAAGACGTGTCAAAACTCCAAAAAATAAAAGGTGACACTGTCCAAATCCTATGGATGTGGACGCTAGAGGCAATGTTGAAGTAGCATTCTCTAAATTCCAAGGATCAAGGATGAGACAAACTTTTATTTGATTGTCTTCAGATTTGACATGGTTGTGTCAAACATTTCATTGTTTTGACCAAAATATTGTAATTGATGTATGGGACTTATGACATTTTGGTTGAAACAACAAAATTAGTAAAACATCAACTGTAACAAAATGGTAACCCAATTAGCTGACTCAACAAAGGAAATGCAACCTTAGATATTGCCTAGTCCTATGGTTGTCAATGCCGCGGGGACCTTGGTGACAAGGCACCCATGGAGGGTTGCCTCACACAAGCGCTTAGTTTTTTTTTGTACAAGTAAAATATAATACTTTTTTAGTTTGTGAAATTATAAGACTACAATAAAAATTACACTAAATTATTTATTTTGTGGGTGGGCACTCAGCCTCTAAAAGACCATTTCCTGTCTCTTTATTCTATCTCCCTCTTTAAAAAGAAACCTATCTCAAGATTCCATTCCCCCTGTTCTCCCTTTGGCATTAAATTGGGACCATAGTTGTCAAGGCAACGCTTAGGCGACAAGGTGCCCTTGGAGGCTCACCTCGCCCAGTTGCCAAGTAATTTTGTGCACTATGTTATAATATTAATTTTTTGACAATATAATTATAAAATGGGCATTATTAAACTAGAAATACTCATTTTATGTGTTTATGTACTAATTTCATTTTATTATTTTCTTATTTGTTAGTGTTTAATCAACACAAACATTGCTAACTGCTGTATTGAAACCCATGGTTCAAAGTATCACTACACCTCTATGTATTGGCAGAGGTGTATCAGTACTTATAACGATACTCCCCCCATTTTTTATTTCTTTGGTTTTCAAATTTCACTTATATATATACATATATATATATATATATATATATATATATATATATATATATATATATAATTTTAAAAAATGGGTTCCCGAAAACACCTGCAAACATGGTGTATAGGGGCACCAAAGATACAATACAATACACCCAATACGAGGTGTATTGTATCGAAGTTTTGATCCTTGATTGAATCCTCGAAGATTTCAGAACCTGAACCAATAAGCAAGGGAAGAACTTAAAATTTTGTCTAATCAACACATTTTCTTCTTACAGGTCTTCTTCTTCTTCCACCTTTTCTTTTCTTCTTTTCCTATAACAAGAGTAGGAGTTTAGCCCCTATATTTTTTTAATTTTCTTTCATTTGTTCCTTTTCTTCTCATAAAATGTTGATTTTCTAGACTTAAACATGAAGTTTATAATTTTCTTATGAAAATTATGGATAGTTATTAAAGAAAGTTGGCTATGGAACCTAGGGAACTACCCTAGGATATGTGATTTTTACTTAAAAAAATCCATCACCTAGGCGACTAGGCGCCCCCCTATCGCCTAGCCTCACCTTGGCGCCTTGAAAACTATGATTGGGACTTTGGGTTTTGTAGAGGCCTAAGGGATGATGAGTTGTTTGTGTTTCAGAGCTCTTGCTTCTTCTAGAGTCTGTGTGTTTGATCCCTCCCAAACCTGATAAAAGGATTTGGACACTGACCCTAAGTGGCTCTTTCACTTGTGCCTCTTTCTTTAAATCCCTTTGTTCCTCTCCCCCCTCTTGGGTTTTCCCTATTAAAGAGATCTGATCAAGGCCAATTCCTCCTAAAATATCAGTGTTCTGTTAGGAAGCCTACTATGGTAAGATCAATGCTTTGGAAAACTTGCAAAAGAAGAAACCTTATATGTGCTTGTCCTCAAACTGGTGTTTTTTATGTAAAGTGAAGAGTAAGGACTGTCACCATTAACTAATATCTTGCTTTTTTGTTGCTAGTATTTGGAATTGGGTTTTAATGTTATTTGGGTGGAGGTGGAACTGGCCCTCTAAAGCAAATTTGTTCTTTGAACCATTTGTCTTTGGGCGACTGACAAAGAGAGGGAATTTAATGTGGAAGTGTATGAGAGCAGCTAGTCTGTGGACAATTTGGGAGGAGAGAAATGTTAGAATTTTTCAAGAGGAGAGAAGCCTTGCTAATGTAAAGGAGTGTATACTGACAAGGACAATTTTCTGGATGAAAACTCCAGACCTGTTCGTGAATTTTTCTTATGATGATTTAAGGAGGAATTGGGCAGCAATGGCATCCACAACTGCCACAAAGAACAGACTACAAGATGAATGGAAGCCTTCTCTGGAAAGAGTGATTAAACTGAATTTTGATGGAAGCAGTCAAGGTAATTCAGGCCCTCGGGTAATAGGAGGGATCTTGAGAGACAAGGACAGCAACATTCTATCCTTGTTCTCAGGACCAGTGGGAATTGGAGACTCTATAAGGGCTGAAATATTAGCAGTGGCACAAGGTATACAGGTTGCTAACCAATTGGGAGTCGAGAACTTGATAGTGGAGGGAGACTCCAAGGTGGTAGTAAGCTAGTTGTCAAATCCAAGGGGGAGGTAACATCTCGTGCCTCCTCTTAGGCTGATTGTACACTTCTTCCATGCTTAATAAAATTCCATTCATTTATCAAAAAAATATCTTCATAATTCATATACTGGTTCTTGTTAATTTCTTAATTGTTTAGAGTTCAATCAACACACAAGTCAAGCGGACACTGCATTGAAACCTTGAAGATTTCAAAACTGAATTGATAAGAAAGGAAGAAGTTGAAGATTTTATCTGACCAACATGCAAGAGCATCCAGGGTACGTCTTCTTTTTCCGGGACAAAAACAGGGCTCAACCTCCTCTCCTTTTTATGTTCCATACATTTCTTCTTTTTCAAGGACAAAAATAAGGTTCAGCTATATATTATGAGTTATCTTTTCTTTCTTCTTTTTCTTTTCATGAATATGTTGGTTTTCTATGTTTGAAATGAAATTACTCATTTGATGAAGATTCTTAGAAATTATTAGTGAAAGATGATTGCTGGTTGTTAAGAAACCTAGGGAATTGCCTTAGGATTTAGGTTTTTTAATTTTAAAAAACCCATTGTTGGGATAAGGCTTAGATGATGATGATGGTGATGATTTAAAAAATCCATAGCCTAGGCAACAAGGTAACAAGGCAATCCCTTGTCACCTAGCTTCACCTTGGTGGCTTGACAACTATGCCTGGTCCTAAAGGGGAGATTTGAGACATGTAAATGGGTTTGATATTGTCATTCAACAATGACCAAAAAGAAGCCAATTACTTAGCCAAGTAGCTTAAACCAAGCTCTTTTTTTTTAAGATAAATAAAATTAAATTAAAACTGAAATAGGATACAAGAAAAGGTGATAAGCAATCACCCGAATGAAAAAGATAAAACACCCAGAGAACAACCGACAAACGCTTAAGACACCCAAATATATAAAACCCTCTCATCAAAACCAGACCCACAAAATCAAACCCCATACAATGTGAAAACAAACAACAGGTAACAACAAACAAGCACAAACAACACCCAAAGAATACCCAAAGCAAAAACAAAACCACTCCCACCCAATACCCATGACAAACCCCACTGAATGCCAAATCAGCAAACCTATTTGTTAATTATTTTGATTGCCATCTTCCAGTTGTCTTCTGACTGCACTTCTGAGTTTCCTTACTTTCTTGTTAGGTCCAAGGCCAAACATTCCTCCTTTTATCCTTGCAAAAACCTTTGAAACTGGTAACTGTTGTTGGCTTCTCTTACTCTTCTGAGTTTTGAATCTTCTAATTGTATTTAACTTTCCAGCAGCTTCTTCTTTTTTTTTTTTTTTTTTTGATAAATGAGCGGCTTCTTTTTTAATGAGCTTAAAGCAAGCTCTTGCCCTTTTATTTTTTTAATGAGTACCAGTCATATTATTTTCCCTTCCTATAGTAATTTCTTTTATGGTAGATGCAGTTGCAATTCCTTGGTATACTCGCTTCCAATTTTGTCATCACAACCAACTATGTTAACAAAATAAAGTACACATGTTTGAACAACCATAAACTCCATGCAGGTAAATATTTCCAACACATTATAAAATAAATCATGTAATTTTTCTTTGCTTCTTGGCTCACCTTTTATGCTGCCATTTAGCAGAGAAGGAAAGAGAATGAAATTCAATAAAAAAAATTATGGAGTATACAGCAATTTTTACTAACCTTGTACTTCGAAGTATCCAAAATGGATAGTATATGAGACGAAGTATGATCCATGACAAGACGAAAAGAATGAACGAAAAGCTAGCAATCCTTTCCCAGCCACTGTATTTTGACATCTTTCCAACCTCCAGAAACACATCACTTGCATCGTGAAGAGCTAAAACAACTGAACCAACACGAGCAAAGCTGCAACAAGATGGAGATGCAAATTGTCAGGATGCAGGATATGAGGGATAAAACACCATACAAAGCAATGACTTCCATTCCTATAAATTTAAAATCTAAATTGTCTATATGCAATGCAAGTTCCTGAGATACAGATCTGTATGCATAAAAAGTTAAATATAACAACTTTGCATTAAACCATCCCTGGTACATTTTGTAAGTTGCAATTCTACCTGCTACCTAATGGTTGTGGTGTAGAATCTCGGCTTTCAGCAAGTCTGAACAATATGAAATGTACCTGAGTATGTAAGATAACACAATGAGAATGACAGTTGCTACATGATGAGACATTGACACCCCAAAGTCTGAACGTCTTGTTTCCCAGAAGATCAGAGCAAATATGGAGTATGTATAAAATCCAGCAGCATACATGTACAATCCTTTCAATTTTAATCTGTGTACCAGGAAAATATTCTGTCAGATGATTCCATGAATAAAGATGCTGATCTTCACAAATCAAACTATGGAAAATATTGAATTGGCCTAATGAAACTGTATGAGTTTAATTAATATATTATAAAAAAAACATTCATCAAAATATATATATATATACTATAAAAAAAAACTTTACAAACCATACTATCTTTTGAATGCATAAAGATATATAAACAAAAGCAGAGTATCTCATACACAAGCCCGATAAAAAGCCTATCTTGGATGAGCAAGTGGGCAAAAAAAATTGGTATGCTATATGATGAACCATGGGTGCCACAGTTAATGGCTTCTCCCGTCTGAACCAAAAGATAATAAGAGATATCCTCTCTTTCTCAATAACTGATAAAAGAACTTCACTAATCTAGGAAAAGGCAAAAAGTACAATCATTAGGCATTCACGCAAGGTAAAGGAGATAGCCTTTCAAAGTGAAAAGGACAAGAGAAAGAGAAGAGTTACTGCCACATCTATTAAAAAAAGTAAAGGTACTCAAATTCATATCCAAACGTCTTACATTCTTCACCTTCAACATATTACAAGCATATATTCAAATAAGAGAAACCTTCTGCCCTTAAAAGCCAAAGGAAGGGGGAAGAGGGAGATAGATACATAAACAAAAGGATAAACTCCATAAACAGGCTGGAACCTTACTTAATCTTTTGATCAGGCCAGATTTGATCTCCTGGCCCTACCCAAAAATATCTGGTATTAGTGAACCAGGGCTCATCATAAGTAACAGAGAGAGCCAAAAGCTCTGCTGAAAGGAAATAAACACATTTCCATGCTGACTCCTTAAATTTCTTGAGCTTCCTCCTTCTCTCTTCTATATCAGCCTCCAGCATCTGATGCCCTTTCCCGAAAATGAGAAGTTTTCCCAGTTTCTACAAGAAGCATACATATCAAGTTCAAACTAAGTAAGAAATCCTGAAGAAAAAAGAGAAGAAAATAGGAAGCAGAGAGGGGAAAAGGTACATATCCACTGGCATAGAAAGTAGTTTCGGCTTGATGATTATATTTCACATTGTAAACAATCTCTCAGACAACAAATTAAACGTAATGAACCATGTACTAGAACTGAAACCAGTTAACAATAGCAATTATTCCTAAACTAAACAAGGATTTTCTAACCCAGGTGAGCCAATTTGGTAGAGTGATTTTCAGACATGCATTTTTTATGTTGGTATACTACACCAGTGGCCACTCCCATCAGAAAGTAATTGTTTAGCATTCCTCCATCCAGGAGAGGGTTTTGTCTTGCACATGGTAATAATTTGTCAAGTAACAATGTGAAATGACATACACAAGATAAAAAACTAAAATATATATATATGGTCTCAATTACCCCCAAGGATGTCATTATACTGTCTGGCTAACAAGATAGTTGAAGCAACATCAATTTAAATGCAATCACTGGATAAAGAATCTTAACACTTCAGCCGCTGCATAAGGAGTCTAAAAAAATGTACTCATAAATCATAAGTGGAAATAAAAATACCAAGTCCACATGAAGCAAGATCTGCAAATGACTGGTGATATCAAATCCAGGATATGACGAAACAAGGGTGACATTCACACATAACATACACAAAAGATAAATAAAATAATAAAGCATATTGCTTTCCAAAGTAGCATCCTAAAATGTTTAGATAAACTATTAACACAGACAAAGTAAAGATATTATCAACTAGAAATAGAAGAACAAAAGAGAAATGGGCACAAAAATAGTAACTTGTTTCATTGGAACCATGCATTTACGGATGTTTGTGGGTGCCTGTTTACCATTACCAAACATAAATTAGTTGGTTAATTTGTTCTGAGGTAGAGCAGTCCATGTAAGGATGAGGATCATGGTATGATACAAGAACCATCCAGGTATGTTCATTTTTCATGTTGAAAAAGTGCTGAAAATAGAGGATAAAAGAAGGAAACATACAACTAGGGGTGTCAATTGGACTGGATTTGGTCCAATCCGATCCAGTTCAATATGAGTCCATTACAGATGGACATGGATCAGGTCCAACCCAATCTGATGAATAATTTCCGGTCCAATTCAATGTCTGAACTGTCCAATCTATTCAAATTGGTTCATTCATCAAAAAAAAATCTATTCAAATTGGTTTTAATTTAGATTGGTTCCAACACAAACCTGGTCCATTGACACCTGTATTCTTATCTTCTATCAATGGACCAGATATTGGTTCAATCCAACACAATCCAATATAAATCCATTAAGGATGGAATAGGTCCAATCCAATCCAATAAATACTTTGGACCATTAAATCTGGATTGGTCCAATTCAATGTCTTATTGGTTTGTCCAGTCTGTCCAAATTGATTTTGATTTGGAAGGACCCAAAACTGGTGACACCCCTACAACATACCATTTCTTGCTTCTCCGCCAAATATCACCATGTTGCATGTAGGATGGAGGTAACTTGTTTCTCATGATATCTCCCCAAGTACAAGAGAACTTTCATATTTTCCTTTTTGCTCATGTCTGTGACTGATCTGTTTATTCATGTTATCTCTAGAGCAGAATAAGGCAATGTGGTACCTTATCTTCTTTTTGTTCACTCCTGTAGCTGATGCACTTAGCTGTCTTACCTCTGAGCATATAGATCTAGTCTTATTAGAGCTTTCAAAGTTGAGGTTCACGAGTATCCATATCTCATCTTCAATTTAAACAATAATATTTATATTTTTTGCAAGGATGGGGGGTGATAAGGTACATTGAATCTTTTAGTTTTGATTAGGTGCACTGAGAATATCACTAGTGTGAAAAATAATATGAGAAAAAGTACTTTGGTTGGTATTAATTTAGAAGAGGACAAACTAGAGGAATAAACTAGACTACTATGGCGCACTATTTGTCCTGGCCTTTGAGTTACACTGGTATTCATCATTTTCGAAGCCCTGTTCCAGATGGATTCACCAAAAACATCTTCCTAGATACGAACTATCTATCATGGGAGCAGGATCATGCAGTTTTCTAAACTTTCCTGTCTCTCTTTTGGGTGTCCAAAGCTCCCATGATGATAATTTCAAGATTGGAGAGAATCATGGAGAGGGGGACTTTATTTGCAAACTAAGGTATTCTAAAACAGACCATTTTAAGATCATATATTTGTTGGTTAAATTGCTTTGGACATTACAAATTGTTTTTGGAAAGCATTAGCCATCTAGCAACTACAAAATAAATGCAAATGTGCGGGAAGCAGGTCTGGCAAGAACTCTCTTTCTCTCAGTTCATCAGTCTTGGTCCCTCAAGAGGTTTTTCTTTTTGGTAGGGGGTGTTCCTCTTGAAGGTTAAAATCCCTAGGCTTTACTAAATATGCGATTTAAAGAATTCCTAATTTATATTTTGCTTCCACGTCTCCTTTGGGGTTTTAAGGAGAGGTTTGAGGGACATGATTCTGTTGATACTAGCTCTATCTCTCTTCTAACCCTTCTGGGTGGGGTCTCTTTTTCCACCCCAGGTGGATATGACAGTACTGTTTAGTCTTTTGACTTAAAACTCAAAAAGTCTTACTAGGTTACATAGACCCAAACCTGACCCAATTATTAATCAGGATCAAAAACATTGGACCTTGATCTAAGAGATTAGATACACATCAGCAACCAGCATAAATAGTAGGATTGGAGTGAAGCTCCAAATGAAACGTGTAAACCTCATCAAGTTTAACTCAAAGCATTCCATAGTCTAATGTAGTCTCTGCACCAACCACGGAACACTTTCAAGCATCTTTGCTTCAATAATGTATGAGCCCATGTTTACTGGAGCAAATCCAAAAACTTATCATGTAAACACTATGTCTAAATGATTGTTTTAGAGATAACTGGCTTCTAACTCCTCATCCATCTTTTCTTAATGCAAATATCTGAACAGAAGTTTGTGCACGTGCAGAGCAGTTGAAATCATAACCACTTTTTCAAAGAGGCTATCCACCAATCAATACCTTCAAATATCAAAGCTGTAAATTTCCTTGCCTAAACCACTTATTACGTACAAATTCTCCAGTTGAAAACGAAAAATGAAAAGAAATAATCACTGTTATCAAATTGAAGAACCCCAAAATAGCACATCTGTACAATCACTAGAAGAAAAATAAAGTAACCAAAACTGTTTTTCCACCACTGATTTGAAGGCAGAAAATAAGACGTGCCTATAGATTTTACTTTTTTTATGTTAAACATATAATTCATACACTTAAAGAGAAACATAGAAACAAAAACAACCACTTCGAGTAGGTCTTAACGGATCGATCGGAGATAACAACTTACGCCAAAAAGATAGCATTCAAAACATCAACAAACAATGAAATTTCACACAAGTAAACGAATCTATTGAATGATAGAGTCGAGATCAACTTCGTCAATAAGCGTCGAAATTAAAAACAAACAAAAACCCAGAACAATCAGACAACACCTTGAGCAAACTACCTCAAAAATAAAACGGTCGAGAAAAAACCGCACTGCCGGGAAGAACAAAGCGAGGAAGGGAAGAACTTTGAAATCATCGTACTGTGGGTAAGATTCCTGCTGCCAGTCAATGGAATTTATCGGTTCCAATAAACCCATCTCTGGATTTCGAATGACCGTCGAAGCTAAACAGATGTCAAGGGAAGTTGAAGGCTTGGATCAAAGGAGAGGACAAATTGAGAATAGTCGTCATTCGTCTCTCTCTCTCTCTCTCTCTAGTACAATAAAAACCTCGTTTTAAGTTACCTTACACATTCAACCAGGTTTCTAGTTTCTTTGTTTTAAGGCAAAAAGAGTTAAAAAGAATGGGGTACACAGCCTGGAAGCCCATCCCCCAACCAAGAAGAGGCGTGATACAGCTCCAGGTCTGAGCTACAGTGCTACACACCCACAGCCCACAGGCCACAGCCAGTAGCTAGCTGGCAGCTTTAACTGTTTTAGTTCTCAATCATATCAATTCATTATTCATGTTTGTGTTGTGGAATCCGCCTGCGGTCTCAGTCGTCTGACTCGTGACCCTAAAAAAAAACTTCACTGATGATCTATCATTCACCCTTCAAATCGGAATTCGGGCGCTCTTAGTTGACCAAACTACCCATCATTGTTTGACGGTGAAACGTGGGGTCCGATCAACTGGGGCACCATACATACCTCAAGCAATGAAGTCGAGTTGGATTAATACCCATTAATCGGATTAATCTGAAGATAAAGATGTTGACATGTTACCCTGTGCAGTTATCAGCTCTGCATATAACTGCAAATAAGTCGGAATATATCCACTAATCTGAATTCTGTAATGTCTGGAGACTGTATTTTACAAATTTACCCTTAAAGTTATTATTTAAATCAAAATAAATAAAATTGATTAAAATACACAATAAAATAGTAATAAATAAGACTAATATTATAAAAATAATAAACAATATTACAAATTATATAAAATAACTATACAATATAATAATTTTAATAATATAATAATACTAATAAAAATTTATGTAAGATAGAAAATTTGCCTTTATTATTTAAAAATCATAAAATATAAAAAAAAAATCTTAACCAATAAATAAAAAATGTTAAATATACTATCAAGGATAGTTAAAACATTACAACTATTTTAATAAAATAATTAAGCACCATAAAATAAATGCAAAATATTAAATGGGATTTAACAACGAACAATTGGGAGATATATCACTTTTTATTAATTTTTGAAAGGGGCAGGCACACTTAAAGATAAGAGAGAAAATTTCTCTCAAAAATCTGTTTTGTTTTCGTTTTTGCAGGGGGCACACTTGATATGCTTCGCGAGTGGCGACAGTAAGAACAACGCCACTCTTCTCCCATCATCCCTTTTCTCCATTTGCTTTCCATCTTTCTTGATCTCCCTCCTCCCCCTTTTATTTCATTATATTTTTTTCTTTTCCATCCATGTTACAGAGAACAAAAACAATTGGTGATCCTGGTTCGTCAATCCTCTGTTCACCATAGCGAAGAAGAGGTGGAAGAACGGTCGGGATCCCTATTACGCTCTTATAGAGGATAGTTGGCAATCCTGAGGTGGTGTTCAGTAGCGTTGAATCGACGATCCTCGTTCTTCGATCATTTGGTCAATGAGATGATGATGATTATTGATGTAGCGTGATCTGGCTGCTCTTCTGTGTCTAGTGACTCGGACCGGATGATTCCTTGTTAGGGCCGAGTTCTGCTAGGCCAAGTTGTTCTATTCTGCAAGAGAGGGTTAGAGTGCCCGGGGTAGACAATCCAGGTAAAAGTATTTTGAGATATTTTAGAGAGCAAGAGAGCTTGAGAGCTTGTAAGCGCACATACCTTCACAGGTAGAAATGAGGATTTTATATGGGCGTCACTAGTCTAAGTCTCCTTATAACGAGTCCTATGTTCTCGCAGAGCCGTTTCCGCTTGTTTGGGTGAGTTATTACATTAGTTACATGTTCTGCACGTGGGTTATGGTCTGCTCGAGTAATTCTGATGCGTACGGTGCGGTCGGCCGATAAAGGTCGATGGATTAATGCTTTGGAGATTTCTGGCTAGTAACGTATTCTCAGGACAAGTCAACGGGCTCGCCTAGCAGGTCGCCATAAACTCCTACAACATGACCAGCCTTTGAGGTAGGTCACCATATGCTAGGAGACCTATTAGCTTGGCCTTGCCGAGGTGGAGGTCAACCTAGGCGAGGTGCTTTAGGCCAACTCATCAAGGTAGTTCACTTGCTCAACGTCGAGGTATCGCTCAAGGGCCACGTGTCGTGATGTGATTCGAATGACCAAATTACCCCTCATCAATGATGATGATGATGATGATGATGATGATGATGATGATGGTGATGAGATGGGAGAATAGTTGGGATCCCTATTATGCCCTTACTGAGGACAGTCGATAATCCTGTTACATCACTCCTGTTCACCACAGTTGTTGATTCCTATTAGACGATCCCTATAACATAAGAAGGGAGGAACAGAGGAGAAAAGGAGGAGGAAAGAAGAATAGGAGAACGAAAATATAAATGGGTATTTTGGGGAACAAAATATCGTCTGCTACCTCTGAGCACGTTCGAAGGTAGCAGATCCACTAAACGATTCAGAAGAATTTTCAAATTCCAAAGGTTGAGTTCAAAGGTACAACCAAACAACCCTAAAGCACTAGAAAGCAAAAACTTTGGTGTTCAGAGGTTGATTCAACGCTATTGAACACCACCTAAGTAGGCATTTGAGATTGATGTTGTTTCCTCATAAAACATTGCCACATTAAAATCTGTTTTCTAAGGAAATGCGTGCTGATATTCAACAAGTCATCTTTTCGAAAAACATTTTCTTAGACCATGCCTTGGAAATCGAGAAAAGTGTGGTATAGGGCATTTTCTCATTTTTTTCTACTATTGCTAGTAATAGTGTGGTGATGTGGCATTAAAAAGCGCCTATGTGTTAGCAAATAGAAAACATGAGAAAACACCATACTTATGTAGTACAATTTCTTGAGAAAACACCTCTTAGGAAACAACAATCCCAAACATCGCCTTACATGATGTTTGGCATCAATAACGGTTCCTCCTTGTCGATTATCAGGAATTGGTGATTTTTGAAAAACCACAAAAATTTGTTGTTTGGTATCGTTTATGCCATATAAACTTATTTTGGTACCATTTCTTAAGGACCAGTTATTTTTGTATTAGAGTTATTATTCAATGTCATGACTCATTGGGCTATTCACTATTAAATATTAGGGAAGTTGTCTAAAACTGACTTTTCACTTTTCAGCATTTCTCTTAAATTCACCATGACTTTTCAAAACTTTCAAGAACCCCATTTGTTTTCCAAAACTCACCATAGCACCATTAGTGATCATTGACATAAATCTTTCATGTCAGCATAAATGCAACTTTCATGACCAAACAGCCCTTAAATGGGGTCAGCCTTATTAAACATATTTTATGACTAAAATGTCCTTAAGCGCCCAAATGACTTATATATAAGATTTCCACTCATGGAGAGACGTTTTGCTCTCATTATGATGCTTGAAAGTATTTGAAGGAAGCTGAAAAGGTTTGAAGAAAAGCTCCCTAACCAAGTTCCTTTTCATTTTATTTCAAAATGCACATTTGTTATTTTGATTGGCCAAGGTTGTTTATGGCGCTCCAACCATAGATAATTGCATGTGGGAACTTGGTAGCTACGTTCGCCATGGCCGTGAACGATTATGGCGCTCTAGCCGAAGATAATTGCATGTGGAAACTCAGTTTCCATGATTCCATCCTCATCAGAAAATAAATCAAAAGCTGCTTAGGCGAGTGTACAAATTATCTAGAAATCTCTTCCCATAGTAGACCTTACATTTGGTGATATGAGTAGTCGGTGGTAGTGGAGAACCAAATAGGGGTGATAAGATGTTTTGTTTGCAACGGAGCAAGGGAGGACCAAACTAGTCGTATGTTGCTACAACAGTGGAGATAAGGGAAGAAGAAGGAGGAGAGAGAGAGAGAGAGAGTAGGTGAAAGCCACAACGGTTTCAAGAACTCTGTTCTCTGTTGCTAGAATGAGGAAGATTACGGAGGAAGAAGAATAAGAGAAATATAAGGAGATGGGGAGAGAGAAAGAGAGAAGTGGGAGGTTTCGATCGGTGAAACTTACCGCTGCTGCTGGGGAGAGAGAAAGAAGATGAATAGTGCTGCTTCCGACTTGGTGATGATAATGGATCTTCTTCTCATTATCGCTCAAAATAGCATCTACTTCTCCCTCCCTCACCGCCTGGGTGAGAGTAATTGCAAGCAAAAGTAGATTGTAAAGGGTTGTATTATATAGGGGGTTGTGTGATGGATATTGTGTCACCCCCACGATATGTTGGAACCGAGTTGGTAGGTAAAGGGTTGATGGAAGATCTGGACGTATTAAACGTTAACAAATGGTAAAATGATAATCTAATAACATTTCTTACTCTATTTAGGCTAAGTTTGGTTGGAAGGAAAAGGTAGGAAAAGGAAGAGAAAAACAGGGAAATCAATACAAGGATTGTAAAGGTTTCTCTATCTTTTTCTTTCTTTTCCTACATTTTCCTTCAAACCAAACATAGCCTTAATGTCTAAGTTATTAATATGGGTTTCCCTTGATGTTTTGAAAATTAATGGTGAGTTTTAGACAATTTTCCTAAATATTTTATATTATAATATATTATTATATTATATAAATAATGTATTATTTATTATTTTATAATTTAAATCAAATATCTGATATTCAATAAGATATTTAAATATAGGGGGTTGTCTAAAACTCACCATGACTTTTCGGCATTTCTCTTTAAGTTCACCATAACTTCTCAAAACGTCCAAGGAACCCCTTGTCATTAAGTGATGTTAAATAGATTAGTGGATGTTGGTAGATTACTATTTTACCCTTTGTTATATTGCAAATGAAAAATAAAGCAAAACTTTGATAAAAAACAAAAATATATATCAAATATTTCGGTCTAAATTTTTTTTTTGCCCAGTTTACATATTTAAGTAAAAAGGGAGCTTCAAATAAAAAAAAATGTCTTTTTTATAAATCAAACTCATTTGATGCTCTATATTTATTTGCACAACACAACTGTGATCACTTTATAATTTCAAATGCAACAAGAATCAAGATCAAGAAAAGATCTATGGTCAAGAAGAGGATGTGTGGCTCTGTAGGACCTAATGCCCACTTCTATCAGTTAGTTGTCAGTTAGAACAAAGGTGTATTGAATAAAAATTTGATTGACATAAAAATATGTTTAATAAGGCCCAGATGCCATTCAGGGGCAATTTGATCATAAAAATTGCATTTTTGCTAGCATGGACTTCTGTCAATGAAAACTAACAGTACTCTATCGGATGGTGAGTTTTGAAAAACAAAAAAATCATTGACATGGGGTTTCCTAGATGTTTTGAAAAGTTATATTTAATTTAGGGAAATATTAAAAATTTATGGTGAGTTTTAGACAATTTTACTTAAATTTAAATTCAAAAAATCCAATGGTTTTTCATCAGATTTGGACCGATTAAATTTCTTATTAAATCCAATTGGATATACACTATATCAAATCTGATCAAATCCATTTACAACCCTTTCTACATTGATTTATGCTTTTAAGGACATGGGTTCGAGTCTGAATTGGAGGGCGACCACTCTGACTCTATGTGAAAAAAAAAAAAAAACTACTAACAAACAACAACCAGAGCTCATTGTTTTTTTTTTTTTTTTGAAAAAAAAAACTATACAAAGGACATTGATATTTTTTATTTGGCAAGGTGGTTGAATTGAATCCACAAATAGAACTATAGAAGGTAGGTTGTAAATTGAATATCACAAAAAAACAAGGTCACACGTGCGCCTATACTGAAAATACAAGGATATGCTGTAGGGCGCCCTCTATGGGGCACATATGTGAATTCCAAAAAAACAAGTGTCAAATCAGCCAAAATAATATAATTTTTCTGTTGTACTAAATCAAAACAAAATCATACTTATTGTGTAGATTATTTAATATTATATACTTTATTATAAAAATTCAAATAATGAATCAATAAGAAAGGCATTTCATAAAAAAAAAAAAGAAAATTATGATAGGTTTTCTAATTAGGTCCCCACTTATAAAAGGGTAAAGGTGTTTCTGATAAGTACTTAAACCTCCCCTGACCTTTGTGTAAAATCTGCTTATTGAACCCTTCCATTAGTTGCAAGTTAAAAACTTAGCAGAAATATAAATCTATTATACTATTTTTTTAAAATACTCAAATTACCCACGAATCATACCTGGGTAAAATATTCATACCTTGAGGTTTCTGATAACTACTTAAACCTCCCCTCACCTTTAAACGTTGGAAAAAGAATATTGTTGTCATTTGAAACCTTTTTATATCTGCTCATCGCCTTAACCATCTAATTTCTCCTTATGCACTCAAAAAGAGATACTATGGGCTTGTACCTAACTTCCATTATCCACTTGTTGAAGGATTCAAACATATTGTTAGTTAAGTCATCAGTTTTTGCACTAGTGCTGAAAGCATGCCTACTCCATCATTTGGAGGTATCCTTCACCCACTCCCAATCTCACAGACTTAAAATTTTCAACTTCTATATTGCCTCATTAAAATCTTGAACGTATCCCAAAAGTTAAGGCTATTCATAAGAAGGTCCAATTCGATCAAACCGATTAACCTGGACTGATCCAATCTGAGTCAGTCGGGTTTTCATCAGTATGGATCGGTTTCGGGTTGTGCAAATTCCTAAACTGATGATTTGGGTTGGTTGTGATTTTCACACAAGAAAACTAAAACCAACCCGAACTGAACCGACTTAGTTCTTAGTTCAAACATGAAGTTCCAAAGCCCATTAGGCCACCTGGTTTTTGAATGGTTGCAAGAAACTTTGGATTAGTGAATAGTGATTAATGAACAACTTTTGTGATTAACTTTTCATTTAAATTTTATCATAGGAGATGGCTGAAATGATGTTCAATTTATGATTGTTTTTTAAATTAGCAAGATTTTATCATAGGGATGAACTTAGAACCGAAACCGACTCAACCTAACTCAAACCGACCAAGTCGATTTTGCTTAACACTAGGTAGGTTTCAGTTTCTATATCAGGTAACCCGACCAGGTCGAATCGGTTGAAAAAACCGCAATAAACCGATCCAACCCGACCCGTAAACCTACCAAAAGGTGAGGAAAGGTTTAATTACTTATTAAAAACGTCAAGGGAGGTATTGCCTCATTAAAATCTTGAACGTATCTTGAAAGGTGAGGGGAGGTTTAAGTAATTATTAGAAACATCAAGGGAGGAATAAGTATTTTACCCAGGCATGATTGATGAGTAATTTTGATATTTTAAAAACTTTTAAAAATATATATTTATATTTCTGTTAAATTTCTAACATGCAACTAATGGAAGGAGTCGATAAACAGATTTTACGCCAAAGGTCAAGGGAGGTCAGGTTTAAATACGTATTAGAAACGTCAGGGGGGGTATAAGTATTTTACCCCTCATAAAATTCAACTTTTAATAGATAATGACTGATCTGAACTGTCCATCAAAAACAAAGATCTCTGGATTTGCTACTCGTTCATTTCCTTATATTAAAAGAGACCCGTTCCATGCATGCATGGATTGGTGTTAAAAAGGTGCACATGTTTCATAGGAAATTGATCATGTTTGGTTTTCTAACAAAAGGGAACTAATTAAACTGGTTGCAAGCGAGTTTAAAAAGGGTCATGTTTTATTTTTTTTAAATTCAAAATATCAAAAAATTCTTAAGGGGTTGATAAGCAATATGAGCAGGTTGACGCATGGTTTTCAAACCGCCATTAACCCAGATGGTTAGACCGATCAGCCCAGGAATCATTTAGGTAACTGGTTCCGTTTTTTCCCAAACCCAATTCTTGGTCAAAAACCATCGAATCAGTAATGACCTATTGACCCAGACGGTCGAACTGTTGATCCGTTCAATAGTTTTTGGTCATTTTTTATTTTTAATTATTTTTTAATTTTTGTTGTCAAAACAGACTGTCATTCGAAATGGACGGTCAACACAAAAATCAGTGGCTATAACGATTTCGTTTTTAGGTCATTTTTTTAAACCATGGGTTGGTGTAGATAATACATTTTAAGTATACAGAGTAAATATAATAACAAGTATTCTAGTTTTTATACAAAAAAATATATCATTCATAAATACTCAGATTACAAATTCAAGATATAGGATCAAAAGAAAAGTGAAAGATGCAAACAGCACAAAAGTCATGAGACCCTGAAAAGGAGGACCATCAACCTCCAACATAGATCATTTCAACTATTATTTGAGTTTTACATTACAACCACAGCATAAAAGATCTCTGTACTTTGGGATAATCGCATTAGCCAGCCCCCAAACTTTTGTTTGCGACAAATATCCACCCTGGACATTTAGATTGATTGTAACACCTTGCCCTTGACTTGTCAACTGGGTTGATTGTGAGGTTGAAACTATTAAATTGTCCTTTTGAAATTCAATGGATTAATAATGGTAATTAATTAGTGAGCTGAAAGTAAAATACTAAACTGTTGAAAAAATATGTTAATATACTCTTCATGAAATTTATCCTTTTAAACATAAAATATAATAATAATTATGAAAAAAAAGGAAATGTTTATATGCTTATATCAGTTATATAGTTGGTTCATGTTTGAACCAGTTACAGTTTCGAACAATAAGAATCAGTCCTGACCCAAACAAATAAAAAATATGAAACCAGAACCCACATAATGGGTTCGATCGACAACCTTACGGTGGAGACACAATAAAAATAATTATAAAGGGTAGTTTGGGGTTTAGAAATATTTAAAGTGGTACAAGGACAGTGATATATAAGAATATTCCACAGAATTAACTGAGAGAATACCAATGGCGGTGGAAAAGTACTGGAATCTCAAAATTCATGGTGGGTCTTTCAAACGAAAGTTGAGGGGTTAAAGTGTCTGTGATTATAAGCATAAAATCTTGAACCGACAACGTAAAAATATGGATTCAAATCCTAGAGCACACTCGGGATTTGTTCGCCTTAAGGATATGTTTGGTTTAATGGAAAAGGCAGGGAATGAAAAGGAAAGGAGGGGAACTATGTATAAATCTTATATAAGTTTTTTTACCTTTGTCTTCTTTTCCATGCCTTTTCCTTGAAATCAAACACAGCTTTTACATCCTAAAGTCCCACGTATATTATAGATGGGAGAATGGATTCAGTCTTCATAAAATCTTATTCATAATGTATTCATAGCTGTGCATTAGGAATATCTCCTTATTTGTTTTAATTCATGGGGAGATATTCCCAATGCATAGTTGCAAGTATGGTTTTGTGAGGACTGAATCTGATTTACATGGATGGTTATTTTCATTGTTAGATTTTACTCTCCAAAAATAAATAAGTTCTTATTCTTGTTCTACATATTGTTGTATAGTGTGGGCAATGTAAATAGTCATGAATGAACGTGCAGTAGCTGATAGTTGTGATTAGTTATATAGCCTGCGATATATAGCAGTGAGAGCATTGTTTTAAAAGGCTTAAGCATCAAAGCATGAAGCTTATGCTTTGAAATGAGGTGTTCAGACTTTGACTTAGGGCTTAAGCCTCACAACAAATAAGCCTTTGTTAGAGTGAGGTGTAAGTTTCAAGCCTCAAGGCATGAAGAGTAGTTTGAACCGTAAAAAGGCATAAGCCTTAAGTATTAATGATTATTTAACGATTTTATGTAAAAAAATATATTTTATGATTTTTTTATAGTTCAAAATATATGGAAGTAGGCCAAATGAATAAAAGGATAAATTGCCAAAACCTCCCCTAAAGTTTGGCAATTGTAATTACCTCCCCTAAACCTTTTGGCACAGTTGCAAGTAGACTCTCTCAGTTAGAATCCTCTATATAACAAGAGACACAAATTCTCAAAAAAAAAACCCATGCAATTATTATTGAGGTTGGTTTCTAAAAAAAAATACAAACTTTATAAACAATAAAAAATAGAAAATTTAAAGTTGCAACATTACCTTTAAATGATTGATATTAGGGGAAATTTTGAAAAAAAAAAATCAAATTCATATAAGAGACTGGAAGGGTTTGGACTAGCGATTCATATGAAGAGAAATGGCTCTTTTTAGATGATTCTAACAAAAGGAATCTAATTGCAACTATGTCATAGAGTTCATGGGAGGTGATTGCAATTACTAAATTTTAGGGGTTGTTTCAGCAATTTACCTTAAATAAAAAGTGTAAAAATGAAAAAACCATTAGGACAAATCAAGTTCTGTTAGTTTCTCTTAGTGTTTTAGGAGAGTCTATTATAAATAAAAGAGTAAAAGGGGCCAATCAAGTTTTTGGTTTCTCTTGGATATATCAAGATTTAACACCCCGAGTTTGTTATTAAATAATCAAAATCTAATGTCCAATGATATAGATCATTCTTCATATGTTTCCTTTCTTCTAAATCGATCATTTGAATTATTGGAGAACTTCGCATTTTAAAACAGGAAATGTAAAATATTTATAATTGTTAGTTGATTATTTATTATTTTATTTAATGCATTGGGCTTAACTCAAGATAGCCCAACTCAGCCTCAGACCTTAATTTTCATATTAGGCAGCCCGAAGAACTTTGTGTTAGATTCATTTAGTTTGAAATATTTCACAGATGAAATCATAACCTTCCACCATCATAGAAATCACCTCATAGCAGATACAGGACGGATGAGAGCCCGTTAACCGTTCAGATCGTTCTCCACTGCAGGATGGAATATTGCAGAATCATGCATTGGGTCAAGTAATGATGCTGCTTATTTTTTTGCCACGTAGAGTAATCGTTGGCCACGAGTTTGTTCTGTCAGCCAACGGACCACATCAGCCTTATAAACTGTTTTAAGGGCATGGGCCCCCCCACCCCCCACCCAAAAGGGCTATTTCTTTTCATAAGCTACACGAGTTCTGGCTGGGGTAAGCCATTGCAAATTGCACGTTTTAGGCCCAAAATTGAGCCCAAACTGAAACACTATAAAAGATTGAGCAATGAGATGCACATATGTGTTGGTTAAGCCCGGTAAAGAGTATGATGCCTTGAACACCGTAGATCCGTTAGAATCATGTAAGCCCACAGTGTTATTGTTATGTAAGGGACAGATTTGAGCAACCTGTATGGTTAGAATTCCTCAGTTTAGAGGGGCTTATCAGATCCAAAGAATTCGGCTCAGGCCCAATGCTTATCCTTCAAACAAAGGCTTTTAGGTTTTATCCTAAATTGGTCATGTGGGTCGACACCCACTCCAATGTAGCAGGTCTCGAGTTCAACTTGAGAGAGGTAAAAGCAAATGACCTCAATAGTGAAATTTGCTAATCGTTGTGACCCCTACTCCAGATTTCAGATCTGCGCCCCACGACGTCCCATAGCACATCCATAGCGCATCCCCGCATTGTATTGGGAACATCTCCTGATGATGACATCACTGAGAGATGTTTCCAATAAGGATGCGCCACAGGACATTGTGGGCCGCCCCCTTGTGGGGCATAGATGTGAATTCCTACTCCAATATAGTATATCTTGAATTTGCAACAGAATTAGGGGGTGTTCTATAGTATGGATGAAAAAATTGTGGATATGGACTGGTCCACACCACACCTTGTGACAAGATTAATCCACACCACAACATAATCCATAGATGTTCTGAACTGTGGATAGATTGTGTGAACCAAGCCAGTCCACACCCACGGTGGGTTCTGTAGGTGTGGTGTGGACCGATCCACACCACATTTTTCGATTCCATGTATTTTATATACATTTTATGGGAGATCTACATAGTTGATCATGAATGTTTAATTTTTGCATTTTACATGGTAAATAAATTGAAAAAAAAGGCACCAATATGTAGACAACACTTGCATTTTTAAATACTTAAAAATATTATTTTAAATAATAAAAAATAAAATATTAATATTTTAAATATTATTTTATTGATAAAAAGATTTAAATAATGAAAATAAGAATTGAGAAGGAGAACCGTCATACTTGTGCTAGAATTAGCATTAAAAGATTAATGAAAGTAATTAGACCAATGTAACATAAGTGCGTTACACTAAAACCTTCCCACAAATTGCCCACGCCATAATGTTGACCATCTAGGAGAAAAAATTATGGACGATAAATTGGGGTGTGGCTCGTCCCTATTCGTGCTATTTTGTCAATGGAGATCGTCCACACATATCAGAACACCATATCTTACTACAGACATGACCAAAATGGTCATATTTATGATATTTACACACTATCGAACGCCACCTTAATTAATTCACAACATATATCACTTTACATTGTGTATATGAGATACCGCATAACACTTTGTAGAATTTGTGTGGTGTGGTTCAAGCTATCAAATTTTGACTACAAACATAATGCCTATTCTACTATGGGGTGGTGTAGTTGAGAAAATACCACCCAATTTCTCGGCTACATTACAAAACACCCCCTATATATAAATTTAGGAAATTTTTTAATGTTTCTATTGGGAATTTATTAATTCGTCATTTAAGCTACTTGAAATTACGGGTGCAAACCATATCCATTTGTCCCAAATCGGATCGGAATCTTATTTTGTTAAGACCATCCCAATTTGATATGTTTGTAATTGGATCAAATATGGATTGAGTTGAGATGACCAACCTCTGAAAAATGATTTGAGAAATCTCATTTCTATAATTAATACTCATGTTTGAAAAATACTTTATCTTCCTCAGCATTTTACATGCAACCAAACACTGAAAAATATTAATTTTCAGGAAAAATATTATTTTCCTTTCATTTCATGCACAACCAAATGGAGCCCAACAGATTAAAGTGCAACTGCCTGCTTATTGCCTTGTAGATTCCGGAACCCTTTTAGTTTTAGAAGCACAGTAGCAAAACAAAAGCAATTTTAGCAGTAAGATGGCATTATAATAATAAAGATCTCCTTGTAATATATAATTGCAAAAAAAACTAAAAGGAAAAGAAATTCTTATCTTCTGATACTTCTTTTTGAGAAGTTCTGAACTTGTGCTGGGTGGCCCCCCCAGTGGAAGATCTTATGTTTCACTTTCTAATCTCTAGGATCCTCCACCCACTATGCCAAACATGGCATTCAAATTAAAGATAATATAAAATTATCCATTTTGGCCAGATTTTTATTTAACCATGCCCACCAAGTGTTGGCAAATAGTTCTCAATGGCGTTCACTCATATGCACCATGATTGATCCTTATCCGTTGGCTTAATCTGGCTGACCCTGAACGTGGTCCTGCTATTCACATACCTGCTAAGTTCTAACCATATCGTTTTCATCAGTATGGGCTCCTAATGTTAGGGTGGACCGTGGGAGGTCCAGGTGTAGAAATGTCTAAGCCTAATCCAATCATCCACTATTGGCATTGGCCACCCTATACAAGGGAAATTAAACAAGACAGGTTCTCCTTAAAACCAGGTTAGAGTTAGAAACAGACAACCCCAACTAGGATAAGAAACCGGGTGGATTTGAACGAGTTGGACTAAGAATTGGCACCACTGCATGGATTTATGCTTCACAGTAGCCTCCATCAGATCTGTCAGATGGATGATTACTACGCCAGTATGAACTGAGACATCTGCTCCACATAATACATTCCTATGTTCTCTGACTTCTGTCCAACATGAAATTTAATTTCTGGCAGGAAAATTTAAAGCTCTAAGAAGTATTGGGCCCCTTTGCCCCTCCTTGCTCAAAAGAATATGTAATTAACCACATTAACAAGGACCCAATTTCTAGTTTCCACACAAACATAAACAATGTTGGATTGGAACTGGACCTGGTGTTAGGTTATCCAGGTCTCCATTTAGCCAATCTAAACTCAGTTGGGTCCATGGAATAGAGCTGTCTCTTAACCATAGTCTGTGGAGTGTGGACTTTTTTCATGAAAAAGGGAGAAAGGATCAACCGAAAGCATATCCAATATTCCAGAACAAGTAAACGTTATAATAAATTAAGGCTAGCTTGTATCATTATATCTCTTTCTTTGCTTGTTTGCAGAGATTTGGACCTTGCTTTAATCTAGGTGCTACTAATATCTTAGAATAAGCATAAGGGTTCACTTGGATTCTCATTCATTAATGATGGCGCACAAGTGATGGAAATTGGAGAACCCAAAAAGGTCAGATCTCATATTTGCTCAAATCGCCTCTCCATCTTGAATTGAGTGCCCTGCCTTAATTGGTCCCAGGTGGGGCTCGTCCCTTTGAAAATGGAGAAATAAAGAGAAATCTTTAATTAATGCATTTCACATTTAGGAGGCCGTCTGAGAAGAGCTGAAATCGCTGAACTGAATGATTTGTTGCTTTGTTTTTAGTAAAGAATTTGTTCCATTGATGGCTAAAGCTCAATGAGATGATTGTTGTACCTTTCAATATTTTATTCATCAACAGACAAAAGTATTAAGCCATTCGATTCATCCACTTTAGTCTTTGTGAAACCTCCCTTAAATGGTTTCTATTATACATTCCTCCTACAGGCAGTGTTTTCATTCTATCACTGACTCGCATGGTTAAACCATTCATTTGGCCACGATTTTCGGTTCTGTATACCTAAAATCCAGGATTTGTTCAAAACTCCGTATGATTAAGCCATTCGAACTATCATTTGATCACGATTTTGGGTTGGGTTTGACTAAAATCTAAGATTTTTTCAAAACTATTCAAACTGTTAACCCATACGGCAGGATCATAGATTGTATATTTAATGTATATGCAAATTTTGAGAGGCCATAATTTTGTATTTGGATGTTTCATGGAGTGTTTTTTGTTTTTTTTTCTTAATTTTGGATAACTTTATGAGATCTATGCATCCGAACGTACCTTGCCCTGCTATTTTCATCTCAAAACCTTTTTTTAGCCTCAATTTGCAATTTTTAACATTCTTACAAATACAAAAATTAAAAATTGAATTAAAAATATAAATTAAATTATAAAAGTATACATATATTACATGTAAAATATAATTATTGATAAAATATTATATTTATACATCATACAAGCATACATATATTAAATGTACTAGTGTAGATAGTGTGACTTGTTCAACCCGAATGGTCGAGCCGATTGACCCACAACCTAGAGGCAAAAACGCTTCAAACTCCATATCAGTTTTTAAAACATTGCATAGGACTATTAGTATGTGCTTGGCATCGATGCCGCATATACAGAAAATAGTGTTGTATATATGTGGGTTGGAAGCACCGTTTTCTCTTTTTATTTTTTGTTTGGAAACGTGGCCGCCAGGTAGGACGTTTCCTGGGACAACAATAATACATTTTGTTTGGTATCAATGCTCGATATTAGACCTATTCATGAGCCGGGTGGCCCGACGGGCCGGCCTGGCCCCCGGACGGGCTTGAACAGGCTTTTTGGCCCGTGGACTTAACCTCGGGCCAAAAAGCCTGGCCCGACCTATAGTTAAACCTAAGTAAAAACCCTATGTGATGTCTATTTCAACAATTTTTTTTTATTTAAGAAGGTTGTCAATTCACTTGTAGGCCCATTGTTCATTTAAATAGGGGAAAAACATCTGAATTAAAATAGATAATGTTCATTTGAATAGGGAAAAGTTTGAATTTCTTTTATTAGGTCGGGCTCGGGCTTCGGGCTTTTTATCAGGGCCGGCTCGGGCCTAACATTTTTCTGTTAATAAAGAGTAAAAGCCCGACCCGACCCAGCCTGGCAAATGAACATGTTTACTCCATATCTGTTTTTAGTAATAGTACCCATTATAGGAAGTCCACATTAATGCCACATCATGTCTTCGTTAGCATCAACAAGCTCCAAATTGAAAAAGCATCAAATTCAACATTTTGCTATATTATGTCTTCTCAATTTTCAAGATATGACCATTTTTTTATGAAAAAATGATTAAAACACCGATTTTTCCAACGTGGCACTGATGTATCATCGTTTTCTATAGGAATGATACCTTAATTGATTGGTGAAATGACAAATTCTAGAGAGAGAAACATTAAAATGTGTATTCTAAGTCTGAGAATTAGTCACTTTGTATTGAAAATATCGGAGACTTCCAGTTCACCCCTCCTAGAGCAGAGAGACACAAATGATCATGAGAGAATTGGAAACTATATTGGGAACACCCAGGCAATAAATGCATGAGGATGGATACGCGTCAATTGCATGATATAAGCTTATGCATGAGTTGTTGATAATTGACATCTCGTATAGAGCAAAAAGTACTTCTAGCAAGTGAGTTAGATAGATAGATATTAATTAACATCTACATTGTAGCAAACTGTTTTTTGTTTTTGACATAACTACCCAGTTTCTTGAAATCCTTGAAAATCAAAAAACCAATTCTATGAATGAATAGGCGATATTGGCTTATTTCTTTTGTTAATTCATATGTGAATTATATCTATATGAATGAACCATATAACTGAAATTTCGTCTAGCTAATCTCAGCGCGAGCTGGTCTTAAGTGAGGTCTGAGTCGGATTGAAAAGTGGCGGATGACAGACTCAATTTTTCCAGCTCGATCCGGTATGAACCCCAAAACCAATGTTGTAAGATTTGGGCCAAAGACAAAACCATTTCGATCACTGAGAAGAACTAAAAAATAGCAACATTGTGAATTATCTTTTTAAGATGTCGTGTCATATTTGTTATCAAAATAGGTTATAAGGAGAACTTGCATATATATCGAGGTAGGTTTAACCAGGTGTAAAAAGGATCGAATTTGAATCAAATCAAACAATATCTGAATATTTGAATTCGATCGATTAATTATCTTAATTAATTAATAAATGTTTTATTTATATAAAAATATATATAAGTTATTTACATATTTTAATTATTATATATAAAAATGATATAAAATATTTAAATAGTTTATATATTATATAAAAATTAAATAATTGATCGATTTTAAATATTTATCGAATTGAATCAGATGATATCCAAATTCCATCGATTATGATATTTAAATTATCCAAATTTAATTTAATTATATTGAACCTTAAATTTCGAATACTATTAACACTCCTATACGAGGGCGGAGGGTATATAAAAAGGTAAAAACCCGCATCCTCATCGAAATTTCCTAATGCACGATTGTATGTATCTTTCTTCTTTGTGGGCAGCCCATCCAAACTCGTTTAAACAGTCAATTCCTGTTTCTAATATGGTCTGATTGTCCGGTCCGGTCTGCTTCTACATAAACCGAAAAAACAGTAATAAACTAACAGTGGCGGGTATATATGGATTTGTCTTAGCTTGGTTGGTGGGTCAAGTCAATAGCCGTTTCTGTACTTGAAAGGGTAATTTGGTGGATACCAGAAGAAGTTTTGGAGTTTTTGAAATTTGATCAGTATAGAAGCAGCACGTGCTTCACATCTGCACACCGCAATGCCTCACATTACATTTCCACCTTGTATTGAGAATATTTCTTGATAACAATTACAGGAAATGATGAAAAGATGTTCTTAATACACGGTGGGAATTCGCTGCGGGGGCATTGTGAGGCGCCCTAGTGTGGGGCAGTGGAAGTCATTCTGGGAAGGAAAAAGGAGCAGCCTTTTGTTATTTATTTATTTATTTATTTTTATTCAAGCATAAAAGGAGTGACTCCTGAACCATAAGGCATTCTGGGAACAACGGTGAACATTCAAGTAGCTTGTGCATTGCTCTATCCTTGGAATCCGTAAGGCAAAAGAAAGAGATCTATACTTTTAATTAATTGGAGGGCATTTTAGTAACTCAAAGAAAAACAACCCAGTTAGTCTTTTCTGACTCCTGAACCAAGCACGGTGCAAATTCCAATCCTAAATCAATTCTATAAGAATGAGACATCGTGAAATTCATCTGCCTGTACTTTTACAAAGCTACCAAGAGAGAGAAAAAGAGAAAATAAGTGCCCCAAGAGAAGAGAAGAGAAGAGAAATACAGAGAGAGAGAGATGGAGATGGGACCTGCAAGTGCAACTCCGCCTGCATCTGCTACTGGCGGATTCGGGGGATGGAATTCTCCACTACCATACCTCTTCGGTGGCATAGCAGCCACGTTGGGTCTCATCGCTTTGGCATTGCTGATCTTGACCTGCACTCACCGAAAGCCTTCCACTTATTCGTCGCATGAAACTGAGGAGAAAACAACAAAGCCCACCAGCCCACCGCCCGACACCGAGTACAGGGTTGTCGTTCTCATGCCTGGAGACAACGAGCCAACATTCATCGCAAAGCCCGTCTCTTCAGCCAACATCAGTAGCAGTGATGAACAGGTTTAATAGTTACTGCTGCTCCATCGCTGGTCTTCAACAACTTCTTCAGAAGATACGAGAACGAGAGAGGAGGAGAAAGATTAATTTTGTTGTTGTCATATGCCTGATCATATTGTTGAACTTGAAGCTTTCCTTCTTTCATTTATTATTAATTATTATTTCTTTTCATTTGTTTCTTCGTTCATTCTTCTTTCGTTGCTGCTTTTGTTAATTTGAAGCTTAGAGGTAGCTTACGGGAATATGTAGATATTAGAGCATGAATGGATTATGGATGTCACTTGGTTCAATGATAATCTGTGCTTTAACTGAACACACTTACTCTACCAGTTCTAATGATGTTTTTCTCCTTAATTTTCAAGGTCAGTGAGACCCCTGATCTGAACTTACCGGCCAGTTTGTAAATAGAATAAGTAATGTCGCACAACACAACGGAGACGTTTCTGGATGCCTTCCACGATTTTTCACCTCAGGGATCTCTATTGTCTGACTTCATGGCGTCATGTAGTTCTTTCCCCACAAAGCAACTGAAAGTACAGTACGCATTTCAATACTTGTTTTCCTTTGTGGGTTTGGTGAAGAGTTACTTTTTAAAATTCATAATGGCAAGCTAACAAAAATCTACCGGAGATTAACGATTTTTGTGGCTCCTCTATCTCTATCTGAAACATAGGGAAGGATGGAGTTTGGTTTCCTGTGCCATTCGTCTAACACCTAAACGTGGCAAATGATTGCTGTTTATATGTAATGCCGATTGTTAGAGCACAAGTCCGAACCATGGTAGCCGCCTCCATGGTTAGTTCTGGTGTTTAGTTCAGTTTCTTAGCTTTTTTCCGCTTTTCTCTGGTTTTCTCTCCTGTGTCTTTGGTGTATTAGTCTGTGTTTCTGGTGTGGTTGTTTTTGGTTCTGTTTTTTAATGAAGCATCTGTGTTTCTCTGGTTCTGCTTCTTAACTTTATCATTTTGAAATAAGAATGATCATTCTAGCTTGACTCAACCTTTATAATTTATACAGTCACTTTGAGGGCTGATTCACAAAGTTGATCTCATTGATATTTTGGGGGTAATTTGATGTGAAATCAGCTACGCCTACTGAAACCGTGAAATCACGGCCTTGGGAGGTTGTTAGTAAATGAAAATTTTAGACTTTTCCTATGAAACCATGCAAAAGACTAAACCTAGGGTCGTAGGCTATTTGGGCTAGAACAACGATGAAACTCAAATCTAGATAAAATAAAAATACAACTTCTATTGTCAAATGGACATACATATAAACCCCATCAAAACATAGATTGAATCACCACTCTGTTCTTGTTGTTCTTTTGCCGTTTGTTATTTTTTTACCAACAATAGTTGCTATTACCATAGCATGGCACAATCCCCTATTTAAGCCATTCATTGCAAACTCAAACCATCAGTCTGCTATAAAGGGACAATATTGAGTTTTTGAAAAAACTTAATAAAGTTTAACAGCACATCAGCTCACATGAAACCAATTCTTAACAAATACCTAGTGGAAGGGAGGTCTTTGTCCAATGAGGTCAACCAACAGGGGAGTTGTCAGTCCATTTTAAAAATAAAGGGGAGGCCTTAGTATTTAGCTTGAATTTCAAGGGAAAGGGAGGTTTAAGTCTTTTACCCTAAAAATTAAAACTGTAGGTTTTATTCTTTTGAGCCATGTTTGGTTTGAAGGAAAAAGTAGGGAAAAGAAGAAAAAGGTAAAGAAACATTTACAAATCTTATATAGGTTTCCCTAGCATTCTTCAAATCGAGTTCGGCTTGCTGAAACTGTTTTAGGCTCAAACTCAATTTGAGTTAGAGACTTGAGCTTGAGCTCAGCTCAGTTCAAAGCTCGCAAGTTCGAGCTCGACTATAGGCCAAGTTTTTTTAAATAAAAATTATACATATAAAAATATTTTTTATTTGACATACAAAAAATTAAGAATTATAAACATTATTATATATATATATATATATATATATATAAATAAATAATATACATACAAAATGTTTTTATTTTATATAAAAAAATAAGAGTTACAAAAATTATTTACTATTATACATAAAAAATAAAAATGTTATATAAAAAATATTTATTATATTTATTTATATGTATGTATGTATGTATGTATGTAATAAAAAATTATTTATTATTATACTAGGCTCGTAAACCTCACGAGTCGAGCTTCATTGGGCCCAAGCTCGGCTCGAAACTTTGCTTAAACCGAGCTTCAAGTCGAGTTTTTCACAAGCCACCCCTATCTATTACACATTGATGGGGCTAGAAAATTTTGAGATAAACCAAAAAGGATATGAATACAAGTAGTAAAAAATGATTTAATCACCAATAATTTAATAATAGATATGACTTTAAATAAAATGGATTAATAAAACAAGATTCATATAACCAACCCCATGTAATTGAAATATGACATGGATGATGATGAAGAGAATTTATATCAAAACTTTCCCTTGAAAGAATGAAATTGAAAAGAATTTTAGTCACCGAGAAAACTCTTTCTTTTTCGATGAAGATTAGTAGAATATTTAGCAATTACAGTGCGTACAGAATACTGTACCAATATTCAACAACTAAATGATTTTGTTGACAAGAATGTTTATTGTAACAGGGCATTAGCTCCCCACATTTGAGCTTTGATTAAAAAAGTGTTTCAAAGTGGATTAGGTTGGCAAATGCGGCGGCCTGGGGACGCATGTGATATGTCACTATATGATCAGATGAATATATAATTAAAGGGTGTATGATGATCATACGGGAGCGGTCTCACTGAATAAGCCATGTGAATTCAACCCTGTTGGGCCACTTTTGGGCTTAAAAAATGGGTTGAACTTTTCAAATGTCTTGGCCCATGAACAATGCATATGATAGGACAGTTGGGTTCACATGATTTATTCAACGTGATCGCTCCCACTAAATCTTCACCCCTTATTATTATTATAAAGTAGAAAGTGGAGAGAACAATTGTGAGTATTGGAATTAGCAAAAAGGTGTAAAGGTGTGGTTTATATGAACAACTGAGTCTGGCATACAATTTCATTTCATCTTCTCCATTGGGGAGATATGTGCAAGTATAATTTCCACTAACTCCTTCCTATAAAAATATTCACATTTTTCTTCATGGAATTTGACCCTAAATGCGTCTATTTACATTCAGTGATGACTATGTTTTTATTAGTAGAGGTATGAAGACATTTATTGTCTTTTATGTATAAAATAATAAAAAATAATAATAAATAATTTTCCACTAACTTTTATAAATGGCCGCTCTTAGACTCAAATCCACATTTTCAATGCTTGTTAGCCTCAGATTTTACCATTCTACCAACTGACAGATTTATCTTTATGTTTTAAAAGAATCGTTGATTACTTTCACAAAAATAAAAAGTTTATTAATATGTCATTGCCTTCTAAAACATAATATGAATTTAAGAAATATTTTAAAAACCAACTTGGAGGTCAAATTGTTTTTGCCCTTGGGTCGTGGGTCATTGGTTTGATTGTCTGATCGAATAGGTCAGACCATATCATATACCACATCAGCATCTATGTATTTAAGGTATATATAATTAGTTGACCCAGAATCCTAGCTGAGTGATAGTTTTTTATCCATTGATGGATTTTAACAGAATTGGACCCAGAATCCTGGCTGAATGACGGTTCAAACAGTTCAACCAGCGAGCTAAAAGCACTGAATTCAACTATATTCTAGATCTTTTGAAAAATTAACCATTTTTAAAATTTTTTTTCAATATTTTAAAAGACGATTGGAATTAGAATCATTATGGCCACCGATTTTTGGGTTGATGGTTCAATTGTCTGATCTGAATGAATGACCCATTCTGACAAAAAACTTTAAAAATAATAATTAAAATAAAAATAGTCAAAAAATCATTGAACAAATTAATGGTTTGACCACCTTGGTCAATAAATCACTAACCAATTCAACAGTTTTTAGTCAGGAAATAGATTTGGAGTAGAATAGAACCGATGAATGGTTCGGGTGGAACGGCAGTTAAAAAACCATGCTGGTTTTCTTTTTTTTTTTTCCTTTTAGGGGGAGGGGTGGGGTTCCTATTTGCTAAGTCTAGCAAAAGCACTCATGAAGTCATGAGCATGACTCATGTCACGTTGAGGATGCATCGAAAGGAACAACCTATTCGGCTAGACCAGCGAAAGCTCTGCCCAGCTGGGCTCAGGCTCAGAAATTTTAGTTAGACCGAGGACTCTAAGCCTTCTTCTCAGCCAATTGAAAGCCCCAGCCTAGGGTGTGGGTTTTGGTCCTCACATCGACACATCCCATTGCAGCTGTTTATGGGAAATATCTTCCCATGAATAAAAGCATACAGAGATATGCAGTGATCTGGGGAGGCACTAAACCTAATACCAGCCTAGTCTAGCAGTGATACGGGGAGGCACATCTATGAGTGACTGCCATAAGATATCCTTTACTGATCTCAGTGGTTCTGAATCTAAAATTTCCTGTTAATAAAATACGTTCTAATACCCTACTAATATGATCTAATACCATACATTTCACTACGAGATTGGGACTTACCAAAGGGATTTCAGCCTGATCGCCTCATAGCCTAGCAGTAACAGACCAGCGGCAAGACAAATGGTATTGCCAGCCAGGGCACTAATTTTGTTTTCCTGTTGAAATTTTGGAAAGACCTGACCCTCAGTATTACTTACTTCCCCCAGGGGGAAAGACTGAAAATCGGCATGGCATTGTGGAGCCGCGCAACCTCTACTTGTCATTTCATAAAAGTGCTAGTAAATATGTATGTTTGCATTTGTACATAGACAAAACTATTTATAATTCATAAACAGTTTTGAATAATTATAAGTGGATATTTTTTGAATATTTATAAGTGGATAGTTTTTTGAGTGATAGTAAAGGACATATATGCCCTTTTTATGCCCATTGTATATTGCTTAGATAAGGGTAAAAATATCTAATAAAAATTCCATAAAGTGGGGTTATTCACTCTTTTATTAGTAGTATAAATTAAGTATGTGGATATATGAATGACAGACTTGTTTTCAATGAAGTGAGAAAAGATTTAAGTCCAATTTAATCACTGTTGCTGTCGGGCACTGAATGCCTACATGCTTTCAATGAAATGATTTTGATAAATTTTGTGTTTAATTTAAAAAAAAATGTTTTAAATTATCAATTTAATAATGGATATGACGATACTAAGGCCATGTTTGGAAGTGATTATTCACATAAGTATTTATTTGCATTTGGCACCCAACTTTTTCAATCACTTAATTTATATTAGGCGTTTGGTAGTCTTTTTCTCTAATAAGCACTTAAATAAGCATTTGTGACTATTTTGTCCTTCATTTTCTTTCAAATTTTTAAAATATACCATTTGAAAGCACTTTTATTAAATTACTTTTATAAAAACATTTTTATGAAACTACTTTTATAAAAACACTTTTATGAAACTACTTTTATATAAAAACATTTTTATAAAAGTATTTTATGAAAGCACTTTATAAAAGTACTTTTAGGAAAGCACTTTTAAGAAAGTATCCTTATGAAAGCACTTTTGTAAAATTACTTTTACAAAAATACTTTTATAAAGTGCTTTCATAAAAGTATTTTCATAAAGTGCTTTTGTAAAAATACTTTCATAAAAGTGTTTTTATAAAAGTGTTTTTATAAAAGTTCTTTCATAAAAGTACTTCTATAAAAATGCTTTTGTAAAAGTTTTTTTTTATAAAAGTACTTTCATAAATATAAAATTCAACTAGGGATAATTTTATGTGGCATTTTAAAAATTCAACTAGGGATAATTTTAGAAGAAAAAATTGAATAAATGCTTATTGTATAAGCACTTAAAAAAGCTGAAAATTTGGGCTTAAAAATAAGCCCTAATTTTTAAAACAAATACTTATTTCAGACTAATTTTCTAAAAACCAATAAGTGCTTAATAGCCCAAATAGGCACTTATTTTGAATATGCACTCCCAAAGATGGCCTAAAACAAATGGAATGGCAAAACAAGATTCATGTAAATGATCATAGTTGCTAATAAGGCTTAGATGATGTTCTACGAATATCTTTTGAACTTTTTTTTTTTTTTTCAGGGCTTGAAACTCATTCTAAAATTGATTATTTGGAGCTGATAACTTTTTAACATTAGAAAGAATTATTTTTGGCCCAATACTCTCATTCTTCAAATAGTAATTCTTTGGAAAAGAATTATGGAATGTTGGGGTAGTCCAACTATTTGTGTGAATAGCTAGGTTTACCGTTTCTGTTGTTTTAAGCTTGTTTTATAGCCTAAAATTAAAAGTCTGAAATCTATTTTTTTTTTTTTTTTACATTTTTGCTTGAGTGAGTAAAATAGTTGAATCCTTCAAAGCTTCAACCGTTGACCCAGTCACCAAAACTGTTTCATGCATGTCTGGGCGAGTCTGTCAAATTGAGTTCAACAACAGAAGAAGTGATTACAAATTGAAATTCCCTGTATCAATATTTAATTTCTGTTTGCTGCTCATTATCTGTGTCTGCATAATTCCACGACCACGCGCAATGATTTGGTTCACAACTCATGAACCTAATCAAATTAAAGGCGGGAGGACCCACCATGTATCAATTACATTCTAGAAGATAAATTAGATGAGCCTCTCCTCTATATCAATATATGCCCTCATAGTCTCATGCAATAATGGTAAAATTCATGGATTTTTAAACCGGACCGGTCAGGGTCCGGTTACTGGTTTGAGTGGTCCGACCGTTTGACCCGAATGATTGGCCTATTCCAACAAAAAATAAAAATTTTAAAAATAATTAAAATTTTGAAAAATAGTCAAAACCATTCGAACGATTTGAACAATTAACCAGCCAGTTCAGCGGTTTGCTGACCAAAATCAAGGGAAAAAAACGGTTTAAGGGAAAAATGGAACCGATCAGTGACCAGTTCCTAGTTTTTCTAGTCTGACTGTCCGGTCCAGTCCGGTCATGGTAAAATTTATTCTATCTCATCACCAAAGCTACAAAGACCAGACTGGAAACCTTCTATATGTTATCTATATAGAAAAAACCAATTAGCCTCTTTTGATATCATCAAATAAATGGTTCATTTTGCTTTAAAGTGATCTGGATAAATGAGTGCGGATCTGCATGTTTTAGCGCACTGAGATCTACTCCTCACACATGGCGCCCTAGACCGACTTTACAGATACATCTCATCATGCATTGGGAACACCACTGTGAATAATAATGTATAAATATGAGAGATATTCTTAATGTATGGTAGGATGTACCTGTGAAATCATTATGAGATGCCCTGTGTGAGGAGCAGATCCGGTCTCTGTTTTAACTGTATATCAAAAACATTTCTATACTTATTATTATTTATATGAGATGTTCCCAATATATGATAGGATGTAATTATGAGGAAGATGTATGGAGAAGATTCCAATTCCTATCCAACGAGACTAAAAGTAGACAGTCCTTCAAATGACTGTTGACTGATACCCTCAACTTGGGTTCTCTTGATTTTCACCAAACATAGTTTATAAATTGTCTGTGTGGAGAGGGATCTCCTGCTGAAAGTAAAAAATCATGTGTCGTGCATCCGCTTGTAAATACAAATATCTCCCCAGAAATTTAATATATAAGAATGGGAGGGAGTGTATACAATTTGTGATTTCAGGAGATCCTTGAACTAGGTAAGCCCTCCACGTGCAAGGCATGTGGAATTTTTCAAATCCTGTTTCTTTTTCTGTCTGTTTTTTTTTTCCTTTTTTAATGTATATATATACATCAAATTATAATTATTTAGTGTATTAAGCCTGGCACTTGTACATGAATGCCTTCATGAACTTTTTATTTTTTATTTTTTGAAAATTTAAACAATGATCTTAGTTATATACTCTTGATTGTAAAATCTAATTTGAAGAAAGATGAGAAAATTGTTAGAGTAATAGCATTTAGAAGTTATATATTTATGTTTACTTCAAGGTTAAAATTGTATCTTGCTTAAGAGGATAGATGTAGGGGAATTGTGCATTTTCTTATCTTCATCACCTAAATCCATATCATCCCTGTGCCCAACTGTGCATTGAAGATGACCAGATGATATTAACTGTTTTTATGCACGCTAAGTATCCAGGCAATATGACATTGTTTGATTGAAAGGCGGAAATATAAGTTATGAGTGCTCGTTGAAGTCTCACAAAGCATAAAAGTTCATAAAACACATGTTTCATAAGCACATTACGTACTGTTAGTTGATTACCATGCATGCCACGCAAATACGAGTACTATCAGGAAAAGACAAAATAGGTATCTGAGTCGCATGGTAGCTTCAAATGGTGACTCTTATCATTTAATTTTGTCATGGATTTGACAATTCAATTTAGCACTTGATTCCCGATATTCAAGAACCAGGATATGACAATTCACTGCTGGTACAAGTGCTTTTTTTGTCCATTCAGTTATACAGTATTGTGCATCTAACTCCTGATTAATAGGATATCAGATTAGATTATTTTTTCTCAAAGGAGGAAATTTGTTTTGTTTAAACTCTAACAGAAGACACTTCTGAAACTATGATTGTGTATAATGATATATATATATATATATATATATATATATTTCTTTTGAAGGTCACAGAGAACAGTCAACTGAACAATCTCTTGGGCTATTAAAAGAACTGATCTGAGCTAATGAAACTTTCCGGGGATTTGTGAATCAGGGCAGTACATGGGAATTTTTGTAGAGATATATAACCTCATCAAGACCAGCTTACTTGAATCCAAACATCAAAACAAAATTTCCATCAAATTTATACACCCTTAATCATTTAATCATCAAAACAAAAATTACATTGCAGTCCCAATAATAAGGTCTAAAGTTGTAGGCATACCCATGTTCCAGGGGAATAGGAGGTCTACATTTAATGGTCCATATTACTTCTCTTTCACATTCATGACAAGAGGATCATCAACACATGATACTATCCTTTAGGCTATGTTTGGTTTGAAGGAAAAAGTAGGGAAAGGAAGGGAAATGTAGGAAAACCTTTACCAATCTGTATAGGTTTCCTTACATTTTCCTTCCTTTCCCTAATTTTTCCTTCAAAACAAACATAGCCTTAAGGGAAAACCCAAAGAAATAGTGAAATGAAAAGGTCTTTGGATCATGACTCAATTCCATATGGGTAGTTAAAGATTTCTCATGTCATATCCTTTGCCCCTCTTAAGGCCCTGTTCGCTTTTCGGTAAGTTATTTACCCAGGTAAATGCAGTTACCTGGGTAAGTTTTTCCTTGGAAACACTTACCTGGGTAAGTGCATTTACCCATGTTGTTTAATTTCTCATGTAAATATGGTAATGAACATTTTAGTCATAAAAATTCATTATTAAAAGGGGCATTTTTGTCCCATTCAAGTGTTGTCAACTTCCTCCTAGGTGGGAAAGTTATTTATCCACCTAGGAGATGGGGTAAGAATATAAACTTTCCCTGATCCCCATATAAATCTGAAAAAAGAATATGGGATTCTTGGTCAATGGGAACTAAAATCCCATTGACCACCTTTACCCCCTCTCAAAATCCAAAAAAAGGACAATCTCTACAAGTGAAGTTTCTAAATCAAATGATACTTCCCCTCCCAATAATCCTGGGTATCTTTACCCACCCAAAATCTCTGTCATTCTTGCACCATGCATGCATTGTCCATTTTCATATATCTTTTACAAACTAAATAAGAAGAATCTAACCTATGTGGATCTCCACTTTCCCTAAGGAGAATTGAATGGACATCTTGTTGAAACCCATTTTCAACAAATGTCTTGTTTTGTACAAATTTCTGAACGATTATATTTGAAAGTACCCTTAGTTGTATTATTTGTGTTTTATGACAAGGAATGGAGGGGGAATATCTCTATATACTTCATCACAGTTCATATATTTGACAATTTGTACTTCCACTGTGATGATTTGGGGTATTAGGTAAGGTAGATAGACGTCTCTATAGGTCCAACAGTTATCCGATCGAGCATTCAGCCACAAGTGTGAGAGAAGCTGGGTCTGGCCATATCACTCTGCAACTTCTTCCATTTAAAATAATGATATTGGGATCGACTAACTGCACCATTTGTCCTCTTATTGAATAATTCTTTTTTTGTCTTTTCTCTTTTAGGCTTGCATTTTAAATGCAAAAGCTTGAGGTCTTGTGGATTTTTACCCAGGAATCAACTCAATGTGTAGAAACATATTATCTTATTGTCAGTTGACTTACTGCCTTAATCAGCAACCTAATTGTACTATCCTATATGTGAAAGTCACCCACAAAGTAAAACAGAGTGATGAACCAGCCCTCAACTTTGACCATGTTGTCCTTTCATCAAAGAAAACTTCCAAATTAATATCTTCACATGGAGCCAAGACCAAAGGACAGGCAGCAAGAATAATACAAGGGAACTCAGTTGTCTACCTTGAACGGATAATATGCCATGGGAAGAAACGAAAGCGGGGAACAACCGAACCCCTGCTAAGAAAAAGATGGGTAAGGCATATATGCCCATCTGGTTTGGATTAACTTGTAGATCCTTCTGTTCCTCTCCCAATCAGCCAGACATCCATTAAAGAATAATAAGTGAAAAATTAAGTGATTGAGCCAACATATATGCACTTGTGGCAAAAGAACGATTGAAAGACAACAACCAGAATTACTTCTGCAACTATAATTGCTTCTATTGTTGATTGGGGCGATGAAAATTACTATATATTAGGCAGTAAATTCTGAAAAAAAAAATCTAAAAATGCCACGTTCATCCCCCATGACACAAAAGACATAAGCCTGCTTTATGGAGAGACAAACAACAACAAACAGGGAAAGGACGGAAGAACAGGAGCAGAAGAGACTTTTGAACCTTTTGAAATTTCACCTCATCCAACCTGATCTAAAAGCTCAATATCCAGTTTGGCTCTCTGCATTTTGTATAGGAAAAGGCTGCCTAATTGGTGATGACAAGACATAAATTTGTGAAAGATAAATACAGCAGTTAGTGAACATGGCTGGACTCTACCCTATTTAAGAACATGGGTTACACATCTTCTCTGTTTTGGAGTGGGCTCCTCTATGCTTGTATTGAAAGCTGCCTTTTTCATTTATGAGTGAGGCAGAGAGAAATAAAGATGATTGCATTTTCAGGTGTGATATCTAATAACCTAGTGAGCAACCCTGGTTCTATCAAATTTAAGAAATTGGGCTTTATTCCTTTTGTGAGATCGGTTCTCTCCTGTTTACATAGAAAGCTGTCCCTGGTGATTAAAAGCCAGAGAATTAATGGTGTTAGGATGTCCAGGTGGTTTAATTTATACTAGCTAGCTATTCAATAATGTGGGTTTTATGTAGTTCTCAGATAGTCAGATTGTAAAGAGCTCCGTGTGGAAAGCTGCTTTTTGGTTTATGGTGGATCAGAGAAATAATAAAGACATAGTTGGGTTTCCCAGATGATCAGAAATTTAGCTTAAATGATCTTTAGAGTTTAGATACAGCCCTGTTGGTATCTTATTTAAGAACTCCAAAGGGTTGCATTCTCTTTGTCTGTTAGGTTGCCTTCTTTTTTGTTCTCTTCTCTTCCTCCGTTCCTCTACCTACAGTAATGGAGTCCTCCCAACTCTATGGAGGTACAGAAGAATATTGTAGTAGCAGTGAATCTGGCTGGACAATGTATATTGCCTCCCCCATGCAGAATGATGATGATGACCATGGCCATGATTATGAAGAAGAAGATGATGATGATGATGATGACGACGACGACGACGACGATGATGATGGTGATGGTAACAACGGCAACGATGACAGTCATGATGACGACAACGACAGTGGCGATTCCATGGTTTCTGATGCCTCAACGGGTCCCAGTCATCGTGAGCATCCATATGAGCATGGTGATGAGAGAGCCCATGGCATGACCCAGTTCGAGCATAATCAGGATGAAGACGATAACGAGTACTGTTCATACGAAACTCCTTACAGAAGCATGAAGAAAAGAGAACAGAGAGGAATAAGCAAAGAGAAAGAAGACTCGGTGCTCATGGCGAACAGTGCAACCAGTCATGTTCAGAATGGAGCAAAGGTGAGGAAAACCAACTGGATGGGCAAAAGGAATTAGATATAATTTATTTGCCTTTGGGTTTATTGCTAGGTCTGTAGCATGTTTCTGGTTACGCTTGCCAAATTAGAAAGGTGAGATCCGTTGTTCATGTCTACGTTGTATGCGTCATTTTGTAACAGTTGAAAGCTTATGCATGTATGAATCCACAAATGTCTGAGTGGGTACTTAGGCTTTTATTATGTTTTCTATGTACTATACATTTTTTTTTTTTACTTCTTCATGGTAGGGATTGGTGTAGAAGGAAGATTAACCAGGAAGAGACAGTACTACGGTTTCTCTATAAAAATTTATAATATTGTTTGGTTAGCACTGAAAGTTAATTAGCTGATTCTTCATGAGTTTGGGAGTGATAACCCATGAAACCATGGATTTGATGGCAAAATCAGAGAAAGAGAGAGAGAGAGAGAGCATGGAAATCTAGGAAAAAAAATATGTGGATGTGGTAACCTACATGAGAATGGATGCTTCTGGAAGTGAGAGAGGGGAGATTATTTTAAATAAAAAAGGAGTGAGACTTCGCCTTTGACAGAAGATTCTATCCAATGCCCTTATCTCTGTGTGTAGGAGAGAGAAAAAAAAACACAAGACCAAGAAAAAAACGTATAATGAGCACCCATCTGAGGTAGCGAAGCACTGCTAAATGGCACATGGGTGTCCATTTGTTTTAGACTCATCAGAATGGCTGCATCAAAACTGTAAAGCTCACAAGAACATTCAGACCGAAAAAACCATCAAAAAACCAAGACCCAGAAAGCAGCTCAGTGGGCAACCGGTTTACCAGTTCAACCACCAGGTCAAATTTGATTTTGAGAGCATTGCAGGAAAGAGGAAACCATTTAGCTAAAGTGTATATATCTTTTACCACTTACTATATATCTTGGGCTTCACCAGGTCACCCAGACAACCTCCAAAATCAATGAAACCCAAATTGGAAAGGGTCACCTTTACAGCTCTCTACTTTGTTGCCAAGTAATACAAAAGATCATGTAGTGTACTAATTCAACCAATACTAACCAACCAGCCAGCCATAATGCATTGAAAGTTTGAAACAAATCAACCAATTAATACGGCCGGCAATGTTCACTGAATGCTAAAGTAAAAAAGTTAACTAGATCTTGAGTAAAATGTAAAAAAGCACCAAGGAGACAAAATATGTCAAAGAACCAAGGGTTCAATAAGTAAGTAATGACTCCTTGTTTTTGTGAACCAAGTACCTCCTCCCCACAGAAAGACTCGCCTTCAGATCACCCAGATGGCTTAATTCCATGGTTGACAGTGGCTACGTGCAATGCGCTGAACCTGCCCATCCTGCACTGCAGTAGCTAGGCAGTCCTAATTCTTGCCACCGCCTACAGAGAGGTGGTCCAAGCTCTTGCCACCACCCCTAGCTACTGAGCCCCACAGAAATCAATCCAGTCTTCTGGGTTGAAAACCTGTTGTGAACTGTGATAGCCAAAGGGAACTCCATTCCCATTAGATGGTAATGAGCTTAGGCTTCAGTTACAAGTCTAAAATAAGGCTAAGGAAACGTACGTATTTATGACCAACTAAGTTCAACTTCAGTTGGTGGGACGCCCTTTCTTACAACTAACCACCAAATGGAGCATGAGTTGTTTGTGGTACAAAAAGTAAGTGTAGTACTCTGCAACTCACTCCCTCTCTTCTGAAACGATACAATAAATGCGTAATAATGAGTGTTATTGATGTCAAACAACGCGGAATGGAGATGATAGAAATTCAGGATCAGGAACCACGCATCGCTTGAGCTTGTGAACAATGTGGTGAAAAAAATGGTAAAGGGGCTTGCCCAGCCATTTCCCAACAGTTCACAGGAGTTAGAAACTGGGGAGGCATAAATTCTCAGCCAACAGAAATAAGTTGACAAAGGAATGGCCGACCATGCTGAGACAACTTCGCTGGATGCAACCCACTAGCTTGTAAAGAATTCAAATACTATATATGACTATACCAGATTCTTCTGTCCTGGCCTTCTTTGTAAGGATTACAAATTTTGACAAAATATTACTTGATATATATAATACTGCCGGTAAATAGGGGAAACGTGTAAACGAGTGTTAAGAAATAGGAAGATAAGGATTAAACAGAAGTAACTTTGACAAAATATTATTTTAGAAAGTCCTGATATTCCTATAATATCTTGAAAATTTCACCCAGATTTCAAGGGAAATTTTGGTCAAAAGGTGGTTCAAAACCGAAATTTGGTGAGAGCTATAAACTCATTTATAAGAGCTCACAGTACAAGATTGAACCACTTTTGTTGAAACAGATAAGGAAGTGCAATATTTCATTATCAAAACAAAATGATGAGCACCCATGTACAGCAAGGCACTGTACAATGGGAATGTAGAAAATTTACAATACATATCAAGAGTTACAGTTCATGAAAAGAGTTTCAAGTTCAAACAAAAGAATTGTACGATATTCCCGTGAAAGCTATATGAACTGACAGCCAAGAACCGAGTTCCCCATTTCCCTTCCTCTTGGGTCTTGATCACGTCAGAGCCGAGCAGTTCAGTTCTTATCTTCAAAGATACAAGAATTTCTGTCACCCTAAATGGTCCCAAAAGGCTTCATACTCCATGCTACTTTACCTCTTTTACAAGGCAGATCAGAGCCCATGGCGAGAGCTATAAAATCAGTAGTACAAGAGAGGAAACCAGGCAGAGCCCCTGGGAAATCTAGCAATGTAACGGTCCATTGCAATTGTAGTGATTACCCACTTCATAATGTAAGTAACTATGCTCATTTTAAGAACAGTTACCAACACGTGGGATCACTTGAATTTGTATGAAAAGTGATGGAGCGCAATACGGTCGGTCTTAGCTATCAACGATTTTGCCTCTGATTAGAGCAACGGGGAGCATGAAACGGAGAAGATGAGGGAACTCCGGGGGGGACCCGATGAGATAACTCCGAAGCTCAGGTTAGTATTCTCTCAAAAGCAAAGTAAAGACCAGATGGCGCAAAGTTCACATACCTTGTTGTTGGGGGTAGGGGGCCTTTCATAACCACTTCGTGCACTCGCTCCGAGGCCTCTGTCAGGTCGGGTATGAATACCTCTGTTTCTGCCGGTTCGGGTGTCATCCTTTCTGCTGGGACAGAACCGCCACTGCTCCTTGTCGGAGCCGTCTCTGTAACTGGAGATGGCAGTGTCAAGTGGCGGTGGCAGGTGGCCATTTGAAGTTTGGCATCCTGGAGGCGAAATGTTGGAGTGGTGAGCGAGGTGAAGTCTAGAGTTCGGAGGTATGTCCTGTCTTACCATAGTGCAGGCCAGTTCGGTGAGGTGTGTCCCGAACTGCCATAAGGCAAGCCGGTTCGGTGAGGTATGTCCCGAACTGCTATAAGGCAGGCCAGTTCAGTGAGGTGTGTCCCGAACTGCTATAAGGCAGGCCAGTTCGGGTTACTGTCCTTTGAGTGGCTTGGGGCCTAAGGGAGAGTTTGGGCTCCTAGTTGGGAGTTCGGACTGCTGGTAGGGGAGTTCGGTCCGCTGGTTCCTCCCCTTGATGCTCGCGCCTTAGGCGTGTTTTTGTGTCAAGCTGTTGCCTTTGCCACGTGTTGTGTAACTATGAGGTCAGGCCAAATCTTCCTTCATCAATTGCCCCCACTCCTCGCGCCAAAGGTCTTGCCCTAGCGCGGGGAGTTTGCGAGGTGGTAGGTGGATTTGTCTCGTTCTTCGAATCTTGATAGCGCGAGGTGCTTTTGTTAGGGTTCTTCGGTTTTCTGGAGTGTCTACCTACTTACAAATGCTGACAGACATGGCGGCGTGCGTTTATTTCAAATTTCAAATAAGCACGCCGCTGGGAGACGTGACAGCAGGTCTTTTGATTTTGAAAAAAGCGCGCCACTACCGTTTTGAAGAGACGTGCGCTGGCAGTTGTCAGTTACAGAAAGACGTGCATGGCGCATTGTCAGTTTCAGAAAGACGTGCGCCGGCGCATCGTCAGTTTCAGAGGGACGTGTGCCAATCACGTCTCGGTCTCAGAAGACGAACAGTCAGCGCGAATGCGGGCCGTCGGATTGGCTTTGATCTGCACTGTTGGTTCTTGATTACTGTGTCTATAAATAGTAGGGGACCCCAGTCGATTTGTCACTTCTGCGATTTGCTTCTTGAGCTCGTGTCCAACTTTTCAGCTCGCGTCCAGGCTTGTTATTTCGCCTCCAAGGTTTTCTTGCTTGTTTCAGTTTCCGGAGCCTTCAAAACTTTTTTCGGGTGAGTACTTTCTTGAATCCACCTTTTCTCCTCGATGTCTAGCTTGGATAGCTCAGACGATTCTTCGAGTAGGTCTGATGTAGGTCCTACGAACCGAGTCTCATCCCCCGATGGCCTTAGTGATCCTGAGGTGGAACTTGAGGACAAATTTGAACCCGTAGGCCAAGCCGCTTTGGGCAATTTGGCGATTACCTCTCGTTGAGGTCGGATGCTAGATAGGTTTGGTCCTTCGACCATGATGCCCAAGGAGCTCCAATCTCTTATTATTTCTTACAATTTGCCTAGCGGGTATGCCTATTTCATTCCTTCGGGTAGCTTTCCTTGGGAACACGGTCCTGATGAGATCGTGATATTTCGGGAGCAGCTTGCTGCGGGGCTGCGATTGCCTTTCCACCCCCTTCTCGTCGAGGTCATAAACCACTTCGCCATTACTGTTGGCCAGCTTCATCCGAACTCCATTCGGAATTTGGTGGGGGCAACCTCCCTTTTTTGCGAACAGGGCTTCCCTTTAGACTTGGAGATATTCTCCTCCATTTTAATGCTCAAGAAACAAGAAGGTTCTCTTCCCGAGAGAAGGCGGGCATATTACCTGTCTCCTCGCCCGGGTTTTAAGCTTCTGCACGAACTTCCCAACAAGGTCCCAGCGTGGAAGCGGGACTACTTCGGGGTGCTAAGTGCACAAGGGTGGCATTTTCAGACCAGGTGGGGGGAGGTCGTTCCTGATTCTGGTGTCACTCTCGATAAAGAGACGGTGAAGGGCCTCTGGCAATGGGCAAAGCACAGGTTAAAATGCCATCAGTACCTAACAGAGGCCAAGCTTATTGCGGTCGGCCTGAGTTCGGGTAGGTTCCTTGCTCAAAGGTTTCTTGTTCGTTTTGTTCCTTCGTTTTTTCTGATGCTGAACTCTTTTCTGCAGGTGTAATGGACTCAAAGAGGACTCATGGGGGGTGCCTGTTCCAAGGCATGAAGAGGAGGAAGCAGGTCGCCAAGCGAACTCGTACCAAGCTGCCCCAAGATGAGGAGCCTCAAGTTCCAGACCACAAGTCAAAGGATCTGCCCAGGGAGCCCGAGGTGGCTCCTTCAATGCAGGAAGCAGCAGGGGCCCCTTACGCCGAGACCACTCACACGGGTGCTCCCGCCTACTCTAGTGCTCCTGCTTACTCTGGGTTCGCTCATACACGAGCTAGGCCCTCGGGCTCGGGAGCTTAAGGGGAGTTCAGGAGCGTGTTGTCGCCGAACTACGCTCTTCAGAAGAGTAGGGAGGCCACTTTCCCCAAGGAGATCGCGGCGTGGACCGGTCTTCCCTTGAACCAGGTCACTTGTCGTACTCATGCTATGGTGGTGAGTCAAATTTCGTCTGCCCTCTTTATTTTCTATCCTTCTAGTTGTCGTTAATCACTTGTTTCTTTTGGTAGGTGAACTCTTCTATTCACGCCTTAGCGGCCCAGGTGGAGAGGAGTTCAAGGCAGGCGCGAGCTGCCGAAGAGGCTTTTCGTGCCGCTGAGGCGAATACCCGAGCTGTTGAGGCGGCTGCTCATGCTGCCGAAGAGGTTGCCCGTGTTGCTATGGCCAGGCAGGCGATGTCTCAACGGGATGCTGAGGCCATGGGGGTAGTCGTGAAGCATATGGCAGACCTGAGGCTGGACCTGCAACATCAGGTTGAATATCTTCATGAGGACATCAGGGAGAAAAACGTAGATCTTTTCCCAAGGTATCGAAGATGCCAAGAAGAAGGTTGTTGAGGACTACATCGCCTCGCCGCGTTTTGACAACCTGATGGTGGATTCTTACAAAAGGGGGTTCAAACTGAGCCAGTGGACAATCCAAAACACGTACCCCGACCTCGATATTAGTTCCATATCCACTTCGCGTATAACTCAAGAGATGGCCAACACTGCTAATGGCGAGCTAGATTCCGAGGGCGAGGCAGGGCCTTCGGGTGTCGTTGAAGTGCCTTCTGATGGGGAAGAAGTAGCTCCGGGCTTGTAATTTTTATTTTTAATATATTCTTCCTTTTCTTGTAATGGAATAGACAATCTTTTCGATTAAGTGTTGTTCTCTTTTCTAAACTGATATTTTGTCGAACTGATAATATGCCCAATCTGTTTCTTGCTCGGGTTATTGCACTCGCGCGACCTGTTTCGGTGTTTAATACTTAGTCTCTGCTTCACTTTAGTCTTTTGACTGGTATTTTTCCAAACTGATAATATGCCCAACTTTTCTTTGCTTGCCTGTGCCGAGGTTCCACTTGTTAGCACGGCATCCTGGCCCTTAGGCTCTTGTAGCAATTTCGTCCACTCCGCTTGGCGGTTTATAGGTAGTATCGCCTTAAGTTAACGATGTTCCACACTCGGGGTACTTGTTTGCCTTCTAAGGTTTCGAGCTCGTATGCCCCCCCGAGCGCTCTCTTTACTCTGTAGGGCCCTTCCCAATTTGGTCCAAGTTTGCCCACATCGGGTTCGGCCACCATAATCTTACAGAGAACCAGGTCACCGACTCGAAAGCTTTGCTTCTTTACTCTGGCGTTGTAGTACCGAGCTACCTGCTGCTGATAGGCCACGAGGTCTCTTACCTCATCCCGTAGGTCGAGGTTGGTACGTAACTCGTCTTCGTTCGTCTGATTGTCATATGTTTCTAGTCGTAGTGTAGGTACTTCGATTTCCGCTGGGATTACCGCTTCTATGCCGTAGGTGAGGTTGAAGGGGGTCTCTCCCATGGTGGTTTTTTCTGTAGTTCGGTGAGCCCATAAAACACTTGGTAGCTCTTCCGCCCACAACCCTTTAGCTTGGTCTAGATGTGCTTTCAGTCCGCGCAGGATGGCTCTGTTCATTACTTCTGTCTGACCGTTTGCCTACGGGTGCGCGACCGATGTGAAGTTCTACCGAATTCTCATACTCTGGCACCATTCTTGGAACTTGATATCCTCGAACTGTTTGCCATTGTCGGGGATCAGTACCCGAGCTAACCCGAAACGACATACTATGTTTTTCCAAAAGAAATTCTGTATGTTTCGGGCTGTAACTGTTGCCAGAGGTTCGGCTTCTATCCATTTGTGAAGTAATCTACTGCCACCACTAGGAACTTTCTCCCACCTGTTGTTGGCGGGAATGGCCCCAGGAGGTCGACGCCCCATTGTGCAAAGGGCCATGAGCTGGCGAGGTATTTGAGGTTGGAAGCAGGCTGATGGTGGATATTGGTGTGCTTCTAACACCTGTCGCATTTTCTGACGAGGTCGACGGCTTCTGCCTTCATCGTTGGCCAGTAGTATCATTGTCGAAGTGCTTTTTGGGTGAGTGCTCTGCCCCCCAGGTGTCCGCCGCACAAACCTTCATGAGTGTCACGGAGTACGAGCTCGGCTTCGGCAGGTCACAGGCAACGCAAGTAGGGAGCGTGTAGGACCATCGGTACAACCGTTCGTCTATTATGACGTATTTGGCTGCCTGGCGCTACACCCTCATGGCTGCATTACGGTCCGCAAGGAGGGTTCCATCTAGCAAGAAGCTCGCGAATGGGTCAATCCAGCTCAGCTCTACTTCAAGGACGGGAGCGACCTCTGCCCCACCGAGAATGCTAGGCCGAGGTAAGTCCTCTATGTACACGGTTCTCATGGTGTTGTGACTTGTGCTGGCTAACCGGGACAGAGCGTCGGCCTCAGTGTTCTCTGACCTCGGGATTTGCCTAATAAAGTGTGACTAGAAGTTGAGTAGGGCCTCTTTTACTTTCGCTAAGTATGCAATCATGGAGAGCTCGCGTGCTTCGTACTCGCCCGTAACCTGGTTGACCACGAGCTGGGAATCACTGCAGATGACTATGTGCTTTGTTCTTACCTTTTGCACTAGGTCCAGCCCGGCTATCAGTGCTTCGTACTCTGCCTCGTTGTTGGATGCCGCAAACTCAAAGCTTAGTGCATATTCCAACTTTATGCCACCCGGGCCGCATAAGATTATTCCAGCCCCGCTGCCCTACTGGTTCGAGGAGCCATCTACGTGAAGGATCCAGGGCTCCTCATCCCAGTTCGCGCTTGGCCTGACAAGGAGAGATGCCATACTGACTGCTACTTCATGGGGTTCAGACTCTATTGGCTTGGGAGCTCCGGGTTCACCCGAACTAGGGATCTCGGGCTCAACCTGCTCAGGGGCTTCGAGGCTGAATGTGCACTCGGTGATAAAATCCGCTATGGCTTGGGCCTTAATGGCGGTCCGTGATTTGTACTGGAGGTCGTACTCGCTGAGCTCGATGGCCCACTTCGTCAGCCGACCGGAAACCTCAGGCTTGAGCAAGACTTGTCTCAGAGGTATATCAGTCAAGACGACGACGGTGTGAGCTTGGAAGTATGGGCGGAGTTTTCGAGGTGAAATCACCAGTGCGTACGCTATTTTTTCTATCTGCGGGTATCTCGTCTCTACTCCCTGCAGAATTTTACTAACATAATAGACGGGCCGCTAGACACGACCTACTTCCTTTATTAGTACCGAACTGACCACATCGTCGCTCGCCAAGAGGTACAGTTCTAAGACCTCGCCCTCCTTGGGTCTGGCTAAGGTTGGCACAGTGGCGAGGTAGGTTTTTAGCTCGTCTAACGCGAGCTGGCAATATCGGGTTCATTCGAACCCTTTGCCTTTGATTGCCTTAAAGAAAGGCAGGCAACGGTCTGCCGATTTGGACATGAAACGGCTCAGAGAGGCTATGCGGCCGTTTAGCCTCTAAACCTCTTTTACTTTTCAGGGTGGTCTCATATCTAGGATGGCCTTTATCTTGTCCGGGTTGGCCTCAATACCGCGCCGGTTGACAATGTATCCTAGGAACTTACCCGAGGTGACATCGAAGACACAATTGTTTGGGTTCAGTCTCATTCTATACTGACGCAGAATTTGGAAGACATAATCTAAGTCTTTTATTAATTCCTGTGAGAACTGTGTTTTGACGACCATGTCGTCTACATAACATTCTATTTTTGTGCCAATTAAGGGCCGAAAAAACTTATTTACAAGTCTTTGGAAGGTCGCCCCAGCATTCTTTAGTCTGAAGGGCATGACCTTGTAACAGTACAGGCCGAACTCGGTTATGAAGCTGGTTTTTACCTTGTCGGACTGGTCCATCTTGATTTGGTTGTAACCTGAGTAGGCATCCAGGAAGCTTAGCAGCTCATGTCCCGAGGTCGCGTCCACTAGGCGGTCAATTCGGGGCAGGGGGAAGCAGTCTTTTGGGCAAGCTCGGTTCAGGTCGGTGCAGTCGACACACATGCGCCACTTGTCATTTGCTTTTTTCACTAGCACTGGGTTGGTTACCGAGCTCGGGTAATGAACTTCCCTTATGAAGTCCGCTGCGATGAGCTTTTCGACTTCTTCGTCGATCGCCCTCCGACGCTCTGGGGCTAAGTTGCATTTCTTGTGTCTAATGGGTCTGACTATAGGATCAGTGTTGAGTTTGTGAGTTATAAGGCCAGGGTCGATATCGGGCATATCCACTACGGACCATGCAAAATATCTAAATTTTGAAGTAAGAAACTCACCAATTCAGTTCGTAGAGGCTCCTTGACGGAAGCACCGATCTGTAGCGTTCGCGCCGGATCTATAGCCGAGGTCGGGACCACGACTGTTTCCTCAGTGGGCGAAGCTCATTCCTTGCCCTGCTCCGTAGGCCGCTCCAGTTCAAGGTCGTCGGCTGCCTTGGTTTTTCCCTTTAGGGCTGCAACATAGCATTTGCGAGACTTAAGCTGGTCGCCCGCGCTACCCCCACACCGAAGTTCGTGGGGAACTTCATTGCCAGATAGTAGGTGGAGACCACTGCCCGCAGAATATGCGTAATTGTTCACCTTATTATGGCGTTGTATGGGAAAGGGGTCGCGACCACCAGGAAATCGTGGATGAGTCTTACCGCGCAAGGCCATGTGTCGACTTCCACAGGTACTGTTATCTTCCCCAGGGGCCTGACTTCCTCTCCGTTGAATCCCACCAGAGGAGTGTGCGCGGGCTTCAACTCGCTTCTTTGCAACTGTAGTTGGTCAAACACCGATTTGAAGAGGATGTTCGCCGAACTGCCTGAGTCCACAAGTACGCGCCGGACTTCGAAGTCGCTGATCCTTAGTTTTATGACGAGCCCGTCATCGTGGGGATAGTGAACACCTCACGCATCATCTTCTATGAAAAAGATTAGTTCTTCCGTCTTCGGCCTCTTTGGAGGGTTCTGCTCCTCTCGGGCCACCTTGCGAACTGACGTCCGTGCTGCTACCGAAGTGCAACCTGCTACCACCGAACTGCCCACTATCACGTGGATGGTTCCCCGAACTGGCCTCTCTTCTGGGAGAGGTCGCTGCAAGGCTTCGGTCGGTCTACTGTTGGACTCGGGGGCATCCTTTCCGTGCTCCCCTTGCCGACCTGCTTTATTATTATTGTCATTATGTACAAAATTTCTCAAGTATCTGCGATGGATGAGTCCCTCTATCTTGTCCCGGAGATTATTACATTGTTCGGTACTAAGACCGTGATCTTTATGAAAACTATAGTACATATTTTTATTTCTCTCGTTTGGATTACTCTTTAGGCGAGATGGCCACTTTATGTAGGGGCATCCTTGATTGTCATCAAGATCTCAGTCTGCCTTGTGTTCAACGGTGTGTAATCCATCCGAACTGCTAAGGGAGCTTGGGACGGCTGGCTTGGCTTCGCCTCTCGGGCCTGGCTTCTTCTGTCGCCTGGGTTTGAGGGCTCGCCTTCTCTTTTTCTTTTCTTGACCCCACCTTCGGTTCTTTGGTTGATTTCTTCCTCTGTTCTCATGAACTTGTCCGCGAGCTTGAAGAAATCGGCCACGGTTGCTGGCTGGCTGGCCACCATGTGTCATTTGAATTATTTGTGCGTTACCCCTCTTTTGGTTGATGCGAGCTATACTGCAGGGTCTAACCGTGGTATCTGCAAGCATGTTTCATTGAACTGCTTGATGTAGCTCCGGATGGATTCTCCTTCCCTCTAGATTACCCCGAAGATACTTTCCTTGGTTCTGGTGCACCGCTTGCTGGTAACAAAGTGTGCGGTGAAGATCTGCAGGAACTAGGCCCAGCTTCTTATTGATCCGAGAGCTAGGTTCCGGTACCAGGTGCGGGCCACCCCCCTGAAGGTGGTGGTGAAGGCCACGCACATGCATGACTCACTGGCCCTAGCAAGGTGCATTTGTGACTAGAATGCGTCGACGTGGTCGTTGGGGTCAAAGGACCCATCATACTTGTCCAGAGATGGAAGTTTGAAGTCTCTGGGCATGGGGACTGCCAAAAGTTATAATGAAAGGGGGGAAGGAACTAAGAGAATTGGGACAGTTTTTACTTCGTCTCTTCCTTGCCTCTGAGCTCGGGTAAGACACGGGTAGCAGTTCAACGACTTCATCGGTGCCTTCTTTGAGCGGGCCTGGTGCTGGCGCTGCTGGCCTCCGTGTTGCCGAGCTCGATGGGCCCGAAATGTTGGTCTACTACTAGGGCGCTAAACCGATTCTCCGTGAGTGGGAACTCGGGCTTGGAGCGCCCCTGTGACTTTGTGGGCGAGGTTCCTGACCCGCCTGCGAGCTGCGAGGCGGGGGTAATTTTTCTTTGCTTTCGGCCTGGGGATGAGGCATGGCTATTAGGGGGGTTCTGGGGTTGGGAAGCTTCTCCTCAGTGAGGTCATCCACCTTGAGGGGAGGCCTTAACTGGCTTCGAAACAGGGTGTCGGGGGGGAAGTAGTGACTGGTTTAGGGGTAGCTTAGGGAACTGCTGTTGATAATGGTATTGGGAGAGGTGGTGTAGTACCTGGTGTTGCTGAAGTTGGTGCTGCTGGAATTGTTGCATTTGGGCTTGCATTGCATTAGGTCGTCCAGCTGGTTCTGACGGGTCACCAGTGGTACAACAGTTGGTTCAATGAAGTTTGTTTCAATAGAGAGTGGAAGAGGGGTGTTTAACGAAGGAATTGATGAAGGAAGGTTCAGGGGCGCCACTGCTTGTGGCATATTCAAACTAGGAATCCCATCCACTGAAAGAGGGATGGTGAACTGCACAATGCACACCACGGGAACTTGGAGTTGCTCTCCACTGTGGTCGTTTCTGTGCCACGTCCGGCGTTGTTGGAGGAAGCTATGGGTGTTGAGTTTTTAGAAAAAGGGTAGGTAAGAGAGGTAAGAGGGATTTAGAGGGAGGCTTTTAGAAGCGTTCCTACAGACGACGTCAATTAATGGAGCGTAATCCGATCGGTCTTAGTTGTCAACGATTTTGCCTCTGACTGGAGCAATGGGGAACCTGAAACGGAGAATATGAGGGAACTCTGGGGGGAACCCGGTGAGATAACTCCAAAGCTCAAGTTAGTATTCTCTCAAAGGCAAAGTAAAGACCAAATGGCGCAAAGTTCACATACCTTGTTGTTGGGGGTAGGGGGCCTTTCATAACCACTTCGCGCACTCGCTCCGAGGCCTCTGTCAGGTCGGGTATGATTACCTCTGTTTCTACCGGTTCAGGTGTCATCTTTTCTGTTGGGACAAAACCGCCACTGCTCCTTGTCGGAGCCATCTCTATAACTGGAGATGGCGGTGTCAGGTGGTGGTGGCAGGTATCCGTTTGAAGTGCGGCCGTCAAGCGTCAGATCCCAAGTCAGTCAGGTGCGCCGCCCCTGGGTACGAACTTCCTTGGTGTCAGGCATGGTACGGTTTGTTCAGTTTGGCATCCTAGAGGCGAAGTGTTGGAGTGGTGAGCGAGGTGAAGTCTTGAGTTCGGAGGTATGTCCTGTCTTGCCATAGTGCAAGCCAGTTCGGTGAAGTGTGTCCCGAATTGCCATAAGGCAGGCCAGTTCGGTGAGGTATATCCCGAACTGCTATAAGGCAAGCCAGTTCAGTGAGGTGTATCCCGAACTGCTATAAGGCAGGCCAGTTCGGATTACTGTCCTTTGAGTGGCTTGGGACCTAAAGGAGAGTTCGGACTCCTAGTAGGGAGTTTGGACTATTGGTAGGGGAGTTCGATCTGCTGGTTCTTCCCCTTGGTGCTCGTGCCTCAGACATGATTTTGTGCTAAACTATTGCCTTTACCACGTGTTGCATAACTATGAGGTCGGGCAAAATCAGAGAAATAGAACCTTTTAGAGATCCTAATATGGTGCCATGGAATAACTGAATTGCCACAGCGAGGGCGTGTTGATGAAGATGAAATATACGAGTCTAAAGCGCTGAAACAATTTCTCACAATCACCCAAAAATCTGCATAACAGTACAGGAAAAAAAGTTTCATTGATTGGAGGAAATAAGCAATGTTAAGTTAGACACATACGTGTCGCTATATCAAAAATCAAAACAAAAGGAAAAGTTCCCGGGTACGGATCTGTTCTAGAGGAGCCTTGACATGCTGACACAATTGAATCAGTCCAAATATGAACATACTGAAAGTACAGAAACAGTATTAAGATAGATCAGATAACCATGCACAGATAATACAAAAATGAATGCCGAGAGAAGCTATGCAGCTTTGGTGATGGTGGTGGTGGTGGCGGTTCTGCTGCTTATTATGGTTTTGGTGTGTACTTGTTTTCCATTCTTTTCCTTTTCTTCGCAGATGAAGATCAGAAGTCACTGTGACATTGGCCAGAGGGTTAGAATGAATGCATGATGAAGTGGGATCACAAACCAACGTCTGGGGGTTCAGCTTTCATGGACTTTACCTCTCACTCTCAGCTAGCTGGCACCTTGGATGGGTAAGTAACAGTATTTCTCCTGTTACACATGGCAAGCATAAAGAAAATGCCTCAGAAATGGCATTGCAATTCCATCCTCAAGTAGAATATATATTTTCTTAATTAAATGAACATTCATACTAATTAAACTGACGGTGCCACCAAAGGGAATTTTAATCCTTATTATCTCAATCTTTATTTGAAAATTAATTAACACAGAAACACTTGACATGGGCACATGGTGAGAGTGCAGCATCTCTAATCCTACTTGCAAATGTATGGTTTGCATCTCCTTTGCCTCCAAATGGTGTATACAGTACAATGTACATCCCTATTTTTCTCTTAAGGCTGCCTTTTTTAAGCCTGCACTCGGTTTCTCTTAAGGCTGCCTCCAAATGGTGTATACAGTACATGATCTCGAACTCGTAGCAGAGAGCTGGGATCAAATTGCACTGCCACAAATAGACACAAGGTATAAACGTTCACGCTTGGTGAGTTGGTGGGTTACCCATGGGTCAGAGCTGGGGGCCTCTGAAATATGAAGAGAAATTGCCTGAACTTAACCATGAGGGCAGCACTAGAGAGAGTCTGCTGTAGTGGCTATTGGAAGGGTAGAAGCGTCCCTTCCAAATCCAAACTTTGGATCCTTATTGGGCTGCTCTAGAAGTCGTGTTATCTGGAACATGACACAGCGTCGGGGTTTTTTATGGAGTTTTAGACTGAGGGCTAACACTCAGCTCAGGCTATGTTTGTTTGATAGAATACAAGAGACAAACAGAAAATGAGGGTGGGAAGCTCCAACCAAATTTTGTGAAATGCGTTAACTTTTCCACAACTGTTCATCTCTTATCTATCAAACCAAATATAGCTTTAATGTTGCTTTTAAGAACCCTGCCACCAGGACCTTTGAGTGCAGATGGCATATGCAGTCAGCAACCTGCATTCGTTTTAAGTTTTCAGAACGTTGATGTGCCAGAGTCCAAAAGTTGTTAAATTCTAACCATCCAGTCCAAGATGAGTTCACCTACTATTTTAAATCCCATTCATGGCCCGTTTGGGAGGGCTTAACAATGGTTGAGCTGCTACTGGAAGAGGTTTTTCCGGGATGACCAAAATTTTGGCTCTCCGGATGTTTTACTGAACATTGTTTATAGGCTTTCTGGGTGGCCAAAGACCGCCATGTGTAACAGTGTAAGCCCTCCCAAACGGGGGATTCAGTATAGTCATCTAGCTGCATATCCAAGAAAAATTCCATTTCCATCGCATACAATCAGATTGGAGATGTCTGCCACTTGAATAAGCAACAAAATTGCAAGTGAGGCCAAGTTTCCTCGTACAAACAGATGACTAATTTCCAGGTCAACTACAATAGAATCAATCATTATTACCATTGCTAAAATCTACGAGAAGAAGCAGTGAAGAGTTTTGCCTTCACTGGCATCCATAGAACAAAGTAAAAACAAATGTGAGCTTCAGTAATGCCTCAAAAGTCTATCAAACATTACAAACAACAAAACTAACAAAACTAGGCTCTGCTAAGGCCAGTTGCAGAAATACAAACAAAATGCAAACTCAACAGGTTTGATTAATCCAATTTGAAAAGATGCTTCCGTTAAACAAAACAGTGAACCTTTATCCTGCTGCCATTTGGTCCCAACCGGGAGGGACATTATTAGGTACAACCATTTCCAATTACTTAAAAGACCACTAACAGAAAGCTTAGATCTTTAGCTGTTTAGCGATCTTGAACCATTCAGTATGGAAGGATCCCTCTACATCAATCCTCTCATAAGTATGGGCTCCAAAATAATCTCTTTGTGCTTGGACCAGATTTGCTGGCAACCTTTCCCTCCTGTAAGTGTCAAAATATGCAAGACTGGATGACATACCCGGGGTGCTGATACCTGAGTTGATAGCAAGGCAGACAACTCTTCGCCAAGCAGATTGTCGCTCAACAATCTCCTTTGCGAATTCTGGGTCCACAAGAAGGTTTGCAAGATCTGTGTTCCTGTCATAGGCTTTCTTAATACGGTCCAAGAAGATAGCACGGATGATGCAACCGCCCTTCCAAATCCTAGCAAGTTCTCCCAATTTCAGGTCCCAACCCTTCTCAATGCTCTTTGCACGGATCAGATTCATACCCTGTGCATAACTGCAAATCTTGGATGCATAAAGAGCTTGCCTCACATCATCTATCAACTTCTGCTTGTCCACAACTTGATCAGTCAAGATGTCACAAACTCCACTTGATTTGAAAACCTTGGCAGCTTCAACCCTTTCTTCCTTTAAACCACTAAGGAACCGTGCATCCAAGGATGATGCTACTGTGGGAGCTGCAACTGATAAATCTGCAGCTTGCTGAACAGTCCATTTACCTGTACCCTTCATTCCAGTCTTGTCTAAAACCTTGTCAACCAAATAGCCATCTCCCTTATCATCTTTAATTCCAAAAATATCAGCAGTGATTTCAATCAAGAAGCTCAAAAGTTCCCCCTTGTTCCACTCTGAGAAAACCTGATGCAACTCCTCATTAGTAAGCTTCCCCACTGATTTCAGTACATCATAGGCCTCTGCAATTAGCTGCATGTCTCCATATTCAATCCCATTGTGAACCATCTTGACAAAATTCCCAGATCCTCCTTTGCCAACATAAGTCACACAGGGACCGCTGTCAGGGACTTGAGCTGCCACTTTGAGAAGAATATCTTCAATGTACTTGTAGGCCTTGAAGGACCCACCAGGCATCAAAGATGGACCATTTCTTGCACCCTCTTCACCACCTGAAACTCCCATTCCCAGATAGAGAAGACCTAATTCAGCCACGGCTTCCTGTCTCCTCTCAGTGTTTTCATACCACTCATTACCACCATCAATTATGCAATCACCTTTCTCCATGTAAACAGAGAGGGTTTTTATGGTTTGGTCGACAGGAGCACCAGCCTTAACAAGCATAATTATAACACGAGGCTTTTGAATAGATTGAACAAAAGCTTCAGGATCATGGAAACCATATAATGGGAGGTTTCCTTCCTGTTTAGCTCGTTCAACGGTCTCATCAACCTTGGAAGTGGTTCGGTTGTACACAGAGATGGGAAATCCTTTCTCAGCAATGTTGAGGGCAAGATTTTGGCCCATAACAGCAAGCCCCGCGAGGCCTATTCTAGTAAGTGGAGCAGCCATTTGCTTTTCCTGTTAGAAGAATGAGATCATCAGGGGGAAAGCTGGCAAAATACTAATCACATGGAAATGAAAACATGGATCCCATGATCTAAAACTAGGACTTGTCAGAATTCTTCAATGAAAAACATAGAGAGAAAGAGAGAGGGAGGCCACACTTTTCTGTTCTTACACAAGAAGTTGTAACTCTAGCAGAATAAATCAGCTTGGGAATCCTTTTTTATTTTTTAATACATACAGTAAAGAAAAGAGTGAAGCTCAAAAATTTTGTGATATCAGACAAGAGGCTGAATGCTTGTTGAGTACTAGAAGAAAGATCGACCACACTGAATGACATGGAATATATGGGATCTAGGGTGAAATCAAGGGAAGAGAAAAATCCCATCACTCACATCACAAAGCAAAGGTAGGACTTCTTACCAAGAATCGCAATGTTCAATGAAATTGTGGTTCTTCTCACAGAAATAAACAAAAAAACAAAAGCTACAGATTCACATTTAGGGAGGAAATCGTGACTCTAACAAATGAAATCTACAAGTAAGTCCTTCTATAAAAGTAACCTGAAAAGAAAATTCAAGATCTTGTAATTTCCATTTTCCACTTTCCAGAGAACAAAAGGTTAATAGATTGGTTTGAATCAAAACAGATCACATTAAAGAACATGTTAACGCAAAAGAAGCGTAGATTCAGGAAAAAAAAAATCACGAGAACATATCCTCTAACTTCATCTAAAATGCAAAACAAAAAGCCTTGCAACTTTTTGATCCTTTTGCCGCAAAAGGTAGGGCTTTTAACGAGGCAAGGAAGAATTACCAGATAATCTAACAGATTCCCAATTTAAAACAAAATAAAGCAAAAGAAAGGGAAGAAGAAAAAGAACCCACTTCAGCAATTCACAAAGAGAACAAACAAATCGAAAGAGAAAAAGAAGAAAATTGCAACAACTAGAGCAAAACCAAGAAAAGAGAAGGAAAAAACCTGTAATGAAGAATCGGAGATTGCTTCAGAAACAAATCGAGTCCCACGATATCGAAGATCTGGATATTGCAGATGAGATAAACAACGAAGGATGAGACCGAATTATAAAGCTCAACAAATTCAAAAGTTGAGAAGATTCGACGCTTTTGCTTGACCGACCCAAGCTCTTCGACAAAGACTTCCCACTTCTTCTCATATATATACACACAGGTCAAATTTGGCTAACCAAATTTCTTGCTTTCCCTCTCCCTTGGCTTCCTCGACGCTAGGCGCTTTCCCACTCGCTCTAAAATCTCATCACTATCCTTATTTCGGCCTGATTCACTAATAGTATTAAGGGGTACTTTAGTAATTTAAAAAATAAACGCGTGTCAACGGTAGGAAGCGAGTGGCAATGAGGCGGCTACGTGTCTAATTGTCGAGACGCTTTTGCATCCAGTGATTTGGGCACCTCTCCTCTCTTATGACTTCTGAGCACATGTAAAGACCCAATTGCCCTTAGTAGTTTGCAGGGAAAAGTGTCGGGAAATAAATGCTTTTAGGAGAGGTAATTCAGTCTTTTCATTGAATAGTTGGATCATGAAAAAGGTAGGTGATACCCAAAGGACAAAAAATGGTTTCTTCGATGTTGGTTGAGGGGGGGTTAGGTGCGGGTGCGAGTGCAATTGCGATGAGTATGAACGTTCGAGATCAAATCATAGCTTAATGGTTAGGTGGCAGAGAGAGGATGTAGTACCGCAGGATCTTTTGAATTACAATGCATCCATCTCATGGTCCGTTCATATGTCCTCTCCGGCTCTCCCCAACCCTCTGATCACCTTTTTGATTGAATGAATAGTGCATCCACAATTCAATTGGGACCGTCCAAATCTATGATAGACAGGGCAAGGGGTGTAAAACGGATCTAAGACTGGTATTTTTGTTTAGACTTCAGATGTATGTCGCAAAACGTGGTCAATTTCAGATTATTTGTATCAAACTACCAACGCGCTTAACAGTTCTATATATTATAAGTTTCGGGGTCGTTGAAATCAAGTGGACCCGACCCATTTGTGAAGTATCTAACAATGGGACGTCACGTGAAGGTTTTTAAAATCCAACTGGGCAACAAATCGTTCAGGGTCCGGTTCCAGAGTTGAACGGTGTTATGGTTCAAACTGAATAGATGGTCCATTCTAATAAAAAAATAAAAAATAAAAAAAGTCAAAATCATTGAACAGTTCGACCTTCCAAGTCAATAGTTTGTTGATCAAATCAGTGGTTTCTTTCTAAAAGATAATTCTGGGGAAAAACGGAATTGGTCTGGCTTTTCCGGTCTAGTCCGGTTTTAAAAATATTGTGTCACTTATTCATAAGCAAAAAATGGATAATTGCAATACTTGAGTATCCTACCCTTAATTCTCAAAATATTGACACTTGGGTTCATTTCTTCATTAAATATTATATAATGCCAAAAATATCCACACTCCCCACGATGATCTGCTCACGTGGACTGAAAATAATAGATCCAATTTTTCCGATGAGAATAGCATTCTCTAGTGGATATCACATCTCCTCCCCACAAGGGATCACCCCACAGCGCTCCACAGCACATCCTGTCGTGTTTAGGAAATATGTCGCATGTTAATGTCTAGTGATGATTTTACTCCATGTACTTTTTCCATTATGTAAAATTTAACTGATGGAATAACATAAGTATCTATTTTAAGAGTTCAAGGTATTCAGGTGTTGCAATTGAAAATTATGAATACCTATCTGTCACTACCTGAAAGTACAGAGAACCTATCTATCTGTATGACAGATGACCCCAATGCCTCGAACATGGGCTCCAACTTCATAACCAGTACTAATTGTTTGAATCAGATCGGACTAAATCGCTAGGATGGATCGAAGCAGCTGCATTTTAAGCTTGAATTTAATTATCATGCTGCTGCTAATAGTTGATGATTTATTGAGCAGTCCATTTATGAACTATCATGACAGATGAAATTGGAACCCAATATTTAAAGCCCATCAAACTGTATTGTTCTGTTTGAAATCTATCTATCAGTTTTACATGAAACTAGTGTCTTTGCTTTAAAGAGCAAATTTGTACAAGTTTTTCCTCGGGCTGCAACTTGTGAAGGTTGGCTCCAGAGCAGGGCCAATCCAGGCCCAACCTAATCTCATTTGGATATTCTGCATCCCCAAGGATCAAGGAGGCTTCATTTTACATAAATTGTGTAATCTGTAAATAGTAAATACCTTTCTGTACTATAATATGAGAAAAATGGGTTCTTACTTTTTGTTTATACTTATGTGGCCAGGGATGTAATGGGCCAGTGAATCACTTCTATTCAACTTACCGAATGATTATATTGGTCTTGGTTATCTGATTTTGCCCTAATTTTCAGCTCATTTAAATTCATGTTCAAACCAGATTTGGGGAATAAACCATTTCAATTCAGATTCAAGGGATTGTGATTCTAATTCCAACTATGAACCAAATAGACCTAAAAACGACTTTAACATTATACTAGTAAGCCATGATACTAGAAAGTGTTTGCCTATGATACTAGAAAGCCATGATGCCAAAGGAACTTGTAACCACTCAATCAATATCATAAAATTAAGGGTAAATTCCAAGTGTTTGCCTATGATACTAGAAAGCCATGATGTCAAAGGAACTTGTAACCACTCCATCAGTATCATAAAATTAAGAGTAAATTACAAAGACCCCCTTATACTTTGTTTTGCAACAAAGACTCCCTTACTATGATCGTAAGACAAAGACCCCCTTTCGTTAGCCTTCCGTCCAAAAAGACAGTATTTTTTAAATTTTTATATTAACCTTCTAACGAGAAAAGCACTGTGCATCTTCTCAACATCACGATACACTAACAACAGGGGTGGATGGGCGGTAAACCCCTCTACCTCACCCTGCTGCTGGTTCAATTCAACTATCGCCGTTGACGTACCATGTAAGTTAGCTCGCTTCATATAGAAAAGGGAAAAAGCCCTAGCTTCCACTTTCTTCAAATCTGAAACTCTGCTAGGCTAGGTCGGGAATGGCTTCTTCGAAAGCCGATTCCCGTTTGAGTCTGGTAATTACTCCAGCTCTAGAGAAGATCATCAAGAACTATTCCTGGAGGAAACACTCCAAGCTAGTTCATGAATGCAAATTTGTAATCGACAAATTAGCTTCTCCCGAAAAGTTTTCTTCTACTCCCGACGATGCTGAACTGGACAGTTCAGTCCCCCGTCCATTGCACGACGGTGGCCCACTTGAATTCTCTCTCGCTGTGGCCGAAACGATTCTCAGTCCCCTGATCGATGCTTGTAGATCAGGAGTTCTTAAGATTGCCTATCCGGCTATTGATTACATCCAGAAGCTGATCACCCATGGCTACATTCGTGGTGAAGCGGATCCTTCTAGAGGGCCTGAATCCAAACTTCTCTCTCGGATGATGGACTCTGTCTGTAAGCTGATCACCCCGCTAGGGAGTCAACACAGCTAGGTTGGCACGGTTCCACCACCTAGTCGGCCACGCACAGTGGGCCGAGCCCACAGAATCTGGCAATAGTCGGCCAACCGACCCACGCTCCAACACTTTTATGCCTCCCGACCAAAGGGAGGATAATTCCGGACCCCTCAGTTGGAGAGGGGGGAACTCTAGACCTCCCATCAGAAGAGAGGAAGAACCAGGATAATCGGAGGACAGCCACTAACTCTCCGAACAACAACACCCATGTCGAAAGGCCAATCCGAGGGATGAAGGCGGGCATTGAGACCGCCCCAGCGCTCACTCCAAAGCCGAGGGCCGGCGCCAAGCCTCTTCCCCTAATGTCACAGACCTCCATAACGTCCTGAACGACCATTGCACTAGGCACGCGGCTTCGACTCTGAGCACTTTGGCGTTCACGCTGAACACCACTACATCCGCGAAGGTCGGGACGGCACCCAGGTCGGGCCCGACCCCATGTACGTTGAGCTTGGTGTAGTCAAGGCCGAACTCAAGCAGGTCAAGGGGGGCTGAACCGACACCTTGGCCGGACAAAGCTCTTGCCAATGCAGAATGGATGCCTTCTCCTCGGATATCATTGCCAAGCCTCTACCCCCAAACTTCAAGGTCCTCGCCTTGGAGATGTACGATGGGAACTCTAATCCGAATGACCACCTGGAGAGCTTCAGGGCACTCATGATTCTATATGGGTACTTCGACGCCTTGACGTGCCAAACTTTCTAGGCAACCTTCAAGGGAGCCGCCCGGCAGTGGTTTTCAAGCCTCCCACCTCAATCTATCAATTCGTCAGAACAATTTTGCAGCATGTTCCTTACATGCTTTATCAGCAGTCGGCGTCCTCAGAAGAGTGCCGTCTCGCTGATGACTGTCAAGCAAAAGCCAGGAGAAAGCCTATGGTCATACATTGGTCGCTTCAAGAAAGAAGAATTGGAGGTCCGCGACTTTGACCCCCTGGTCTCCATGCATGCCACCATCAGCGGGCTCCTCCCCGACTCGGCCCTCAAATGCTCCGTGGCTAAGAGCCAACTGAAGACGAAACTGGAGTTCTTGGAAAGGGCCCATAAATACATTACAGTTGAGGAAGCCTCGGCCACAGATGCCTAGGAGAGGGGCACGGAGCACCGGGACAGAGCCCCTGAGAAGAAGAGGAAGAACGGGGACCAGAACCACAACAACAATAGAAAGCCTTCAGCCTCGGCTTACAACCAATACATGCCACCCAATTCTACCCGCATGCAGATTCTGATGTAGATCGGGTAGGAGAAGTTTATGAAGTGGCCTGAGATGTTGAAGAAGAACCCCCATCGGGGGAATCCCAAGAAGTACTGCAAGTTTAACCGAGAAACAGGCCATGACATTGAGGACTGCTACGATCTCAAGAACGAGATAGAGTCCCTCATTCGTCAGGGGTACCTCAAGCAGTACACCGGGGGTGAGGCAGATACCTCATCCCCTCAGTAGCAGTAGCACCAGCACCAATAAGCAGCAGGCGTCATTGACGTCATAATGGGAGGCACGGCCTCAGGTGGAGAAAGCACGAGTTGATGCCCTCTCCAAATTGGCAAGTACTTCAAGTGGAACTCCTAGTCGGGCCATACATGTAGAGAAGCTGCTTCATCCCTCCATAGAAGAAGTCCAAATATTCCCCGTAGAAGCCGAAGCCTCATGGATGGATCCTATCATTAGTTTCCAATCAACTATGCGACTGCCTGAAGGTAGAAATGAGGCAAAGTGACTCAAGCGACAAGCAGCCCACTACACCTTGCTGGAAGGGAAGCTATACCGAAGACCCTTCACCTTGCCTAACCTTTGATGCCTTCATCCAGAGGAGGGCAACTATGTGCTACAGGGAATTCATGAAGGCATCTGTGGTAATCACCTCGGCGGAAGAGCCCTAGCTCAAAAAGCTCTGAAACAGGGTTACTTCAGGCCTACTCTCCACAAGGACGCAGCAAAATTGGTGCAAAAGTGTGATTCTTGCCAGAGGCACGCCAACTTGTGCCATCAACCGGCCACCATCTCTTCGCCTTCAGTAGCTCGTGGCCCTTCGCCAAGTAGGGCATGGACCTCCTTGGCCCATTTCCTCAAGACACAGGGGGGAGAAAGTACCTCGTTGTAGTAGTAGACTACTTCACCAAGTGGGTCAAAGTCGAGCCCTTGGTTGTGACCACAGCGTGAACTATCCAGAACTTCTTTTGGAAGAATATCATCTGTCGCTTCAGCCTACCCCACATGCTGGTAACTGACAATAGGAAGCAATTCAACGATGCTATGTTTCGGGAGTGGTGTGCCTCCCTTGGTATCAGACAACAATACACCTCGATAGGCTACTCTCAAACTAATGACCTAGCCAAAGTCACCAACAGAACGATACTGGAGGGACTGAAGGCCAGGTTGGACCGAGCGAAAGGCCTATGGTCCGAAGAATTAAGTAGTATACTATGGGCTAATCGAACTACACCTTGGATAGCCACAGGAGAAACTCCCTTTGGCTTGACCTAAGACATAGAAGTAGTAATCCCAACATAAATTGGCCAACCAACACTCCAAGTCGAAGCATACAATGAAGCCGAAAATGATGAAGCCCGCAAGGCAAATCTAGATCTATTGGAAGAAGCCCAAGAGCAAATGCAGATAAGGGTAGCTGCCTACCAGCAACGCGTGGTCCACTACAACTCCAAGGTAAAAGAAAGGCATTATCAAGAAGAAGACCTAGTCCTCAGAATCAAGCGAGTAGGGAAGTTGAGCCCCAACTGGGAAGGCCCCTATAGAATCAAGCGAGTTTTTGACCCTGGCACCTTCCACTTGGAGAACCTAGATGGAAGACCTGTACCTAGGACATGGAACTCGGAAAACCTTCGGATGTATTACCAATGATTGTAATATCTTTTGTAATCAGTGGGTAAATGAAGCAAAGTCCCTCTTCACCTCAGTGTTTAGTGCGTGTACATACTAAGTTTTGGTAACTCTTCAGCCTCGCGATTGGTAGGGGCGCATAGCCTCCTTTGGGGACCATATCCCTCGTTGGATCGGCGCCAAGACTTAAGGAATAAGTAGCGAACACCCTAGCTAAAAGCCTAACGCGTCAGAACAGACCAGGACGATCGAGGCCTTACGTGCCTCAACGCCCCGTCTCGACGGCAATTAACCTCTTGAACCTTCACACTCGGTGCTACCAACAAAAGAAACTGGCCTCCTCGGAGCGTTGCGCTCGAGCTCGTCAAAACAAGTGTGTGGGGGTACGGGAGCTAGGCAAGCCCCAGTTCAGTCTAGGCCCCGTTGAGCCAGACGAGCCCTAGCTCTATCTCAGCCACCCCTCAATATGGTAGGCCTACCTTGGCCTTGCCAAGGCTAGTACATGGGGGTACGGGAGCCAGGTGAGTCCCAACTTAGCCTCGGCCCCACTCTACATCGATAGGTTACCTTGCCATCTACTTAGGTACAAGTAAAGGGAAGAGAGATAGGTAAGCCCCGTGCTTCGCTTCGGCCTCTCCCCATCACAGGCCTCTTCGGCCCTACCTAAGTGAATGCCTAAAAGGGTGTCAGGCCAGATAAGCCCTGACTCTGCCTCGGAGGCTTTGCCTCGACCACCCCTTCGCCATGCTCCTAACGCACAAAGTATAACAAACTGAATGGAACTACACTAGTCTTATGCCCAAAGTATAACAATGAAGCAAAAGCACAAGTGCAATAAAAACCAAAAAGAAAAAACAACACAAGAAATAGCAACGCAACAAAAACACAAGAACATAAGACATCAAAAATGCCCACTGAGTTCCATTCGTTTTAAGTATTCCTTTGGCTTTACAAAAAGTCTCACGGCCCCTTAGGATGAATACATGTGCATGTACAAAACAAAAGAGAGAGAGAGAGAGAGAGAGAGAGAGAGAGAGAAAAGAAAAAGGGAGGAAGCCCAACTTAAGCCTCGCTGCCAGCTGGAGGGAGCATGAAGTCGAACAGCCTCTTCAGAAGTATTAGAGATCACCTGTACAGACTCAACATTGAAATCTGGAAGCATCGCTAGGAGTGCCTTCTTGGTGTCCTCGATGCCATCCAAGTAAGCCTCGAAAGCAACCTCAGCCAGCTCGTCAGCCTGCTTCTTTGCTTCTTGGACCTCTTCTTAACACCCGTTGCCTTCTCCTCAGCCTTGCCAGCCCTCTTCGCTGCCTCCTCAGCCCTCTTCTCCGCTTCGGTCACTTACTTGTTCACCTTGGAGGCAGCCACCTCGGCCTGATGAAGACGTCGCTTAGCCTTGGATATAAGGCTCTCAACCTGAGCCCTCTCCATCTCTTCCTTGGCGAGGAAGTCCTATGTCTTCTTTAGTTTCTCCTCGGCCTCCTTGCGGAATTTCTACTCATCCACGGCAACCCACTACATCTCCCTCCACTTCTCTACAACATGGGCAGCCGTCTATTGAAGCTTCTCTTTCTCCGCCTCCAGCTTGTCCATGTTGGCTAGGGTCAACTTCAAACTGGTCCCCTAGACCAACGTAGTGAAGGTAGCCCTACGATGGAAGAAAGCAATCAGCACAAAAAAAAGAGAGAGAATGAGAGGTAGACAAAAGAAGAATGGACAATCTGCCACCTCAACCAGGCTCTGCAATTCCTAGTTATGTAGCTTCTTGGGGACCATCCCCAGCATCCGGAAGTGGCCTCGAGATAGCAAGGCCCTGCTCACCCAAGGCTGGGCCAACCCCCTTGTCGCAGACTGAGTCCCCCTCAGGGACCTCCCACTAGGGATGGAAAGATCTAGTCGGATAGTTGGGCGAGCTCTTCCAGTGGCGTAAGGGCCGGAGAAGGGTCCCATTCGCTCGTTGTACGACCTCCCAGAGGCGTCATCCACAAAAATCACACCACATGTAGTCTTCTTTTTTTGGTTGGCCCTCTATGGGCCCCTCAACCAGCTGTTGCAGCCCCTGCTCCTCGCGCCTTGGCTGGGCCTCCTTGGTGGGTCCCTTCCACTTCGCGGCGTTTTGGGAGGTGGCCCCCTTAGTGGGAGCCAAAGAAGAAGCTCCCTTGGCGAGGATCTATGTCTTCATCCCTTTGGAGAGGACCTATCGAGCCAAACCCCCCTTCACCGGGGGCGGGCACCTTCTCCCTCAAGGCGGGAGCATCCCTGGTGGCCCTCTGAGGGGTCTGACCACCGGTCTTCACCCGCTGCTTCTACATAGCACTGGCACACTCAACTATGATCTTCCTGGCATCCATTGGGAGATCTGTAAGCAAGGCAACGGTTAGTACCACTATACAAGAGCAAAAGACGATGAAGACGCAGAAAAAGATGGCGCAACCCGTCCTACCAAGGGGGGCAGGGGCTGGGCCCCATGAAAACTAATGGCATCTCCTCCAGTAAGGGGACACACTTCTCCGCAGACAAATGGGGTTCTCCCCACCCCAATTTGAAGGACCAGCCCTCGAGACAAAGACAGAAAAAAATACTTACTCTTCCAGTTATGTATGAAAGAGGGGTTATCTATAGGATTGGACTTACAGGGTTGGAAATAGAAAAATACCCACCTCGGAAGAATGATTCCTCAGCGCAAAAATTGCTCGAAAGACCTTTGGCGTCAGCTCCACCCTCTGGAGTCGAGCCTTCACCAACATTGCCACAATGGTCTCGACCGCATTGGGCACAAGCTGGCTAAGGGTAATCCCATACATCCTTAGTAGGTCGGAGATCAATGGATGTAGGGGAAACCGAAGACCGAATTGGAGGAAGTGCTGATAAACGCAGATCTCCCCCTCCTTGGGAGTCCATGGTCGTCCGACTCAGGCACCCTCACCCTGTAAGATGAGGGAATGAAATACTGCCTGATCAGGGCCTTGACCTGATCCCAGTCCAGAGAGCCTCTGAATTCTGGACGAGAAAGGTCAGTCTCGGCCACTACCCTAGCAACACTCTCAACCCTCCTCTTGAGGATGGGGTTCGGGTCTTGCTCTCCCTCGGCTTGGGGGGACCCCTCAGCGTCACGGATGCGGCGCTGTCACAGGAAGGATCATGGCCTCGGCAGATGCATTCGGCTCCCCCAGAGGCTACCCTAGCTCGGAGCACATCCACCTCACGCCAAGGGAGCACAAAGATAGAAGGACTTAGGGGGGAAAGGGGAGAAGGGGTTCGAGTAGAGCTCCCTCCTGATACATTCGAAAGTTCATATCACTCAGGTCTAGAATCTGAGAAAGACATTGTTGATTACCTAGAAGGGAGGTGGAAGAAAAAAATGAACAAAGATGGAGTGTTGAAAACTAGAAGATCTGGGAGCTGAGTTCACTCGAAGAACAAAGACGCTTGGAGGCAAAATGACAAGAACTCTGCCATCGAAGTTGCTATTTAAAAATGAGTGAACGATACATATCTCTCTAGATCCAAGGGCTGATAAGCCACCGCCTCCGCGGTCCAATCACAATGCACCGCATGACGATCCCCCACGAAAGACGAAATGGCGTGCCAGCAACGGCTCAGATTATCGCAGATCCAATGGATAGAGAGCACCTCTGCACCTGCGATCCAGCCCCGCCCACCCCCGAGCGCTCACTGTCGGAAGACGGAACGACGCTCAAGACCGACCAACAAAGTCCACCCAAAGCAACCTGCCGGTCTGAGCGACCCGTTCTCACGGATGAGCATATCAGTTCGACCAAAGAGCCGTCTTGCGCACAGATGCACACTAGCGCTCACCATTACTAATCCCTTCGATTAAAGTCTAATTCTTCTCCTCGACCTCGAGAGTGGGGGGCAAGTGATGTGGGGTGACCCAACCCAGCCCATTGAAGGTTGGGAGGCCCAACCAACAAGTGCCAGATTAGGGAATGGGATTCGCTACAGTAGGGGTCACCCTACCCCTTTGTACGAAACCAACCACAACGCTATCATATGGTCCTGCCAGAACCGCTGGCAGCCCTCGTACGGCTCCCATCTCAGGCGTTCATCCCTACCTACCTTTAGGCAGTTCAAGTATAAATAGGGGTGCCCCCCCTCCAGGTAAGGGGGTTATGATTTGAATCGTAAAACTATTGCCATAATTGCTCTAGCCTAGAGCTAGCCACTAGGATCCTCTCCTGGTGCTCTCTCTCTCTCTCTCTCTCTCTCTGTTCGTACCCTGTACTAACTTGATTGTCGGAGACTGCCTCAGGTTCTCACCCGGGGTCCTCTAATGAACTCCAGTCTTCCAAAAGAGATTGGCTATCTACCTCCGGCTTCTACCATACTTGAAGACCACCCCGCCTCAGCTTACACACCTCGGCCTCGACAGCATCCTCTCCGAGCCCTCAAAGCCTTTGACCTGCCTTTAGAGTTCAGGGACAAAATTACCTTGTTGTCCTTAGCCATTCGGAGAAGCAACAATTACCAAGGTCATGCAAGACATCAATGTGGTTTTGAATCCTTCCACCCTAGGGAAACCACCGCTGGGTGCCCATGATGGTGCATTTGAGACTACGACCGTTGAAACCACCAACCCAACAGATTTGTTGGATTCAACGGATAAGGACATGTTGGATGTCAAGTAATGGGAAATTAGTATGTATAAGATTGCTTTGGAACAGAGAAAGAGGGACCAGGGCTTGATCTGAAGAAGCAGTAATGAAGAGAGAGAGAGAGAGAGAGAGAAAGAGAGAGAGATTGAATTAAATGGGTTTAATCCCAACGCTGTTAAGGGGAAGGGGAAGAAGAGAGATCGGGGGAGAAAGAGAGAGAGAGGAGAGAGAGAGGGAGAGAGATAGAAATGTGAATGAATCTGAGGTAGAAGGGATTACCGCCCATTTGCCGTTATCGTTAATGTATCGTGAGGTCGGGGACGATGAAGAGTGTTTTTCTCATCAGAAGGATAGTATGGGGATTAAAAATACTATAATAGCATTTTTGAACGGAAGGGGTCTTTGTCTCACGATCTTAGTACAGGGGGCCTTTGTCATAAACTCTATTGTATGGGGGGGTCTTTGTAATTTACCCCAAAAAATAACCAATCTCATGGTATTTATCAAAATTCACAGTGGGGGGTGATTGGTCAAAGACTAGACTTTTCCATCTTTCATGAGCAAATGAATTGAAAATTATTTGTGTTAAACTTTAACCTATGACAATTTAGTAAAAACACAATTCAAACCAACTCTATATATAGATATTTAACTCAAAAATAATCTATAGATAGATAGAAACATTTTATAATTTGAATTCAGATTATAATTATAAACGGATGAAATTTGGATGACCATATTGTATGAACTATCATATTCGAATTTGAGTTCATACAATAAGACAACAAGATATTGTTTGCAGCACTATGTGTTCATGATTTTTTTAAAGCTTCTATCTGTTTGTAATTATGATTATCACCTGATGCAAATTTTGTGTTCTGTTTTTCTTACGTGCTTTTAAATGGACCGTCTAAATCAAAATCAAATTGGATGGATTAAACGGGTCAACAAGATATATTAAATTAGACCAATTCAAAATATTTAGTGGATTGGATTGGGTCCATCCATAATGGATTTATATTGGATTGGGACAAATTGAGCAAATATATGATTTATTGATAGAGGATATAAATACACAGGTCAATGGACTAGATTTAGGCCAAAATGATTCAAAGTATATATATATATTAATGATTTTTATCACCATTTCTATTACTATTTATAAAGTGCCATTTTTTAAGACATTGATACAATCTACGGGTTCATATAAATTGACCCTTATATGTCAAACCCGTAAAATTATACGGGTCATCAAATTAAACTTGAACCATTTATTACTTTAATTTAACCATTCTTCTTCTTATTATTATTTAATTAAAAATTTTTGTTATATAATTTAATTATTTACTTCAAATAATTTTTCCAACCGAGTATGGAATAAACATTAATGATTTGGCTTAACAATTTTAATGACTGTTAATAAATATTTATTCTTATTTAAGGTTTAGTTACTATATTCGGTAATTATTATGGGGCATGCTTTGAATAAACATTAATGATAAATGATGGTTGTTATTTCATTTTTTATTATTTACTTAATTAAGTACTTGATGATTGTAATTATTATTAATTATTTCTATAAATAATTGATTGTTATTGTTATTATTTACTTAATCCAATAATTTTTAGCAAGTAATTATTTGATTTAATTTGAATTATTTCATTTTTTAATTATTTATTATAAACATTTAGGGTAGGCTCTTTATTTGATTTAAGAGACTTACCATGTTTTATCTAGGCAATGACCCCATACTAAGTAAGGGGCAACTGCATTATCATTTAATTTAAAATTTACTATTTAACAATAAAAAATCAATGTCCTTTTGAGCAACCCACCCCCAAAAAATAATAATAACTTTAAAATCATTAATCTATTTATAAAATAGTATTTTAGATGGATGTTTACAACAATATCACCAATACTGCTTAATATTTAGGGACATATGAATGGATAAAAAGCATTTAAATGATATCAATTCAAAGAGGCAAAGAAGGAAAAAAATCATTCAAAGAGCTGTTAAGAAAAACAATCCCTGCCAAACAACATTTGCAGATGCATCCATCCTCTGAAGTAAGAGATGAAAAATATATGACTACAATCAAATCATCATCATATATGATTACAACCAACTGATAATATAATTAGGACTCCAAAGCCCATCCAAAAGAAGAAACATGAAAGAAAGGAGAATAATGGGACTATCATAAGTATGGAAGTCACCTCCATGTCAGGTGACAACACTTATTTTGGTCAATCATGGTTATGGATTTTAAGTCTAAGTTCCCCATGGTGCACATAACCTAATGGTATGTTTGAATTGTGGGAACTCGGAGGTAGAAATAGGAAATGTAGGTTGAAATTATAATTTTGGGCATGTTAATGTGTCAAACTCAAGTCAATTAGAATACTCATAGATATTTAGTTCATTCATTTAGTGGTAATTTGAATTTTTTTTATTCCATGTCTTTATTGAGTAATATAGATTAATAATATATTAATAATTATGAAATCAGTAATAATAATAAGTATATTATTATTACTACTATTTACTAATATTATATTCTTATTATGTGTGTATTGATTTTGAAATAAGTAATATTTATTTTTATTATGAAGTAATTAATTTGTTATAATTACGGTTTTTAGTTAATTCCTGAAATAGTAATTGTTTTTATAATTCTTTTAGTTTAACAATAATGAATAATTGAAAGTTTATAATTTAACTTCCACTAAATGAAACATCTATTGGAGAATAATACTAATATTACTTATAATTACTTATAATAATAATAATAATAATAATAATAATAATAATAATAATAACAACAACAATAATGTAAATAAGTAATAATAATAATAATAATAATAATAATAATAATAATAATAACAACAACAATAATGTAAATAAGTAACACTAATTATATATTTATAAAATAATGAATTATTTCATATAAATTATAAATTCTGATAATAATTCTAATATAAATAATTAACATTAAACATTTATTTTCAAAATAATTAATATGAGTTAATATAAACATAAAATTATTAATTACCACTATGAAAATCGTTATTAATTATCATTCCAAATTAATAATGAGAAAATGATCATTAATTAGTTAATATCAGTAATTAAGTATTAGTAGCAATTATTATAAGAAATTATTAATAATAATTAATAACTGAAACTAATTAATTATTATTAGTACCCCTCTCTTTCAAAAGGTTGACTCATCATCATTGTCATCATCAATGACAACAACTTGATAAATACATAATTTAATAAAAATAGGTAAATATCATTAATTTATTTTTTTATCTTTTGGAAAACTGAATAAGATAAAAATAAAATGGTTACCATTGCAAATGAAAAAATATTTGGATTTTTGCAAAAAAAATATTGAACATAAAAAACCGATTATTCAAAAATAAGATTGTTAAATCAAAGAGTAATTAAAATTATTCAGTAAATAATAATTTTAAGAAATTATAATTAATAATTAATTATCTGTCCAAATTAAAACGGGTAATTTCAGAAAATAATTTTAATTAATTAAAATTTTCTATTAACATTTTTAATAATAATCATTATTTTTAATGGATTAATAATATATTAATAATCTTGAAATCAGTAATACTAATAGGTATATTATTATTATTATTATTATTATTATTATTATTATTATTATTATTATTATTATTATTAACTAGTAATATATTCTTATTATGTGTTCATTCCTTTTGAAACTAGTAATAATAAAGTATTATTATTACTATTAGTATTATTATTAATATTCTATTTTTATTTTTATTAAGTAATTAATTTGTTATAATTATGATTTTTGTTAATTCATAAAATAATATTGAACAATATTGAATAAATTGAAAGTTTTATAATTTAACTTTCACTAAATAAAGTATTTATTGGAGAATAATAATAGTATTAATGATAATTACTTGTAATAATAATAATGTAAATAAGTAACACTAATTATATAATTATTTTAATATAAAATGATTATATCCCAATTAATAATTAACATTATTAAAATGCTTATTAATTAATTAACATTTTGAAGTAATAATTATCATCATTAGTATTAGTAATAATTAATTATCAATAATTATAATTAAATATTGATAATAATAATAATAATATAATATTATTAATTATAATTAATTATTTTATATAAATGTATGATTTGTAATTTCTGATAATAATTATAATATAAATAATTAACATTAAATATTTATTTTCAAAATAATTAATATGAGCTAATATAAATAAATAATGATTATTTCCGAATTATTAATTACCATTATGAAAATATTTATTAATTATCATTTCGAATTAATAATGAGAAATATTGTGAGTAATAAATTATCAACAATTAAGTATTAGCAGTAATTATTATAAGAAATATTTTCCGAATTAATATTGAGCATTATTATCACTAATTAATTATTATAAGCAATTACGTAATAGCAATAATTATTATAAGAAATGATTATCAGTGAGTAATTATTATTAGTAATTAATAGATGGAATTAATTAATTAGAAATAGTTAATAGTAATTAAAAATAATTATTAGTAATTAATAGATGTAATTAATTAATTAGAAGTGTCTAAGGGCAATTATTATTAATAATCAATAGCTAGAATTAATTAATTAGTTTAGTTGTTAATATTAATTACGAGCACAATTTCCTTTTTTTAAGGAAATGATTGAAAGTGGGAGCTTTCCATTTCTCACAACTCTGTATGATGATGGGCTCCACTCCGCATGTTAGTGGGCTATTTTCTTGAATTACCACTAATCAGAATTTGATATATCTAATAGACTGTTCTTAAACTACCGCTAATCAGAATTTAACATATGTTCATTTTATTTAAATATTTAGAATTATAGATGTTTGAATGGGTCCTTCGACCTCATTGACACCCTCCCTCCCTGTTTCAGAAACGGATTGATTGAAAGAGAAAAGGCCTAAAAAACACGGAGTAGAGATAAAGCCCACAATTTGTGGGACCGTCGAGGCATCAGCAGCATCCACGTCCACGTCTTCCAGAGTCTACTTATTCAAGGTTCCAGATTAAGTGGCGCACTGTACCCTTCCGCGTACTCTATCGAAAGTGATTCTTCGTTTCAACAGTCCATGATAACCACAAGTTTCCATCGCAACACACAGAGGATGAAGAAGCAGAACAGCCAATCACATCTCAAATCTAAAGATAATCCTTTCTTTTTCTCTTTCTCTCCTCTCTGAAAATCTCGATTCTCAACCTCCTTCTTGGGACGTCGGAATTGTAGAAGAAGACATAGACATGCTTCTACAGGGCATCACCTCGACGACGCCTCTGCGCTCGTCCATTCGGCTGAGGTCCCCGAACTACACCCACAAAAACCTCATAATTTCCGCCCAAATCCCCACGAAGAAATTCTCCATCTCCGACCAAGAGCTGGAATCTCGAGGCTTCAACTTCCGCCGCTCCATCTCCGACCTCAACCTCGACCACCTCAACTCCATATTCGTGGCCGTCGGGTTCCCGCGCCGGGACCCTGAGAAGATCCGAGTGGCCTTAGAGAACACGAACTCGCTGCTCTGGATCGAGTACTCCAAGACGAAAAGACCAGTGGCGTTCGCCCGAGCCACCGGTGATGGAGTGTTCAACGCCATCATATGGGACGTGGTGGTGGACCCTTCGTTTCAAGGGATCGGATTGGGGAAAGCCGTGATGGAGAGGCTGCTGGAGGAGCTACTGCAGAAAGGCATCACTAACATAGCGCTGTATTCGGAGCCTAGGGTCTTGGGTTTCTACAGGCCCTTGGGTTTTGCTGCGGATCCCGATGGGATTCGAGGCATGGTGTACTCCAGAAAACAGAAGAAGCGAAACTAGTTAACTGATTGACATTTCAGGTTTTCTATTCAAACATACTTTGCAGAAGCATTTGGAACTGGTTAATTTTCATCCAAAGCCCAAGCACTGATTTTTATAGCAGAGCTGAGATTGTCGATAAGGAATTTAGGATTTATTACTCTTCTTCTCTGCTCCCACGCTGTCCCTCTTTCCATTTCTCTCCCTCCAATCTCTTTTACTGCCCACCCTGCTTTCTCTGAGAATAAAACAGAAAATCCAGAGAGCAACTAGCCAACTACTATCGAAGAACTAGAATAAGAAGGAATAAACAGGAGCGACATGATATTCATATTCCGATGACTGAAGTCCGAAATTATACAGATTACATAGATGGAAAGAACCTCGAATAAACAACAAAGGATGAGGTCTTTGATGGGAATACTTGGCCCCATCGAATCAATACGCGCGTATATTGAGATCGAGAGGGAAGGGGAAGGAAGACATAGATATAGAGAAAGAGCAAACGGAAAATCGAACGAGCGAGGAGTGACGAGCGCACTACTAATCGAACGGAAAATCGAACTAGACAATGAACCGTAGTACGGGGTAACTAAATCGAAACGTGAGTATAATGTAGTTTGAAGTTTATTATTTAGTTATCAATAATTAAATTAAAAAATAATATGTATCTTGTATTTTTGTAATTCACCATTTATTCTGATCTATTTTATTTAAAAATCTATTATTAATTTATGTTTTCTTAATTTGTTTTAATATATTAAATGAGATCTTATTAGTAAATAATAACTCACCTTTGGTATTTACTATTTATATAATAAATCTATTTTGAGTTACTTATTTTAAAAGTTAAATTAGGTTATTTCTTAAAATTTAAATTAAGTTTATAATTAATAAAGTATTTTTTGAAAAAAATCATTTAAAAATAAATGCAGGTTAATGGTAATCTTTTAATCGGTCCCACCATTTGTATTTAATAGACTATGGATAAACATGCGATAAGCTAATAAATAATTGTCTGATGAAAATGTTTAGGATGAAACTAATGACTTTTTGAATCCTATTTCTTGAATTAATAGGATGCCACGTGTCTGAATGGTGATAGTGAGTTGTAGGCTTTAGCAACAAATTCTTAGAAAATGTCACATGTTTAGCTTTCTAGAAAAACGAGAAGGCCACATGTTTGAATGGTGGGGGGTTGTAGCCTAGTAGTGGGTTGTGGGCTTTAGCATGAATTTCTCAAAAATTCCCACATGTCTAGCTAAGGCCTCGTACTTAGTTTCAATTTTCAGTGCCTAAAATCCGAACAAGAGAGTGTATTTTATCGTCACCTCATTGGGCCCTAATAGAATCAGCATAGCTCCGCAGCCTCTTTGGTTGGACAAGCTGTCGACGTGGAGGATCCAAGACTCTTCTTCCCAGTTGGGGGAATGTTTCACATTGGTAGATACCTCTGAATTGACCTCTAGCTCATAAGGTCCTAAGGTCAACAAACTCAATGTACACTCTGCTACAAAGTCTGCTAGGATCTGTGTCTTGATTGACAGTTGTGATTCAAATTAGATGTCATACTCATTAAGCTCAATGTGATAGTGTTCGTATCGCCCACATTCCTGCTAGATGATAGCTCGGACAAAGGGATGCTAAGGTCGGCAAATCGATCTACAAGACAAATGAAATCAAAGCACTTGAGGGTTTGGACCCGAGTTAGGCACTCTAATGCTTAAGTTAGCCAAGCTAGTTACAATAAGCTAGGTAATGAATCTGAGAGCAAGAAAGTAATATAGTTTGCACTTTATTGCATGTACCTTGTGAAGGAATGGAGGAGCCTTTATATAGGCTTTTGGGTCCCAGAGACGTGTCTAAGGTATCTGGGAGTGATATGCATTATTGGCATGTTATCTTTAGGGCATGTTGCATTGACGCTAGCACCAATCCTCATCCAGGCTCTCCAAAGCGTGCGAGGACCAAGGTCGGCTTTGCCAGGTGGGCAACATGTCACCGTCGGTTTCAAAACTAATAGGTATGCTAGCAAGATAAGAATAGCTCGCCGCGTAGGTCGGTTGACTACTCAAGCCGATGGCTACCTAGATTGGGGAGGTCAAGCCGACATTCGAAGTCATCGGCTTGTTCTCCCGAGGTGATGTGCACTATTCAGTTGAGGGATGACCTGCTATTCTTCCTTAGGTTAGGTTAGTTGGTTTGGACTGACCTGACTCTTTTTGACCTGTCCCCATGTGGCATCGAGATGTTAGTAAACAGTTTGGATTAGCCACGTGTCCCATCGTGATTGGCTAGCCAAATCACCCCTCATCGACATGCACCCTCCACCCAAAAATATTTCTCAATTAGTGGTTAACCGAAAAGAAGATCAATACTTCTCTTCCATCCTCTCCCCCTAATTGGTCTATCCTTAATCCTCTTCTTCATCTTCCTTGACAAGCTCTACCGGTGCCTGAGGTTCAAGCCTCAACCAGGGCTAGGCCAATGGCTAATCATCGGAAACCTGTATGACATAAAGCTAGTGAGGTTCTGGCAAAAGATCGTCTTTCTCTCTCTCATATATATATATATATACATATATATAGTTTAAACTCTTTGGCAAGGTATCCTCTTGCGTGCAGTGAAGACTTAAGATTGAATCCCGCTTGCACTAGGGTTGGGGGGCTTTATGGGTTTGGGGACGATCCCTTTGTGTAATCCCATGGTGCAATATTTTTTAAGCCATCCCTATTCTTTGCCCCACGAAAAAAAATAATGATATATTTCAGATTATCAATTAATAAAAGTAATCAACTGTTATTTTCTCGATTCATTGCACGGGGCCCTATTAGTAAGATAAATAGAATTGACCCTTCTCGAAGTAGCTTATCCACTAAGCCAGTGTAAAACCTTGTATTTTGTATTATTTTTTATGTATTTGTACTGTATATATTTGTATTTGTACTCATTTTAAACTGAACATTACTTTTGACATTTTTATGTATATTTTATTTATTTTGTAAAATTCTAATTTGTTTAGGGATGACCCTAAATTGACCTGTAGGTCAATCCTAACCCAAACATTCAGGGTTAGGGTCTAGCATTTTGCTGGCCCAACCTGAAATCAACCCAAAGTGTCTTGACCCAACCCGAACCTGACCCACCAACTCAATTTCCAGATTTAATTGAGACCGTTGCACATCCTTTTTTAAAATACGAAAAATTAGGCACCTAGATACCTCAAAACATAGTTGAGATACAAAAATGTATACAAAATTGGAAGTATAATCACAACAAAATTTCTTGATAAATTATGTTCTAAGTGCCACATGAGCAATATCTACCAGCATGTTGTATTGTGGGGCTCTATGTTGATTTATGGTATTTACCAAAATAAATGTTGATTTATGGTGAAACTGAATTATAGAAAAAAAGTCAGCATTATCAAAAAAATCTAAACTAAAACAAGCATATGAATATATTAGACCTGTTCATGGGTTGGGTAGCCCAAGAGACTTGTTCGGATCAGTTGGGCTTGGACAAGATTTTAGGCATGTGAACTTGGGATTGGCCCCAACACACTAAACTTGATTACTTTTCCGGATCAAGCTTGGTTTTCTTAAAAAAATCCCCATTCGAGCCTGAGCCCAACCTAATAGTATTTTATATAATTAAAAATATTTTTTATACAACAATATATACTTTTTTGTTTTTCTTTTCCTTTTTTTCAAGTCATAGTGAGATCTTGTGATATTTTTTGGGTTTTGAGGTTGTTTAATAAAAATAAATCAGTTTTATTGTTGAATAAAACTAAAAAAAATCTTTTTGCCCAAGCTTGAGCCCTTACTTCAAGCTTTATAAGAGCTAGACTTGATCTCAAGATCTGGGCCCCATAGTCACAACCCATGAATATGTATAGGCTGTACACACGCATACACGACTGTATTTCAGGTTGTGTTTGGGGGGTTCCTCTCTAAACAAATTTTCTAATAAACATTTTTTTGAATAAGTGTTTACGCATTATAAAAAGAGAATAAGTGCTTATACGAGAAGTACCTTTTCAGTGTTTTGGTGGGATATTTTTTTTGTCAGTTTTCGTTTTTTTTTTTTCAAATATATGCTTTTCATAAACGTAGAAAGGCAAAAGCCATTTTTTTGGCTCTTTCAAAATGGGATTTTAGGTCCAAAAACTCCCATTGAGGCCTTTTTACCAAGCATTATTTTTGGGCGTCTTTGGCTTCTTAAACGTAATAAAAGTCTGGAAGTGCTTACTTAGAACCCTATCCAAACGCACCATTAATCAATTTGGAAGAGTGCAACTTGTTTCTCTTGTTTTGCACCGTACATATTTCTAAGGTAAACCTTGCTTTGAAACAGAAGCGCACTAGAATATCTAAGCAGAGTGAAGTCAATCTATCTAGATCGGTAACGGTTATGATCGTTTGATTAATTTTGACCGACGGCGTACCCGTGTCAGCATATGGATGACAAGCAAGACTAGGATGACGTGGGAGAAAAGCAACCTTGTCATCCTCTCCACAGGCTGCACAAACCTTCTCTTTTTTTACTCAAACAGGGAGAGAGAGAGAGAGAGAGAGATGTCGAAGCTCCTCTGCACATCTCGTTTGAATGGCTTGCATAGTCTGAGCTTCTCTGCAACCATACTGAAGTCTTCATTTCCGGTTCAACTCGGTCACTCGGCATATCGTCCTCACCTCGATTACCAAACCTATTTCTCTCTTCCTAGCTCACTCTCGAGACGGAAAGTTATTCTTCAATCCTTGTATGGTTCAATTCGCCCAAGGGGAACTTATCAGTTCGAGCTTTCGAGTCGGCTTCCGAAATTAAGAACGAGGAGATTCCGAGGAAGGACGAAAACATTTCTTCTTCTGATAGTACTAAAGCAGACACCAAGCTCGACGATAATGGAAGTTTGAGAGGATCCAAAGATGAGTATCCGAGCGGAGAATTTGAGTTCAAGGAGATTAGTGGCTGGAAGAACTTTTCCGTGAAACTGCGGATGCTAATTGCATTTCCATGGGAACGTGTTCCGCAAAGGCAGCGTTTTGTCCATGAAATTACGAGGCCAGGTTTGATTCTCAATTTATTTTTCTTCTTAATTTAGTGGTAAAAAAAGAACCTTTACAGCCTTGAATGATCCCATTGTTGGTTAATGTATGATGTAAGGAACTACATCTTACTGTAACACTTGTGCATTTCGATAACTTGAAGCACATTTGGAAATGGGACTCTTCCTACCCGAGTTAATCTACCTTTTCAATTATTCTCATCTCTTTTTTTTTCCCTCTCCTTTTCCACTTTGAAAATGAAGGTGTTTATTGCCTCAGTGAAAAAAGGGTGCTAAATATTGATGCTTTACATCTTAGCATGCAAGACTTTTAGAAACCTTCTTTCTCCATTCTATGCCAGTAGCATACATAATGGTTCTTATTGTGCCTAAGAACATTTCTCTCCTTCCCTAATACATCATTTCAAAATTAAGATTTTATATATCCTGGTTTCTGGGGTTACTGAATGGTACTTTGCATCTTCATCAGTTGCTCCAACCACATTCTTAATCAAGTATAATTCGCTTGTGAAACAGGAAAAGTGTATCCATTCTTGGAACTTGAACATTTTAGTTATCCAACTTCTAGTGGTGTTATCTGTTCATCTTTCTCTTTACCTGTTTCTGTATGTCGGCAATCATGCTTCGTTTTACTTATAAGAAGTCATTCAGATTTCTGTATAAAAAATGCTTTTCCTTATTCAGCATATTTGACAGTCATTATTTTATTTGTTTATTTTTTGAATGGTAAATTGTAAATTTATTAGACAATGAGGGATGTCATTATCAACATTTACATGTGTGACCATCTAAAACTAGATGCAGTGGGACTTAAGAAAGAACCTTGGATCAATGATGACATCACAAAAGAAAAAAAAAACTACTCATGTTGCATATACAAACTTTCAAAATCAAAATAAGGAGCAACATTCCTGATTTCTTTTTGGACAGGCAACCACGAGTTCACTGTACCAGTAGCCTTTCTTAGGACTACTTCCTGAGAATAGGATTTGTCCTCAGATACTCATACATTTTATTCACCCCACAGTGGCCATTATATAGCGAAAGGGAAGAATCTTCATTGGACTTTTCCTCTGAATCACGAACCTGAAAAATAAAATTCCACTGACAGCAATAAATGCAATACAAAAGAAAAAGAAAAATCAAGTGATTTGGTCCATCAAATCATGTTATTTATAATACATATGCAATATAAAGAAAATCTAATTTCATGTAACTTGGTTGAGGTTCTTTGTTTTCTTCTAGGAAGAAGAGAAGAAGAGAGGAAGAAGACAAGAAGAATAGAAGAATAGAAGAGACGGAACTCTTTGGGAGCCCAAAAAACTAGCTGGCAGTGCCAACTCTTTCTTATAACGATGAGATTAAAAAATAAAAGTAAGAAATTACAACCTTGCCCCTGGCAGCACACCCTAATAAAAAACAATAAGAAAAGCTGTAAACAAGCTGACAGAACCCTAGAACTGACAGCAGGAATGACTGTAACAGCAGAAATAAATCTCATTCTCAGGACATTCTTCATTTAAAAAATATGCATAAATAATGAAGTGAATATTCTTCTTTAACAAGGTTGGCATACACAAATTTTCTTTTGAGACCTGGTAAAATATTGACTGTTCAAACTTAAAAAGTAAATCTGAGATGACTCAGAGCTATGTCATATTTAAACCTTGTCTGGGCAAACAACTCCATTGATCTAAACCAAACCCCCCTTGCTTATGGTAGCAGATGCATGTTATTATGAAGTGTTTTTAATATATAATTACCTTGATTTCATAATGTTCATTTCTTTTGCTTTTTTTTCAGATATCTGATCAACTAAAAAGCCGCTTCTCTTCAGGGTTATCTCTACCTCAAATTTGTGAAAATTTTATAAAAGCAGCATATGATCCTCGTATATCTGGTATCTATCTTCATATAGAACCCTTGAGTTGTGGGTGGGGCAAAGTTGAAGAGATACAGAGGCATATACTGAATTTTAGGAAGTCAGGTAATAATATGAATTTCTTGGCTTCGACATTTTTAACGTTGGATTATGCAGATCTTAGTATGGCTCTTGTGTCTTTACCTTTTGGTTGGTAAATTGTAGTGCTGTTCAAACATTGGTACTCAGTATTTGCACTGTTGTTGTATAAAGGGAGAAGGGTAATATTGATTGTTCCTAACAGGGATTGGCATGTTTATTCCTGCCTATTCTATGCCCTTCTGGATATTTTGAGTCCTTCAAGTGGAGGTGAAACCTCTTGGAAAGGCAGTAGAGTTAAATGGATTCATCTGGAACAACACTTTTAGTAGGTATTTGATACTGGAGTTGTTTCTCCAAGGCATCTCTGTCTGGTCGGCACCATGTAGGCATTTTGCTTTCTCCCTTTATTTTTTCTTTGTTTGCTTGAACGTTTTCAGTCTGTTTAACACTGAGTGCCTCGGGTTCTTTGAGAGCCACTTTTGGAGAAAACGTCATTTTGACATTTCTTGCAATTGAGACAACGCTCTTACCTTTTTTGTCTATGTGGCACCTAATGGTGCCTAGGTGGCACCAAATATCAATATAAAATATGCACAGAACCCAGAGTAACTTTACTGAATTCCAAGGTGTGGCTGTTGCCTGTGAAAATGGCATTGATACCAAACATAACCTTAGTTTGTTGGTTTCAAATACAGACAGATCCAATTAAGTTAGCGGATGCTCTAACTACAAGCTACTGTTGCCTGTGAAAATGGCATTGATACCAAACATAACCTTAGTTTGTTGGTTTCAAATACAGACAGATCCAATTAAGTTAGCGGATGCTCTAACTACAAGCTACCTCCACATGTTTATCCAAGCATATGTAGACAAACAAATACTTCTACATGTGTAATTTGTTTGTATATGGACACAGACACACTATGCATTTTGGTGGTGAGAGATGTTGCATTTTTTTTGGTTAATCACCCATAACTTTTCCCCTTTACCCTTTTTTTTCCCCAAAGTGCTGGTTGCAGGACTTGATTCTGTGTCAATGCTGGAATATCCCAGCTAACACACCAACGAGCCAGCCTTCGATTGGTATGAGAGGTGTTGCATTCAGCCACATTAAGTAGTAATGCGTTGCAGACACTTCCTTAATTTCATAGGTTTCTTTTGTTTTAGTTCTTTATTCAGCTAAGCTTTGTCCTAACTATCATGTAACACAAATCCTACTCCAACAGTTGATTCTGTCTATGATAATATTATCTGTTAAACCATGGGTACTCAAGCCTTTTTGATAATAGAAGAATGATAACTTTGCTTTTTTTTTTTTTGTCATGGTGCTTGTAGGTAAATTCATTGTGGGCTATGTCCCAGCTTGCGGAGAGAAGGAGTATTACCTTGGCTGTGCTTGTGAAGAGCTATATGCTCCTCCTAGTGCTTATTTTGCATTGTATGGTTTGGCAGTTCAAGCAACATTCCTAGGGGGTAAGTTTATTTTGCTTGGTTTTCATGATTGAATCTGAAAGTTGATTGAAGAAGGCAGATACTATTAGAGGTTGTGAAATAATTGTTGAGGAATGCTTGCTTCAAGAGGGGAGGTTGGCAAGAATCTTTATCTGTACCATCAAATTGTCTACATGCAGGTGCTGTTGGGTCCAATCATTAGAGGTCCATCAGGAGAACTTCCTAACAGAAAATTTTGAAGGGGAGAATTTTTCCAGCTAAAAGAAATGATTGAATAATTTTAATTGAACTTGACATGGCTTCCTTTTTGAGCCACTAAACTTTCACAGAAAGATTTCTTACAAACATGTTGTCTGCTTCATTTTAACCTGGAAGGAATTATAACCTTTGTGTTATGACAGAAGAAGCACATATGGTAGAAATAGTTTTTTGTGTCCATCCTAGTATGCAACTAAGCTTAGACTGTCTGGTCATATTTGGTGCTGTCGAAGTCTGTTGCAACCTGAAATTTTGCATTGAACAACTTCACAACTCCAACCTCTCAGTTATATAGACAGGATCCCTAGGAGTTAGGGACTCAACAAGAGCAGAACTATTAGCTGTTTTTTCTGATCAGCAACACAGAACAAGAACTACTAGCTGTTTTACAAGGGCTGAAGCTGGGTAAATCTTTTAACTTCAGAAAAATATTGATATAAGGAGATTCATGGGTTGTTGTGGTGGAATGACTAAAGAACTAGGACCACAGGTCATGGTAATATCAACACATTATGAGGAAAGTGACATCCCTTGCTAGGAACTAGGAGGCACTTTCAACTATGTTCGAAGATCAGCAAATAGTTTGGTCAATATAATGGCCACACAAGGGGTAAACATAGTTTCCTTTTCGGAACAGTATCACAATGATTGATGTAGTTGGTAGGAGTTGGGGTTAGGAAGCACATGGCAGCCTAACAAACACAGGCAATCCAGCCCTTATGCTGTATATATACTCTTAGTTTTTACACGACCAATAAAATTTTGACTGTTAAGAAAATATAAAGAAGCTCTCTACCCTTTCAGCTTGTTGCTTTGCATTCATAGACGACTTCTTATTTGACTCCTCTTACAACGTAATATGCCCTTTCTTCCTACTTACCTCCCAGATAATTTTCTACAGTTCATCGTTGTTCCAGTTCAACTTGTAAAGATCACTGTATAATTGCACCTCATTATCATTGATCTTAATCTCAGGAGTGAAAGTGATGGCATGACACAAGACAGTTCAGGCAAATCAACCTGGATTGTGCAAGGTCAATGGAACAAAAGAGAAGACAAAGAAGAAAAAAGAAAACTAAGATAGTAAGGATCCATTTGAGCAAAATCAGCCAAAATAAAATTTAATTTTATTTGATTTTCATTACTTTTCCTTATACAATATTCAATGCTTATTTCTCAAAGCTGAAAATTTTCTAAAGATTCCAAACATTGTATCATATTAGGAAGGGAAAATCTTTGATACTGGAAAGACATGGTACTGGAAGAACTTTGACCAATCAAAGCACCCCCTTGAATTTTGATGAATACCACCTGATTGGTCACCTCTTTTATGATACCGGTTGATTGGCTGTAAATCTTTCTGGTATCATAGTCAAATCCTGTTAGGAAATATCTGAAAATAGGGGTTGGAACTCATAAAAGAACTTTGTAGAAATAGTTTATTTTGCCCCCATGACAACTTCAACAAATTTCTAAAATTAGTTTCACTTATATAATGAACTCTCAATGGAATAAGTTCTTAAATCAAAAGCTGTAACTTACAAGAATAAATTGAGAGTGCTATGAGAAAGATATGGACGACCTAAGGATACTTGGAATATATTATATATATATATATATATTCCAAGTATCCTTAGGTCGTCCATATCTTTCTCATAGCACTCTCAATTCATATCTAGATTGCATGCTCTTGGACTCCTTGTGTGTCAAATAAAATTTTTAGCATGATAAAATCAAATTTAAGCATGCTTGACACAAAAAACTAAGGCTCAAATAAAGTCACATGCTTTTGATTTAAACCGAGATCCTATTGGCTGATCATAACCTCTAGGCCAGCTGTTCTGCATCCCACATATGGTATAAATCTGGAAGTTCATTAATTCTTATTACCAAAATCTGTTTTCTTAGTTACACTGCCCTTTTGACTAGAAGTGGGGCTTGTTTTGGATTGTCTTACTCTAGAAATATTACAAATTAAGTGAATAATACATAAAATGAGTGATCTTGCTGTGTTATGGTTGCTAGATAGACTATTCTGGTGCATATAGTTCACAATATGGTGCCAAGAAAAAGTTCTTTTAATTCATTGTAACCTTGTTGAACTTATTCATCTTTATTGCCAGGCATCATATCATATTTCCAAGAAAAAAAAGGAAGAAGTAAAAGAGTTACAGGAAAACATTATAGATGCAATGTTGGAAAATATGCTTGAGTGTATATGTTGTGATTTCTTCTGTGAGAATAGCTAATATGGCATCATTATGCACTTAAACCTCCCTCTCACACCATGCTTATATTCATGTTTTTGCATTTCTTATAGAGATAAATGATAATTTTGTAAGATGCCTGTTCATATTCAATGCTCAAAGTGCCTTTACTAAACATTCAATGGGATGGCATCACAAAATATCTTGCAGGTATTTTTGAGAAAGTAGGAATTGAACCACAAGTCCAAAGAATTGGTAAGTATAAAAGTGCTGGTGATCAACTCACACGTAAGAACATGTCTCAAGAAAATTGCGAGATGCTGACTGCATTACTTGATAACATCTATGGAAATTGGCTGGATAAGGTTTCCTCCAGTAAAGGTGCTTTGCCTTACGAAGATTTTGGTTTAATTTATTAAACAATCATTATTAGATCTCACTTGTTCCTGAATTTTCTTTTCCAGGGAAGAAAAGAGAAGAAATTGAGGCATTCATTAACGAAGGGGTTTATGAAGTACAAAGGCTTAAAGAAGAGGGTTGGATAACAGATATACGCTATGATGATGAGGTAAATGGTCCTATTCGGGCTGTTTATTGCAGTAATGGGACATAAGTTATTTTGTAAAATAAGCTACTCAATATTAAAATATATTAGATATCACAGTAGCACAGGACTCATGTAGATGGCTCCATATAGTTGGAACAGGGCTTAGTTGAATTGAGTTAGGATATCACTGCCCTAGGATTGCTTTGCAGCTTTGAGACATAAACATAAACATTTACAGACATGTACTTCTAAAAATATTGCACATAACAGTTAATGGGCTTGTGGACATGTAAAGAGCATATATTTAGTTATTTACATGATACATGTGCCTAGTTCCATACATAAGCCAAGAGTTATTCTACAAGAAAATTGCACTGGATTTATGTATTGAGGGCATTTTCAAAACACCTTGTGATTTACATGGCTAAGCTGTGGATGTCAGGTGTGGACATATATTCAACAGGTGGACATCTAAGCTAAAGTCTTGGGATACCAAGATTTCGCTGAGATGAGTTCATTTAAAGGCTATTTGTTAAGTGAACAAGTCAGACAATGAAAGACCACAAGTTTTGTGTTTGCAATTATTTAACAATCTGGATCTATTCCATACAAGTTCATATAATTGAGGTACATGGAACCTCACTATTCTTGTGGCTGTGATAGGGACTTAACTATAGGAAGTTGCAGCAACTAGGGCTGTCAACAGGTCGGGTCTGGGCCGGAACCAGCTGGAACCATAACTGGCCCAACATGAAATGTTGAGGTCCCGGACCTGATAGGGTCTGTAATTTTTGGACCCAGAAACCGGACCAATCGGGTCTGACCCGACAGACCCAATTATAATAAATAAAAAATAAATATTTATGTTTAATATATATTAAATATTCTATATATATTATACGTATAGTATGTATATAATTTATTTAATATATTATACATTATAATATATATTATAATGTATAATATAATATAATATATACAAGACCCGGTTCCAAACTGATAGTAATCGGGACCCTATATCAGGACCCAGAACAGACCCCTTGGTTCCAGTTCCCAGAACCATAACCGGCCCAATCGGTTCTGGTCCATCAGATCCGTTGGGTCAGACCCAACCCATTGACAGCCCTAGCAGGGACCAATGTTGGTTTTCTTGTTGACAGTCCCGACTTTTATTTTTGTTATGAATGTTATCATGTTTCCTATTTGTTGGTGCATCTCCTCCAAATCTCAATAGGTTGCTGCATGAATGTGAGAGCGAGATTGCAAGTCAGAATTATAATCCTTGTCCCTGCCATCTGGGTCCAACTATCTAAATTTTCTTCTACTTCACTCAATATAGGCTCATGCCTTATCCAGAAGGCCAGACATAATCTTTTTTGACGTACTCCTTGGCCTTTAAAGCCTTGAAATTACACTGGGTCATCCATAATGAAGAGACCTATTAAAACTAGAGGATCAATGAAACTAGTTGCAAACTATGCGGACCTAGGTTGTTATATTGTAATGCCTTGACAGCTAGCCTATTGGGTAATTCAAAGACAAGGGTTGAATTAGGAAGCACACAATTAGCAAGAACTGTTACCATGATTAAGGTTACAATATTAAAATTTACAAAAGAAAATATTACATGCCTTGCATGAAAACCATCTGCATTAGCAAGTAATGAGTTGCGATAGAATCCAGGTGGAGGAAGAGATGGCTGAACAGATTGAAAGGGATGAGGAGGGTGACACTCCTAATCCTATTGTTGAAGAGGAAGTAAAGGGTGATGGTAGATTAAATGCAGAAGCTGGCTCAAAAAAACAAAAGGGGAAAACAAAGAAAAAGGGTCCAAATAGAAAGAAAGAGGGAAAGAGAAGCTAGAGGAGCCTAGATCTAAAGGAGCTGGTGTAAAAAAGCAGAGAAAGAAAAAATTAAGTGAGGTGGATTATGATAAAGGAAGTGTTGGAAAAAAGGAGAAGAAGAAGCGGTGAGTGGTTTGTTTGGTTAAAGGGTATTTTGTCGCAGTCTCCATGAAATTGCAGTAGTGAATGATGTGGTTGATCAGCTCACCCTTAGATCTTGACCTGTTTTCAAACAGCCGATTGTTTCTTTCCTCCCAAATTCCCCAAAGAACGGCGTGCAGTATTATCAGCCAATAGGTCTTACCTCTCTTGTTCAGACCTCTTCCTTGCCACTGAGAAATCAGTTCCTGAAGGTGCTTAGGAGCCACCCAACTAAAGCCAACTAAATGTAGAAAGAAGTTCCAGATACTGCTGGCTACCTGACAATGTATGAAGAGATGGTCTGTTGTCTCTCCCTCACGTAAGCATAGGGTACAGACGTGAGGGGAGATATAAACCCTTCCAAGATTTTTCTTCTGCAATAATTCACAAGTGTTCACTTGCTGCAGGCAAGCCTCCTAAACAAAGAAACACACCCTTGAGGGTATAAACTTGCACCAGATCTTCTTGTAAGGGAAGTCACTGTCTCAGTTAGCTGCAACCAGAGCTTCGAAGAAAGACTTGGACAAGAACTCACCTCCAGGGTGGGGTTTCCAGACTCAGGAGTCTTGGGAATTTGGGGAGATGTAGACTTCACTAAGAGAAAGAAGGAGGTCAATAAGCTCACTGATCTCCAGATCCTTTAAGGGTCTTCTGAGGTTCAAGTTTAAGTTTCTTTCATTGGTGGAAAAGGGAAGGCACTTGGAGATGGTTGCACCCTTATTTAGAGTAAGGTTGTAGAGCCTGGGATGCGATTCTGCTAATGTGAAGTTGCTCCACCACAGATCCGTCCAGAACTTTATTCTTGTACCGTTACCCACCTTATATCTAATGAAAGAAATAAAGAGGTTGTGAATGGCAGAGATACCTTTCCAGGGATTTGAGAAAGCTGATCACTTTGAGTGGAGATTGCAGTCCCAACCATTTACATTTAACCCGTACTTGTTGGTGATGATAGCTGACCATAGAGAATTTGATTCAGTGGGGAATCTCCACAGCCACCACCTCTTTTGGTTTACAGACCTGATTCCAATTTACTAGATGCCCTTTTCCGACACCTCCGCCTTCCCAAAGGAAATCTCTTTGGATTTTTTCGATTTGTGATTTGACTCTTGCAGGGATCTGAAACACTGATAGGAAATAGGCAGGCATGTTTACAAGGGAAGCCTTAGTGAGTGTAATTCTGCCCCCTTTTGATAGGTAGCAGCTTTTCCAAGTAGCTAACTTCTTTTCACACTTTTCCATCACAGGCTCCCAAAAACTTGGATTTTTTGGGTTCCCTCCTAGTGGCATGCCTAAATAAGAAAGGGGGAGATTTTTTTGATCAATAACCATAGAATTCATTCATATTGGAAAAAAGTTACAGGGAAGAGGAGCTAAAAATTCTTAATTCTTAATTCCCCAGAAAAGAAATACACCTGATAATTCAGAGTTTCCTTGAAATTTTCCATCAGGGACCCTTCAATCTGGTTTATTGCTGCTAGGCTACTCTTTGAGTAATTTACCTTCAGCCCTGATACTAATTCAAAACACTGAAGCACTCTTTTCACATTTGAGATGTTCTCCGAATTGGCTTCCAGGAACAAGATGACATCATCAGCAAAGAGGAGGTGGGAGACATTTATGGCATCACTTCCTACCTCAAAACCTTTGATTAAATTAAGGTTTTTGGCTTTCTCCATAAGCTGGCTGAAAACATCCATTACCATTGTGAAGAGGAGCGGGGAGAGGGGTCATCCCTGCCATAGACCCCTACTGGCTTTAAAATAACCTTTGGGATCTCCATTAATCATGATCGAGAACCAGGTAGAACTTATACAACCTTTCATCCTCTGCAGCCATTTTGTACCAAAACCCCTCAAATTTAGAATTTGGAGCAGGCAGTCCCAATCATCATAAGCTTTTTCAAGGTCTAGTTTCACAAGAAGGCCCTTCCTTCCACTCTTCCTTCTATCTTCTACAACTTCATTTGCAATTAGGATGCTATCTACAATCTGTCTTCCTTTCACAAAAGCAAACTGGTTATGAGAAACCAACTCTGAGTCTTTTTGCCAACACCTTTGCCATTATTTTGTACACACTCCCTACAAGACTTATTGGCTTGTAGTCTTTCACCTCCAAGACACAATTTTTCTTTGGAATGAGACAAATAAAAGTGGAATTAATTCCTTTGTTAACAACCCCCGTGGAGTGGAATTCTTTAAAGACCTCCAGAAGATCCTCTCTTACTACTTCCCAACAGATCTGGAAGAAGAAGATCGGGAAACCATCAGGCCTGGGGGCTCTATCTCCATCCAAATCAAAGATTGCTTCTCTTATTTCTTGCTCTTCAAAATCCCTTTCAAGCCAAATTCTCTTATCTTCTGCTAGAATTGGCCCTTCCTAGTTTCTTAAATTAAAACTCCTAGCACTTTCCTTAGGGTAAAGAAATTTGAAGTGGTTTAGAAAATTCTCAATGAACTCTTCTGCATCTTCCACTTCCCTCTGGTCCACCTTAATTTTTGAGATGAGATTCTTTCTGCGCCTTACCAATGCATAGTTGTGGAAGAATTTTGTATTGTTGTCTCCTTCCTTTAACCATCTAACCCTTGACCTTTGCCTCCAAAAACTTTCTTCTTTTCGGATTGCCTTTTCCCAAGAACTCCTTAGAACATCTCTCCTACTTCTTCCTTCTCTGTCCAGATCTCCTAATTGCTCCTTTTTATCCAACTCTTCCAGCTCCATGAGGATGGCATTTTTTTCCTCTGTGAACGATTTGAACTCTTCTCTCCCCCAAGACTTCAGTTTTCTTTTCAGGAATTTCAGTTTTTGCAGCAGTTTGTACCCTGCCCAGCCTTTGACTTTGCATTCCTTCCACCATAAAGCTACATTTTTGAGGAAATCTTTGTGATGAGTCCACATCTTCTCTAGTCCAAATGGATGTTTGCCTTTCAAAACCGGGTCTGTTCTCAAAACTAAAGGCCAGTGGTCTGAAGTGCAGCGAGGTCTGATTTCTTGGAGGAGATTTGGAAACTTTTCTGCCCAATCTGAAGATACCAGAAACCTATCTAGTCTGCAGCTTATTGAATTCTCTTGAAGGTTTGACCAAGTTAACTGGCCGTTATGGAGAGGAAGGTCACAAAGGTTGTGCCTCGAGATAAAACTGGAGAATCCTCTCATGCTCTTGGTTGTTGTTCTTCTGTTGGAGTTTTCTTGAGGAAACCTTGTTACATTAAAGTCACCTCCTAGGACCCAAGGGATTTCGTCAAACTCATGGAGAGCATCCAATTCTTCCCAAAAGTGTTGCCTGTCTGAAGGTGCATTAAGTCCATATACTCCAGTCAAAATCCAACTAAAACCATCAGACTTATTGGTAAAAAGGACAGAGATTGAGTGCTCTCCTCTATCTATTTCAGTACCCGAAACCTCCTCTTCACTCCAAGCTAGGATAATTCCCCCTGAGGCACCTAAAGCAGGAAGAAAAACTCATTTCTTTCCACGAATTCCCCAAATTGCTCTCAGAAGCTTCCTGTCCACTTCTTTTTTTGTTTCTTGGAGGATGACTATATCTGCTTTTTCTCTTCTCAGAGTTTCTTTTACCAGACTTCTTTTTAGTTGGCCTCCCAACCCTATAATATTCCAACTTAATAATTTCATTGAGCTCTGGTCTCTGATTTTCCCTTGACCGCCCTAGACCTTGTTGTTTTTTGATCTGACATTCCCCATTGAAGTCTCCTTAGCTCCCTTTTAGAGGTCTTCTTACCAATTTTCACAATTGCAGCCTTCTGTATTGCTTCTTCCCCCTATTTTGAATTCTGATTGAGAGTAGGTCCCTTCTCTTTACTTATCCCCAATTTCCTGGCCATTTCAGTAACTTCCCTTCCTGGATTATTGTCCCTTCTGTGTCTATCGGAACTGAGCTGCCCTTCCTCTGACTTTTTATGGAAACTTGGGTTACTGCACGGTTGGGAGAGATCTCCGTTCAAACCTGCATTCTTGATTGGGAAATGGCTTGGCGGGGTTTAGTAGTTACAGCTCTGCCAAGAACTGTTTCAGACCACTGCCCAACTAATTTGACCAAAGAGAGATTGGGGGGGTGGTCCCTACCCTTTTAGATTTAAGAATATGTGGCTTCTACACCCTGAATTCTTGCCAAAGGTGAAGGAGTGGTGGGAGGAAGATCAAGTGGATTTCTGATGGAAGGGTTATAGATTCTATAAGAAATTGCAATTGCTAAAAGCAAGAATTAAGTTGTGGAATAAAGAGAGCTTTGGAAAGATTGAAGAAAGAAAACAGGAAATTCTTAGTAGAATAGAGGATCTAGATGGTGAGGAAGCTGAGAGAAGTTTGAGTTCAGAAGAGAGGAAAGAGAGATGGGGATTGAAGAAGGATTTGGAAGACATTCTAAGAAAAGAGGAGGTTACTTGGAGACAAAAATCTAGATGTCAATGGCTCAGGGAAGGGGATGACAATACCGGTTTTTTCCATATGTTGGCAAATGGGAGAAAGAGGAAAAACTCAATGTTGAAATTGGAATGGAATGGACAAGTATTGACAAGAGATGAGGACATAGCCCAAGCCTTTGTGAATCACTTCAAAACACTCTATGAGGGTCCAAGGAGGTCAAGAGAAAAGAGGGTCTGGACTGGAGGGTTGGGAATAGAGAGTTGTTGGATTCCTTGGAAAGGAAATTTGAGGTTCAGGAAGTGAAAAATGCAGTCTTTTCGATGGAGAGATCTAAAGCCCCAAGACCTGGTGGTTTTACAATGGCTTTCTATCAAGGTTGTTTGGAAATAATTGAGGGTGACTTGATGGAGGTGTTTGATGAGTTCTATGAGAGAGGCAAATTCAACTTAGGTGCAAATGCAACCTTCATCGCTTTGATACCAAAGAAAGTGGATGCAACCCAGCCAAAGGATTTTAGGCCCATAAGTCTGATAGGAAGCATGTACAAAATCTTTTCCAAGGTTTTATCCCTAAGAATAAAATATGTTCTTCCTTCAATGATTTCTCCAAATCAAGGGGCTTTTTTGTTTGAAAGACAAATAATGGATCAAATTCTCATTGCCAATGAATGTGTAGAGTTTAGAAGAAGGATAAATAAAAAAGGACTGGTTTTTAAGTTGGACTTAGAGAAAGCCTATGACATGGTGGATTGGGAGTTTCTGTTGGAAATTCTTAAGCATAGGGGTTTCGGAGAGAGATGGTGTAAATGGGTGAAGGGCTGCATTTCTTCATGCCATTTTTCAATTCTGGTAAATGGAGTAGCAAGAGATTTTTTTCCTGCCAAAAGGGGCCTAAGACAAGGAGATCCTCTATCTCCCTTCCTTTTTACTCTGGTAATTGATGTGTTGAGTGAGTTGATCATAAGGGAAGATGCCAACAATATGGTTAGAGGCTGGAGAGTTGGAAGGGATGAAGTGGTGGTTACACACCTACAATTTGCAGATGATATTATTTTGTTTTGTGAAGGGACAACAGAAGAACTCATGAACCTAAAAAGGATAGTCCATAAATTTGAGAGGATCTTCAACCTTAAGATTAATTGGGGCAAGTAAGCAAGGAGTTACTGTAGAGGCTTTGTTTTGGGCTTGTTTATAAGTTTGTGATTTTCTTTTTCCATCCTTTTTGTGGGTTGTATGCCTGTAATCTTTTTAATTATCTAATGAAAGTTACTGTTTCCTATCCAAAAAACAAAGAGTCATGTGACAGGAGTAAATTTAGGGAGTGAAGAGGTGAGTCGATTAGCTAGACTTTTGGGGTGTGAAGTAGGGGATTGGCCATTACAACATTTGGGACTACCTTTGGGAGGAAATCCTGATATGGTTAATTCCTGGTATCCAATGATTGAGAGATTTACAAAGAGACTTGCGAATTGGAAGAGAAACTACATTTCTTTGGGAGGTAGGGTAACCCTAATAAAGTCAACTTTGGCTAACTTACCAATGTACTTCCTATCTACCTTTAGGATACCGTTGAAAGTGGCAAACCAGCTAGAGAAGATTATGAGGAACTTCCTTTGGGAACTAGGAGACACCAAAAGAGACCACCTAGTGAAGTGGGAGGTGGTTTCTATAAGTAGAAATGAAAGGGGGCCTAGGAATAGGAAATCTTAGGCTAAGAAACATAGCATTATTGGGGAAATGTTATGGAGATTGCCATTGGAACATGATAGACTTTGGCATAGAGTGATTATTAGCATTCATGGATTGGCAGACAATGGTTGGGATGTAGGAGTCGACCCCGGGGCTTCCTGATGCTCTCCCTAGAAAGCTATTCATGGTATCTTACCTTCGTTCTTTCCTTATCTCAAATTTGATGTTTGTATAGGAAATATAGTGTTGTTTTGGGAAGATGCTTGGGTTGGAGACATTCCCCTTAATGAAAGGTTCCCTTTTATTTATTCACTTTCTAAAAATAAAAGAAAAGTGATATCTTCAGTTTTTACTGATAACTCTTGGGACTTGGGTTTGAGGAGAGGTCTAATGGAGTAAAAAATGACAATGCTGGATGAATTAATTAACCTTCTAGGGTCAACCTACTTGGATCAATCTTGTTTGGACAATAGAATTTGGAAACCTTCCCCATCTGGTGTGTTCACTTGTTCCTCCTTTTTTGATGTCCTCATTCAATCATCAAACCCTGTAAGGAGATTTCCTTCGAAGGAGATTTGGTGTCAACCTGTACCCCCAAAAATTCAGGCTTTTTGTTGGGAGGTGATTATCCAAAAAATAAATACTCTAGATATGTTGCAAAGAAAAGGGCCAAATGTATGCCTATCACCCCATGTTTGTAGCCTCTGCTTGGGATCTGGTGAGACAATCACACACCTATTAATTTCTTGTCCATTTGTGTGCTTTATTTGGACCTGGTTCTTTTCTATCTTTGGTTGTAGGTGGACACCTCCCCTAGATGTGGCAAGCCTTTTTAACCCAAGCTTTTTCAGGCAACTGAAGAGACATGGAAGATTAATGTGGAGAGCCACAAGAGCAGCTATCTTATGGTCAGTTTGGGAGGAAAGGAACAATAGAATCTTTAAATGGATGGAGAAATCCAAGGAGGCAATTGTAGAAAGGATAATTATTATAACTATTCAATGGTTGAAAACTTTGGATTTGTTTAAAGACTTCTCAGCTGAAGACATTTATAGGAATTGGGAAGTGGTGGCTTCTACAACTTCCATGAAACCTATTGTGCAGGAATTGTGGTCTCCATCAACACAACAAGTGTGAAATTGAACTTTGATGGGAGTTCAAGAGGTAACCTGGGCCCTTCAGGTATAAGAGGATTATTCAGAGATGAAAATGACAGAATTGTGGCTTTGTTTTCAGGACCAATAGGAATGGGGGACTCATTGAGAGCAGAGGTGATGGCCTTGCTTCAAGGTGTAAGATATGCAAAATAATTGGGGTTACACCAAATCGAGATAGAGGGAGACTCTAAATTATTGATTGAGTGGCTGCAATCTAGTAAGTTGGGAGCCTGGATTTATAGACAGCCCAAGGGAAATCCTCAACATAACAAGGGAGATCGGTGCATGCTTCAAATGGACAAGGAGATCAGCTAATGGTTTAGCTGACACGTTGGCTAAACAAGGAACTGTGAGGGAGAGAATGTTCTGGGCAGTTTTGTAAGAAAGATTACTGGGGGTCAACACCTACTTAGGGGTTGACAGCTGTACTTAAATCTGGAAAGTTATTCTTAAGTTATATTAATGAAGTTACCGTTTCCAATAAAAAAAAAAGATAGTCTATAACTCTATATAAATTAAAATGAGAATATGAGATAAGAAGTTGGTGCTGCATGCAAGCATGTAATTTTCTGTATGAGGTGGAAGATAATGCCATTACTGACAAATTGCATAATGAATATAAGTTATTCTACTATTTGTTATTTTTTATGATTCTGCTGATTTTTTGTAAGTTGAATATGTACAAATGACAAGGCTGCTGCTTTAGCAAAGTGCATTCTGAACCTTGGCATGTCTATGAGACTTAAAATACACTAAGAGGTTCTGGAGGCTTTGCAAGGTAATATATATTTGAATGGAAATGGTAACTTTCATTATACTTAATAGTTAATCATGTACACTGTCAACCATTCAGAATATGAATGGTAGCGGCTTCCCTTGCTAGGTAGAGTATTTCCCTCATTTGTTGTCTAAGAGTCCATCACCCAAACTTTTTGTCTGCAGATCCTTTACTAGTTTAGAGTCTCCTTCTACCTCAAAATTCTGAAAGCCCCATTTGCTTCACCAGCCTTAATCCTTGTAGTAGGGTCAACAATTCATCCCTCAAAGAATCTTCTTCACCTATGGGGCCAGAGTATAGTGCTAACAGCTTATCCTCCCCATCTCTGGAGACTCCCCCAGCTCCAGAAGGTCCTGGATTACCCAAAGAGCTTCCATCAAAATTCAATTTTACCCTTTGTTGTGCTGTAGGTACCCAATAAGGGTACTTTAGCATACATTGTTAAGTAGTTATGTCATGGTAAGGGTACTTTAGTACCTTTGTATCTCTTTCTCATAAGCAATAAGCGAAGTTAGTAAGGGGGATGTCCCTATGACTGCTTTTTTTCTCCAATTTCTCTTGTTCTCTCGAGGCTCTTCATTTTCTCTCTCTCTCCCTCTCTCTCTCTCTCTCTAACAGGAATCCTACTTTTGTTTTTCTAAGAGAAGGATGTACAAAAAGAAACCCCAAAAATTACGTAGGTAAAGTACTTGCACTACACAAAATTTCTATCCACCTCTGGTATTTAACACAAATATGGTGCTTATATTGGGTTGAAAATTTATAGGAGCAATATTAACAAAACTAGGGTTCCTATGTAAATATGAACTTTTCTTGTTTGGATGTTATATCATGGCAGCCTAGGTCAGTGATAACTGATGCTGGTAATAGGATTGTTGTATTTATCAAAGGGAAATCTTTGGTCTACTTGCATTTTCAGTTGCACTGTACAGGTCAGATACATTGAACTTGCCTTGAGTAGAGTGTGCACTTCCAAGTGAGTTTGTCTTAAGTTAATCTGTGCAGATACCATCTTTTGAACATAGCCTTGATGAAGTTAGTTGAGTATTAAGATTATTTGAGGGAAAATGTAATTTTGGCTTGAAATTTTATCTCATCAACCTACAAATAATTTGCAACAAAAAATAACATGCAGCGGTTTTCTGCATAATGCTTTGGAGCTTGTAAATTGCCAACTGTGACATCCATGAGTCAGGAATAAATCTTCTCATGGACTTCTACCTAAACCTTCCTGTGGTAGTTCCAGATATTTGTTTTTAATTGGCCTTCAATTAGATTACCATGTAACCGTGCAGGTTATCTCAATGTTGAAAGAGAGGCTTGGAGTAAAGAAGGAGAAGAAACTATCAATGGTTGATTATAGGTAATCAAACTTGTTTAGAGGTCATCAAGGACGCATTGACATCTTTAACATTGCATTTGGTGAAGCATTGACAGCTTTAACATTGCATCTGATGAATGCTTTCATTTATTCGGACAACCATGGTAAACTGCTTGTTTTTATAATGTGCATTAAACTGGCATGCAAAATCCTTTATTTGATATATCTATAAAAATCCTTTATTTAATATATCAATTATTAGCTGGATCCATGTTTTTACAGTTGATAAGGGAAGAGGACTTTCTTCTTAATTCTTTAGTAAATTCCAGGTTTTGGGCATCTTCTTGCTATGCAGTTCTGCAATGCATATTTTTACTTTGGGCTGTCATAAATTTGATTTTTTTGGTCCTGCATTATTCCCTACAGAATCTCATTTTGCATAATTAGGGCTTGGGAATCTGTGAGGTTAATGACTGCATGAGTTGTGAAATATGCTTCCTTATGAGAAGGATTAAAAATTTCATGCTAGCAATTTGCTATTTTATAGATGTAAACCTTGTTTTTTTAGAATACTGTATTAATGTTATTGTACTGCAAATAAATGGAATTATATAGGTTTTGATACTATTTTCAGAAAACATAGGTGGTAGCTTATTTCTCAAGTATTGATTGCACTCTCTAAATTTTAACTCTCAATTTGCCTGGATATTTTAATTAATGAAGTTGCTTATATTAAAGAGTGAGAATGCTGACAGCATTCCATTTGTTCTACTGCAACTACAGGAAATATTCCAGAGTCAGAAATTGGACTCTTGGCTTGTCAGGAGGTAAAGACCAAATAGCGGTGATCAGAGCCTCTGGAGTCATTATTCGTGTTCGTAGTCCATTAAGTCTTCCCAGTTCGGGTATCATTGCTGAGCAGTTTATTGAGAAAGTCCGTAGTGTAAGAGGTAGGAATAAACCTTTGTATACATTGTCTTTTATGTATTGTTTAGCTTTTCTGATCAAAGAATCAAATATTAAACAAAGCAAGCATAGATCACCAACTGCATTGCAGTTTCCTACCCAAATAACTTCACATGCCTAGCTTACTGGTGTTGGATGTGATACTGAATACTACATCGATACTTCTGGATTAACTTTAGTATTCACACTTTTAAAATGGTATGTTTTAACAAATTATAAATTTTGTTTGATTAATAACTGTACAAATTAAACTATAATCTGCACATGTTAGAAATTTAATAATTTAATTAAATTTGGAAAGCCACAAATCTTGAGATATGAAAATATATCTTCTAAAATCAGATTCTCATATCCACATACATGTCCCAGATTTTAGTAAATGGAGAGTCATGTTCCCATTTCCCCTGTGTCTGTATCTATATCTGGACATCATAGGCTTTGCCATATCAAAGTAGTTTTTTTCTTGGGAAAGTAATTTCAGTGGAATAAGAGGGATTACAAATGTATACAAGAACAAGAACAACGTAGGGATTACAAGATGGGGAGTAAAAGGGCAAGGGGAGGGTCAGAGTGGAGATGGGTTCAGATGAATAAAAGAAAAATTTGGAATCCATCCTCTAAGCTCTAACAGAAGATATTATCCTGTATAGAGTGGAGGGAGGACTCAGCTGAGCATACATAGTAAGGTGATGATGATGATGAAAAAAAAGTATAAATCTCCATCTGATTCAAAAGAAATCTACGTATGAAAAAAAAAAAAGAAAGAAAAAAGTCCAGGGCCAATTGTTGGTTGGGTGTCTACAGTCTGCCATCTTTTGTGCGTGAAAGGCCATCGATTTTTCTTTCTTTTCTTGTTCATTGCTTTGAGCTCAATTGTTCTTAAAATTGGTTTTATTTCCTCACAATGCTATATATTTAATATCCATTCTATACTATTTTCTGAGATTTTACTCCCTCAACAACTGTACTTATTTTATGGAAGCATATATTTTTCGTCTTCAGTTAATTGTTACCATGGTATGTTTACAGACCAAGGTCTAAGGAGACATATACAAAGAGAACAGTTTATATGTTGCAACACTAACTGAAGTAGGGAAGGAATTCCCTACCCCCACCCCCAAGCAACTTCAACAAGAAAAATAATGAGTTGCATTGGAGAAAAATCAACAATATTAATATGTATTATTGATGTAATCTTAGTTATGTGTTGCAGGGGCACTTTTGTCCTTTTACCTTTTATTTTTTATTTTGTCACCCTAACATATAAATACAAACACTGATGCCGCCAGCTTGAGTTTTTGGTCTCAATTTTCATGCCTCTTCCTTCTCTCCTCTCTTCTTCTTCCTTTCTTCTCCTCCTCCTCCTCTCTCCTCTTGATTGAGATCATTCTTCCTTGCTGAAATCAATTATAAAATTGAAAAGGAAGTAAACTTATAAAAATTATTTTAGTCGTGGTAAAGGAAATGGTCTATGGAGGTAGACTTATCTTCCACCATTGCACTTTATCAAGAAGCTTGAAGAGCATCTTATGACTAAATGTTAGATTACTGTTTTGATGGCAGATTAATTTTGACCTTAAAAGCTGTAGGAAATGATCAATCTGATCAATTTTTATAGGGTTATTTCGATGTATATGCATCAAAGAGAATGATAGCAGTTACTTTTGGGTAATGCAGATTTGGTTGTTTAAGGAAATAATTAAAATCCAGTACTCTCCAAGGATAGTATACACTTTTTTTTGCTCCAGCCAGCAAACAGGAACTGTGGGAATATTATTGGATTATCAACTTTTCTATGCTTATATCTTTTCTTTCCCTATAATTTATTGTCATTTTCATGTGAATTTGTGGCTGAATTTGTCTCACCTAGGCAACCTATTGTAACCTCTTTTGCTGGCTTATTAATGTAGGTGCTCCTTAAGAATAAATTCTTTTCCTTGATATTTTAGTTTGTTTCCAGAGTCAAAAAGATATAAAGCTGTGATCATACGGATTGACAGCCCTGGAGGTGATGCTCTTGCTTCTGATTTGTAAGTGTCACCATAGCATAATATTCAGTTCTGGTGAAGTTTCAGTTTATATGTTGAATTGGATGAATAATCTGTAAAGAAACATTTTTTTTTTCAAGTAAAGGTGGCTTATAGTATATTTATTTATACCATTCTTTTTGATGGGTTATCTCTTTGTCAATTCCCAAAATTTATGGATATCTGTCTTTGGCAAATTATATTTAGGCCAATACTTAGGAACATAACATTTTTTCCAAGTTCCAACTAGAACTAGTATCTCTTTGAAACATCCTTCCAATTAACTCTTACTGTCATGTTTACCTTTCCTCCAGAACCTTAAAAGCCAGCTGTTATGTTCTGTTGATTATCTCTTTGGGTAGTAGCATGAACTTTGCATTTGTTGGAGACTTGGAGTATTCAGTTTGTATGGGGAAGGGTTATTTTAGGAAGACAATATATAATATAGTCAGGGACTTTAATGTCATAGCGTCTCCATTGGGATTTTCTTGTAATTTTGGATAATTTTAATATTATATAAAAGGTTTCTCAGGGGCTTTAATGTCATAGTGGCTCCATTGGGGTTTTCTTGTAACTTTGGATAATTTTAATATTATATAAAAGGTCTCTCTCATTATAGATATCTTCTGTCCTTGTTATCTCTTTTCTTCTCCCTTATTTCTCATTATTTGTAAAGAAAGTATTCAATAAATGTTGTGCTGTGGAAATATCTTTCTGAAACAAGATTTTAAAATAGGTAGAGCTTAATACTAAAATAGAATATATGAAATTTAAATTTAATAACAATAACATTTTTGATACTTTGCAGAAGAAAAGGCATAATTGGTATTTCTCACCTCATAAATGTTTTCTGTGTGAAGCAAGTGGGAAACTACATTCCATCTGCTAGTCTCCTATCCTTTTACCTCCAGTATTTGGGATTGATTTCTAACTTTCTTTGGTCCTAGGTGGACTCCTCCAGGAGATGTGAGAATTGTCATTTTGACTTCCTTTTTTTATCCACCCAGTAGAAGAGGTAAGATATTGTGGATCTGCCTGAGGGCCACAATCGTTTGGTCAATATGGGGGGAAAGAAATATAAGAATCTTTAATGAGAAGAAGAGGTCAAAAGGAGAGGTCATGTTATAGGATATCTCCATCAGAGTGGTGAATTGGGTCAATAGATTGGATGTTTTTGTGCCTTATTTGAAGGAAGACATTTTTATAGGATGGCAGAATGTAGCTCAATCACCTATGAGGATCACTATTCAAAGGGAGTGGAGTCCATCGATGTTGAGTCAGATTAAACTAAATCTTAGTGAGCACAACATGGGGAGTCCAGAAATTTAAGGGATTGGAGGGGTATTTAGAGATAGTCAATGATGGTAATAGCAATGTTTTCAGGGTCCATTAGAGTTGGTGGTTCTATTAACGCAGAACTGCTAGCAGTTTTGTATGGACTAAGGACAGGCAAAAGGCTGAACACGAAAATTTTAGTGTGTGGAACAAGATTCCAGGACCATAGCGGGTTTGCTAAAAAATGATGAACTAGGAGGTATTAAAGACAAGGCTCAAAGTATCGATACATCCGATACTCATGAATGTGTGTATCATGCATTTATGGTGACTGATACACTATTTTTTTGATACATTTACAGGGGGATTTTAATAGTTTTGTTTAATGTTTTAAAACATAAAAAATTTAAAAATTCTTAATATTAAGCATTTTGATGACCCCCAAAACAATATGATACGCCTGATATGGGGCGTACCGTATCGATACTTTGAACCTTGACTATAGACATTTGTTGAGAGAAACCAAGAAAATAGCAAAGGATATAGTGATTGCAAGTAACTGGGTGCATGATTCAGCAAATTGTTGGGCTGATTTACTTGTAAAACAGGGGGCAAAGAGAGGAGTTCAATGTATTGGGGGGTAGCAAATGAGAGCTATTTGTAAAAGCTATAAACTAGAAAGAGTAAAGGTGGGTAGGTGGGGAAAACCAGCCTTACAATGGGATCCAAAATATTGTACATAAAATTCTTTATTCGTAATTAATGAAGTTTATTGTTATCAATCAAAAAAATTAATAATAATATGAGAAAAATCACAGTACACTTTTTTTTTCTTTTATACCAATAACTGAAAATTTTCATTAAATTTATAAAAAGATTACAAGGAACACATGAAAGGAGATAAAACAGCTTATCTCCAATAAAAAGATTTTACATCTGAGCCCAAAACATTTGAGTCTTCTCAACCCCCTGTTTTGCCATAGAATCAGCCATGCTGTTAGCTGTCCTTTGCGCCCATTGATTTTAATATCCATTCCCCCGGTTATCCATTTAAACCTTTTGAACTCATTGTTGTATATCTACAAATTATTCCCTTTGTTTAATTAATAGCCACTTGCTCACCACTTTTGAATCTCTTTCAATGATCAATTTATGCAAGTTCAGCTCCTTTGCTCTAGTTACACCTTCCAAAACTGTCAACACGTCAGCCTTCAGGATACACTTAGGATTGAAGGCCAAGAGATATCTCGATGTTACCTTTCTGGAGTCTTATGTGATCAAAGAATACTGTTGCAACTTATGTGATCAAAGAATACTGCTGCTCAAAGGCTAAAGGTGAAGTTTTATAAAATAGTTATAAGGCCAGCAGTGTGTATGGAGCTGCATGTTGGGCAGCCAAGAAACAATATGTCCAAAAACTGAGTGTAGCAGGGATTTAACTGTTGAGTTGGATGAGGTGGAAAACTAGAAAGGATAGTGTAAGAAATAAACTTATTAAAGGAAGCCTAGGAATAACTCCAATAGGTGACTGAATGAGGGAAAGCAGACTAAAATGGTTTGGTCATGCAGGGGAGCCAGGGGAAGACCAAAAATGATATGTTACATGTTGAAGGGTCTAGAAGAGCCAGGGGAAGACCAAAAAGGACGTGGGTTAAAGTAGTGAGAAATGATTTAAGGGCTCATAATTTAACACATGTTACTAAACAGAGTGGAATGGTGGACCAATATTTTTGTAGCCAGAGTAGAAACCTTACAGGAGAAATGTACAAAGGGACAATGAGAGATGCTCAAGGATGCACACCTACCTGGAGCAACAAATACCAGCCAAAAGGAATGAAAGGAAGGGGGGATCAAGAACATCATAAAACCAACCACAAAATGTTAATTTTTAAAGACAACTTCCTGCAGAAGAAAAAGGAAAATAGTTAAACTGAATTTGTCACCATGATCAGCAATGAATTTTTGTGGTAGCATTATTCTGTAGTGTTTGAGGTGGCAGTGCTGTTGATCCTTAGCTCTGGTTCCTTTTCCATCCTCCTTGAAGGGGTTAAGGGTTTGAACTGACCTCTGTTTTAATCACTGTCAATTAATCTCAATCTCAGTCTTGCTAATGATATATATAAAGAGAGAATTCTTAAATGACCTAGTTCCATATGATTAACATGTGCTGAGTTTTATCACCAAATTCTGGCAGAATATTGGTAAAGAAGCGAGGGATAAATTAAAAATCTTACTACAAATACACAATGAAACTGGGCCAAATCTGGAGATCACCACTGCAGGGATGGTTGAAGTTAAACTTTGGTGGCTTTTCTCGAGGCAATCCAAGACCATCTGGGTATGAGATTCTATCATAAATCATGAGGGAGATACCATTCTGATTTATTAGAGCTCAATAGGAGATTGTAACTCAATGAGGGCTGATTGGTCATGGGGCTACTGTTTGCTGTTTCTCCGGATTGTGTCTCATTAGAAGCAGTTCACTCCCAATTGGTTCAGGTGAATGACAACAGGAGAAGATGGGCCTTGGATACTATGACATCGCATTAAAGAGATTAGACATTTGGTTTCTATTATGAGATTATCTTTTCTGGTAGGTTCCTATATCTGCCAATTCAATGGAAGATATATTGGTACTTACCAAAAAAAAAAAAAAGGAAGATATATTGGCCAGGGAAGGGTTTAATAGGATTGTTCCCCTTCACTCAATCAAGTGATTGAGTTTTTATTATTTTGGGTAAGGCCCATTCAGGGAATCATACGGATTGTTCCCCTTAATTACATCTCCACAAGAAAGTAGAGAACAACTTTTGATTCTGACTAGGAGAAATGAATGCATAGAACAAAAGAAAAGAACAATAGAATGCTTAAAAAGAACTTTTCATTTGTATTTCTTTTACATCAAGTGTACAAGAATGAGAAGAAAAGAAAAGAAAATACAATTGAGAAACTCTACAACAATACATTTCTCTCTTTTCTTTTTGATGCAAGGAAGATTTCCTTCTCACTCCTTTCTTCACACTAATTTGTAGTCAATCAAATGAAATTCTGACTGTAGACAACCTTAATCCTTTGGATTCTTGCATACAAGAAGGGAACCGTAGTCAATCGAATTGAATATTTGATTGTGGACGGTTTTTATCCCCCCTGCTCTTCATTTTCATTTGAAGGGAACCATAATCAGCCCTTGAGAATTAGACTGTAGATGGTTTAATACCTAACTATGTCTTGAAGGAGGAACCATAATCAACCAAGTAAAGGTACCTGGTCGTAGATGGTTTATTTCCCTCTATTTCCTTTCTCAAAAGTGAAAATAAAAAAGAGAGAAAAAATGATACATAGCAGAAGACATATATAGGAAGTATTCACGGAGAGGACTTTCCTTTTCCTACTTGTATTAGTGAGACTTCTTTTCCTTCCCTGTCTTCCCTTGAGCACTTCTCTTTTCCTCCCTCTTTATCTTGGTTTTTCTTAAGAATCTCTTGAGACAATTTTCTCTGAAGAGGGGGTGTAAGTCTCTAGCTTCCCCTTAAGGAGCTTAAATAGGGTGTGGGGTAGGTTATGTAACTACCTCCTGGCTCCTCCTCCTAGGAGATGGACACCTGTCCCTCCCACTTAAAGAGAGGGAACTCCCGTATGGGATACTTTTTTTATAGTTTTGATGATTTGGCTAGTAGACTAGCCAACTCACTTATTTGGGTTATTTAATTATTAAATATTATTCGGATTAAAAAAATGCCTTCAACAAGGGTCAAGTAATGCTATGGTTTGTTGATTGGCAAAGGGGATAATGAGTTGTTTAACGCTTTGCTTTCTGTATATATGTTTTCATCATTAGTAAAATTTCTTATCATGTTACCAATTAAAAAACAATCTTACTACAAATAATATGAAGGGGGATATGTTCCAAAAAAGATAGAGGGGGACGTCAGCTTCAAGATTTACTTTATCTGGATTTTTTTTTTCTAGCATGAATTAGTTTATATGTTGTCTTAACAACTTGATAGTTGAAATATGAATGATGTACTTTGATCAATTTCTTTTGCATATCAAGTTTAAATTTTTGTTTCTTAAGAAGGTTTTGTTATGAGATTTCTGTTTTCAACTCCTACTGTTAACTGTTTAACTCCTTGATGTTTATGTGATGAAGAATGTGGAGGGAAATCAGACTTCTAGCTGCATCTAAACCTGTCATTGCATCTATGTCTGATGTAGCGGCAAGTGGAGGATATTACATGGCAATGGCAACGGGAACTATTGTTGCAGAGAATCTAACATTAACTGGTTCAATTGGAGTTGTGACAGGTGAAAACAAAAGGCATTACCTTTTTTTATCCATAATATAATTCAAATGATGCTACATTATGCATTTTATAAAGGGGGAAACTTCACTAACTCCCACCTAACAAATTTTAACTTCACCATACAGTTGGGGAACAGTGACGGGGGAATTGTTGCCGATGCAAGGGGGGGGGGTATTGGTGTTTAGGTGGGGGTGTTGTAAGTTTTGAATTGTTGTAGGTGTATGGTGGAGTTAAAATTTCTGATGTGGGTTTCAGTGAGGTTTTCCCTTTTATAAACTTTGACCTAGATGAAAAACTAATATTTTTTTTGATAAACGAGAGTAGTTTTATTAATTCAAAAAATATCAGTACATTCAACCTAGGAAGAGGCACGGAGTGTTACCTCCCCCTAGGACTGAGTCATAAACACTAAACAAACACAAGCCTGAAGCACAGTTACAAAGTGGCCCAAAACAGATCTCCCCTTGACACCCCTTGCTTGGCCAAAGAATCGGCTATTGCATTTTCTGATCTGCTGACCCACTGAAACCTGACTGACATATTCCTTGTCTGCCATTTAACTTTCTTTAACAGATCCCTGTAGCCCCAACAAGCTGTCTTTGGACTTGTCAACCAGCCCACTACTACCTTGGAATCCCTTTCTACTATCAGATTATTCACTCCAAGTTGACTGGCCATCTGTATACCTTGTACTGCTGCTAGTATCTCTGCCCTTACAGAATCACCAACACCCACTGGACTGAAAATAAAGACATGTTGCTATCTTTGTCTCTCAGAATCCCTCCTATTCCAGATGGCCCTGGCCCCTGGGTTACCTTGGCAGCTACCATCAAAATTCAGTTTTACCACTCCATCTGGTGGGGATTCCCATTCAGCTTGTGATTTGTACTTTGTGGAGACTGTAGAAGCCACTGCTGCCCAGTTTCTCCTTAAGTCATCAAAGGAGTGATCTGCCAACAAGTGTGAAGATTTCAGCCACGAGACTGTCCTTGTCATTATGAATTCCTTGATTTCAGCAAGACTTCTTTCCTTTTCTTGAAATATTCTAGCACTTCTCTCCTCCCATAAAGTCCACAAGGTAGTGGCCCTGATAAATTTCTACATTAGCTTCCCTCTTTTTGTCAATCTCCCAAAGGCATCCGTAATAAACAGCAGTTTTACTTCGGAGGGCAAGTTCCACCTGCACCTAAATAGTGAAACAACCCAGTTCCAAATATTGGTAGCAAAAGAGCACGATATCAGTAAATGGTTACAGTCCTCACCCTTCACTTTACACAAGAAGCACCAATTTGAGGACAAACAAGTAAGCTTTCTTCTTTTGCAAGTTTTCCACCGTATTGGTCTTACCCAAGTAGGCTTCCCAATAGAACACTACTATTTTAGGAGGAACTGGCCTTGACCAGACCTCTTTAACAGGGAAAACCTGAGAGGAGTGGTTGGAGCAGAGGGCTTTAAAGAAAGAAGCACAAGTGAATGAGCCAACTGGGGTTAGAGACCAAACCCTTTTATCCGGGTTAGGGGGATCCAGGCACACTGAGTCTAGAAGCAACAAGAGCTTTGAAACACAAAGAAGTTCTTAACCCTCTTCGAAACCTAAAATTCCAGTTTAAATCCAAAGGGCAAACTGGGGGGGGGGGAGAAACCATGAAATTGGTTTCTTTTTAAAGAGGGAGATGGAATAGAGAGAAGGAAAGCGGTCTTTTAGGGGTTGAGTGCTCACCCAAATATCTTACCAAAAAAGAATGGAGTTTCCAGAACAAGCATCATACCTTACAAATCTGAGGAACTTTGGGAGAATGCCATAAATAGCCTTCCAAGGTGTTGTGAGCAAAGCCCTTCGGGATACCCCCGCGTCCCAACCCGATTCAGAACAGCCATGGATACTCTTCATTACTTCATGCCACAACCTTTCCCTCTCCAAGGGCCACCTCCGAAGCCACTACTTCATGCCATATTAGATGAAAAACTAATAAGGAGTTCAGTACAAAGAGAGGATTTGTGTAGTTCCTGAATCTGTATAGGACATGCAAGTTAGTGGATGATCTCACATGATGGTGCCCAAGTGAAAGTGGAATACTTTGTATATAGAGCGGAAGTCAGTACTTTGTATCATGTCTTAATGGTACCATAGTCAGATCTTTAGGAAATACAGAACCACATCCTGAAAAAATTACAACTGGACTCAACTCAACTAAAACTTGTTCCAATTATGTGGGGTCCACTACATGAATCATGTACTACCTCTCTGATCATTCAGTGCCACATCCAATGCTAATTCATGGGCCCTTAAAATCATTTCTTACTAAAATGCATGCCCTTTTTGAGATAAAGGAACACTTTCATTAAACAAGGGGGGGGGGGAGATGGGGTAGGCTATTTGCAGGTTTGCACTGTACAAAAACTCCCTTCCCAACCTGGAATTAGCTGAAGAAACAGTGATCTGATTGAGAACTCTTGGGATCTACTGTCCATAGATGCTGAAATGTCAATAGACTAACTTCCAATGCTCCTTCGCCTTTGAGGTAACCCAACTAATGACAGTCCTGGAAGCATCTTCAACCAGAATGGAGTCTATTTGGATTTTGGAGAACCTTAGCTAGCTGAAGACCCTTGAGAAGAGCTTTCACCTTGGCTTCAGAAGCATCAGCAGCATTAACAAGGCCACTGAAAGCCCATTGCAGGCTGCTGTTAGGATTCAAAATGACTTCCAATACCAGCTGCTGGAGGGTTTTAAAAATCTGTCCTTAAATTTCCATCAAACGACAGAATATAGGTATTGGGGGTTCTGGGGGAGAGGATGAAGCTGATATGAGGAGCAGGAGGAGCTGAGTGCAAGATTTCCAATAGGTTCCTGTCCACATCATCATGACTAACACCTGTAAAATTCTTATGAGCCAGCACTAAACAAATCCTGGAAATGCTGTCATAGACTGCGGACTACATGGCAATTAGAGAGAGTGCTCAATGGATTCCCCATCTTGTAGGCACATTATGCAAACATGGGGAGAGATGTCCCTACATCTTCTAGACTTTTCAACTCGTAAGAAATCACTTATTCTCACTGGTGCTGTAGACGGTAGTCTCTGTAGTAATAAACCATCTTAGTCCACTTCCCTCATTTTATTACCTGTGGGAGCTACTCCTGAAAGAATACCCTGATATTAAATCAACCTTGCACAGTTTAATTCCTATTGTGATGCTACATCATTTTTGAAGATAAATAAAGAAAAAAATTATTAGAGAAAAAGAGATAAATGATTACAAGGGGTGATAAGACATCACCCAAACCCATAGAACACCTCACCAACTCTAATAGCAATCATTGACCCTAACCCATAAACCAGAGCCCAGAAAACCCTCAGAAACACCAATCCCCAAAGCAAAAGATATGCAAAACGAGTCCCCTACCACATCCTTTTCTCCCATCATCCAGAGATCATACTAGTATTAATACAAACTCTACACTCGACAGAGACCATTTCCCGAGACTAATTTTAGGACTTGATCATTTCAGACCTTCCTCCGCTGAAGGATTACATTCTTTTTTCCTCTTCAAGGCCCATATTGTCTTCTTTACCCTTTTCTTAATTCCGATTCCAAATAGGCCTCCCCTCAATCTATCAAATACCTTCGACACTGTCACATTCCTGCCATTATTCTGGTGTTTTAATCTTTGAACTGCTGAAGGTTTTTTCTTAAATCTTCTCCTCTCCCCATAATTACCGCTAATCCTTTCTAGCTCTAAAATCACATTCTTCTCAAATACTTGCTCCGCTGTCAAAACCACATCTTTCTCCACCTCTTCAATTAAATGCCCACAACCAGGATTTGGAACTTCTACCTTCTCTTCCAATACTCACCCGGTCCATTCTTCCACTTCCTTAAAAGCTTCTCTAGCAAATTCCTCTCCTCCTAGGAAAAATAAACTTAGTGTTTTACTAACATTCACCTCTTTGTGATGCTACATTTTCTTGTTGTAATAGTGGATATTTAAAAAATCCAAAACCACTTTTTGAAAAGCGTACTAAATTATTAGCTATTTTGTAGGGCCTAAAATGAGGAGAATATGGCCTCCTATTGGGTTCCTTTGCTATTTTGTATCAATGAAAATTATTAGCTGGAATATAAGAGGGTTAGGGAGTGCAAGGAAGAGAAGGGCGATCAAAAACCTACTCCGAAGGGAAAAACCTGATATTGTGTTGTTACAAGAATCCAAACTGATGGAATTAGATGGGAGATGGGTTAGGAGTTTTTGGAGGTCTAGAGGTTTAGGTTGGAGCTCATATCCTTCTTGGGGAGCCTGGGGGGGGGGGGGATTGTAACACTGTGGAGGGAGGATGTGGTGGAAGTAGTGGAAGAATTGATAGGCAGATTCTCAGTTTCTATTAAGTGCAAGAATGTAGAAGATGGGTGTGTATGGGTCGTAACTGTTTTGGAATGGTAGAATACTGATATTTTTCATTCTATTGCCAATGGGCATATTTATACAGTAAGCTGCTGTAATAAATAGAAAGAAAGAAAAATAGAAAGAAAAGAAAATAGAAAGAAGAAAAAGTAGAAAGAAGAGAAAATAGAAAGTACAAAAATAGAAAGAAAAAACTTTCTAAATCAATCCTTCCACAATCCTAGGAATATATACAATTCTATTTTCAGATCTGAACTAGTAACCCCACATTTTCCAACACTCCCCCTCAAGCTGGTGAATAGAGATCCTCCATTCCCAGCTTGGCTATAATTCTTCGAAAGTCTGTACTATTGAGCCCTTTAGTAAGTACATCGGCCAGTTGTCCTTTTGTAGACACATAGGGAGTGCAAATTAACTTGCTATCCAGTTTCTCTTTTATAAAGTGTCGATCAATTTCGATGTGCTTCGTCCTGTCATGTTGAACAGGATTGTGAGCAATATTGATGGCTGACTTGTTGTCACAATATAGTTTCATAGGCTCTTCTCGTGGAATCTTCAGGTCTTCTAAAATTATCTTCAACTAGAGTAATTCACACATTCCTTGTGCCATAGCCCTGAATTCTGCCTCTGCACTTGACTGAGCCACTACATTTTGCTTCTTACTCCTCCAAGTGACTAAGTTTCCTCCTAAGAAGGTACAGTAACCAGAAGTGGACCGTCTATCTACTGGAGATCCTGCATAATCGGCATCTGTATATGCTTCAAGAGTCAGCCCTCCATTTCTTCTGAATAAAATTCCTTTTCCTGGATTGACTTTAGTGCAGAATTCGATGAGCAGCCTGCAGATGAACTTCTTTAGGATTATGCATAAACTGACTTATTACACTTACAACATATGCAATATCTGGTCGTGTATGTGCAAGATAAATGAGTTTTCCAACTAATCTTTGGAACATCTCCTTGTCTACACTTGCATTCTCGTTGGCTTCTCCAAGTTTATGATTGGGATCTATAGGCGTGGAAGCTGGTTTACATGCCATATTTCCTGTTTCTCTCAAAAGATCAACAACATACTTTTATTGAGAGATAAAGATGCCTTGTTTAGAATGCGCAACTTCAATTCCGAGAAAATACTTTAGTCTCCCCAAGTCTTTTATCTCAAATTCTCTGGCAAGGTAGTTTTTTAATGCTTCATTCTCCTTTTTATCATTCCCAGTAACGATTATGTCATCCACATAGACTAATAGTGCAGTAACTCCCCCTGAGGCTGTGTGTTTGATAAACATTGTGTGGTCACCTTGACTTTGCTTGTAACCTGTACTCAGCATTACCTTCGTAAACCTTCGAAACCATGCTCTCGGAGATTGTTTGAGACCGTATAGTGCTTTCTTCAACCGATAAACTTTGTCCCCTTTAATGCCTTCTCTAAAACCCGGTGGAATGTCCATGTATATCTCCTCTTCTAGATCACCATGGAGAAACGCATTTTTTACATCAAACTGTTGCAAATCCCAATTATAGTTAGCAACCAACGACAGTAACACCCTTACTGTATTCATTTTAGCTACTGGGGCAAAAGTCTCCTAATATCTACCCCATAAGTCTGTGTATATCCCTTGGCTACCAGGCGTGCTTTGTACCTTTTTAATGACCCATCAGATTTGTACTTAATTGTGAACACCCATTTACAACCTACTGTCTTCTTGTTTCTTGGTAGATCCACAACTTCCCATGTGTTATTTTTTTCTAATGCCTCTATTTCCACTCTCATGGCTTTTCTCCACTCCTTATTAGAAAGTGCCTCGGCTAGAGTATTAGGAATTGGAATGGTGTTAAGGTTGGCTAGAAAACTTTTATGGGATTTAGAGAATCTTTGGAATGATACATATTTGGCTAAAGGGTAAAATGGGCGTTTGGTACATTCTCTGGTTCCTTTTTTCAGTGCAATAGGTAGGTCATACTCATACTCAGACTGTGAAGGTGTAGGTTCGGGATCTAAGCATCCCTCAGTTCTAGGATTAGGAGTTGAATCTTGGACTTGCACAGGTTGAGGATCTGGATTTTTCCTCCTAGAGTAAACCTGCATATATCTCACATTATCATGCACATCATTTGTGGGGTTAACAATGTCCGAATTTGGTTCAATGGTCGGGTTGTTTGACTCTTGTTGAGACTCGGGAATGTGGGGCTCAGAGGAATGTGGCTCAGAGGGATGTGATTCTTGACGATTGAATGTCTGTGAGGAGGGTAATACATCTAGGCAGAGTAGATCCGAGGCCGTATCTTCCATTAATGAGGGCTCCCCCTGAAGATAAGGTTGAGTGAAAAAAGATTTTCCTTCCTCAAATGTGACATCGATGGAGGTGTAGAATTTTCTGATGGTTGGATGATAACATTTATAACCTTTCCAAGTTGGGGAATATCCCAAGAAGACACACCTAATTGCTCGTGGGTCTAATTTTCCCTTATTATGGACATGAACAAAGGCAGTGCAACCAAAAATTCTTTGTGTGAGATTATTTGAGGCTCAAATATCAGGGTAAAATTGAGAAAGGACTTGTATTGGGCTTCGGTTGTCAAGAACTTTAAATGATAGTCTATTTATTGTGTAGGCAGTAGTAAGGACAACTTCCCCCCAATATTGTTTTGGCACCTAATTTTGAAAGAGAAAGGCTCGGGTGGTTTGCAAAAGATGGCCATTTTTTCTCTCAGCTACCCCATTCTGTTGGGGAGTGTTAACATAGGAGGATTCATGCACAATGCCTTCTTTCTGAAAAAATGGGGACAAAGTCTGATTAAAATAATTTGTAGCATTATCAGATTGAAACCTTTTAATTCTCACACCAAACCGAGTTTGGACCATGTTATGAAAGTTGGGAAGAATCGTGCCCACATCAGATTTAGACTTAAGAAGAAAAATCCATGTGACCCTAGTGCAATCATCAATAAAGATGACAAACCATCTGGAACCAGTAATGTTGGGAATTTGAGAAGGACCCCATATATCCGAATGAATCAAATAAAAAGGAGTTGAAGATCTTTTATTGCTGATTGGGAAAGAACCCTTTTGTGCTTAGCAAGTTCACAAACATCAAAATGAAAGGTTTCAACATAAATTCCTTTAAACAAGGAAGGAGGCATTGTTTTTAAAATAGGAAATGAAGGATGACCAAAATGGAAATGATGACGCCAAATTAAATCTTTATTGGAGGTAGATAAGAATGACTCGTGTGTGACATGCATATCAGTGTGAGATGATTTGCTGGTTGCTTAAAGGTAGTAGAGTCCTTCTCTTTCCTTAGCAAGTCCAATCTTCTTCCCCGAAACCTGGTCCTGAAATACACAGTAAGAAGGGAAGAACACAACATTGCAGTTCACATTCTGGGTGAGTTTTGTTAGACAGTTTTTGTATGCCCTTAGCTTCAATCTGATTTGATGTACTTTTGTTATTTAGTGGAAATAAATAAAGTTCATGTTTGATTCATGTTGTTTGGTTTAATTCTGTGTAAAACCCTAAAACTGGACATTTATAGAGACTCGTGTTAGTTTTAAATGTTCACAGCCGTTGGATAAGTCTGGGGAGATTTATCCTGCCAAGGCTGATACTGGTGTGCCACCAAGTGTTGGGATGGCCTGTCTCAGCCACCAGGGTAAGACCCGAGGCACATGCAGTATGGGATTACTTGAATCCTTGAACCGGACCAGATTTCCAGTCTTGCCCTGGACCTTGGAGATAGATGGGCAAAACTGGAAAGTTACACCTGACCCCTAGACTCGATTATGACACTTCACTAGGTGTTGGATCAGGCTGCCTTTGATATGCCAATCAGTGAGATCCTTAGCGGGGATCAAAACCTGGGTATGTTGGGGCAATTTGAGAATTCATCTGAGTGGGTGATCATAGTGACAGAATCAGCCACTTTGTCGGACAGAGGGTAATGATCGGGAATGCACTCTCTCTGATGGAAACCAAACTGCCGGTAGTTGATTTCAATCGTTGGAATTTTGTTTTGCAAAATTAATATATTTATATATATATGTACGGTTTCAAATTGTTTGCAAATGGTTTTAATTCTCGGGATCCATGTGAGAGGAGAGTGCGGCACTGTTCCTTGCAGCCGAGGGAGAGGCCTTCTCTTGTCGGGCAGTGCTTGATCATTAATGGCTGAGAGGTTAAGTGTAAGACCATTGAGGATAATACCTGATGGGCTAATCTTGCACCTGCCCACAGTCCCTGGGTTTTTATAAGATGGCTTGGCCCAGGGACCACTTAATGTAAGTGTTGGGCCCATAGGGTCCATATGATGGACTCAAGGGGTTCATTGAGTTTTTCAGTGAATTCGGCTGGGCCTTGTATTAAAGGCTGGGCCGAACCCATGTGGCTGGTGTGTAGATCAATGCTTGGGTCCCATGCCATACAAAGAAGCCCAACTGGGCAGCAGATTGGAAAGTAATTAGACACTGAACACTTAATGGGCTAGAAGCCCATTTCGAGGTGGGCTGATATGATCACCCATCCTTGGGGCGAATCTGAGATTAATGTTAGTAAAAGGATTGGGCCTTTAGCCTTATCCACTCTTGGAGACCAAATTCAAATTAGATTTGAATCTGGTAACCTCCTGATAAGATCAGGAGTAAGCTAACTTTATCTGCAGATAGGATTAAGATTATCCCCTATCCAAATACTGATTTGGATTGGGATAACTCCTAATTAGGAGGTTTCTTAATCAAGAAGAAAGGAGGAGAAACCCTAACCAAGAAGGAGAGAAATACAACAGATTTCGAATCAAGAAAAATCGCAAGAAAGGTTCCTGCGATTTGAGATCAGATCTCATACTCCAGAAAAAAAAAAAGGCAGTTCAGCCTTTTCGCCTTTAGAGTTCTCCTCCTGCCGCCGCCATCTCCTTTGCAAGATTAGATATTTGCAGAAAGGAAAGTCAAGAAATCTGTTCTTGACATCAGTCTTGCAAGAAAGACTGAAATAGATTCAGTGTTTAGTGCTTCCAGAGGATACTTGCGAAGGATCCAGTGTGTAGGACGCACCCTGCTGGTTCTGTTCCATCCACAGCTGTGTCATATTCAGCAGGAACGGATCTCGGAGCATTCTTTGGGCGTGAACACCAACTTTGGGAGATAGTGCTTCTCCGGATCAGGTATATTCCTCCCATTTGTCTTTTGGTACAGATCTGGTTTGAGTATGGTTCAAGTAGGATCCTTGAATATTGTATTCTAAATTTAGGGAATATGATTCCCAGTTGGGAGAAGGTAGGAAAATTTTTGAAATTCGCCCACCCATTCCGCAACCATTATGGCGTCCATTAGATGGATCCTACCCTTCTTTCAAGTTCATGTATAGAGATAAGGCTAGTGGATAGCTTAGGAACATGAAACACATTTTTAAGTAATAAGGATGGAGTAATTTGAATATTCCCAATCCTTGCCACTGTGGTGAAAGAACCATCAGCAACAAAAATTTTTCTATTAGTAGGACAGGGTGTATAGGTGAGAAAATGTAGTGAAGAGGGTGCCATGTGGTCAGTAGCTCCAGAATCAAGAATCCATGGAAAACCACTAGCCGAGGCATGTAATCCTAGAGATAAAGACTCACCTGAGAGAGCAAGAGAGGTAGAACCACTTCCTGGTTTCAAGGATTTCAAGAAGCACCTTAGCCTTTAAATTTCTTCTTCATTAAATGGTCCCTGACTTGAGTGTTCTTGCTGCGGGGTTGTAGAGACATTATGGTCCTGTTGAACTCCTTTTGAAACTCCTCGATTTCCCCATTCCTTACTGGATGTGGGAGGTTTCCCATGAAGTTTCCAGCACCGATCTTTCGTGTGTCTGGGCTTCTTGCAATAGGTGCACCAGAGGTTATCATTAGAGTCACGGGTGGTTGTGTAACGAGCCAAGTTATGATTTTTCTCACCCTTTGAACCACTGTAACTTCCTCCCCTTGCCACCATGGCTGAGCCTTCGGGATCTTTAGGCTCAAGCATGATTCCATGGCGGCTTTCCTCAGCTCTGACAAGGGCTATGACTTCATTCAATGGAGGCACTTCTTCTTTGCCAAGAATTTGTATTCGGACCTGATCAAATTCAGCATTCGGTCCGACCAAAAAATCATACACCCTATCTCTTTCAATAAAATTCTTCAAGATCACAACATCATCTGCGCACTTTGTCTCAAGAACCCGATAATGATCAAGCTCGTGCCATAAATTTTGCAGCAAATTTGCATACTCTGTAACACTCCTGCTCCCTTGTTTGGCCGCCACAGTCTTCACTTTGACCTCATAGACACGAGCAGCGTCATGGGCTTTGGAATAGGTTTGTCGGATGACATCCCAAATAGCCTTTGCAGAGGGAAGAAACATACAAGTATCACTGATCTCGAGTGTCATTGAACTCCACAACCATGACATAATCATGGAATCCTCTTCGTCCCAAGCATCAAAATTTGGCTTGCCCAACCTTGGTCCTGTTCCAAGGAGGTGACTAATTTTTCCTTTTCCCTTCAAATAGGTACGCACTAGTTGTGACCACTTCAAGTAATTTTGGCCATTCGGTCTATATGTTGCCTGAATATTCTGCAAATCACCAGTGTGAGGATGAGAATTTGTTGCTCCTTCATCGGTTTGGACGGGAGCACTTGTTGCAGTCATGTCGGACATTGTTAATGGAGGAAAAATAAGGCCAGTAGGAAAGGAGAATATAGGAACACTTCTGGTTACAGATCAACACTGAAGGTCAGAAGAGAAAAACACAAAAAACTGTCAATGAAGGCCGAAAAAATCTCAAGGTTGACAAACCTAGAGCTCTGATACCATGTTTTGGAATGGTAGAATACTGATATTTTTCATTCTATTGCCAATGGGCATATTTATACAAAGCTGCTGCAATAAATAGAAAGAGAAAAATAGAAAGAAAAGAAAATAAAAAGAAGAAAAAATAGAAAGAAGAGAATAGAAAGAAAGAAATAGAAAGATAAAACTTTCTAAATCAATCCTTCCACAATCCTAGGAATATATACAATTCTATTTTCAAATCTAAACTAGTAACCCCACGTTTTCCAACACTAACCAATGTTTATGGCCCTAATTCCTATAGAGAGAGGAATGAGGTGTGGGAGGAACTATATGCAATCAAGGGGTTATGGGATGGTCCTTGGTGCCTGGGCGGGGATTTTAACATCATTAGATTCTCTGATGAAACCAGTAATCCCTAACAGGTAATCTCAACAAGCATGAGGAAATTTAATGGTTTTATTGAAGATTGTGAACTGAAGGAAATACCTCTGTTGCAAGCTAGTTACACTTGGTCCAACCTTCAGGAAACCCCTTTGTGCTCGAAGTTGGATAGATTTCTTTTTAACCTTGCCTGGGAGAATAGTTTGGAAAACTTGGTTGCTAGGGCATTACCAGGGTCACCTCCGATCACTGTCCTATCCAAATAGGAACTGAGTCTTTTCCTATAGGACCCAAACCTTTTAGATTCGAAAATATGTGGCTTACCCATCCAGATTTTGTGAAAAAAGTGAGGGAGTGGTGGGGTGAGGAGGAGAGGGGGATAAGATGGAAGGGGATCAAGTTTCTTAAGAAACTAAAAAGGTTGAGAGCCAAAATAAAAGAGTGGAATAGAGATCAGTTTGGTAAAATTGAGGAGCAAAAATTGGGCCTAATCTCTCGAATAGAGAATTTGGATGTAAAGGAATCTCACAATGGGATGACCGAGGAGGACAGAGTGTTAAGGAGACAATTAAAAAAGGAGTTGGAAGAAGTGTTATTGAGGGAAGAAATCAGTTGGAGACAAAAATCTAGACACAAGTGGATTAAGGAAGGCGATGGGAACATTAGATTCTTCCATGATTTGGCAAATGGCAGACGAAGAAAGAATTTTGTGACCAAGCTAGGGATAAGAGAGGAGGCGATTACCAACCAGGATGACATCGCCAGAAAATTTGTGGACCACTTCAAATCGATTTATAGAAGGCCTTTGAGTGAGAGAACAGTCATGGAAAGGGTGGATTGGCCAAGAATTGATGAAGGGTTGGCAAGGTGGCTGGAAAGGGATTTCGAGGAAGAAGAGATTAGGAAAGTTGTCTTTCTAATGGATAGATCCAAGGCTCCGGGTCCAGATGGCTTTACAATGGGTTTTTATCAAGACTGTTGGGAGGTGTTGAAAGAGGATCTAGCTGAAGTCTTTAAGGAATTTGCAGACAATCACACTATAAGCCCTGGAATTAATGCAACCTTTTTGGCTTTGATACCTAAGAAGAATGATGCCAACCACCCAAAAGATTTTAGGCCTATTAGTCTGGTGACAAGCATCTATAAAATTCTGGCTTAAGTGCTCTCGTTGAGGATCAAAACAATCCTCCCTACCATCATTAGTGAAACTCAGGGGGCTTTCATTCAAGGGCGACAAATAACAGATCAGATCTTAATTGCGAACTAGTGTGTGGAGGAAATGAAAAGGTCTAGTAGGAAGGGATTCATTTGTAAATTGGATCTTGAAAAGGCCTATGATTTGGTGGACTGGGAGTTTCTATTAGAGGTTATGCGAAATGGTGGATTTGGGGACAAGTGGTGTAGTTGGATCTTTGGGTGTATCAGTACTTGTCACTACTCTATTCTGGTAAATGGTACGGTGAGGGATTTTTTTCCAGCTTGCAGGGGTGTCAGGCAAGGGGATTCACTTTCACCCTTCCTTTTTACCTTAGTAGCTGATGTGATTAGTAGGATTATTACCAAGGCTGACAACGAAGATGCCATTAGGGGTTGGAGAATAGGGACACACACCAAGTCGCCGTCACCCACCTTCAGTTTGCAGACGACCTAATGATTTTTTGTGAAGGAGGTCTTAGTGAAAAGGCAACAAACCTAGAGGAGCTAATAAAAGGATTTGAAAGTGTCTCTAATATGAGAATAAATCTGGAAAAGAGTTGCGTAGCAAGTATAAATTTGGAGGTAGGGGAGGTCGAGGCTATTGCGGAGTGTCTTGAGTGTTCCACCTCTGCTTGGCCTATGTCATATTTAGGGCTTCCTTTAGGGGCAAATCCTAGGGAGAGTAGATTTTGGACCCCAGTGTTAGAAAAGTTTGAGAAGAGATTAGTCTCATGGAAGAGGAACTATATATCTTTAGGAGGAAGAATTACCCTAATAAGAGCTACCTTGGCTAACTTACCTACCTATTATTTGTTTGTCTTTAGGATACCAGTTAGGGAAGCTAGGAAGCTGGAGAAGTTGATGAGAGACTTCTTACGGGAGCCGGGACAAGAGAGAAAGGATTACTTGGTTAATTGGGAAATTATCTGCAGAAGTAAAGAAGATGGGGGTTTGGGAATTGGGAGGGTAACTAGAAAAAATCAAGCTCTATTAGGGAAATGGTTGTGGAGATGGCCTTTGGAAAGAGAGAGATTGTGGCATGAGGTGGTGGGAAGCATTCATGGGACGTCAGAGAATGGATGGGATGCTGGTGTATCGAGGCAAGCTAACCTAGCAGCACCTTGGAAGGCTATTCACAACACCCTTCCTCAATTCCTCAATTTTATCAGGTATGAAGTATGTTCTGGCAACTCTATCCTTTTTTGGGAGGATATTTGGGTAGGAGACTCACCGTTAAAGGTTTTGTTCCCTTCACTTTTTTCTATTTCTTTGTACAAAAAAGAGGTGGTCTCAAAATTTGTCTCACCTTTGGGAACACCCTTAGATCCTACTTGGGATTTTGGGTTTTGTAGAGGACTTAGGGATGCTGAAATTGAGTCTCTTTCTTTGTTGCTTGGGTGTCTTAATCAGGTTTGTTTGGATCCCTCCAAGCCAGATAAGAGGGTTTGGACTCCTAGACCCAATGGAACTTTCACTTGTGCTTCTTTTTTCAAGTCCATCTCTCAACTTCCTACTCACCAACCCTTTTCGTCAAAAGAAATTTGGTGTAAGCCAAATCTTCCAAAAATTATGGCTTTTTGTTGGGAAGTTTTCCATGGGAAAGTAAACACCTTATACAACCTACAAAAGAGAAGACCTTTTCTCTGTATTTCTCCTAATTGGTGTATCCTCTGTAGAGCTTACAGTGAGGATTGTTACCATCTATTAGTATCTTGTCCCTTTTCTGCAGACCTCTGGGCTTGGCTACTTTCATTGTTTGGGGGTAGTTGGAGTCTACCAGCAGAAGTTCACATGCTCTTCAACCATTCTACCTTTTTTTGGCCTACAAAAATAGGGAGAATTATGTGGAGATGTGCTCGTGCTGCCTTGACTTGGACTCTTTGGGAAGAAAGGAATCTTAGAATTTTTCAAGATAAGGAAAGGAACAGCCAAGATTTGAAAGACTGTGTGCTAAACAGGGCAATACATTGGCTGAAGACCTTGGAAATCTTTCATCAATTCTCCTTTAATGACATTTGGAGAAATTGGTCAGTAGTAGCAAGGTGTTCATCTTTAAAGGCCAAATCAATTACAAGCTGGTCTCCTCCATGCGAAGGCTCAATTAAGTTGAACTTTGACGGAAGCAACATGGGTAATCTAGGATTATCTGGAGTGGGGGGTGCTTTGAGAAATGAGAAGGGAGAGATTTTGTTGCTCTACTCAGGTCCTTTGGGAATTGGGAATTCCATCAAGGCAGAACTTTTAGCTGCTGTTCAAGGGGTCTAATTTGCAAACCAGCTGGGGGTACAACACCTAATAATCGAGGGGGATTCCAAAGTGGTGGTGGGTTGGTTGAAAAATTCTGAAGAGGCTATGTGGCGATACAAGAATGAAATGAAGAAATTTAGTTAGTTGACAAGGAATATGTTGGTCACTGTACAGTGGGTGGGGAGATCAGCAAATACCTTGTCAGATGTGTTAACTAAGCAAGGGGTAAATAGGGAAGAATTATTTTTGGCTCAGTTGTGATTCTTGTTTTTCTTTCCTAGTTTATACTTATAAGTTTCAAGGAGGGGCTGCAGCTCGTGCCTCTCGTTGGGATGATGTATGAATTCACTCTAATTTGCTTCTGAATAAATAAACTTATTATTATTCATAAAAAAAAAGTGTACTAAATCATCCTTGTAATCAAATTAAACTTGTAATGTTTTTTCACATATTATTATAATCAAAGTTTCATTGATAAAAAATATTAAATCATCCTTTTCATAGTTTTTATTACTTTACTACAATTCTCATTACATCTGTACCATTTTCCTACATTTACCATGCACAAAAGGAAGATATACAGATACATTGGTAGAAATACTGTTTCTACTCATTTCTGATTCCATATACTACCTTTAATTGTTAGATGGATGAATGTAAAAACAAGGCCAGGGTTAGTCATAAAACGGAACCTAGGAGTAGCTCCAGTTGGTGATAACATGAGAGAAAGTAGATTGAGATGGTTTGATCATGTGCATAAAAGACCATCTACAGTACCTGTTAGAAAAAATGATCCATTACAAATTGAAGGGGCTATAAGAGATAGGGGCAAACTGAAAGGGGCTTAGAGTGGAAGTAATAAGAAATGATTTTAGTGCCCATAATTTAACAATGGATAAGGCACTGAACAGAATGGAATGGTTAAACAGGATTCATGTAACTGACCCCCATATAGATGGGACAAGGCTTAGATGATGATGACGATGATGATAACATTCAATTGTATATATTTATTGACTCACTATTTCTGATGAATATTGAACATTTCAATTGTATAATTTTCTCATTTTTCTTCCATTTTCTCTTAAAATGAACTAATCTGTTACAAAACCATAAGTAGCTCCTTACTTGCTAGTAATATGCAAAATCTGCTGCTGCAGTAAAATTTTGGTCAAAGTTTTCTTTATTCTACTTGAGGCCTGTTTTGTTACAATACGCTGCAGATATTGATATTCTGATGTTTCTTGATTGTAGGAAAATTTAATCTGGGTAATCTGTATGAGAAGATTGGCTTCAATAAGGAGATCATTTCAAGAGGAAAATATGCTGAGCTCAATGCAGCTGAACAACGCCCTTTCAGGTAGGTAGCTTCTATTGCTTTGTTAGCCACGGAGATGCATAGGTAATAGGTATTTAAAGAAATTGGCATGCAAACTTGACAATTCAAAATTGCATGGCTCCTATGTTCAAACTATTTTGTCAGCATCATGTATGAATACTGGAATCCTATTTGAGTATTTCTTTCTGCATGACTACATTAACAGTTCTAAACAGGATAGAGACCCTTAATTTTTGAGACATGTATGATCATTATTTTCTTCATTGTTTATTTTCTTATTTGGTCCAACTATTGATTGGGAAGCAAAATTTTACTCACAGACCAGATGAGGCAGAACTTTTTGCCAAATCTGCACAGAATGCATATAAACAGTTTCGAGACAAAGCAGCCTTTTCAAGATCAATGGATGTATGCTAGCCATCTTTATCTTGAAAATCCTCTTTTTTCCTTTCTTAGCCATCATTCGGTGAAAGTCTCAATCTTTGGTTAACCAGGTAGATCAGATGGAGGATGTTGCTCAAGGGAGGGTATGGACTGGCAATGATGCAGCTTCCCGAGGTTTGGTTGATGCTATAGGTGGTCTCTCTCGAGCTGTTGCTATTGCGAAACAGAAGGCTAACATACCCCAAGATAGACAGGTTGGTTGCTGACAAATTTTTTAACCAATCTGCAGTAAAAAAAAAATTATTAGTGCAAAAGGAAGGTGTCAAGAGAGATGTAGAAAGAGAGCGATGAAAAACAAAAGGAAATTGGGAGGCATTGTCTTCAGAATACATAATTGACTCTATTCTTTGCAAAAACATGGGTTGCATTTTTACTTAAAATCCTAGAGAAACTGAAGTTCAAGCAAGAGGATAGGTCAAGGATATCATGGGGGGGAAGACTCAGGCCATCTCATCAAGGAAGGGAATTTGGGGCTACTCTCAAATATCAATGTCCCTCTCATAGTATGTTAAAGATATGGTTTTCAGTTCAGCCTCTTTGGTAGAGAATGTCCTTTTCGTGAGGATATCTCCACTCCACTTATCTGTTTCTGTGCAAGGTTGTTTGTGATTCCAAGATTCCTTTCCATTCCTGTCTGGAACTTCTTGAAATTTGATCTCCTTTGTAAAGACCTGATAGAGAGAAAGCTTGTTCAGTAAACTATCTTGGAGCAATTAACACATCCTTTTTTTTCCTTTTTGTAGACCTTCATCTTTTCTTCCTGCTGTTGTTCAAGAGTTAGGATCTTTGAACTTTGTAGCACTTTCTTCTCCTAAATCCTTTCCTTACATACATCCTCTTCCCCCCCCACCCCCACAAAAAAAAAAAAAAAGAACTGTAGCCTTGCAGCTATCTATGGATTCAGGAGGTTGCTGAGATTTTCCTTATTCGGACATTCACCTGCTTTTTGTCCCTGTTTTTGAACAAGTATGATTGTGATAACTACTACTGGAATATCTGCCATATAGAAAACAACATATCTCCCTTTATTACTACCCATCTCTCTTTATCATACCATAACTCTCAAGGGTGAGTTGTAGTACCCAAAAATCTGGCAAGGACACTTACTGAAATCAAATATATTTGGTTAATGTTTTATTTATCCTCTTTCGAAATCACTAATGTGTTTTTTTTTATCAGAATGATGAAGGGAATGATAGAATATTGCCGGTATGAAAGACCCCCATTTCTTTTGAAATATACCACGTACCCTTGACTACAAATGATGTTTACCATTGATCAAAAGTCAAATAACTATTTTAGTCGGTTTTGATTATTTGTCATGGATAAATGCCATTCAAATTAATTTTCCGTTGAAGTTAATGGGTGCACAGTATGCCCTATTATGCCACCATCTGTATGCTGTCTTCATAATGCCTTTTCTTCTCCCCCTCTAATATGTTCTTATGGGGTCCCAGGTCTCACTAGTTGAGCTGTCAAGACCATCACCTACCTTGCCAGAGATCTTAAGTGGCATTGGCAATTCCATAATTGGTGTGGACAGGACCGTTAAAGAATTGTTGCAAGACTTGACTTTTTCTGATGGAGTTCAAGCAAGAATGGATGGAATCATGTTCGAGAGACTGGAGGGAACTTTCAACACCAACCCTATCTTCACACTGATGAAAGACTATCTAAGCTCCCTTTGACACGAACTGACCTTTCAATCATTTTATTTTTCTTTGCTGATGGCAATTCAAGGATTTGAAGGAGAAATGGAGATTTCCTTGTGGCATCGAATGATCAGATGAGTCAATTTGAGGGTGGGTTTACCCACTTTGAGATGCATAGGACAACATAAGTAGGAAACAGGTTCTATCTATTTCAGTTTTTGTTCCGTATAAAAATCCCTAATCTATTTACATATATTGGGAAAATAAATGATTTATGCATGTTGTATACAAATCCTTGAAAAATACTCTGTATACATACTGGCCAAAGAAAGGAAATGAGCCAGTTGCTTTTTTAGATGTATTCTTTCTGCAAAGTGTGGATTCGATAAATTTATATATCAAATCGGCATCTCTCTCTCTCTCTCTCTCTCTCTCTCTCTCTCTCTCAGACACACACACAGAGACGGAACCCTGTATTATCAAAGGTAACAAGTTGCCAATCGGGTTGTTTAAAGAAGAATAAACATCTAGTTTCAAGTTTCCACTAGATTCTGCAAAGGATTAATCTAACAACGGTATGACTGTAGGATGGAAAACCCAACCAGTTAATCACGGTTCAAATGTTCAACTGCTCATAAAGGCTAGTATATTACATCATTTGCTTTAATTAGAAACTCCCATGGAAAATATTACCCAGTCGGTGATACATCTATATGCATTAATGATTTACAACAACTGCATCCCCTGCAGACAACCATCAACCTAAACTGTCACAGGTTATTGAACTTAATGCCTAGTAATTTGGTCCATGGTGATGCTTCGATCCCATATTGATTTTGCAAACGGGGCACGATGCTCCATGATCTCGACCATGTGTCAGAAAATAGCTTATTTTCCCTTTTTGTTGCTTCAACAAAACTGTTTCTAATTAATTGCCATTGTCTCATTCGAGATTCCAGAACGTCCTTGTTTAAAAGCAGGGATCTTAACTGAAGGTAGCAGATGACCACTCCGCCAGAAATAATCCTGGACCAAACCCAATTTGTTCCAACCAAGGTTAGGTTCAATCCTTTACACAAAGTTGTAATCACTACCATACAGAAATAAAAGCATGAAAGATGATTTTAGAACTGATATGAACTCTTTAGCTATAACATAACATACTAATTTAGTTTTAATTCCTTTTCAATGGTTTTGAGTTTTTAAGCAAGCAAACACTCAACATCAAAAGCCACGTACAGCAGAGAAACCAAAAATGATCTACTGCTGCTTTTCTGCTTATGGTGTAATGAGTTCCCATTTTTTACCTATTAACCAAAAATCCTTTTTCCAGTATTTCAAGATATTTGGTGCTGCAAGCAAGCCTGCAACTATCTTAAACCTCTCTTCATTTTATTTGTTAGATTAAGTACTCTCGTAGTCTCGTTGGTTAAATTAAAATTTCTATTTCAGTCGACTCTTAAAAAATTGAGTTTCCTCCTTCACTGCTTCACCCTATTCCCAATTCTACATTATTCTCTCTTGTAATATGCACATCCACAAACTAGAAGCTCAGGGCCCATTGACTCTTCATAAAAAAGAGGAAGCATCATCAAAGATACGAAATTCCGCACATAAAATTGAAATTGCCACAAAATACAATTAACTGGTTAATATGGAGTTCTAAGAAAGAAAAGTTTATCAAAACAGACGAATCTCCTAAAACAACGTCCATATCAGATTGAAGAGATAGTATTCCACAATCTCTCCAAGTCAGAGATTCTCACTGAGAACGGAACGAGATAAGGAAAGTGCAACTAAACAAGAGAAAAATCATGAAAACACCTAAAATCGACGGGAACCCATTAAAACTCACACATTATCAAAGAAGAAAAACATCTTTGCCTTTATTTTAATCATAATCTAGCTAATTTGGCTTAATAAATCTTACACGAGTAATGACTACCCAAATGAATAATTTCTAAAGAGAATACCTACTCCAAGTTAAGAGACATCCTTGGCTTTATGTAGAAAAACAGCAGAGCAGAGAACTGAAGCAATGAATACAAAGATTCCCAAACCAATAATCAAAGAGATCCCTGCCAAAACTATATCCATCAAGCACTGTACAGGAAGATCCATCGTATTCTCTTGCCTTTCTATGGTTTCCCGGTAAAAGAAAACAAGGAGATCCCAACTGGGTTTCTCTTCACTTGCACCTCAACGCCTTATATAGGATGAGAATCTGATGAATGTGTTGCAGACTTCAGAAGAGAAGAACCCAAGAGAAATTAGTTAGGAAACAGATGGATGGATTGGCAGACCACGGTTATACACGCGGAAACAATTTTGGCCGTTAAACCCGTTATTCTTGGAGGCTGGTGGAAGGAGATTACTAAACTTAGGCCCACATGAACTAGTTTCTTCATTTTGCAGTATTGGACCCGAAATTGCAATGCCCAATCGGCGAAGGGATGTTTGGAACCGTGGCCGTTTTTCGAAAAAACGGTGCTTCGACTGTAGGGGCTCGCTGCCTAGTTCGATTAGTTCCGTATCCTTTTCCCGACAGGCCGGGTTCCTGTAACAATACTACCATTTCTAAAGTCAGTGTTCCTTCACATCCTCGTAGGTTCTCGAAGTCCCTCATTGGCCTCAACCCTAGGCTTTTACGTGCTCCCCCTTCACCCCGTAAGCCAAGGGAATGACTCATCTTAGTAGAGAGGGAAGACAAGGCTCTATACTCCACCCGCTATTTCATATCCTTGGCTAGCTGCGTAAAAGTTTCATTTCATGGCTTATAGGCTGGGCCCACCTTGGATCCATATAGACGTTTTAACAAATACTCATGTATCTCATTGTTTATCGGGATCTTATTGGCATTTCATACATCGGTGATCCGTTTCCCCCAACAATTGATTAATGTGTATCCTATATCGTGCTTACCTGTCAGCATATACATGAAAAATGGTGATAAAAATTACCTTACGAAACAGCATAGTATTGCTCACTGCCTACATGGCAGAAGCATTTTTTTGTGAAAAACAGGTCTTAGAAGCATGAGTGCTTTTTTCTTGAAAATAAGTTCCAAAAAATGCCCACGCTTCCAAACACCATGGAGATCAACAATGTGCAATCATGGATCATGAATGGGTTGGCTAGCTCGCTCCATGGGATTCTGAGTTCTGAGCCTTTGGCCAAATCAGGTTTGAAGCCATGATCACCCAGAACTCAGTAATACTGGTTCATGTTAAATGACTAGCTTTGTTAAAAATTAACCTCACCAAATGATTGCACAGACAAGGAAATGTTTTTGTTTTACTTTTCACCTTATTTTGATTGTTTGCAGTGCAGATGAAAAAAAAAAAACTGAAGCAAGAGAGTAAAACCCAGAACAGAATTAAACAAGAAGTTGCACTCTTCTCATTTGTTTATTCACACGAACAAATTGCACTTAGGTTGGACCAAGTGGGGATGGTTCATCAATGCCAACACACAAAACCAGCCTGGCATTTGGTAGGTTGGCCCAGAAAATGGGGAGCAATATGTTTTGAAGCAAGCATCTTAAGGATCATGAAAAGTGTCCATGCATTGGGATTTGGGATGCCAAAAGTGCTGGAGACCAGTTGAGTCATGAGTGTGAGGGGCCCCAACTAATGAATGAATGGGCTTGGGATGACACAACTGGGCGTTGGCCTGTGGATATTGGCCCTCTCGAGTCTCGACAACGTTTCATTTCCTTCCAGGCTTCCATACAAAATTTATGTAGCCCAGCCAGATCCCCAGGAAGCTACAATGTGGAGTCAGGATCTTCTGCACTTCTTGAGTTTTTCCTTCACTTTTTCATTCAGCTTGTGACAGTACTGGCCCATTACCGAATACATGTCACAGACTGAATGGAAGTGCAGGGAAAAAAGTGCAGCCAATCCGACTCAAGAATGGGTGTGTTGACAAAGCTGAGTTGAAGTATTTCCTTTTCCTATTGATCTATGTTTTACGGTCTCCTTCAGTCCGAACTTGAACCTAAATTGATTTAGGCTATTTGTGGTGGTCATTTGTTTGGGAGTCATTTTGCTAGGTCACATGCTAGCTTCTGATAGTGAAATTTAAAGTCTGGGCATGGTAGATCAACCAGAACTACTTTCATCATCTCAAAAGAATCATTTGGTGTTCAAATTACTGTATAAAGTTGAATTATATCCAAATGCTGCAGCTTTTTTTTTTCAGCCTAGGAGCTTGATCATTTTGATAGAAAAAGGAACAACCTTAATCATTCGATCAAGAGTGGTATTGGCATCCAATGCTTTATTTTCTCACAAATGATGACTGTATGGACCCATATTTCTACTATGTCAAACCTTTGAATAACTAAAATTTCTAATTTCTGTATATTATTTTTAGCCTTGAAAAACAACTTGAAATTACATATATGAATATACATAATTTCTTTTCTTATTCTATCTGAAAATGGTCAAATGCACCAAAGTTTCAGATAAATTTCAAAAGATTTGGTATAAAAAATTTCAACCCAAATATGATGGATTTGGTATAAAAACTTTGTAACTTTTTTATCATCCTCAATTTCCTTCTTATTTATCAACCGACTTCCTTGTTTTTTACTTTGTTCTGGGATTCAACCTCGTAGTGTTTGTGAAGAGATCCGGGTGGAGAGGTTAAGTGCAGTTAAGCTTTCTGAAATCACCCATCATCGCTCGTGTATATATACACTGAAAATGAAGGTGATTTAGAAAATCTGCAAGAACAAACGATCATACTGAACTGCACCATTGGCATAAATTTCCTTGTTAAAACATAAGTGAGAAACAGAAAGTTGAGGGAAAGAATTAAAGAATTCTTCAACAGAAAGTTGAGGGAAAGCATTAAAGAATTCTTCAAGGGTTTGGATAGTGGTGTTAGCTAGAGGCAAAGTCTTCAAAATATATTACATCAACATAAGAGATACAATATGTAAGAGATAAGAGAGAGAGAGAGAGAGAGAGAGAGAAAAGAAGAAGAAGAAGAAGAAGAAGAAGAAGAAGAAGAAGAAGAAGAAGAAGAAGGGCTGCATTTGGCATTTCTTATTTTAAAGACTTATCTCCTTTTTGCTTTTGCTGTTAAAATTTCAGTGTTCATAGGGGCATTTTAACTGCAAAAAGGAGGTAAGTCCTTAAAATAAGGAGTACCAAATGCAGCAGCAGAAGAAGAAAATTAAGGAAAATGAACGGCATACATCAAGGACTCTTGATATCTTGGGTGTAGATATAGTCCGTATGATCATCAGCTTCCATCAACATCCTCCTCTCACACTCTTTGTCCTCCATACTTACGCATTCAGCATATTTGATGCTTGTTTCCTGCTCACATAGAAGGAAAATAAGAAACGCAAGATAACGCAGTTCAATAGAGAGAGAGAGAGAAAGAGAGCTTACTAGTGATGAGGTAACAGGAATTGTAGATGATGAAGGGACTCGTGGGTCAGACTCCGACGAGGTGGTAGTAGTCTTGCTGGCAGAGGTCAGGGGTGGTCTGGCGGTAGTAGCTACAGAAGCCAGCACAAGAGCCAAAAGGAGGGCGACGAGGACCTCTGTAGTTTTCATTGCCGGAAAGTTTGGCTTTTGAGAGAAACCAGGGAGGTGGCCCGTGGCCGGTAGCTGTGGATGAATGTATTTGAGAAGGGAAAGTGAGAAGGGGGACTACGAGTAAGCAATGAATGACGACTGGACTAATGAAAGAAACAAAGAAACCATTACACAGAGACGGAGAGACGAGCGCTTTGAATGTTTTATAGAGAAATGGGCGGTGGCGATTCAGTCGAGCAGAGAGAGAGAGAGAAGTTATGGATTACTGGCTTCGGGATATTAAAAGAAAAGGTCAAATGACCTGTATTATTCAGTATCATCACCCATTTATGATTCATGGATTGTTAAAAAGTCTACCTTTCTTCATCGGGATGGGAACCCCATAGGGTTGGTTTGGTCATGAGTCAGGTATGAACCACCAATTTTGGATGGCCGAGACGGGTCATCATGTAAAAATCCGGGTCAACCTTTCTCCTTTGTAGATAGATTGGACCAAGAATGTGGAACAATGAGTTTGACTTTACTAGTCGATGGATTTCCAGATCATTCTTGCTCCCTTTGTTGACATTTTTTGAGCATTGTTTCTGTTTATCCTAGAGAAATGGAGAGTTGTGAATCCCAACACCATGCAATAGAATCATAGATGTTCAGGTTCAAAGTTCAGACAACGGTTTATGCCGGTTCAATGGTGTTTGATTGGATATATATAAAAGGATTAATTTAGATGGTGCATTCATGCATTCATAATTTGTCATTGAGCCAAGTGTAGAAACCACGACCACAGTGTTATGTCTGAATTATAATAAGTGATGAACATTTAAAGATCTCCGATATGATGTTGCATGGAGAAGCTATCGAGGTTCTTTGACTGCCACCTTACAATATTTTTACATTGGCCTAGTAGCTGCATCCATTGTTTATTCTTTTAGAGTTTAGACTTGCTTGGGAAGAAGCTCCATTTCAGAACCAAAGAACAGAGATAATTCAAAAGAAAGGGATGGAAATTAGAGGGATGTCAATAGAGAATGTTTGGAATGAAGTGGGCTTAACCCAAACCTACTCAGTACTCACCCAAGTTGAGAAGAAACCTAATTGACCCAACTGAGAAGCCATTTTTCAAATTTGTAGTGCATGATATACAACTGAGTACATCAGTGGTTAAAGAATTGTGTTGGGCTGGACTAGATTGGGTCCCTTCACCTTGACTTCAGCTTAGCCCAAAGCTTATGTGTGTGGGTGGGGGGGGGGGGGGGGGGGGGGGGGCTGAAAAGCTAGTAGGATATAAAATTTGTTTGTCATCTTCATTGAAAGGAAGAAATAGAAGATGGTTGAATTGTTTGTCAAGGAAGAAGAAACGCGTTGCCCAATTGAGGAAGAAAGAAGAAGATTGATTAATGATCAAGATATTCTAATTAACAAAATTAAACAGGTTTTAATTAATCAATGCTGGTCACTGTCATCTGACTACATTTATTTGCTAGCATGTTTGGGGCCATTATGATGTAAGGTAATTAGACAGATTAGACAAGTTGACGTTGAACCAAATATACTAATCACAATCAATCAAATACTAATTCAATCACAACAATATAACTGCTTTATTAACGGTATCAACTTGGACATTTATGTATGACGTGCTTATCTCACTTGATCTAGCCAACCAAACTAGGGTAGCTAGAGGGAATTGCATATGGATCCGATCCAAAAAAGTCCATATTCACATCTGAATGAGAAAAACGGATTCATTAGGGTTTGATTTCTGGGTTGGGAGCAGGTCAAATTCTAGATCAACCTCTATCTATTTCATGCTCTAAACATAAGGGTCAAAATCTAGATCCACTTTACTTGTTCCTCAATGTACAAAACATTTGATTAAGCTAAACTGTCACCCCTCCCCTTGGTCCCAGGGTTGGCTGATTCAAACTACTCAAGTATAACCTAACTGGTCTGATCTCCAATCTTGCTCCTTGGACTTATGCTGTTATCTTAGTGCTAGTAAGCAAAAACCAGATCCACTGTCTAATGGGTAATGGGTACTTGGTTATATACCCGATGAACCTGTCTCAGCTCCTCAACCACAAGAGTTTGAATCCTCGACCCAATTATGAATCCAACATATAACACTGCCTAGCTTAAGTCCATGAATAATGAGAACCATAAAAAATTCCACTTTTTCTAATGATATTTAGATTTTAGTGTCAGTAGACTTATGATTCGAAAATGTATAAAGAAAATCACTTATAAAGTTATAATACCTAAAGGAAAAGTAATCGGTTATAAGTTGAAGGGGCAGAAGAGGCTAGGGACCAAGAAGGGCATGACTGGAAATAGCAAAAAAATATTTAAACATTTTTAAATTAACATTAAATAAAAGGGATGAGTGAGATAGTGGGCCTTAGGCCTGAAATGTAAGCCCAGGTCTGGGAAACTTTGGGCCTGTCACTAAATAATTTTATAAAATATGTATAACACATGCTATAATATTTTATATTATAGGTCCAAGTCTTAAGGTTATGTTTGGTTTGAAGAAAAAAAGTAAAGAAAGGTAAGGAAATTGGTTTCTTTATCTCTCTCTTCCTTTCCCTACATTAAAACATAGCCTAAAGTCCCGACAATGACTAGTGTTATCGGGGTTACTTTGCCTTCGGTTTATTGGTTGTGATGCAAATAATAAAAATTAAATAATAACCACCCCTATCACATTCGGTTTGATTAGATCCGGAAGTGATGCGTATAATAGGGTCCACCCATATAGGAACATATGAAATTATGAACCAAATCGAACCCGACCCCATTGACACAACTACCGTGATACAGAGGTGTCCAATAAATATCAGGTGGGATACGCCCCAGAGTGAGTACATGAAGGAGAGGACTCCTTTGACGTCAGATTATAATCAACCTCACGACGCTGTTTCCACTTATATCCAATCTACATCAATCCAACGGTGAATTCCAATGGGTGTAAGAAATCGAATTGATTAAATGATTAAATCCACAATATTCAATGAAGTCAGGACTTGGCAATGCAGCCGTTCCGTTCCCTACTTGCCTGTCGCCAGCCCACCCGGCCGTGGCTTAATGTGTGATCATAATCCAACTAAAATTCATCCCTTTTATATATGTGAAAAAAGGAACGCGTAAGGTATATCACCACCGACAGGATCAAGATCAGAGGCTATAATTCCGTGTGTCATCGATATGTTTTACCTTCCCCCTCCATCATCAAATACCATTAGATTGGAATTTTCATTTATCTGGAGACATAACATTCTAATCCAACCGTAATAATCATAGATCCTATGGTATACAGATTAGAATCTTACTACCATAAAGCTTCGATTGATCAATGACCATCCAACATTCGGCGATTGCAAATCTCAGACTGTTCGAGTGTGGCCCCCCGTCACTGACAGTAACTGGATCAACGAATTACAATTTGACGCGCATTTTCTGATACTCCCCCCTACTTAACAGTTAACAGCCTCGATGTGTTCCAGTGTCAGTCCCTAAAAATCGACTCTTTCGTTTCCGATCCAAACAGTGGAGCCAACATCGGAGAGGGATTCCGTAGAAGAAACCACCAATTCTGATCCATTCTCTTTTCGTTTCCTCGTTGATTCCAACTCCTTTAGATCTCAACTCTACTTGCTTTACTTCAGATCCCAAGTTCATCCTCTGTTACAGAGAAAGTGCGAAGAAGCATATTTTAGAGTGATAAAAATGGCGGGACCACTGCGCGGTGGTCGATTAAGCACCGGCGGAGGAGGGGGGACTGTCGGTGCCGGAGGACCTCTTCGGAGCTTCTTCTCTTACCGGATCTTCGTTTCTGCCATGTTTACTCTTCTCTTCCTTGTTACTCTCTCTGTTCTCTTCACCACTAACCATCACGATTCAGTAAGTTGTCATGATTTGTGATTTATGTCGTTCTTTTTTTTTTTTTATTAAAACAAAATTATCTTAAATTGTTATTGGGATTGGCACAGGTTCTGCCCAGTACCGGACCGCCGGTACAGGCCTACGTTCACCGGACATTTCTGGCTCTAAAATCGGATCCATTGAGGACGCGAGTCGACTTGATCCGCAAGCAGGCCAATGACCACATCGCCCTTGTCAACGCGTACGCCGCCTACGCTAGAAGGCTTAAACTTGATAACTCTAAGCAACTCCGTGTTTTCGAGGATCTGGCGCGAAATTTCTCCGATCTCCTCACTCGGCCAACTTATCGTGCCGCCTTACTCGAACCCGTTGGAGCCATCGAAGAAAACGTCCTCAGGCAATTCGAGAAGGAGGTGAAGGATAAAGTTAAAATTGCTCGACAGTTGATCGGCGAGGCGAAGGATTCGTTCGATAATCAACTTAAGATCCAGAAGCTTAAAGATACAATCTTTGCTGTCAATGAACAACTCACGAAGGCCAAGAAGCAAGGAGCTTTCTCAAGTCTAATCGCTGCCAAGTCGATCCCCAAGAGCCTCCATTGTCTTGCGATGCGGCTTGTAGAGGAGCGAATCGCGCATCCGGAGAAGTACAAGGATGTTGGCCCCAAACCGGAATTCGAGGACCCGAGCCTTTATCACTATGCAATTTTCTCTGATAATGTGATTGCCGCGTCGGTTGTGGTAAATTCTGTTGTGAAGAATGCAGAGGAGCCCTGGAAACATGTGTTCCATGTGGTGACGGATAAGATGAATCTTGCGGCAATGCAGGTTTGGTTTACCATGCGGCCGGTTGAAGGAGGTGCCCATGTTGAAGTGAAAGCAGTGGAGGACTATAAATTCTTGAATTCTTCCTACGTTCCCGTTCTCAAGCAGCTTGAGTCCGCGAACCTGCAAAGGTTTTACTTTGAGAATCGAGCAGAGAATGCAACAAAGGATACCAACAATATGAAATTCAGGAACCCCAAGTATTTGTCCATGTTAAATCATCTTCGGTTTTACCTGCCGGAGATGTACCCAAATCTTCATAGGATCCTATTTTTGGATGACGATGTTGTGGTGCAAAAGGACCTGACGGGATTATGGAAGATTGATATGGATGGGAAGGTGAATGGGGCTGTTGAAACCTGCTTTGGGTCTTTCCATCGTTATGCCCAGTATATGAACTTCTCGCACCCTCTCATAAGAGAAAGGTTTAATCCCAAGGCTTGTGCTTGGGCCTATGGAATGAATTTCTTTGACCTTGATGCTTGGAGGCGAGAGAAGTGTACCGAGGAGTACCATTACTGGCAGAGCCTGGTAAGGAGGATCTTCGTCCCCCTCTTTTCCTTCCAATTGGTTTCCTTTGCTTCTCTACTTCATTTTTTATATCGAATTGAGTTTGATCATAGGAAACTAATGATGTTTGGTGAATTTTCATGTAGAATGAGAACCGTACATTATGGAAATTGGGAACCCTGCCACCAGGTCTAATCACATTCTACTCAACAACAAAGCCGTTGGATAAATCATGGCATGTTCTTGGGCTTGGTTATAATCCGAGCATAAGCATTGATGAGATAAAAAGGGCTGCAGTCATTCATTATAATGGGAACATGAAACCATGGCTAGACATTGCAATGAACCAGTACCGGCCCTTCTGGAGCAAATATGTGGACTATGAGATGGAGTTTGTGCAAGGGTGCAATTTTGGCCTCTAGATAAATACCTTCTCTCATGAGACAGTGATGAGGTAACACCAAACAGAGTTGCAGTCATTGTTCTGTTTTGGGTAAGTCATCTTTTTGGGAGTTCTTGTTAGCACTTAGCACCAATTATCAATAGTCAGTTACAATTTTTGGAGCAAAGCTCATCAGTGTTTTCATAATTCTTTATGGTGGAAACACTATGTGATCCTCCCTTTGGTTAGTTATACTGTCTTCAAATATAATTTGTTTGTACCTCGACCAATTTAGTCTTGTGCACGTTGAAGCCATTCTTGTGTAGCTTAGATAATCTTTCCAAATGTAATCAGATATTGCTAAATGACAACAAACATCAAGATTGTGGCAGAAGTTTGCAAATTTGGTTTAACATGTTCGCCTTATTCTATCTTTGCTTGATTCCAGTTCTACCTTGAATTTATTTGGAATGCCTTTTGGCAACAGTGTTGTGATAAATTAATGAAATTTCAACATATATGCCCGTGAGCAATCCTAATCATTTACCGGTCTTGACATCTTGCGAAGTATTGATTTTCCGGTTTTGAGAATGTTTGAAACTGCAGTATTACATAATAAAGATTGTATCAGTTAAGGTTGGAGTGGTGGTGGCAAGACTATGTGCAGTTAGGACTTGATGGCAGAATCTGAAAATTTAGTTTATCACTAATGAAATTAAAGAGATGGTTTTATGGCATAAGCATGATGTATGTGCTTGAAAACATGTTTTGGCAAATGACTGAAGGCCTTTTGCTAGCTTGGAATTGAAAAATATTCATCCATTTTTTATGGGCAAAAAATATTCTACCGTACTTGCTTAAACTTTACAAAACCCTGTTGCCTTGCTTACTCTTGAAAAGAAAGATTAATAGGAGTGTTCAACCCAAACAGACCATGACTTCTACTCCAATTTAACATCAAAATTATCTTATCCTTTTTTTTGAAAAAAAAAAAGGAAAAAAAAAACTAGCTTATCCTAGAGATAACATTTTAAATGGAGTTTTTAAATTATTTTTATGTGTATTTATTAGTGGGTTTATTCATTTTTATTCTTTTGTTGGTGAGTGATCAGGATTTTATTAAGAAAATAATAGATATAGATGGGAATATATAATAGTGTGTTGGCTTTTTATCTGTCCCAGATAAAACAGTAAAAAAGGAGCCAGTCCCTTTGCTGCACAAACCCCAAAATCATTCTTAGTCCAAATCCATACAAAAAATGACTAACCTTGTGGATGAGGTGAGCAGAAGACTCCTATCCCAAGATCTTGCTTTTTCTTATTTCATGTCAATGTTTCCAAGGACTCATCCCCAAGTTCTGCCAGCACCCAATGATGACTTGAAAATCTCTCTCTGCCTCAGTGTCTGAGTAGCCCAATGAACATCCCAATATTACCTTAAGATAGAGACGACAACTGTGCTTGGATGGATAACTTCCCCAATGGGACCTAAATACATTTACTCATCTTTGTCTTATTTTAAGATAAGGTGATCATGAGTTCACACTCCCAGTTCATACATCTAAAAAAGTGAAAAGTCTTGTTTTAGCCTTTGGTACTTTATTATAAAATCCTATTAATGCGATAACAAGATTTAACATCGAGCACAAGCATGGACATATCACCGTCTATAGAATTTTGAAATTTATGCACTGATACAATGGAACTTGATGTAACCGTTTTCGGTCACGTACCAATGTTTTGTGATGTAAAATTTTTTGGCAAAGTACCTTGTTATTTGACCCAGTGTTGGCGTGCCTTAGTGACGAGCTACTTGGTGGCGAACTCCCTGGGGGAGAACTGCTTGGTAACTAACTGCTTGGTGGTGAACTGCCTTGGTGGCGAATTGCCTGGTGGCGAACTGCCTGGGGGCGAACTGCCTTGGTGGCGAATTGCCTGGGGGCGAACTGCCTGGTGGCGAACTCCCTGGTGACGAACTGCCTTGGTGGCGAACTGTCTGAGGGCGAACTGCCTGGGGGCGAACTGCCTTGGTGGCGAACTGCCTAGGGGCGAACTGCCTTGGTGGCGAACTGCCTGGAGGCGAACTGCCTGGTGGCGAACTCCCTGGTGACGAACTGCCTAGGGGCGAACTGCCTTGGTGGCGAACTGCTTGGGGGCGAACTGCCTGGGGGCGAACTGCCTGGCGAACTCCCTACTAGGCGGTCGATGCCTTAGAGAATGTTGGAACTCCCTGGTGCGGCGCAATCCGACTGCCCTCAGCATGACGTGGTCTTCTTTCCTTTGTAGGCTTGTGGGAGATAAGGGACTTGCGAGAACTTCATCTTTTCCTCCTCTTTATAGGTGGCGGGAGCTGAGAGACCTACGAGAACTCCATCTTTTCCTCCTCTTTGTAGGTGGCGGAAGCTAAGGGACCTCCGAGAACTCCATCTTTTCCTCCTCCTTGTAAGTGGCGGGAGTTGAGGGACCTCCGAGAACTCCATCTTTTCCTCCTTCTTGTAGGTGGCGGGAGTTGAGGGACCTCCGAGAACTCCATCTCTTCCTCCTCCTTGTAGGTGGCGGGAGCTAAGGGACCTCCGAGAACTCCATCTTTTCCTCCTCCTTGTAGGTGGCGGGAGTTGAGGGACCTCCGAGAACTCCATCTCTTCCTCCTCCTTGTAGGTGGGGGGAGCTGAGGGACTTCCGAGAACTGCATCTTTTCCTCCTCTTCGTAGGTAGCGGGAGTTGAAGGACCTGCGAGAACTGAATCAGAGGTCCCGGGGGTACTTTCCCGGTGGGGGCTCTCCGATGCTTAAGTTAGCACTCTTATCGTAGAGAGCTTTGAAGATAATATGAGAGAGCTAGAGAGCAGGGTTACTTCCCTTTCTTTTCCATCCCCTTCCCCTTTGGGGGGTGAGGTCTTTATATACCGGAGTCCTCGCTAGGTGGGTGAAAAGCCTCCAAACGGTAAGACTCGTCGCATCCTGTCAGAACCGGGGTACGGTGGTGAACTCCTCGAGGTTGTCAGGCTGGCGCTTGTGTCAGGCGGCCAGGTCGACGCCTAGGCTGGGTTGTCAGAGGGGTGTCTGCGTCAGTCGGCGGGTCAGTGTTTAGGCCAGGTCGTCAGGTCGGCGGGACAGTGTCTAGATCAGGTCGTCAAGTTGGCGCCTGTGTCAGTCGGCGGGTCAGTGTCTAGATCAGGTCGTCAAGCTGGCGCCTTGGTCGGATCATGCGCTAGGCTGGTCCAGGTCGGCCAGATCGCGCAGGCCGTGCGCAGTTCGCGCAGGCCACGCGCTAGGCCGTGCGCAGGTCGCGCAGGCCGGCCAGACAGGTGCCCGGGTGGGTCACCAACTTCGTAAGTTTGTTGGCTGGGTGTTTTCCTAGTTGTCACGGGGTGCCACGTGTCACAATTTTACTGGAGGGCCAAATCTGCCCTCATCAGAACCCATTGATAGGAGTCTAGAGAAGTGGGATAGCAGGTACCCTTGTCTTTTGGAAAGTAATTACACGGATAAATTGATTACTCATATCTCCTATAACTTGTTAAAAGAAACACTATAAGAAGTATTTGAGCAACTAGTTAACTTCATATGTGGTTTAAATCCCTCGATCAGGGGAAAACCCGAAACACACACATGCACAGACAGAAGAAAAAGAAAAGATCATAGTTCATTTTGTGCTAGAAAATAGTTTTGTAGCTTATCTATAAATGCAGTGCTTGCCTGAATGAAACCCTAGAAACTGAGAAATGGATGTAGTTGACATAAGTTTCACAGAGAAATGTGCCTTTTTCTTCTTGATAAATTGGTAATTATAGTACTTTCTCTAACAGTTAATAACCAGACAGCTACTCAAGATGCTGTGGTTTGTGCTGGCTGTAGCTATTGATGCTATCTTTGAAGGTGGATGACATCAATGGTAGGGTGCTCATGGTTCAGTTATTCAAACTGTGGTTTTTTTAAACTGAACCAGTCCTTTGATTTCTGTAAAATCCTGAATGCATATATATTTATAGATAATAGATAATTATAAAAATTGGTTAGCTGGATTTTTCGGTTCAGTTTTTTGGCTTTTCAATTTTTGTTGAGCACCCCTTATCAATGATAATTTGGAAAAATGAAGAAAAAAAGGCACCATATCATTTCCTCTTCCTCTCTTTCAGATTTGTTTATATCAATCATTCTGTGGTAAATTAATACATAAATCGAGTTAGTTTTAGAGTTTTCAGTTTTCTCATTTTTTCTATCGTTACTGTTTTTTAATGTTTCAAACACTTTGGTGGCATGGTAAAATCTTGTGCTGACAAGTGTGGTCTCATGGATTCAATTCTCAGAGTAATCACTTAATGCAATAAAAAAAAAAGAAAGAAAGAAAAGAGAGAGAGAGAGCGAGAGAGAGAGAGAGAGAAAAGAAAGAAAGAAAAAATAACAAAAAATCAACTCTAGAGGTTAGCAGACACCAGACTTGGACAATGGCCTTTCTTTACAATCCTGATGTCTTTCGACAGTCCTTTTCTCTAATTTTTTACATGAGTTTTGGGGCTCTGTATTTCACAATTAGACATAAATACGACATCTCATCATTATTTATATAGAAAGTTGTTTTTATATTTGCTTTTTTGGTTTAGGCCACCTCTTTGAGGTCAGGCCATGTATTCTTCTGATAGACCAGGCATTTTGTAGTTTGCACTTTTTTAGTTTGGTTGGAATTAAGGTATCTGTTTCTTTGTTTTCTTTTCTATTTAATGCATTACTTCCATTAAAATTCTGTTGAACTAATGAAGGTGATCTAGAAAAAGTTGTGGATCCTAGCTTCCATTATCATTTCAAAGGGCAGGGTTCTTTTAATTTTCCTTTTCTCTTTGTGACAAGTAAATGGTATGTATCTTCACTGAGAATGGAAGTATAGATCCCTTTGTAGAGGTTGTATACAGAAAGAAGGGGGAAGGTGGTGGACCCAAGGTTCAAAATATCATATCAGACTGTATCGAAGCTTGCGTCCCTTTTTTTTTAGTTTTTTTTTTTCCAACCTGGTTCAGAAGGGACGGTTTAAGGCCTGTCTACCCCTGAACTGGGTTAGACCCCGAAACACCCCCCTGTAGGGGTGTATCGGGAAGCCCACGATACAATATGTATCGGCCGATACAGCCCGATATATATCAAAATTTTGAACCTTGGGTGGACCAATAATCTCTCTTCCACAGCAGGGGCAAGCAAATGTTCTTGCTTTCTACAGAATTTATCATATTAAAATTAACATTGTTTTTACTACAAAAGAAATGGGATTGGTTTGATCTATTGGTGAATCACCAGGCTAGTATACCATTCAGATATCTAAGTGCCATCTTTCATTAGTCCCCTTAATATCATTGCTGCTCCCGGGAAGCTATGCTGGTGTCCACCTATCTTCAATAGAATGCATTTGTTTCTTCCTTATGTAGCTCTGAGCACATTTTAACATGAAGTGATACCACTTGATAATGTCACCTACTTGCTAGATTTGCAGTACAAACTGATACAGTTCCCCAACGAGTAACAAAAAAAGGTATACAAGGATAGCTCTAACTGGTTGATGTTGCACAACAAACAGTTGATCAAAAAAAAAAAAATGTTGCACAACAAACATGAGTCTATGGGATCAAACAAACTTCATATATTCTACTCAAATGGTTTTTTTCATCTTCAAAAGGACATTGGTTTACATGTTGAAGGGGCTAGAAGGGCCCAAAAAGGAAATAGGTAGAAGTAATAAGAAACCATTTAAGTTGCCATAATTTAGCAATGGATATGGCATTTAAATGGAACAGAATGGCAAAACAGGATTCATGTAGCCGACCTGTGGTAGTTTGGATAAGGCTTGGATGATTAACATAGAGGTGGGGGTGGGTAAAAAGCTGGACCTGTTTTTCTTGAGAGGAGAGGAATTTGCAAGAAAAGCCTTTTTTATCAGTGAATTGTAAGATTTCTTAATTCATAGCCAAAGAGAGTACATTTTAGGGAGAGGCACGAGATGCTACCTCCCCTTCAAGGAGGGGAAATGGAGGATACCATTAACCCAATACAAAGAGACCTGAGGAGCCCCTTGTTTAGTAAGATAATCAGCCAAGGCATTAGCAAGAAAAGCCTTTAAGGAAGTAGAATAAGTCCCTGGTGGTCTTCGGAAGAATTGTGAGGACTTTGCAATTGCTGATGAGTGGTCTAAGGTTACAGAGGAGGAGATGGGCATGATTTCGACAGCAGAGCAAGTGTTTGAGAGGAACACGGTTTTAGAGCTTGAAAGAATTAATGAAAGGTTGGAGGAGAGGGAGAGTGTTAAGGACATGACAATGGTGTTAAAAGGTTTAAACAACAAGAAAATTTCCGAGTTGTGTCAGTTTCAAAGGCTTTTGAAAGGTTAAGGGGAGGCTTATTTAGAGTTGGAATTAACAAGAGGATTAGGAAGACAAAAACAGCTTTGAAGAAAAGTTTTTGTTCCAACTGACGAAGGTCTGAAGTGAATTTGTCTTTTTTGTTCGGTAATTGATAGGGGAGTTTTGGGCTGTCTGCCTAATTCGTGTTCGGGTAATACGAGAGGGGGCTAAGATAGGGGTTTAGGCATGGACGATACTGGGCATTAGTTGGGTGGTTCGAGAGTATTGTTTGGGTTTGGTCTGTGATTAAAGTTCCGCAAATTTGGGGGTGGTTAGGTCTTAGGGTGTTTTGTTTTATTTGGGGGTGATGCCTTATCACCCATTGTAATCTTCTCTTATGTCTCTTTCTAATAATTTTTTCTTTATCTAAAAAAAATATGGCTTGGATGATGTTGGGAAGGACACTGGTTTGTTGTGCATCTCTCTCTCTCTCATGATATGATAAAATCGGCAATTTCTATAATAAAAAAATCATGCCTAAAAGAGTTTGACCAATCAGAATCCCATTGTGGATTTGACTGAAAAACCGTTTGATTGGTTATTTTAGGCTTTTAGGTACAATACCATTTAATTCAAGTTATTTTATTCATCATACCAAACATTAATGACCAGTCATTTTTAGATCACATCGATATTATATAAATATTTTGATCATGTAAACTTTTAATTTATTAATGATGTTCAATATCCAATTTTATCCGATTCCAATATAAATCTTTTTTACTTTTATTTATTTATTATCTCATGGGGGAGCCATGAGAAGAGTTCAAATCTATTACTCACAGAGTGTTCCTCACACTAACCTCACAATACCTTTCAGCTGCACATTGGGAACATTTTTCACACTTTGTATTGTCATTCATAGGGACATGTTTCAAATATAAGGTGAGATAAGACTGTGAAGTCGATATGGGGTGCACTCTGTAAGGAACAAATCCCCTTTCATCAGAGAACTTATCAATTGAACCACCATCAGTTGATCAATCTAGATCTGATTGATGTATCTTTTTCTCTAAATATACTTTAATAAAATTTTTATTATTTATCAAAAAAAAATCTAGATCTAATTGATATCCAAAATTCTAAATCAAAATATTAATGAATCAAATTTGAATTAGGCATATCTGAATCTGATCCATTTTAGCCCTAAGTTATCACAAATGTAGTATTGAACCTCATAACTAACATCAAAAGAACTCAAATAGGGAAAAAAAGGGAATTCGATTAAATATGTGAACTCCCTTAATGACCCATGGATAGCATGGGCAGAAAACAACAAAACAAGAATCAATCACGATTAACGAATGGAGTAATGGAGAAGAAAGCTGACAAATTCCTGAACCAAGATGGAAACATAGAATACACCATCACCGTCATTGTATTTGGTTTGAAAGAAAAGGCAGGGGCTTTCAAACCAAACACAACATTAAGGTTTGGTTTATTTGCAGTGCAAATGTGTAAATGCACGGGAGTGCAAATGGGCTGAGTGTATATTTTAGTTTATTACTGCTTCAAATTTGACCTTGTTTTATTTGTTTGTAAAAAGTAAATATATGTAATCCCTAATTTATATATAGGATAAATTGCTGATATGTACCTGTACTATGCGGCCAGTCTCACCTTAGAGCCTGAACTTTCACCACTTTCAATATATATATATATATATATATAGTGAAGGGTAAAATTACATCAATGTTCATGTTATGCCTCTTTTTTTTCATTAATTATCTTTATTGTCCCTTTAGACTTTGGACGCAAACTAGTGGCGGTAAATCCAATGAATAGACCGAGGTGAGCTTATTTTGCGGCTGGTACATTTAAAAATTCAGGCCCTAAAATGATACTATTTCCAAAGTACAGGGTACATATTTGCAATTTACCCTTCACTATATAGGAAAGAAAATTAAGGTGGGAGGAAATTTCACTTCACTTGTTTCATTCAAAGGTTCAGGTCCTAAATTGAGACTACCCTCAAATTACAGGGTGCCTATATTCAATTTAATAAGAGAATGGAAGCACAATAAGGTTACTTATTTGGGATGGGTGAGGTAATAAGCAAAATGATGTGGTCCCCATTTTATAGGAAAGAAAATTAAGGTAGGATGGATCACTTTTTTAGATGCAAAATTTGCACTGTAATAGATTCAAATGACACAAAAAGAACAAATTTTTGCATCAAATAAGAGCACAAATCATAATCACAAACAAATATATACAAAATTGAACTGGATGCAAAATTTGTACGTTGTATCTGATTCAGATTTGCATTTGCAAATAAATGGGTATTTAACAACTACTTTAATGATCATAATGTGGAGGCAATTTTATCATTCCTGCACCTAAATTCAAGGACACCCTTCTATGGAAGGAAATGACAGGTAGTGGTAACTACGCGGTTAAATCTGCTTATCAGAGAGTTTTGCAAATCCCCTCCAAGCATACATAGCGAAGGCATCAAATAAACTAAAGATTGTCTTTAAAGGTGTCATACACGTTTCAGATCTCTCTTCGGAAGCCAAGTTCACCACATTCGTGTATATCACATAATGATCATCAATATTTTAGGTTGTATTTGGTACAATTGTCATTTTTACTTGTAATGCTTTATATCGATAAATACAAATTTTATGAGAATATATATATATATATATATTTTTTTTAATCACAAATGCTTTGAGTTATCAATACAGCATTGAGTACCATTGGTGCTTCTTCAGAAAATATCAAATTTAGTGTTTTTACTAAAAATGTTAACACTTAATTCAATGCTTATATTAATGAATTTGATTATTTAATGTGATGTGACAAGACAATTTTTCAAAAATTTGTATATTGGCTGTTGGGGCCCAACAGCATAGGTAGTTGAGACAGTTTTTGGGCTGGGCACATTCTGGGCAGTTCATTTATTCATGCCCATGTTTTGGTATTTAGTCAAAATAAATTGATGTGTAATTACTAATTTACCCATTCTTATGGTAACTTGATATTTCTAGAAACTGTCTCAACAGCCTATGTTGTTGGCCCCCAATTTTTTTCCAAAAAATTTATAAGTAGAAGTAGCAATGATACCAAATTCAACTTTTTTATAATTAATGAATCAGATCAGGTCATAACGGATCAGATCAGCCAATATCTAAATTAGATCTGTTAAGTTAATGGATCAGCTTTTCCGATCAAATTGGATCCGACTTATTTGTGGCCCTACTAACCTTATTTTGCCATTTACATGAAGAATATATAGTGACTACGAAAATCAAGGAAAAGCAAAATGTTCTCAAGAGTGGTGTGGATACAAGCACAATTTAGACTAAAAATATCATCCCATGGTGGTTAGCCAACCATCAAAGAAGAATACCTTGCAAGAATTGCAATCATCTTTTGATTAATATGCGATCTTCAGGTGGCGCAAACCCGATCTGCAGAATGTGATAATAAACCTTGGGGTGTTCTATAATATGAATGTTTTTATTCACTTGTTTTTAAGATTATTATATTAGTAAAAAAATAAAACAAAAACAATATATATATATATATATATATATGTTTTTGGTCTCTATTTTTGTTTTCATAGGTGAAAACAAGTTGGTTTTTATTAAAAAAAAATATGTTTTTGGAACTATCAATATAATGATTTTTTAAACAAAAACAAATTCTGTAGTGTATAAATTTTATGATTTATAAAGTATGATATTAAATAACCAGATGAAAAAAGTGTTTTTGAAATCAGAAATTTAAGAATTTGTGTATTTGTTTTAAGAAACGTTTGTTTTCCTTGGAAACACACATAAAAAAAAAAAAAAAAAACAGTTCACAAAGCCTAAGCCTTGATGAAGTTCATTCACAGGAAAGCACAAGCGAGCAGGTCCATTTAGTGCATCTCTCATCAGAAATTTTAGAGAATTAACTTTCATGCGGATTCCAAGCAAGTAGTGGATGGAATTAAAATAAGATGAGAATGTTATGTTTGTGAACTAAATAATAGAACACAAATCATATTCTGTAAGAAAATGAGCTACCACCTCCATTTTCTATCTCCTTCTACGAAGGGTGGTAGTCTCCTTTCGTTTTGTTTTTGATTTAAAAAACATTCTTGCTTTTCAACATGTGCAAGGGGTTTTTACAGTCCACTCCACCTTAGAATTCATAATGCAATCGTACGTGCAGCTTGGGTCAGTATGAGGGGAAGATTCCCAATTCACAGGGATACTGTTTATAGAGGGAATTGGAGATAAATACATTTGGAAACTAATTGAGATGGAGAAGAATGTAAAACACTGAAACAATATGAAAATTTTCCCTCTGGAGTGAATATGAAATTTGAAGCAATGACACTTTTGATAAAAACACAACATTACATTCAGGTTTAACTAGAGATAAAGTATAAATTTTAAGTATACATAAACATATAAATTTAGGTTGAATAAAATGGAATTACAAGTACAAGTTTATCTTCTTCTAGGGAAAATTACATATATCACATATATCACAATAATATTGTGAATACTCTGGTAAAGGATATAATGAAAAAAATGTAATGCAACACCGTCTCTGTCTGGATTCTGGAACAAAGTGTGGAAACTGTTAATCGCTACAACATGGCTTTGGTAGCGCCGTCGATTTCATGCCACAACCACTACCATGGACCTCTTCTTCTTCTTCATAGACCCTGCAATCGATTATTAAATAATACAAATTCTTCATTGTCATTCATCCCTCCTGTCAATGCATCTTTTTCTCTTTCAGCTGAAACACGGAACAGAGACTCTGTGGTTCTAACCCAGACTTCAGACCATCAGCCTACCTTATCTCAAAGTGTAAACAAGCTCTGCGAGTCCGGAGACCTAAACGAAGCTTTTCTTCACCTGCAAAGAGAAAATGGGCTTACCAGCATGGCAGAGCGAGCTGACACCATTAGTGCTCTTTTACAGGCTTGTGGCCAAAGAAAGGATATTGAGACGGGGCGGAGAGTTCATGAGCTGGTTTGGGCGTCGACCCAATTCAGCAATGACTTTGTTCTTAATACCCGTCTCATCACAATGTACTCCATGTGTGGATCTCCTTCAGATTCTCGCCTCGTTTTCGATGGACTTCAGAGGAGGAACCTATTTCAGTGGAATGCCCTTATTAGCGGCTACACAAGAAATGAGCTTTGGGATGAGGCGGTGTCTGTGTTCTGTGAATTACTTTCCACCACGGATCTTAGGCCTGATAATTTCACCTTACCATGCGTTATTAAGGCTTGCGGTGGGCTTTCGTGTTTGGAATTGGGACAGGCAATTCATGGCATGTCGATGAAAATGGAACTGGGTCCAGATGTGTTTGTGGGTAATGCTCTGATTGCTATGTATGGCAAGTGTGGATCAATTGGTGAGGCAGTTAAAGTGTTTGTGAGAATGCCCGATAGGAATTTGGTTTCTTGGAATGCCATGATATGTGGGTTCTCTGAAAATGGGCTTCCGAAAGAGAGTTTCGATGCATTCAGGGAGATGCTCATTGATGGGGAAGGTTTCACACCTGATGTCGCAACGCTGGTGACAATATTGCCAGTTTGTACGGGGGAAGGAGACATTGAAATGGGGAGGGTGGTCCATGGGTTAGCTGTTAAATTAGGTCTGAGTCATGAAATAACAGTAAACAATGCCATTATTGACATGTATTTGAAATGTGGCTATGTAATTGATGGCCAGATCCTATTTGAAAAGGCCATTCACAGAAACGTGGTTTCTTGGAATACCATGATCGGTGGTTATTCAAGAGAAGGATACGTATGCAGAACTTTTGATCTTTTACGCCAAATGCAAAAGGAGGATGGTGCAACAAGGCCCAGTGTAATAACCATCTTGAATGCATTGCCAGTTTGTTTACAACAGTCAGAATTGTGTAGATTGAAGGAACTCCATGGCTATGCTTTTAGAAACGGGTTTCAATGTGATGATCTGGTGGCTAATGCTCTTGTTGCCGCTTATGCAAAATGTGGGTCGCTGAGATTTGCAGACCATGTCTTCTATGGCATGGAGACCAAAACGGTAAGCTCTTGGAATGCAATCATTGGTGGATATGCACAGAATGGAGACCCAAGAAAAGCGGTAGATTTGTTCCTGCAAATGACTTATTCAGGCATAGAGCCTGACTGGTTCAGTATTGGTAGTCTGCTTCTAGTTTGTGCCCACCTGAAATCTTTGAGGGATGGAAAAGCAATTCATGGTTTTGTGCTGCGCAACGGTTTGGAAATGGATTCCTTTATCGGAATTTCACTTATTTCTCTTTATATTCAATGTGGAGAACCATCATCTTCGCGGATATTGTTTGATGGTATGGGGGAAAGAAATCTGGTGTCATGGAATGCAATGATTGCTGGGTACTCACAGAATGGACACCATGACAAAACCCTTGATCTCTTCCGCCAAATGGTGCAGGATGGAATTCGACCTTCTGAGATTGCAATAATGAGTGTGTTTGGGGCTTGTGCACAGTTGTCAACTTTGCGGCTTGGAAAAGAGGCCCATTGCTTTGCTTTAAAAGATGACTTCATTGAAGATCCATTTGTTGGCAGTTCAATCATAGAAATGTATGCAAAGAGTGGTTGCACCAAGCAAGCTCGCATGGTTTTTGACAGATCAAAGGAGAAAGACGTGGTGTCATGGACCGTAATGATTGCAGGATATGGACTTAATGGATATGGACAAGAGTCCATAGAGCTGTTTGAAAGTATGCAGAGAGAAGGCTTGAAGCCAGATGGTTTCACATTTGTTGGTATTTTGATGGCATGCAGCCATTCAGGGCTGGTTGAAAAGGGTCTAAAATACCTTCTAGAGATGCAAGGGGAGCACAGCATTGAACCTCAGATAGAGCATTATGCTTGTGTGGTGGATATGCTTGGTAGGGCTGGACGCTTGGATGATGCCATGAGACTCATAGAGGAGATGCCAGTAGAACCAGATGCTGGAATTTGGAGTGCATTGCTCAGTGCTTGTAGAATTCATGGCAATGTTGGTCTGGGGGAGAAAATTGCTGAGAAGCTGTTAGAATTGGAACCAGAAAAGGCAGAAAATTATGTTGCAATCTCAAATCTTTTTGCAGGATCAAGGAGGTGGGATGTTGTAAGAAGGGTGAGAGGATGGATGAATGAGAAGGGCCTGCAAAAGGAGGCTGGCTGTAGTTGGATTGAAGTTAAAGGGAAAGTTTATAACTTTGTAGCAGGTGATGATGCACTTCCCGAGTCAGAAGAGATGTGCAGAATGTGGCAATCGCTAGAGGAGAAGATAATTAAAATTGGATATGTACCTGATACAACTTTGGTGCTACATGAGTTGGATGAACATGAGAAAGAAAAGATACTGCGAGGACATAGTGAGAAGCTTGCTATTTCTTTTGGTCTGTTGAAGACGACTAAAGGTGTGACACTGAGAGTTTGCAAGAACCTTCGCATATGTGGGGATTGCCACAATGCATTGAAGTTGGTGTCCAAGGTGGTGGACAGGGAACTAATTGTGAGGGACAACAAACGTTTCCATCATTTTAGATATGGGTTGTGTTCATGTGGAGATTATTGGTAGGTGGAGAATAGAGAATGAAGTTGTTTGTGTTTGGTGTAAGTTTGGGATGTTGATAGGGTCCTAATTTTATTTCGAAGTGCTCTTACAATGATGGAAGAGATTTCAGCTGCTAATGGTTGTAAGACAGGTCTGAAAGAGTAGAAAGAGCTGACAGGACATGTTGATTGAATATTGCAATAGGGAGAGATGGTGAGCAAATTCTTCATAGAAATGGAGCATGGAGGCATTGCAGACTTTGGTATGCTAAGTATTTCATACAAAGTAATACATTAATAAGAGAATGGTCTAATCTTGAAGATCTTATGACTCGATAATAACAAATTAGTGACATGGGAGATGTGGACAAACAGATGTTTGTTGCCATTTTTTTATGGAGGAGCTTTTTTCTCTACTATTGAGAGTCTGCTTGGAGGAATGTAGGGGAAAATAATTTCACATTTGAGGAAAATTTTTCTTTTAATCAGGGTTACCTTCAACTTTTGGAGAGTTGGGCACCTGCAGTAAACCTGTTTCAGGCATCTCAGTAAGTGTAGCAGGTTTTGAAAGATGGGTAGTGTTTACTGTTTAATATAGGCCTAACATGCATTTTATATTAGGAACATTAGTTCTAAATGTTTCAATTTTAATCCCATTTTCACTCGACTATTTTTCAACTCATTCATTTATTGCTTACCAAAGTGTTAACCCAACTATATGGGGTCAGCCTCCTGAATCCTGCTTTTTTATGTTCTACTCTATTTGAGGCCATATTTATTATTAAATGATTGTATAAAATTGTTCCAATGAGAGTATCATTTATAAAGAAACTTGATTGGAGAAAGGAGAAGTTTCTGATCTCAAGATGTTGCTTGTGTTTCCTTGAAGGATGAACATAAATTTGTACTATTAAAGAATCAGAGTGCTTGCTCTAATATTGAATAATCAACCAAAGATAACTCAATATTTGAAGTGTTAATTTAAATCCTAATCAAGATGTTGAGTTGGCTCATTGTACTAGCAGTTGGATTGGAGACAAGATGGCTTTGGCCCATGGATATGTAGCAAATGAAAGATTGAAAGAATTGTGAAACCAACATTTGAGATTCTCAAACACATACATACCTTCTGTAATAGGTGTGCTTGGTGACCTCATGGACAGGTGGGCATGCCTGGTAGGTATTTATGTGTTTATATACTGCTATGGGGTGCCTAGTGTTCCCAGTTGTTTTATTTATCAACCTTAACCAAATTCATGTACTGATTTCCTTGAACTTTGCACATCATAGTGTTCCTTTCGTTCTGCAAATTGTTGGTTCGCATGTCTATCCTTCCTCAAGTGACAAAATGTTTACCTTCTGACTCGAGTTTGATCTTCTTTGAATTAATTCGTGATCTGACACCTATCAAAAACCCCCAGCTTCCATGGCATACTGAGTATTTCCCTTTGGATGAATGGTTGTTATTCTCTCTCTCTCTCTCTCTCTCTCTCTCTCTCTCTCTCTCTCTCTCTCTCTCTCTCTCTGTTTATTGTATTCTCAACCATGTTAACATATTGTATCTAGTTTGATCTAATACTGATTTATTTTAGTTTAAAGTTGAAAGTCCACATCAAACTCTTCCTAGGAATACAGATACCAAGGACCGTATTGAGAAGTGTAACAAATATGAAGCTGAATATGTTTGCATCTATGCATCTAATAGTTAAGTTTTTCTCCAAGAAGAACTTGTGTGGAGGCAAATAAAGTCCTACAAACATGTTAGAAATGATATTCTGATTATTTGATTCCAACTTGTATTTGATGAGGACCACTATCACTTGGAAAGTTTCTTTTCTAGAACATCTGCAATGTACTTCTGGTGGTAGAAATGTGATTTAGTACTGGTTTTACAACATGGTGATGGGTTCAGATCTCACCATTAGAATAAATGAATGAAATAAATTTAAAGTAAGATAGAATGGATAAGAGAAAATGATAGAAGAAAAGGGCAACCAAGTCCTGAATATTAATTGAGATAATATGTACAATGTACTTGCCGATCTCACTCAACTAGTTTTGGGTATTCCCTATATCTTGACGGCCTCTGAATAGAATAGGATGATAAATAAGATGCTTGTGATGTTTTTGAACAGGAATGAGTTTGGCCTTATTTTAAAAATCGAACATCCTTGCAAAATTTAAATTGCACTTAAGAAGTCTGTCCTCCATATGGATATTGATGTACGAAATTCTCTGCACTTATACCAGTCGCCATATGAGGTAAATCAAGATACACTTGGGATTGGAGACCAAGAGATAACTCAGTGTGACCATTTCTGGTACCTTGGTGCAATAATTCATAACAAGGGAGAGATTGAGGAGGATGTCACCGAAAGAATTATAGCAGGATGGGCAAAATGGAGGGGGTGCATCTGGACTTTTATGTGATAGGCGAATACCACTGATTAAAAGGAAAATTCTATAAAACAGTTGCAAGGCCAGCTATGTTGTATAGAGCGGAGTTTTGGGCGGTCAAGAAACATGTCCAGATGGCAGAAATGTGAATACTAAGATGGATGAATGGAAAAACTAGAAAGGATGGGATTAGGAATGAAGTTATCCTTAGGAACCTACAAGTAGCTCCAATAAGTGATAAAATGAGAGAGTAGACTAAGATGGTTTGGGCACGTGTATAGAAGACCACCAACTGTGCCAGTTAGACGAAGTGATCTGTTACATATTGAAGGGGCTAGAAGAGCTTAGGGTAGACCAAAAAGGACATGGGTAGAAGTAGTAAGAAATGATTTAAGCACTAATAGTTTAACAGTGGATATGACTTTAAATAGAATGTATTGGTGAAACAAGATTCATGTAGCCAACCCCATATAGTTGGGATAAGGCATGGATGATGGTGATGATGACTTGTACCAATTACCATATTTATATTTATACACTGCACTGTAAGTTTTATGCTGGAAACATTGTGTTGTCTTGGTCAAACTGTCTTCTGACCCACTTGGAAGTTGGAACTCCTAAACAAGATATTTTCCAATAGGAAAACTTGGAAGGCATAGGCTTGGTCCAATAAATAGTCATGAAGAGTTGGAAGATACTCCAATTCAATCCAAGTTTTTCTTCTGCAAACTTCCTGTTCATATGTTTAAACCAACAAAAATTACTAAGATGATCGTTGGTTGGTGGTCAGAACTTATGCTTTAAACCATTCAGAGCTTATTATACTTCAGAAAGTTGTTTCTAAGATGGATGCAACTCCTTTAGTTAAAATGTATTTCTTATATGTCTATGACTTTTTTATAATCATTTTGGCGTTAGACTTGGTGTACTTGATGCATTTGTTGGGTTTTAATGAGTTTCCCTAGTATATTCATGCATATTCTAACTTTTTACTGTTTCCAAGCATTTCCTAAGCATATTTGAGTATGTATCTTAAAATCACCTTTCTGATACTCTTTGTGATACTGATGCATCGAACCTTGTTAACATCATTAAACAATACACAATGTTCAATCTCTGACGTTGTTGCAGGCAGTATATAAGTGATGATAGACAATAAGACTATTGGATCAAGCAGGTACCTATGCAAGTGAAGCATATTGTTCCTGAAATCTTCCTTTTGCATATGGTTTAGACAACCTAAGCTGTATGTCTTCCCTCAGATGGCCTTGCATGCTTTCGTTTATGGACCCTGTCTCAAGTGTGGAAGAGTAAATCAAACTTCCACCTTCTGTGAAGAAACCTTAACCAATCTATGAGTGGAAGAACCAATACAAGAACAGCAGTTACTATATTTCCCTGCCTCTCCTTCTGAAGAACCCAGAGAAAAACAATCTATTTCTAGCTAATTCTTATGATTTGGGTCCATGTTGTATCCATCCATTAACCAAATAATGAACCTAAACTTCTACTATTTAGTGCAGAAATAGTTGGTCTTTTAAATTCATTTGATATCTGTTTCACATGCATATATCATTTTAACGATCAACTACAAGCTTGGAGTTTCAAAACATTACAAAAGCTGGATGATATATATATATATATATATAGTAATTTGATATTAGTATGGAAAATGAGATCTGACACCATTTATCATGAATATGGATGCAACTATCCCATCCGTTCTGCTAATTAAATGCTTCTATTTGTTTTTTAAGCTGTTCTTTCAAGTATTTACATCATGTTAATTTTAGCCATACTTGCAGTATTTAGAAACATTTTTGTCCTTAGTACCTAACGAAAAATAAAAAGAAAATAAACTTTTCGAGAATAATATTTGATTTTGCATAAAGAAAATAATACCTGGAAAAAGCATCATTGATCTTTATCTTAATTTTTTTGACGCCTGATCTTTATCTCAAATTGAACTTTGATAGGAGGTGTTAGGGGTATTAGTGTGAATATTTTCATTGAAACCAACCCCAACCAGATATTAGCTCATTGTGAACTAGGGGTGCAACTTGGGCCGGGTTGGACCCAATCTGATGTGTTAAAACTTCGACCATAAACCCAGCATTTCCTTGGACCTTGGTTCGATGCAGATCATAAAAATTAAACCCAAATACCGTATATCATATATATGATTGAACATATAATCTTACATTAGGTACTATGTTTTAAAAAACAATTTAGAAATGGAACCGTTCTGGCCATCGGTTTTCGGGTTGATGGTTTGACCATTTGATCCGAATGGATGGCCTGTTCTGATAAAAAAAATTAAGATTTAAAAAATAATTAAAATAAAAAAGACCAAAAACTATTGAACAGATCAACAGTTTGACCAGTTGACTCAACAGGTTGTTGATTGATTCAACGGTTTTTGGCTAAGGACCAGATTTAGGATAAAATGGAACCAGCTGCCCAGACAATTCCCAGGCTGAACCAGTTGACCGGATTTCGAAAACCATGACTAGGTATATGAAAATTATACACAGTTTTATTATAGTAATATTTTACAATGAGCCATTTGTCATTTCCATCCTCTCTCTCCTCTATCTAACATGAATATACTTTTATATATAAATCAATATGTATAATATATGATGTACATGAATATATAATTACAAGTATAATACATCAGGTTTGGGTTGCGTCATGTGTGTGTGACGTTGCAAGGCATCAGCCCTAATCTCAACCCTATTTTATTTATATCGTATTAGCATTTGTCAACCTTTTTTGTTTACTAGCAGATATATATATAGTAAAAATTATTAATATGAAAGATAATTTTTTAAAATAAAATCAAGAAGAAAAGTAATACATTGTGAAAAATTAAAATTTTTCATAATCCTTGCGTATAAAGATTATTACAAATTCGAAGAATAATTGATTATATGATAGTTATTATAATAAATAATTATCAATAATATACAAAAAATAGAATCTAGAGAGTGGATAATCACTTTTATTAATTGGGAAAGCATTACTTAACTTTTACTTTTTACTTTCTCGTAGAGTTTTCTCTTTATAGCTATAAAGGTAAAAATAGGGTTAGTTGAGAATAAATAAGAATAACAATATATACAATCAAGATAAGGTGTTGATACTTGATACATTAACCGGTTTGAACCCAGTATGCATTGGAGGTTGAGGCTTTTAGTCTTTAAGGAAAAAACTTTGGATAGTGGTGGAAAATAGGGATGCCAATAGACCAGTTTTGGATTGGATTCAATCTGATCCAAACCTTATCAAATTGGATTTGGATGGTCTGTTATAATTATTGGATTAGACCAATCCAAAATAAATTGATCCATATACTTATCGGTTTGAATCAGATCTAAACCAAATTCCCAATAATCTTATCATGAGGCTAAAACCTTATCCAATTTGAAACCGACCAAAACTAAAGCCGGCATAAAAACACTTTTATGAAAAGACTTTTACAAAAGCAATTTTAAGAAAACACTTTTATAAAAGTAATTTTATGAAAAGTACTTTTACAAAAGTATTTTTAATGAAAGCACTTTTATAAAAGTAATTTTGCACGAAAGCATTTTTATGAAAGCACTTTTATGAAATTACTTTTATAAAAGCACTTTTACAAAAGTATTTTTATAGAAGTTCATGAAAGCACTTTGTAGAAGTTTACAAAAGCACTTTTATGAAAGTACTTTTATGAAAGTACTTTTATAAAAGCACTTTTATGAAAACACTTTTATAAAAGCACTTTTATAAAAGTATTTTTTACAAAAGCACTTTCATTCACTTTGGATTGGATTGGACCCAATCCGATCCCTTTGCATTTTATTGGACTAGATTGGATTGTAGTAGGTGTTGTAGATGTTTTATATTTTTTGGATTTCTCATGTTATTTTGGTATTTTATTCTATTGGTATGTAAATTTCAACTTACTGAAGATATTGGCCCAAGAAATGTATTCACTAAGGCCAAGTATGAAATTGAATGGAAAGGACCTACAGGTCTAGTAAGAAAGTTGTTGGGCCCACTAAGAAAAAAAAAAAAAAAAGGGTTTATTAAGATGAAAGTTTTTTTGTGGGATACAATATAGGGGTCTCTAAATATGAATTGAAGAAAGAAGGCGGGGGGGAAGATGGTGTAGGGGTGGGGTCCATTGTAAATGGGCATTAGTCCCATGCCACATGGCTATCCTTAAGCATCCTATTTAAGAATTGAATATTGATATAAGGCACACTATATGTCAATTAGAGAGATTTTCTCTCACGTTAAATTAGAATGATTCTTTCAAATCAAGAGGTTATCTAAAAAAAAGTCAGTGGGGGCCATTTAAATGGCTATAATTACACCGAAATTAATTAAGGAAAACCATGGCTGAATAAATTACCTTTTATGTGCAAAAACTGAAGACACCCAATTATTTCACCATGGCATAATAGGAAGAAAATAACAAAATATTGTAAAGTTGGCAATGAGAAAGATTTTCTCTCAAATCATGCTAAATTTGAGGGTTCACTCAAATTAATTTGAGGGATTTAGTCAAGTGAAACCCAATTGAATGGCAATCACACATTAAGTGATGGGTCTATAGAAAAGGAAGCATGGCTGGCTAAGAAGGACTATCTTAATCGGATTGGTGAAGGTCCTTATATATGTGGGATCAACCCCTTGCCAAGTAGCCCACCAATCAATGTTGGCTGGATTGATCCAAATTTGGTGGAGAGGATCATGTTAATAGAATTGGACAGGGCATTTCAAGTTAATCTTGTGGGTCCCCCTCTAAATTAAATGTAAACGAAAGGTAGTCACCGCTACTAAGGATTGGCTTTTCTTTCATATATGATTTTAAATGCATTTGAATGAAGTTGGGCGGACTCTTCAAATGAACCAATTCATTATAAAAGGGGGGATGGGATGAGGGGAATCCGATCCCCTTGGAAGAGGAGAGCAAGTTCTTTTACAGAAAGGAGAAGATGAAAAAAAAAAAGCAAAGGAAAGGAGAAGATAGAAGAATTGAAAGAAATCTATCTCTTGTGTTGCTATTAAAGTTTCAAGTTAAATGTTGTTTGCCCCGTACATGTCAAGAGGCATGCTCAACTGAAATCATTCTCTCCATCTTCAGTTTTCTCTTCAGTTTCCCCCCTTCAATTCCTCAATTCTACTCCATTGGCTCCATTTCTTTTGACAAGAAAAATGAAGGACAACTGCATCTAGGTCAAGGAAGGAAGAACCAGAACTTCATCCCCTCAACCATTGAAGATTAAAAGCTACTACAACTCTATGCTACATTAATTAGGGGATTTCGATCTTCAAATTCTCGCAGACAAAATCCGTCTGTCAATTTACTACAAAAATCAAAATCTTTTGTCAAATTCTTGCAGAAAAGGAAACTTCCATCAAGTTGCCACATCCAAAAGAAAAGAAAAAAATCTGTTACAGGTAAAGTGACTTCGGATTTTGTCCAATATGAGAATTAGAGGGAGTTCTTCAACAAAAAGAAGAAAAAAATAGTTTGTACCCCACTTACATTTCTGCAAAGAAAAAAAAAGTTAATTAAATTTCTTTGAATTTGTCTTCATTTTTTTTTTGTAATCCAAAATTAGCACGAAATTTGTGTCGTTGGATTCAATTTGAATTGCATTGGATCCAATCAAGTCCATTTGCACTTTTATTTGGACTGGATTGGACTTGATTTGTATGGATTTGGATTGTATTTGGTCTATTCCATTACCTATGATGCTAATGGTGCATTATAAACTCCTTTATCTAATCCAACATCACACCTAATAAAAATTCTATAATTTTCATCAGATGATATATCCTTCAGATGACGAAAAAATTGAGTAAGAATTTACTTCCAATATGTCCATCAACTTCTGAATAATACTCTCTCTCATTTTTGGTGATTGATACATTCTATTTTGCACTTCATTTTCAATATAATAGAAATATAACTGAAGGTATGATGGATGACCATCTGCGGTACCAATTCATTGATATAGTGGTAAACTAGTCTTTGAACTTTGAAGGTATATATGCCTTTGTTCCTCCTACAAAAGTTCTTTTCATATTTGACACCAAAAGATGTGAATGCAAACATATTATTATATGTTCGAACATATGTTTGAAATGAAATGGTATCTTCTATCTTTGTTGTAAATAACCGATATAATTCATTTGGAACAGAATTTGATGCCAATAATACCTGACCATTTGAACAACAAAATCTTTCAGGTTCATATGCAAACTTTTTTGCCCAACAAAATCTTACAAGAATCTTGTTCACTAAAGATTGATGCTTTAGTAGTAGGAATTTATAGTTTTGGAGAGTAAACTTCTGCATTTGTTAAAGCTTCTATATTAGTAGAATAACACTTAATTATTTACTATTTTGATCAATATCTGAGAATAGATGACATGATCTGTTCTATTTTGCTTCAAGACCTTTTTGATCTTGAAATCCGTTGAAAGTTCAAAAGGACAAGGCCTTTTGTGAGTATTTGAAGTAGAGCCTATAAGACATGTGTAATGGTTAATAAAATTTTTAACATAATAAGGTTTATTATTGGAATAATAATTGTTGTGAGAGAACAATAATATGTGTTAATGAATACAATTATTGTGTTTACAAGGTCTGGGAAATTGAGCTCATGGGTTATGGCCTTCAAGGAGAACTATTAATTGGGAGCCACTTCAAAAGTTCTAAATCCAATTTTCATGGTTGCTTTCTGATTAATCCTGGGATTGATTCCATCAATTATGTTCTGTGGAGTAGTTGAAGTCGCTAATTCATTGAGAGTTGAATAGTTGGTAGTTTTATAAGGACTTGAATTATTGGCTTCACAAAATTGGATGGAGTTTCTATAGATGAGTTGGAGTAGGTATTTCATTGAGAGTTGAACTAAGGATTTAAAACTGTTGGCTTCACAGAATTGGACTGGTGGACTAGGGTAAGTATTGAAGGTGATTGTAAAGTGGTCAACTAATGACTTAACTCTAAAATTGAACCAGTTTGGAACTTCATGTTTCTAGTTAAAGATGCCAAAGTCTAGGAAGAAATCAGAACTGCTTGTTCAAGTCTGGGCTAAGGGTCCGTATGCAATTTGATTTTTGTCTTGCTTATAGTGGTGTGATCAACTTTCTATTGCCCTTGTATTGTCTCTATTGCCTATTCTTGATAGATGTGGGTTCTTTATAATATAATTAATATAATGTTGTTATTTATTAAAAAATACTTTACCTAAATTCCTAAAAAATGTCATTCTCTCCCTCATTATTCATCCTTCATACTTTTGCACAAATTAAAAAATATGCATCAACCTAGAACAGGGGGTAGTTAACAAACATATAAACAAATAAAATCATCATGCATACAATGCTATAGAAGGAATTAATTGTCTAGAAGAATTAAGGTTAATAAACAAAAAAAAATAGTGGTGAGCAACATATTTCCGTTTTCTTAACTGTAACCAATAAGCTGGTTGGCTTTGTCTTCCAAAATATATCCGTTTCTCTGTTTCCAGATACACCAACAAACCACCAAAGGAATAGCTTTCTAGTGCACCTTACCCTATTTGCCAAAGCCTTAATCCTCCAATGAATCAGTAGAGATTCCAGATTTACAGGGATAACCCAGCTCACACTGATTTAACACATGGGACCATACTGATGTTAGTCTTTGGTCTTGTTTGTTTTCTGCTTATCTTTAATTTCTGATAAAAGGTTGGTTTGTTTGAGTTACAGTTTCAAGAGTATCTATCTGGGTTGTAGACATTGCATTAGAGCATGGTTTTCAAAATCGGACTGGACCGGATGGTTAGACCTTAAAAACCGGGAACCAGCCAGGTAACTGGTTCCGTTTCCCCCCCAAACCAGATTTTCTCAAAAAAAAGAAACGTTGATTCTGGTCAACAAATTGCTAAACCGGGCAGTTAATTGTTTGAACCGTTTGAACGGTTTTGACTGATTTTTATTTTTAAATTTTTTTTGTTAGAACGGGCTGATTCGAACAATCGACCCATTCAACCCAATAACCGAACCCCTGACCTGTTTGATCTCCAGGTCGGTTTTAAAAACCATGCATTGGAGTGGTGAGGAACATATTTCTGTTTTCTTAATTGCAATCAATAATCCTGTTTGAGATGTGAAGAGATCTTTATATTGAAGTTGGGGCCGCAATTCTCATATACCAGTTTTATAGCTCTTTTTCCCTCTTTTATAAAATTTTTATTTTCTTATTAAAAGGTTATAGCCTAAATTTTCCCATCCAAGTCCAACTCAGGCCAAAGGTACTTAAGCCATGCCTATGCTACGGAGTGATCCATCAAAAATAATTTTTACTAAAACTAAAATCAATCCATAAACCATCATTCTAGTAGTTTGATCAATGATATGCAACTGATCATGCAAGTTTTTAATTAAGGTTTGATTACCTGTAAGTTTGAGCTTCAATTCTCCAACTTTTTTCATACTGCTCATAACTATATCCTGTCCAATTGGATTATCCTACATTTAACCAAGAAATTAAGAAACATTTTAGAATAGAATAAATTAGCTTCATTACAGTCATTATTCACTCAGAGATCATTGACAAGGATTCATAAACAAATATAACTTACTAAAAACAAGAAACCGGATTCTCACAACCAAGTCAAGGTGTTTGGCTTGAAATGGGTTTATAATGGCAGTTATTTTCATGTTTCAGGTAGGAAGAGCAATTATATGGAACAACTCTGGTGCTTCATTTTATATATGAAAATAGAAACTCAAAATTGAAACACATTCCAAATTAAAGAATGACCCCAAAATCCTTATCTATCATTATGCTGCACTAAACTACATTATTGAGAGGCCTGAGCTAAAAAACCCAAAATGCTAAAAACTACCATCAGTTGAACCACCACCGGAACTGATATCGATTCTAACCTCTTTGAATATGCTTCGATGTGGATGAACTAAAATATCTATACCTGATCAATAAAAATCTATTGTTAAACCAATATAGTAAAAATTTCATTCATGATTCAATAATCTATTCATAAACCAAAATAGAAAAATTAATTTAATTTAATCACAAAAAATAGTAACAAAGTTAATTAATTTAATTTAATCTACGTTGTTTCTATTTGACAAAGCTAATATCAGGGTATTCACCCAATAAGAGAAATAGTGAATTATGGTTTTTAAAATCGAACTGGTCAGGGGTCTGGTTACCGATTCGAATGGTCAGCCTGTACTAACAAAAAAAAAAATTTAAATATCAAAACCGTTCAAATGGTTAACCAGCCGGTTCAGCGGTTAACTGACCAAAATCAATGGTTTTAGGGAAAAAGGGAACCGGTCCCGACTGTTCGGTCCGGTCTGGTTTTGAAAACTATGAATAGGATAATAGAACAAGCATGCATTTATAGGGGTAATATTGGAAATGCAAAACCAAGGTGTTCCCATTCCGACCACTCTCTTAACCTATTCTCATTTTTATACATATAAACTAAAAAATAATATATAATATATGATAGGGGTGATTTGGCCTGACCTCATAATTGGGTGACACGTGTACGTGACTTGACGTAAACGACAACTTGACACGAGCAGATCAGCACGTGGACATGACTCAACGCAAGTGACAACCCAGCAAGTATCAGCTCACTACAGAACAAGCTCGAGTACACTAATGTCCCGAGCTGAAGGTACTTTGGGTTGAGTCCATCACAGTTCGCGAACTAAAACAACAACACCAAGTTCTCAGCAATCCGAACCCAAGCAAGTGGGCCACCTCGAAGACGACTTGCCTCAGGCAGAATCACCTCGGCACGCCACCAGCAGCTCATCACAGATAGCTCGCTACAAGGTCGCTCGTTGTCAAGTGGCCTGGCGTCGCACGAGAAGCTTCTTGCCTGATAGAACCATACTTGTCAACCCTGAAGACTACACCCACGTCCCTTGTCTGGCGGTGCAGTATCTGCCAACTCTGAGGACTGTGCTCATGTCTCTAGCCTGGCGGCATCGTGCCTGCCAACCTCGGAGGTTGTTTCCTACCTAGCAGGACCGTACAACGGTCGCATTAGCCCACTTGCTCCCTAGTCCTGACGATGACAACCAGTCACTCTGAAACGTTACCTGACAACAGATCGCCACGGCAGAGATGCGGGATCAATCCCACCAAACTTGTCAGGATGCCAATATATAAAGACTTCAACCCCCCAGGGGCCAAGGTATCGCATATTCACCACTCTCTAGCTTTCTCATCTTCTTGCAAACTCATTCTCTTCCAACTCGCAACCAAGTACTAACTTAAGCATCAGAGTGCTCCCGCCAGGTGAGCAACCCTGGGTTCCTTCATCTCTCTCCACGCAGGTATCTCTCGCTCATCACCAGCTAGGAGCCCAATCACTTCTAGCTAGGAGTGGCCGGATTGCGCATCATCAATGTGCCGTCTATGGGAAGCGCTTCAAAAAGCCTTCTCTACCAAACTTTCACCAGCATCAATGACGTTTCCTAGCAACGCCGAGTAGAACAACCCCGAGTACTTATCTCTGGAAGAACGTAGTATGCCGCTTCGGACTACCCCGAGTACTTATCTCTGACAATGGAAAATAGTTTGAAGATATCAAGTTTCAAGACTGGTGCGCCGAGATGGGGATACAACAGAACTTTACTTTGGTGGAACACCCTCAAGCAAACGGGCAAGCAGAAGTCACGAACAGAGATATACTCTATGGACTGAAAGCCCGCCTAGCCTAGGAAAAAGGACTATGGGTAGACGAGCTGCCCAGCATATTATGGGCCTATCGAACTACAGTCAAGACCGCCACAGGTGAAACCCCCTTTAACTTCACCTATGGCACAGAGGCAGTAATTCCAACTGAACTCGAGGTACCTACATTATGCTTGGAGGCATACGACAAAGATGCAAACGCTGATGAACTCCGTAAAAACCTCGGCCTGATAGAAGAGGTACGAGACCTCACTTATATCCGTACTGCAACCTACCAACAAAAAGTAGCTCGGTACTATAATAACCGGGTCAGGAAGCGACACTTCCATGTCGGTGACCTGGTCCTTTAGAAAGTAATGGTGCTTGAGCCCGGTGTGGGTAAGCTCAGAACGAACTGGGAAGGTCCCTACTGAGTAAAATGGGTACTTGGGGAAGGTACGTACGAGCTCGAAACGTCAGAAGGAAAGCAAGTACCTCGAGCTTGGAACATTATAATCTAGGACAATACTACCTGTGATCGTTGAACTAGGGGAGCAGACTGAGAGTCATTCCCAAAAAGCCTAGGAGTGGACTACGAGTCGTTCCCAAGGCCTAAGAATTGACGGACTCGTCGCTATATAAGCCCTAGTTGCCTCTTTGGCATGGGCAAACTGTAGGAGTGGACTCTAAGTCGCTCCTAGAGCCTGAGGGCTAAAGTGCCAAACTAGCAAAGACCTCGACACCGCATAAGCCCCAGTCGCCTCTTCGACATGGGCAAATTGTAGGAGTGGACTCCGAGTCACTCCTAGAGCCTAAGGGCTAAAGTGTCGAACTAGCAAAGACCTTAGCACTACATAATCCCCAGTCATCTCTTCAGCATGAGCAAACTATAGGAGTGGATTCCGAGTTGCTCCCAAAGCCTAAGGGCTAAAGTGTCGAACTGGCAAAGACCTCGGCACCGCATAAGCCCCAGTTGCCTCTTCGGCATGGGCAAACTTTAGGAGTGGACTCCGAATCGCTCCCAGAGCCTAAGGGTTAAAGTGCTGAACTAGCAAAGACCTCAGCACCGCATAAGCCCCAGTTGTGTCTTTGGCATGGGCAAATTTTAGGAGTGGACTCCGAGATGCTCCTAGAGACTAAGGGTTAAAAATACCGAACTAATGGAAACACATAAGACCTCATTGCCTTGCTACTAGAACCAAAAGTATAGACAGCTCGGGCATGAAACCTACGATGTCTATACCACCTCGGCAGCAATCGTAGTCCAAGTTCGTAAGAGGACCAATGCTTAAACAAGTGGCTCATATACAAACAGCTCGAAGTGACAAACACTCAGAAAAATTTCGTTGTGGTTACCCTCACTCGTTACCAAGCCCGGTAGCCTGATAGTTCGGGGTTACTCGCGCAGTTTGGAGTGACAATCCGCACTTCGGTTACCCTTGCTTGTTGTCAGCTTGACGGCTCGGGTAACCTATACATGTGTCATCTAGATTGAAAAAGAATCCTTTGGGTTGAAACAATATTCTTTCATTAACGAAAGCTCAAAGTACAAGAGTTTTTACTAAAACCCGACCTTAGCAGCCCAGGAGAGTACACCCATAGTTCAAAAAAAAAAAAAGAGATAAAGCAAGGAGCCATCATGCGGAAGGATCCACCACCATAACCTCGTCATCACCCTCCTCTTCTGACAAGTTGGGCTCCTCGTTCGCTGCATCTACTGCCTCCGGAGTCAGGCCCTTCATCGTGATAGCACCGAGGTCAAGATCAGGGAACTCCTGCCAAACCAGATGTCTACAGAGCTTGAACCTAGAGCGGTAGGAGTCCGTGCTATACTCAACCTAAAGATTGCAGAATTCCGAGGACTCCTTAAAGCGATCAACGGCCTTGGCCCTCTCTTCTGACCGTGCCTCCTCAACAGCGGCATCAAAGACCCGAGCATGCTCTTGGACAGTGGCCTCGAGGCTTTGGATTTTTCGTTGAAGTTGTGCTCTCTCCTCGACCATCTCCGCGGATAGCTCCTCTTCGCTCGCGGTCATGGCGGAAATTTACTCCCTAAGCTTGGCGTTCTCCTTGGTCAGCGAAGAGGTTTCGCCCCTCTTGGTCCTAGATCAGCAACCTCTGGCTTTCACTTCCCTTTTTCGCCCGATGCACTTCACCTCGGGCCAAGTTCAGCTCGCGATGGAGCTTCCGCGTCTCTACCCTAGCATCCCGAGCCTGCTTCGAGTGAGTCGCAAACTGGCACGCCAACGTGTGAAGGGCGGAGTTCACCTTCCAAAAAAAATTGAGGTAAAAAAAAAAAACGGGGCCAAAGACTAAATGCTTACCACCCTGTAGTGAGTAGCGGCTAAACCCAGAAGCCGCCTCAGAAGTATCTCTGACCACCACGCGACCTCATTCAGGAAGATCGCATCCCGGCTCTTTCGCACCGTGAGCACGTGGTTCGTGATGCTCTCCTCTCCCGCAGCGAGAGCGGGCTCTGACTCGGGAGCATGCCCCTCTGAAGCTAGCGCGGGCGCATCCTCCGACTCCTAAGGATGGGCCTCCTCGTCACCGCCCTCTATTATCTCCACCTCGGGGTCCGCAGGTTGGGCCTCCAGTGTGGGGAGCTCGGTATAGATTGGCTCCGTAACCTGGGCTTCGGGTGCCCCAGACGACGAAGCCTCGTCCAGACGCGGCCTCTTCACCGGCCTCTTTTTCCCCTTTTAGGAACTCATCAGGAGGCTTCGTGCATCGACCTTTGGCATTGTAACTGCATAAAGGCAAAAATAAGGTTAGCAAGAGCTATCAAAACCTTAAAAAGGAAAAACCCAAAGCAACCTACCAGGACTTAAGCCGGCTTGCACAAGCTTATCTTCGGCAAGGTAGTCCGTGTAGATAAGGTTGAGCTCTGCCCAAGAATGAAGTGCCTCCCTAGTCTTCAGGTCTAGCCTAACACCAGAATCCTGAATGGCAGCCCTCTAGTGGGTTGGAAAAGGCCACCCCTCGGGGGTGCGGACCATGAAGTAGTCCCGTTTCTAGGTCGGGATCTTATTGGGCAACCTGTGAAGAAGCTTGTAGCCCGAGTGGGGGAACAGATAGTAAGATTGCTTGTGCGTGGGGGCGCCATGGGAAGCATTTTTTATAGACAAAATCAAAGAGAAGATTTCGAGGGTGAGAGGGAGACAATACTCATGGAAAAGCGAAATAGTCCCTACTACGTTACGGACAGAGTTTGGGTGTAATTGATCTATGGTAATGCTAAAGTGTTTCAGGACCTCTACGACCAATGGGTGCAAGGGAAGACGAAGGCCAACCACGAGCTGCTCCTCAAAAATCATGATCTCATTGTGATCGTGCTCCCAAGGAAAATTGCTCCTGGGGAGACTATAGGAAAGCTCCCTCAGGAGGTTGTATCGAAATACCAAAGCCCGAAGCCTGTCCAAGGTCATTGAGGAAGGACCAAAGTCGTTTGGTTCCCGACCTCAATGAGAAGCGGATGCCAAGTTACCAGAGGCCTCTCGAGCCTCCAGGGGAAACTGCCCCTCGGGAAGACCGTGGGCTACCCCTAAGCCCGAAGTAGCCTCGTCTCGGCTACTGACCCAGGCCAAGGTACCCACCTCGGCCTCATCTAAAAGGCTATCAAAAATAGAAGACATAACTGAACCGAATTGAAAGTAAGCAAAGGGACTCACCAAAGAAAGACGACTAAACTGGAGAAAAGACACGAACTGGGAAGACCGAGCTAACGGAGCTAGAGTGTGACCTCAAGTCGAAGGCACGACAGCTTTTGATATAAAAATGAGTCTCATGACCCCCTATTTATAGCCATTGTACCGAAAAAGCAACGGTCCATATCAAAAGCAATCTGACGGCTCACAAGGAAACCGACTACACGACCCTCGAGACCGAAGACAGTTTAGTGCATTTTTTGGCATCCGCGGGACTTATAGTTCGTGTGACGTCCGCGCGTAAGCCACACACGATCTGACGGGGCGGCCTGAACTTCGAGCCAAATCCACTTGTCACATCATGAACTCCCCGCACCAAGTCCAGACCCCTAGCTCGGGGAGTGGGGGGCAATTGATAAGGGGTGGTTTGGCCCGACCTCATAATTGGGTGACACGTGAACGTGACTCAACATAAACGACAACTCGACACGTGGACATGACTCAACACAGGTGATAACCCAGCAAGTATCAGCTCGCTACAGAACTAGCTTGACTACACTAATGTCCTGAGCTGAAGGTACTTCGGGTTGAGTCCATCCCAGTTCACAAACTAAAACAACAGCACCAAGTTCTCGGTAGTCCGAACCCAAGTAAGTGGGCCACCTCGAAGATGACTTGCCTCGAGCAGAATCACCTCGGCACGCCACCAGCAGCTCGTCACGAATAGCTCGCCACCAAGTAGCTCGCTACAGGGTCACTCATTGTCAAGTAGCCCGGCGTCGCACGAGAAGCTTCCTGCCTGACAGAACCATACCTGCCAACCCTGAAGATTGCACCCACGTCCCTTGTCTGGTGACATAGTATCTGCTAACTCTGAGGACTGCACTCATGTCTCTTGCCTGGCGACGTCGTGCCTACCAACCCCGAAGGTTGTCTCCTGCCTAGCGGGACCGTACCCTACAACGGTCGCATTAGCCCACTTGCTCCCTAGTCTTGACGATGACAACCGGTCACTCTGAAACGTTACCTAACAACAAATCGCCGCGGTAGAGATTCGGGATCAATCCCAGCAAACCTATCAGGATGCCAGTATATAAAGACTTCAACCCCCCAGGTAGACCTGTTCATGGGCCAAGTAGCCCGACGGCCTGGCCCGGCCCGGCTTGCACCCCGGCCAGGCTTGGTCATATAATTAGGACCGCAGGCTTGACCTCAGGCTTAACAAAGTAAGCCTGACTATGTTTCGGGCCGGGCTCGGGATTTGTCAAAAAAGCCCAGCCCGGCCTGACTCAGTATTATATATTTTATAAAATATATAATATGTATTTTATATATTATATAAAATATATAATATGTATTTTATATATTATATAAAATATATAAATAATATAATATTTATTAAAATATATATTTATAATTTAATATATATATTTTATTCTTTTCTTTATAATTTCAATCTCTCTCTCTATTCAGCTGCTTCAACATTAATAATAATAATAGTATAGGCTAAATTTCGGGCCCGGGCCCAGGCTCGGGCTCGGGCCTTAAAAAAATTTGTTAATATATAGTAAAAGCCCGGCCCGGCCTATGAACAGGTCTACCCCTAGGGGCCAAGGTATCGCATATTCACCACTCTCTAGCTTTCTCATCTTATTGCAAACTCATTCTCTTCTAACTTGCAATCGAGTACTAACTTAAGCATCGGAGTGCTCCCACTGGGTGAGCAACCCCGGGTTCCTTCATCTCTCTTCAAGTAGGTATCTCTCGCCTGTCGCCAGCTAGGAGCCCAATCACTTCCAGCTAGGAGTGGCCGGATTGTGCATCATCAAAAAAAAAAAAAAAAGATATATATATATATATATATATATATATATATATATATAAATATAGTATAATAAATATATATTAAATAAAAAATAAAAATAATAAAATAAAATATATATGGGGGTCCGGGGTTAATAGATTATACCTTACATAGACGTTCATTAGCTTGGTTTTTACACACTGAATCAGAAAGTACTTGCCAGGCGCCATGGCTTGTTCGATATCTTTCTCATCAAGCAATGTTCAAGCAATTAGGTGTTTATTTGGTAAGCAATATGTTGCATTGAGACCATCAACAAATGTGGAGTTTGTCAATGCTGCGCATGCAATCAAGACAGTCTCGACCTCTCTTGGTTATAAGAGCAAGCAATGAACAGGAGACGTCAAAAAGATCTGGATTGAGCATTGAGGAATGTGAAGCTGCTGTTGTAGCTGGAAATGTTCCTGAAGCACCACCACCTGTCCCTCCTAAACCAGCAGCACCGGTTGGGACACCTGTTGTGTCTTCACTTGTAAGTATGACTGGTCTTGATAATTAACTTAACTGCATGCCTGGAGAGAATAAAATAATGAAATTTAGGTAATGATGTTGGTAGTTAACCATGGAAAACAGGCTGGTGAACTTGGTGAATTTTCTACTCAGAACCCCGTTTTAAGTTTTGAATTATCATAACCTTAATGCACCAGTTTAGAAAACGCGGTTTTGGTATTTCTTGGGTTCTGGTCTTTTATAATAAAAAGCTCTGGGTTTTTTGCTATTTTATTTGGGATAAGGAGGTATAGTTACTCTAGGCAATTAGACATATTTCTAATCTCTTTATGGTTTATCTTTTTCTCCCATATGGTGGTTTCTATCAGCAACTTAGTAGGCGTCCTCGTCGTAATCGGAAGTCACCTGCATTGCGATCAGCATTCCAGGAAACAAATATCTCTCCTGCAAATTTCGTATATCCACTTTTCATACATGAAGGTTAGTAGTGGTAGAGGGAACTTTCTGTCTTCTGTTCAATTTATTGTTTTCATTTCTTTCCTGCACTTTTGTTTATTTGGACCTGCATATTTTTTGTTTCTAATCTTACAAGCGTGCAGGCGGAGACACACCAATTGGAGCTATGCCTGGGTGCTATAGGCTTGGAAGGAGACATGGTCTTGTGGAAGAGGTATTTTTACCAAGTAGCACATGGTCTGTTTGCTTTTACCTCCAAACCAAATAAAAGGGAAGAAACGAAAAATTGTTAGCCTGAACCAATAGTTACATGGAAAATTTTGAACAAAACGAAGAAACCTTTGAAATCGTCAGACAGTACAACTATATCTATTGGCCTAAGAGGACTTTTCTCATTGCTTTTCATGCTTTCTCTTTTTGTTTTGGAATAAATAATTATTTTGGTGTATCTATAGGTCTTTTTCATTAGTTGTAATCCAATCAAATACTTCTTTCAGAATAAGGTCCAATGCTATGTTAACTATAAGATAATTCTATGGCTTATCATGTAACTTTTGGCATATGGTATCCGCTTTTTATCATTGTTTAAAGCATATTCTCATTTTTATGAAAAATAAAAAGGTAAGTAAGTAATGCATATTTCTTTTTCCTCTTTTTCATTAGTTGTAATCCAATCAAATACTTCTTTCAGAATAAGGTCCAATGCTATGTTAACTGTGAGATAATCCTATGGCTTATCATGTAACTTTTGGTATATCGGTATCCGCTTTTTATCATCGTTTAACACATATTCTCATTTTTATGAAAATTTAAAAGGTAGGTAAATATTGCTCCTCCACATTGGCATTATGGGTTTTCTTTTTCCTCTTCTGTAAAATTACAAATTATGCTTATCATTACATGGCAAAATGTAGTTTACCATTAGTGGAAATTTTGATTTTACTGCTTTTGTAGTGCTGCACTTATACTACAATTAAGTTCTAGAAAATTGCACAAGTTGTATGGTTTTAATTGCACTATTCCTTTGCACTAGTAGAAATTCTGAATCCTGAGAAAGCAGTTTATCTGTCTAGCAGTTACCATTACCATGGGAAGAACTTGTTACATAAACTACTTATAAAGGTTTATCGGTGGATAATGCTTCCAAATGAACCTGCACAGAAGCATGATCAGAATCCTCTCCCTTTCTAGCTTGGTTTTTCCTTCCTTTCAATACAGTGCTTCTATTTGTTTGGGAAACATGTTTCTTACCAAAGGTGAAGCTGACTAGAAAAAATGCCCTTAACATGCTAGGGCAAGTTCATTGTTGTAACTTGTAAAACCCATAACTAACTGGGGCAAATTCTATATTGTATGGTAATTTTGTTGTTGTAACAGGACCAGATAATTGTCCTATAATTTGTCTCTTCAGTAGTTGTTGTAAGATAAAGTAATCACTTAACAGTCCTTTAACAGGATACGTCTAAGTAATTCTTTTTCCTGTTCCAGGTTTACAAAGCTCAGGATGTTGGTGTTAAATAGTGTTGTGCTTTTCCCCAAAGTTCCTGATGCATTGAAGGTTCCTTTCTCTCTCTCTCTCTCTCTCATCCTCCCAATTTTCAACAGTGTTCTAATGAATAAGGATTAATGTAAAATATTAGCATGCTGTTCTTTCAGTCCCCCACAGGAGATGAAGCATACAATGATAATGGTCTAGTGCCTCAAGCAATATGTCTACTCAAAGACAAGTATCCAGACCTTGTAAGAAAAGATATTTCATGCCCTATGCTCATTTCAGTATGGAAATGTGGTAACCACATAGATGCTTTAATTTCTTTGTTAAGTTATTGATCAAAATCAAAATTTTGTTCATTTAGGTTATATACAGTGATGTTGCTTTGGACCCATATTCTTCTGATGGACATGATGGCATTGTTAGAGAAGATGGTAAGATGGATATCTGAAGGTTTTTATTTTCTTCAAAACTTGACCTTTTACATTCTCTCTCTCTCTCTCTCTCTCTCTATATATATATATATATATATATATATATCAATTTTGATTTGCTAAATTAGATATTCTAGGAATACTTGCCCCCTCTAGAGTTCAAATTTAGGATAATAGAATATCCCTTTCTATAATCTAATATTTTCCATCCTTGTAATATTATAATTTTGATTATGTTCTTACCCTCGTATTTTTGTAACATTTGTTTTTTTAAGTAAAATACTTATTAACAGTTATAATCAAATTTGTTCGATAATTGATTGAATGTAAAGTGTTAATTTTCAAAATTAGTGTTGAGTAATTTCAAATGGAAACTTGATCTCGACTCAGTAAGAACTTTTCTTTTCCCTTCAATCTCCTCATGCTTTTGGTTCCTTCAGTATATTTCAACTATTCGTGGGACATGAGTAGGGTCATTACTTGGTGTAAAATATTGGACTGAAAGCTGTGACAACATGGATTCGAGTTTGAGAGCAGCCACTTCATACAAAAAAATTGCAGAGATTAGGTTTGAATCCAGCCTACCCCTCCCAAGACCCCGTATAACCCAAACCAGCTTAAGGAAATGGCCTTGTTTATGGGACTTGAGCTTAGGCTATATTTGTTACACCAGTATCACATTGACTGATACCATTCTACTAATCAGCACCATTGCCAACTACTGAATTTGTCATGACCAGAGCCTACTTCCTACTTAGGAGGAGAAAAACAAAATCCAAGAAGCATGTTCTGGTTGCTACATTTCATGAGACCATCCAATCCAAAAGGCTTTCTACAGCTTGAATTGACACTGAACGTGTCTGTCATCGCTCATCACAAGGATTGGCATGAGGACTTGCCATCATTTATCACACCATTAGCACCGTTGACCTTAACTCTTATCTATTGCCATCTATCTTCCAGATCCATCATGATGACCAATTTCATTACTTATTGCATCTATTACCCATTTAACACAACTGTTTCAATGCCATATTCTGACCAAAATCTTTTTCTTTGATGGAATTCACAATGACATCATTAACTGTTGCAGTTTCTATCTCTCTATCAGAAAAACATACTGCACCCTCCACCTACATGCACAATGGATAAATAAAAAGGAGAAAAATAAAACCAAATAGTCACAAAAAGAAAAAGAAAAAGAAAAAGCTCTTTGTTCTGTCTTTACATAGTAATTTCCAAGACTAAATCCTCCAAATTTCCCTTCTGTCTGTTTGGTTATCAATCCCTGTTTCTGTTGTATGGTTCTAGTGGCTGGTCTTAATGCTGTCCTACACACTGTAAGTCTGCAGTGCACTTATCATCTTGCCCATTCTTGCAAGTTTACAGTTATTTTTGTCTTCCTATGTACACAACTTGTTTTTTTATCATTTTGGCTGTAAATCATGTTCCATTATACCCCTCCACCATGGCCATGCCTTTTGTTAAATATCATTGCTTTGACTCACATCTCATATTCTCATTTGGCATTCTCCGATACCTGTTCCAGTCTTTCAGCTTGCGCCAGATCATGATCCAGTTCTTGGTCTCCAATGGAATGGGCATGACAGAACCATCTTAATCAACTTTCATTTTGTCACCTAGTGGTGCTATCCTTAGGCTTCCATGTACTGAATTACAAACTATACCATTTATAAGTCGGTTTCACCGTCTTCCCTTTCTTTATTGCTTTATACTTTCAGTTATTTTCATGTTTCTAGTTGCTAGTTAGGTCCTAAAAATTATAACTCCTTATCCTCTCCTTACAGTACTTGTCAACATCTAAGTTATGCCACCATCTTTCCCAAGATGATATCTCCTGCCAATTTTAGTAGGGTTGGCCATTTCAAATTACATTATAAGATTATCATGAAATCATATTTAGAAGATATTTGCATTTTTCCTTTCTAGATTCCTAAACCTTATTATTGGATTTCCATTTCTTTAACTGATACCCCTAGCCATTGCTCTTCAAGTTTGCTAGTACAATGGCATTAAAGTGAAAATTTATTTATTCTTAATGGAGAAATTTAGGTATAATAACAATACCATGTATTTTGGTGGTAATTTGATCCTCCATTTAGTTTGCATAAAATTTATACTATGTTTAGGGGTCAGGTCTAGGCTTCAGAATCTTATAGTAGAGAACCATCTACATTAGTTATAAGAATCACATAAATATGATTACTGATCCAATTCCATTTTCTCAATAATTTCCAGGAGTGATAATGAATGATGAAACAGTTCATCAGTTATGTAAACACGCTGTCTCCCAGGTAATTTACAAAATTTTGTCGTTCCAGTTATATTTGCACTTTTCCCCAGGGTTACTTTCTACTAGTTAATTTTTTATTCTGTTTTCTTGGCTGCGTCAATAGGCTCGAGCAGGATCTTATGTTGTTAGTCCCAGTGACATGATGGATGGCTGTGTGGGAGCAATTAGAGCAAGCTCTGGATGCTAAAGGTTTTCAACATGTCTCAATCATGTCTTATACAGCAAAGTAATTTACTCATACTTCCTGTTATATGATTTGTCTTGTGCTAATTGACACCTACCTAAGAAGTTAAATCATATAGTATCGTATAAAGCTGAATAATCTGACAGGATGGAAGCACATTATTCGAAATATTGTGAGGGCACATGCTATGCACGTGTGCAAGTAAAGGGTAAATATATAAGTTGATGTTATATAATCAAATTTATCTTTTATGACCTGCATCAAAACCAAGGCAAGTATCTTCTTTATAACTGTATAGATGACTATAATCTTTAAAAACATAGTAAGGTAATGTTTCTATATCCACACAAAACTGGCGTTTTGGGTGACCCAGAAACCAGACTTTCCTGTAGTTCAATGTGTGAATTGATTCAGTGTGACTCAGAACCTCGAGGCTGTGTTTAAATTGGGAGTAGAATCAGAAAAGCAGAAGAGACAAGCAATGTTAATGTGCCTTACAACCAGAGAATAATTGAGTTTTTGTTGTATTCTTTGCCATTTTAGTATATTTTATAATTTTAACTAATTAGGTGGATAATAATTCTCCAAATCTTGTTACTGATAAAAAATAACTTCCAAATCTGTCAGATTTTGCACTTGTATCTCATATTTCTACTCCCTTCTTCCCCCATACCAATATTTAGATTTTATACACAGATGGAAAGAATCCATGATGAATCTCAATCAAAGCAACCGGTTATGATTCATGTGAACTGTCTGTGTTTATGCCAAATGAATCTTTTGAGAATATGGTTTTTTTTTTTTAGGGGAAGAAATAACTTTCATTAAAAATAATAGATAAAGATTACAACTGCCACCATCCAAGGGCCAGATGGAGAACCCTTTTACAAAAGCAGTCTCATAAACATGCCCAAAACAACTCTTGCCTATTGACTCCTTGCTTTGCTAAAGCATCAGCCATACCATTTTCTGATCTTCTTGCCCAATTAATCTCCCTTGCTAAGCTTGAGTTTCTCTTAGCTGTTGTCTGAAAATCCGCATGCCCTAGCTTCTGGTTTGCAGCCAGCCTATTACCAGTTTTGAGTCTCCCTCCACTTCTAACTGTTGCAATCCCTATTGCTTTTCCAATTTGAGACCTTGGAGTAAAGAAAAAACTTCTGCCCTTAGGGTGTCTCCCACCCCTACAGGGCCAACACTCTACCCCCTAATCTCTGAAAACACCCCTATACCTGAGGGGCCTGGGTTGCCTAGAAAGCTTCTGTCAAAATTCAGTTTCACTCCAGAGCAAGGCGGCGGGGTTCAACTTTCTTGAACTGAAGGGGAGAAGGATGTGGAACCAGCCATGACACTCCATCCTCTAGTGAAGTCAATAAAGGAAAAGTCTTTAAAAAGCTCCAAAGATTTCAGTCAATGCATGATCTTGGTAGTGATGCCCTCTATAAGTGCTTCCTTGGTTCTTTCCTGCCCTTGGAAAATCCTATTATTTCTCTCCTCCCACACTAACCCTGCCCTTTGGTAACTGGAAGAAGCTAGAATTGAAAAGGTTCCGCACACATGAAGGAGGAGTCCACTTGCAACCAAAGAGAGAGGAGAACCAATCCCAAATACAAGAAGTAAAAGGACAGGAAATAAATAGATGGACCACTGTTTCACCACTCCTCAGGCAAAGGCAACAGACATGTGGGGATAGGCACCAACTTTTCCTTTTTCTTTGAAGTACATTCAAAGTATTGACCTTTTGGAGAACCACTTCTGAGCAGAAAGTCCTAACCTTTGGTGGAATAGGAGTAGCCCACACTTGTTTTGCAGGGAAAGGGGTAGGCACACCATCAGAACTGAGGGCAATCATATATTATCTGCTACACTCACTTCTCTTCTCATGCGGTCCGGATCCACTCCCAACCTTCCAACAAACACTTCCGAGATCCAGCACCCGGTGTCGACCTTATGGTCCTTGACTTGATTTACATTCTCTAATTCAGAGACATGCTTGCCCTCCACCTCCTCTGTTTCTAGTTTACATGGAGGAAGCTCAGAGAAGGATCTGGGAGCAGGGGTCACGAGTAAAGCTAGGGTGGAGGTGGGGGCAGAAGAGGTGGAGGGAAACCATAAGGCTTGGAAGAAGGGAGGGGATGGGGAAAAAAAGGGACAGTCTCCCAGAAGTTGAGGACCATAAGGTCGACACTGGGTGCTGGGTCTTGGAAGTGTTTGTTGGAAGGTTGGGAGTGGATCTGGGTCGCAGGGGAAAATAATCGAGTGTAGCAGACAATAGTGAGGCTTTGGAAATTCCAAAGAAGACCAAAAATTCAAGCAAACCCAACATAGTGCATAACACGAAAGTTTTCTCAAGGCTAAAGGAGTGCCTGGTGGGAGCTGGACCGAAAAGTAAGTATAAAAAGATTTACAAGAGGAGAAGGATTAAACCAAGTTCTTCAAGTCAGGAGAAATCTTGCCCGGTTTCTTCATTCTCATCCAGTGGGGTCAGAATTAAACCTCGGTAGGATGGTTCTAACCAGGAGTGTTCAATCAATCCGGACTTGACAGAGAAAGTTGTGAGGGGTGAGTCTGATTCGAGTGAGGTCTCTCTTGAGGAGGTACCGAAGGATAAGGAGATGAAGAAAGGTGGCGTGGATTTGAGGATTCCAGTCAATAGAGAGTTGGAAGTTGATAAATCTCCGGGCTTGTTCTTTTTAGGGGGGGAGAATGTTGTAAGGAAAGCCTTGAAAGCTTATGAGAGAGAAAGGAGAGTTGAAAGCTTGGGAATGGTCTCTAAAGAGTCAAGGGGAGAATATTGGGGTAAGGAGGAAGGCCAAGAAGAGTTTAGTGAAGTGGAAGATTGACCTGTGGCTTTGCAGGTGCATCGCTTCTTTGTCGCAATTGTGGCAGAAATGATGTGTTTCTCTCTCTTTCTCTGTTTCTGTTGTTTTTGATTGGTTGGTTGTAGTTGTGTGGTCCGGGGGGTGTTATCTTAATACCTGCTCTTAGGTTGTATTCAATTTCTTTTTTATTTTAGTAAAATTTTCCCTTTTACTTATAAAAAAAATCAGACCTGAGTAAGGCATTGAAAAATGAAGAGCATGAGAAAACCCCTAAGGAGGACTCTGACCAAATTCTATTATCTAGGCATGAATGTTCTATAAAGAGAACACCCAATAGAAAGAACAACTCATTTGCGAAGGCCACTTCTGAGTCCCTCAACCCTTTCCTCAGTCCCAAATCCCAAGCACCCTCATTTACTCGAACAAAGGAAATGACCTTCAATTTGTTTAAAGAAAGAGAATACATTACCTGGAAACTGTCCTTAAGAGGAATGTTCCAAACCCGAGTGTCCTCCTAAAACAAAATCTTGTTACCTGAGCAAGCACCATACCTTATCAAAGGTTGAAAAGAAGGTAGGACTCCAACAATTGCTTTCCAGGGATAAAAGTGAGAGGCCTTGGGGTCGAAGTCAACATCCCATCCATTTGCTGCCATACCATGATTGCTTACTACCACCTAATGCCACAAGCTCTCTTGCTCCAAGGGAAATCTCCATAACCACTTTCCTAACGAGGCTAGGTTTCTTAATCTGATATTACCAATTCCAAAGCCCTCATCCTCTTGCCTCTTGGTGACAATTTTCCCCACTTCACTAGATGATCCTTTTTTGAGTCACCTGGTTCCCAAAGAAAGTCCCTCATCAACTTTTCAATTTGACTTGCCATCTTAACAGGAAGTTTGAAAGTGGACAAGAAATATACCAGTAGATTGGCCAAAGTAGACTTGATTAGAATGATTCTATCCCCTAGAGAGATTTAATTTCTCTTCCAGCCTGCTAATTTCTTTGTGAATCTTTCCAAAACTGGGTTCTAGAAACTCTCTAACCTAGGATTTCCCCTAGAGGCAAACCCAAATAAACCATAGAGAATATGGTTTCTAATTTTTCTGTTTTTTTTTTCTTATAATATTTTCCTTGGTGACTTTTAATAAACATAAAGAAGTATATTTATGTGTTTAGAGAGAGCAAGAGTTTTGAAGTTTTGACTTTCTTTTTTTTGAAATTGTTAGAATGTTAGAGTGATGTTCGGCTGATAAGAGTTCTTATTAGCCCATTCTTATGTTTAACTTATCTTGTAACTGGGCTTGTGTTAATGGGCCTAATCCTGTTTAATGATTTAAGTCATCTGGGTGTCCCATCACTAATCAGGGGCATCCCAGTAATTTCTTGTACCTTGTACTATATTCATCTATAAATAAAGGACTGGTCGACTGGATAGTACAGTTCGACATTCTCTTCAGTTCTGTGGTTCTCTTCTCTTCCTTGCTACTTCGAGTATAGCTCTCCAGATTACATGGTATCAGAGCATTAGCTCCTTCCTGGTTTCAGTAGGCGCACTCTTTTCTCTTGCTGTCTTTTCATCTTCTCTCTTCCTTTTCTGGGTTGCTGCAGTGAAGACCTAGGAGTGTAAGAGAGTAAAGCAAGTTCGAACCTAGGGTTTCTCTTGGTTGTAGGACTCAAGGGAAGTAAGACCCAGAAGTAGATGTCCTACTAGATTATCTCCAGCAAATAGTAGCTATTGGGCTACTAAGAGAGGTCTGTATAGGACAGACCTAGTTGAGGACTGATTTCAGCAGTCCTAGCACTAGCCGAAAGGGGGAGAGCTTCCTCTACAGTTGCAGCTTCGTGCTCCAGCAAGACTTGCGCAGAACAAGTGATAAAGACTTAGCCTTCTCTACAGTTGCAGCTTCGTGCCCCAGCAAGACTTGGGCAGAACTGTGGTAACTTCAGTTATAGATTCTCTTCAGGTCGGTTATCGGTCCTGCTTTGTGAACTTCAGTTACTGCACTGCACAGTTACTTCAGGTTGTAGAAGAAGCCCTAACTGAAGTAACTTCAGTTACTAGCACTATGAACTGGTTCAGTTACTTCGACCAGTCCTAAACAGCACTGCACAGTACCCGAACTGTGAACACGTCTACCAGCACTGTGAACACTGTGACCACTTCGGCCAGTCCTAAACAGAACCACCTACAGCACTGTGAACAACTCTTGGACTGAAGTCAGGATGTCCTCACTATTCGGTGAAGTTTCCTCTAGAGATAACAGACCTGTTACAAGGTCCTCAAACCTGGAAAACCCTAATCTGCACAGCTTGCAGATTACAAGTGTGTTGCTAGATGAGTATAACTTCAGAGAGTGGTCTGTCTCAGCAATGCTGTTCATTACCTCTCGTGAGCTCACAGGCTATTTGGATGGAGACAAGAAACAACCAGAAATTGGCAGTCCTGAATACATCGTGTGGCGCAAGGAAAATGCCACAATCATGTCTTGGTTGCTGGCCTCTATGACTCCTAGGGTGGCCAGAACCGTTCATCACTTCCCCACAACTGCTAAAATTTGGGAGAAAGTATCTAAGACATATGGCCAGAAAAAGAACAATGCTAGAATCTACAGGCTGAACCAAGACATTGCAGCCCTAAGGCAAGGAGACATGTCCGTGGCAACCTACTTTGCAACACTGGAAGGCCTCTGGGAAGAGCTTGACCACCATTTGATTTTGGATTGGGAAAATGCTAATGATAAGGGGAGGCATGATAAGCAGATTGAGGAGGGCAGAGCCTTCAAGTTTCTGGCGGGTCTTGACCCTGTATATGAAGGTATAAGGTCACAGATTCTAGGGAGAGATAAATTACCTGAGCTTCACCATGTCTACTACCTGGTGAGGAATGAAGAAGTAAGGAGAAAGGAGATGCAAGTTGACTCCCAGACACAGTCAACAGAACTACCTGGAGAACATTCAGCCTTAGTCTCCACTAAGGGGAATAGATTTTCAGACAAGAAGTCCCTCAAGTGTACACATTGTGGTGGTGAGAAACACACAAAGGAGAAATGTTGGGTCTTGTACCCTCATCTGAAGCCAGCTGCTCTGAGAAAGGACAAAAGGCAACATAAGGGCCACACAACAAGTGGGAATCTTGCCACCAACAACAGTAGTGACAACTCACAGAGTATTCAGACAGTGTCATCTTCCACCGCAAGGCAGGCTGCCAACTCCTCTGGACCAAGTACTTTGGGCTTCACAGCTAGTGAGGTAGAGGTTCTCAGTCGGGCATTAGCCCGTCTGAAGAACAATTCTTTAGCTTCCACCTCTCTTGCCAAATCAGGTACAACCTCTGCATTTAGTGCATCTAGTTCCATTAATTCTACCTCTTGGGTGATTGATTCCGGAGCCACTGACCATATGACACATGTCCTCCTTATTCTCCACATATCATTTGTTGTCTGGCCAGGATAAGATGAGAGTAGCTGATGGGTCCCTCTCCACCATCTCTGGAAAGGGGGTGGTTGACCTAAGCAAGGATCTATCTCTTAAATCAGTCCTACATGTTCCTAGTCTTACCTCAAATTTGTTGTCTGTTTCAAAGCTTACAAAAAACTTGAACTGCAGTATAACTTTCTTTCCTTCTCATTGTGTCTTCTAGGACAGATTGACGAGGAGAACGATTGGGAGTGGTTATGAGTATGGGGGCCTCTACTATTTTGATGAAGATGTCAGCTCAGCCTTGCAAGCTTCTACTACTAGTCCGGAAAGTGTGGAGTCAATAGCTAGGCTGCACTTGTGGCATGCTAGGCTAGGTCATTTGTCCTTTTCTTCCTTAGCAATGTTGTTTCCCGAATTATGTAGGGGCATTCCGAGTCAGAGTTTAATTTGTGATGTGTGTCAAATGTCAAAACAATGTAGATCAATGTATCCAATTTCTAGTAATGAAATTCAAGCCCCTTTTGATTTGGTTCATTTTGATGTTTGGGGTCCTTCACCCATTGTTTCCATTGGTGGCTTCCGTTACTTTATCAGTTTTATTGACCATTATTCTCGGTGCACTTGGATTTATCTGTTGAAAGGACGTGAAGAAGTTCCCTGGATAACTATGATGTTTTGCAAGATGGTTGAAACACAAATTGATAAAAAGATCAAGCAATTCCGTTCAGACAATGCAGCTGAATACTTTGAAAGATCCCTGAACTCATTCATGGAAGATGCAGGCATGTTACATCAATCATCATGTGCTTACACCCCTCAGCAAAATGGGGTTGCTGAGCTCAAGAACAGGCATCTATTGGAGACAGCTCGAGCCCTTCTTTTCCAGCATAATGTGCCCAAGCAATATTGGTCTCAAGCTGTTCTCACTGCATCATACCTGATAAATCGGATGCCATCTAAGGTACTGGGTATGAAGACCCCTTTCTCTGTTTTGTGTTCCACTCTTCCAGAATTTCCTCTTCCCCCGCGGGTTTTTGGTTGTACATGCTTCATACATGTGAAAGATCCAAAGAAGACCAAGTTGGATCCTAAGGCTACAAAGGGAATATTTTTGGGGTACTCTCCTACGCAGAAGGGGTATAAGTGTTATGATCCTGTCTCCAAGAAAAAATATGTCACTAGGGATGTAGTCTTTTTTGAGTCTCAACCCTATTTCCAGTCTTCTCAGAATCTTCTTCAGGGGGAGAGTAGTGGGTTGGAAGAGGATTCTCATTCTCCCTTCTTTTTTGTTCCCATTTCATCACCTTCCACTACTACTAGCTGTAACATTCCGGGTCAACCTAGTGAGACTTCCACTGTGCCAGTTGCTTCTCCAGATTCGGCTAATGCTTCTGAAGGTTCCAGTAAACAAGAGAAAGAGATACTTACATACAGTAGAAGGAAGAAGGCCCCTCAACCTCATGATTGCAACCAGTTGAACTCAGATCAATCTGTCTCTGCAATCCAAGGTAATTCTGATTCACTCAATTCAGATTTGGATCTTCCTATTGCTCTCCGTAAGCTTGTTCGTTCTTGTACCACTCGGCATCCCATAGCCGATTATGTTTCTTACTTACACTTATCCCCTGCCTATCATTCCTTTCTGTCTGCTCTTTCCTCTGTATGTGTCCCTTCCAGGTATTCAGAGGCGGCATCTGATCCAAGGTGGAAAGAAACCATGAATGAGGAGATGAAAGCCCTAATGAAAGCAAGGACATGGGAATTGGTGGACCTGCCAGAAGGGAAAGGCATTGTTGGGTGCAAGTGGGTATTCACAGTAAAGCACAGGGAAGATGGGTCAATTGAGAGGTACAAGGCCAGACTTGTGGCAAAGGGATTTACACAAAAGGAAGGAATTGACTACAAGGAAACCTTTGCCCCAATAGCAAAGCTCAACACAATCAGGATCCTACTGTCACTAGCAGCAAAATTCTCTTGGGAACTTCATTAGCTGGATGTGAAGAATGCCTTCCTAAATGGTGATCTTCATGAAGAGGTATTCATGGAACCCCCACCTGGATATGATGTTGGAAAGAAGGTATGTAAACTAAGGAAAGCATTATATGGTTTGAAGCAATCTCCCCGGGCATGGTTTGAGAGACTTTGTTTGGCCATGAAGAAAGTAGGGTACACTCAGAGCAGTGCAGATCATACATTGTTTACAAGGAGACAGGATGACAAACTTACAGCACTCATTGTGTATGTGGATGATATGGTGATTACTGGAAATGATGTGAAAGAGATGAAGAGGTTGAAGGAGTTCTTAGCTTCAGAATTTGAGATCAAAGACTTGGGAAATCTGAGATACTTTCTTGGAATTGAAGTTGCTAGATCAAGAGAAGGAATCTACATATGTCAAAGAAAGTATGTGCTAGATCTCCTAGAGGAAACAGACATGATGGGGTGCAGGCCAGCAGACACTCCAATAGAACCAAGCCATGGATTACATGAATCAATGGGTGAGGAATACTGTGATAAGGAAAGGTACCAAAAGTTGGTAGGAAAACTGATATACTTATCCCTTACTCGGCCAAACATTGCCTATGCAGTGCATGTTGTCAGTCAATTCATGCACTCACCAAAGACCCCTCATATGAGAGCAGTGGAAAGAATCCTCAAATACTTGAAGACTTGCCCAAGGAAAGGAATTCTATTCAGAAAAAAACAGCAGACTTGAAATTGAAGCCTACACTGATGCTGATTGGGCTGGGTCCGTTGGAGACAGAAAATCAACCTCAGGTTACTGTACATTCTTGGGAGGAAACCTAGTCACATGGCGTAGTAAGAAGCAGAATGTTGTGGCTAGATCAAGTGCAGAAGCAGAATACTGGGCTATGGCGCACGGGGTTGCTGAACTCTTATGGCTCAGGACTCTCCTTAATGAGCTTGGTATCAAAACTGAGGGTCCTCTCAAGCTGTATTGTGATAATAAAGCTGCTATCAACATTGCCAACAATCCTGTGCAGCATGACAGGACAAAACATATTGAAATTGATCGACACTTTGTCAGAGAGAGAATTATTTCAGGAGAACTTTGTGTGCCTTATACTCCATCAGAGATGCAGATTGCAGATGTATTAACTAAAGGGTTGGCATCAACGAAGTTCAGGGACATACTTGGCAAGCTAAACATGATTGATATTCATGCTTAGCTTGAGGGGGAGTGTTAGAATGTTAGAGTGATGTTCGGCTGATAAGAGTTCTTATTAGCCCATTCTTATGTTTAACTTATCTTGTAACTGGGCTTGTGTTAATGGGCCTAATCCTGTTTAATGATTTAAGTCATCTGGGTGTCCCATCACTAATCAGGGGCATCCCAGTAATTTCTTGTACCTTGTACTATATTCATCTATAAATAAAGGACTGGTTGACTGGATAGTACAGTTCGACATTCTCTTCAGTTCTGTGGTTCTCTTCTCTTCCTTGCTACTTCGAGTATAGCTCTCCAGATTATAGAAATAAAGGAAAGAAAATAAAAAAAATGAAGGAAAAAGAATAATACACATGGTTGGTTTTCCAATAAAAAGGGAAATATTGATTTTTGCACCTTAGGCTAACTATTTTCTATGACTCTCATGATGTAGCATACCCCATATTGTTGGGATAAAGCTTAACTGATGATGATCTATAGTTAACATTGTGCATTTTTTTTTCTTTTATATTTTTTATTTTCTATATATATAATTATATATATGTCTCACCTCTGTCTATCTGGCTATATTGAGTCTCACTTTTATACCTGCCCTGTTGGAGCAATTCATCACTATTATCTTTTATTGTGTTGGTCTAATGAGTGTTGTCAACAGGTACACAAGTGCTTTTTATGGTCCATTCAGAGAAGCTTTAGACTTAAACCCTCGTTTTGGAGACAAAAAAATGTATGAACCTCATCAATGTTCATTTTATTGTTCAATTTGGATTTTATTTTATTTTATTTTTTCTGTACGTGATGCTTACTATTGCATGTTAACTTGTCTTTGAAAACTGAAGTTACCAGATGAACCCAGCAAACTACAGAGAAGCTTTGGTTGAGACCCGTGCAGATGAGGATGAGGGAGCTGATATCCTTTTGGTAAATATTTTCTTTTTCTAGGAACTTCAATTGCCAAGATTTCATGAGAGAAGTCGCTATTCATACTAAAAGTAATCTAGCTGGATTCACAGGTGAAACCTGGACTTCCATACTTGGATGTTATACAGCTTCTTCGAGATAACTTCTCACTGCCAATTGCTGCATATCAGGTACTTTAGTTGCTCTTTTTCTTTCCAAAAGCATCTTGTTGTACATGAGGTTCCGAATTTCACCTTTTTCATTCAGGATTGCTGCTAATTGTGGTACTTTTTTTTCTTTACGAAAATGACATGTTCTGTTCATTTTGAAGTATCTAGGTTTTGTATCTTCCGATTACAATATTTTCTAATATTATCAATGGAATTTGATTTACCTTCTTTGAGAAAAAGAGTGTGCTTGTAGTAAGTGGATTTCCATTTTTGTACATTTCTTGGTTCTTTTTGTTGATCAATTGCATTTCTTGATTCTCAGAATTAATCATGGTAAAACATAGAGTTGGATATGTATGCATTGCCTTATTTAGTGTGTGCTTTCATGCATATGAATGAGAATGATGGATATTTCATTTTGGCAATTCTACAGAAGCAATAGTCATGATCCCAAGTTCATGCCTATGTTTCATTGATAAAATATATACTTCAGTCTGGCAGTTTGAGAACACAAGTTTGAGCCTGAGAGCAGCCACCTCATGCAAAAATTCTGGAGGTTAGGTCTATATCCAATCCAATCCTCAAGACCTCAGATAGCCAGGACCAACATTGTGTAATGACCTTTATCCTAAAGTTCGTGGGATGTCCATAAAATCATGACTATGAACAGATCACAGAAATATCCACTCTCTGCATTATAACAAAGAAAAAAAAAACAAAGGAAGCACAGTTTTCAATCTCCCTTGGGCCATTTTCTGTCTCTATATACAAACAAGTATCTAAATCAAATTTCATGGGAAAATAACAAGGGTTTCCTGGAATCATATTAGCAAACGGAGATTTCCTGGAATCTTGTTAAAGCATTAGCATCAAGATACAACATCTTAAAATAAATATGATATCGTATTAGCAACAACCAAAACACAGGCTATGCCAGATACAGTCCAAAATTAAGGAAAAAAGTAATGCTGAGATGAACTGGATCAGAGGCAGCTGTTACTGCTTTGATAAAATGCTGAGAGCAGTACTTTTGGTGGGATCTGCACTTTCATTGTAATTATGTAAGTAAAGAAACCACTGATTCGTGCGCCCCATATGCACTGGCTCCATACTCATTTTCAAAGGAGTTAAATAAAATGGAAAAGAAAAATAAAAGAGAGGAAAATTGGAAAGAAAGAAAGCCCTGGTTCATTCTTGGCCTACATGTAGCAAATGTTTAGAGAACTGTATTATTTTGAACAACAGTAAAAGCACAGTGTACCCTTGACTCCTCTGAAGTTGAAGAAACAGTGCAAGCCAAGCTGAATTAAGACAAGGCAAGCATTGATGCTGTCATAAAAAGCCAGGAGCAGTACTTGCTTTTAGTAGATGAATTTTCAAATGTTTTTTCTTACCATGGCAGTTGTATTTTCTACCACAAACCACCACTATCACCACCTTCATCACCGTTAATTACTGTTACTGTGTTCAATCTTGGACAGGCCATTGGACCTCATCTTCAAGGTTACTAGATCATGTCCCCATTAGGGGGCGCCCATTCTAAATGTCATGCATCCCTTGTTCTGCTTTAGTACACCTAATGGAATTATTACTTCTTTTTCTCCTGTCTAATGAATAATCGGTTCCTTTCCTAGCACTGCTTTCAATGATATCTTAACTCCTTTCCTCCATTAAATTCAGTCTGTTTTCCTTTTCTGATCCAGGCTTCAGGTGAGCATTCAATGATCAAGGCGGGTGGAGCTCTAAAAATGATAGATGAAGAAAAAGTCATGATGGAGTCCTTGATGTGTCTCCGACGAGCTGGTTCTGATGTCATCCTTACATACTTCGCTCTACAAGCTGCTAGATGTTTATGTGGCGAGAAGAAGTGAGAAGAGATTGAGGAGTGTAATCATAATGAATCTGGAGTACAACCAGAGTTATCTGTATCTAATATATTTAAATGTGACATGATAATTAATCTTAGATGGGAATAAGATGCTTAAAGCTGTTACTGCACAATGTTTCATTCTCATATCACTCAAATGAAGGTAAGTGATGAGGAGAATCAAGTGATGAAGGAAGAAAAGGTGAAAGTAAAATGAAGGAAGAAAAGGAGAATCAAGTGATGAGGAGAGAAAGAAAAGCAATGGCATAGTCTTTATATCAATGAAGCAAATCCATGGAACTGGTAATGGACTGGTTTGAGGATTCTGCTCTGAGATTGGCTCTGTTGCAGGGAACCTCTTCTGGATCCCTCAAAGCAGTAGAAGGATTATCAAGTTGCAGGTCACGAAGCATTTATTGCAGTTCGGAAGCTTCTTCTCTGAGCCGGGCCATTCTCTTGGAGGACCTGGTCATGGCACTCTGAGATATGGTTCAACTTGTCTATGAGCTGGCGGTTCTCAGTTCTAAGCCGGATGACCTGTGACCACAACTCATCCAGGTGCTTCTGCTTCCGCATCCGTGACCTGTGAGCAGATTCCCTATTAGATATCATTCTCCTCTGCTTCCTCTCATCAATGATTCTCAACTGTTGTTCATCTGCTTCATCCGTGGTTGAATTACTGCTGAGACATGAAGACTGAGGATTGAAGTCATGCACTGGAGGGGGGATCTGAGGACTAGGAAGAGGCCTTAGGAGTCTGCTGAGATGGTATAAGGGGATGTTGCTCTGCATCGTGCTAAAATTAAAGTGAGCTGTGTAGGGGCTTGGCTCTGCAGGTGCCAGGTACCTTAGTCCAGGGACCTCACCTGGCTGCATGACCTAAACTCTAGGGTGAAGTTTGGGGGTTGTTTTGTTTCTTCTTGGGCTTGAGCTTGGGGAAGGAGAAAGGAAGCTTTGCCGAGAGAATTAATTGCAGGGTGTTGGAGAAGAAGGGGGAGGGATGCACGAGGAGTGGAGGTGTTTATAGAAGGAGAAAAGTTAGATGAGTGGCCCACATTAGGCAACTAGATAAACAGTACCAAGAGTTTCTTAAAGAGCAGACAACAGACATCCATAGGTATGCCATGCACTTGATGTTGATCATGGTATGACATGTATGCGTGTGGTTGCATGATTGCATCTTTGTGTGTGAGTGGGAATAACACTGGCTTTATGTGAGACATTATGGGCCGGGGTCAATGGTCGAATGCATGCATGAACCTTAATCTTTCATGCATGCATGTGCTTCTAATGGGGAATGTGGGTTAGGGGTACTAGTCAAGATCACATAGTAATGCTTAATTATGTAAGATGAGAGAAGTTGATGCTATGGGATGTATAATTAATTAAAGAAATGGGGAATGTTTTGGAAAAGGAAAGGTGAGCAGAATAATATGTGGATGAAGGCAATCTTAAAAGAGTTTTTAATAGATTTCTTCTAGCTGTAGTGAGCTGAGACAATCACTGCCTCTGTAATCTTAAAACATTCTTAGTGCCCGTTTGGGAGGGCTTTCAGGCAGCGGCTTCTGGCATTGCAAGGTAGGCTAGTCTTATGCTGTAAGCTGTGAAACTGTGTTCGGTGAAAAGCCTGAAAAGCCACAAATACATATATTTGAGCCAAAATCACTTTCTGGCGAAGCTATTTTTGGTAGCTTTTCTGAAGTGGTTCGGTCAATGCAACTCAAATCGACACTGGAGTCCTCTCAAATTGGCTCTTTGTACCTGTTTGGTAGGGATGAAGCGCAGTGGCTTCTGACTTTTTGAGGTGAGCTCTACACGGACAAATTAAGTTTTTCTTGATGAAAAATCCAGAGAGACCACCAAATTGGCTGTTGGTCTGTCAATTTTTTGGAAGCCTCTTTAGATAACCTATCTGAAACACCTCAAACAGCTGAATGTTCAGCTTAGCCCTTCCAAACGCTCCCAGGAATGGTTGACTGGGCAACCTCAATTCCCTCACTTAGCAAAGAGCCAAAGAAAGTTAATGAAAATGTTAATTATGACTGGACGACCACTGCAAATAGGACCATGATGACATCACAAGAAAATGACCAAGGGACTCCCTAAAATGCCTAAAAGGTCCCTGGATATATTATACACTATTACCCCTCAATTGGATGTTGAGAAAACGACACAACTTCAACTTTGCCCAAAGCAGACCCCGAATCATTCCACCATATAAAATCCACCCTCAAGTTCTTTCAACAGATTTTAGGACATGTTAACACTGTAAAATCTGATGTGATGTTTAGCAAAAACATGCATAAAACCTTAAAGTGAAAATTATAATTACAGTTTAAAATATCTAGGAACCTGGCTGGCAAATGGTGTAAATCACAACGAACATCAGTTGTTAGATAGCTTCTCCCAAAGTATAGAGCACTGGCAAGCAAAAACCTTGTCCCAACTCCCAAGCAAGTCGTACAACACTCATTAAAGCAATTACCCAGATTATACCAGTGTACACCCTGCAAACAAATCCTCTCTCCTCAGCCTTATATAGAACCATGGCCCTGCAAACAAATCCTCTCTCCTCAGCCTTATATAGAACCATGGATAGAATGCAAAAAAGCTTCTGGTGGGCTAGTAGTTCAAGTATAGCAAGAAACTGCAATTTGAAATGGACAACAATATGCTCTCCAAAATCCTTGGGAGGTTTGGGAATAAGAAAATTCTCTTTGATGAACAAATCTTTAATGCTAAAATTAGTCTAGAGACTCTTAAACTCAAGGAGCAACTTTTGGTCCTAGCAATTGGAAACAAAATATTTCAAGGAAAAATGTTTCTTTGAGTTAAAGGCAAAATCCCCAGACTCCCTTTGGTGGAAATGTATTATCAAATTAAAAAATGAATTAAAAAATCATTTTTTTTGGAAGATTGGAGATGGCAAATCTGTCTCAACATTTATGTTCCCATGGATGCCTCAACTTGGGAGCAACATCCCGGCCAAAAGAAGTCTTGAACTCCTCCACATGAAAGTATGTGAGTTAATCATAGATTATCAAACCTGGAATGCTGACCTCCTCAACAGCCTGTTTGAAGAAAGAAGTACTGAAGCAATACTAAGTATTCCTCTAATGAACATGCAACAACCTGATAGACTTCTTTGGAAGAATACAAGCAATGAAGAATTTACAGTAAACTCAGCTTATCACTCACACTTCGAAACTCCACCTCAAACACCAATAAGCTCTCTAAGCTAGCCTAGAATTTAGAAAAGCCCATGCTCCCATAGATGCCAAATCTTCATGTCGATGGTTCTCCATAGAGCTATTCAAACTAAGACAAAAATATGGAGTTGTAGGAGAAAAGAAGAAGTTGGGTGCACTTTCTGTAAAAAATCTCCAAATACTCAAGAGCACCTTTTCCCGCAGTGCCCTCTCTCTAGGGTAGTCTAGGTTCATGCTCAGGTTGGTTTGGTTCCAAAAATCTTTTTGAATTCTAGCCAAGAGAACCTAATCCAGTGGTGGTGGCAGCACAATTCCCATTTGGAAAATAAAGTGATAAAGTATAATTATATTGCAAAGATATGTGCCATCTTAAGAAGCATATGGGATGCAAGAAATTATCAAATATTTAACAAAGTGAACCCAAACCCCCTCCAAATACTAAGAAAGGCTAAAAACTATTACAGTTACAAAGAATCAGGGCATAAACTCCTCAATCAAAACGGGATTTACAATAAGTTTTCTCCTCAGACTTTCCGATCATTCTTGTTGATGGCTCATGGAATCTATTCACACAAACTGCATCTACTGGTATATATATGTTCACTCACAGGTGTCATCTTATCCTTGTAGAAGGAGAACCATGCTTGGCAAGATCCCCCCAACAACAGCTGAGCTCTGGGCCATGATTAGAGGACTAAGAAAGTTTTTTGTATGGGTGTAAAAACAAGTTTTTTGTTTTCAAATGCTAAAGCAGTGTTAATGAAGCTCAAAGGGACAAACAAGAAGATACTGTGGGACTAGGAAGCACTTTATGATCATATTTTGGAACTTCTATCTTTTTTTGAAAATATTAAAATCATGTATGTAAGAAGGGATGTCATTTTGCCAGCCCATGAACTGGCAAGGAGAGTTCGGCATATGAACTATTTTATAAATAGTTACGCCAGCTCGGTAAACCTCACTCATCTTTTTGTGAAACCATGTAAAGGGATCCAAATGTTCCCTTAACTTCCCCTTTAATGAATTCTAGTTTTATCTTTGCAGAAAAAAAAATTGTTATCCTAAGGTTCAACTTCAACCATGGTTTTCAAAACTGAATTGAATCGGATGGTTGGACTAGAAAGATTGGGAACCGGTCACCTGAATGGTTCGGTTTTACCCCAGAACCATTATTTTGGCAAAAAATCATTGATTTGGTCAGCAAGTCGCTGACTCGGGCGGTTGAACCGTTTGAACCATCTAGTGGTTTTTGACCTTTTTTTATTTTTTAATTTTTTAAATTTTTGTCAGAATGGGCCGTCTGTTTGATTCAAACAGTCGGACCATCCGACCTAGGAACCGGACCCCTAAACTGTTCATTGTCCGATTCAGTTTTAAAAACCTTGACTTCAACAATCAATAATCAGGGGTTAGATGACCTCATGTTTATAGAGGCAGCAAATTGCAAGACAAATCTTCTAATTTTATATGGCTTAGGGGCCAATAGTTTAAGTTTCTAGCTGTTTTATTTGTGTTTCTTTTCCATTAGTTTTGATTCTCCACCCAGAAGCCTCTCTCGGGTTTTGAAAAGTAATTAGTTAGGAGCGAGAAAGCTGATATGTTTTCACGTTCAAAGGAAAACTCTGAGAACTTTTCCAGATTGACATGTTGGGTAGAAACGTCTCCAAGATGATAGACCATCTGTAAAGCTGGTCTTTGGTGCTTGGTCCCGTTTATTGATTCCCATCCAGATCTGCGGCTCATGCTGTAAGATAGGCTGCATGAGTATAACCAATCATGAATGGACATGCCAACTTGTGATTGGTCATTAGCTTTGATGTACATGGTGGGATGAGCAGCAGATCCTGAGTGGCCGTTTGGGAGAAGCCACTAAAAAATGCATAAACAAAATGCCCCTCTTTTTTACTGTAAGACGGTAAATTTGGGCCTTCTGGGTTTCTTATCAAGCATTACTTATATGCTACCTATGTGGGCTTCACCATACGAAACCAAATTAAAAGCTGCCGTAGGAAAGCCCTCCCAAACAAGCTCAGCCATCTAAGCGGCTCTCAAGACGAGCTTCTTCAAAACATCTGTAACTAATAGTTTAGGAGATTATATTATCTTTTCATGGGTGGAGGAGGGAGATAAGCTCTCTTCTGATTATTTGGGTCTCTCACTAACACTTTTTTTTTTTTTTTCCCCAGGTGAATTGAGGGGAATAAAGTGTCTAAGACTCAGAATATGGATCAAAAGTAGATTATTTTAAAGTGAGGGTCCAATGGATCACAGTATGTTCCTGCATCGTGAAACATATTAATCCACTTATTCATCAAGGTTTCGTGCATATTAGTTATAAGCTTATTGGGATTGAAAACTAAGTTTTGATTAAACTCTGATATTATATAAAAACCGTGATGGGTTTGGACATTATGAGAGGATGACATGTGTTTATAAGCATGTGTGCATTTCTCATTTGTGCGGGAATGATAAATGGGCGTTTAACATGAACGTCGTTAGCCGTTCCTCATTCAAAGTATTTTTGTGAAAAACCACCTATCTCCATTCTCCACCTAAACCTTTCGTTTTGCTATCCTCTCCAACCGGCGAAGGCAAGTGATATCACCAGCCAAGGTAAGGCGACCGGCTACAAAGGTTTAGTGTTTCTCTCCCTGCGGTGGTTCATCTGCAACTGAAACCTTAAAAGGCAAAGGCATCACCGGCGAAGGCAAGCTTCTTCCGACGATCAACAACATAGGTTTAGTGCTTTTCTCTCTAAGGTGATTCATCTGCAACTGAAACCCCAAAAGGCAAAAGGCATCAACGGCTTCATCTGCAACTTTGTGCTTCTACGGTTTCATCTGCAATGGCTTTCATCTGCGGTTGTTTTAAGGCATCAACGGCTTGTGAAATACATAGACTCCAAAAACTACCAAGTTCCACAAGGCAAAGCTGCAGTTGAGCTTGTTTCGGGAGCTTCAGCTGGGATACAAACAGCAACAGAGCTCAATAAGGGTACGACCTATAACTTGGAATTTGTACTTTGAGATGCAAACGACTCTTGTGTGGGAGATTTCATTGTGAGGGCATAGGCAGGATCTACGTCAATGAACTTCATGATGCAGACCAACGGAACCGGCTTGGCCCAAAGCTTCCTCATGACTTTCAAGGCAGATTCAGCTCTAACAAACATCAGCTTCGTTAGCCTAACCACGAGTCAGACAAGAGATTTTGTGTTTTGTGGTCCTGTGATCGACAACGTGGTACTCCCTGCTTCATTTGGGCTCATACCACAAATGCAGAGTTGGGTGCTGTTTTTATGCTTGGTTTTCCTCATAGATGTTTGAGAAGTAGAGCCAAATCTGAATCTGTTTTACCACTTATTATTATATATTACTGTTATTTTTTTTTACAAGTTGTTCCTTGTAAGTTGTAACTTAATAATTTGATTTTGAGAACTTGGGTAAAGCATAGCTGGCCTGATTCCTTCGCCTGTAGAGATTGATTGGATCTCATAGGTCCAAAACCTTTTGATAAATTGCACTCCTTCAAAGGTTCTGATGGATTGATTGAAAGAGAATGATTGGTTTAGCAGTTGGCTGATGGACATTATCCAATAGGTCTGGGTTTTGGACAAAACAAGTGTCTGGATAATGCGTTAATGTGGATCAACAAGATCCCTATTGATGGAGTGGAATGGCAGGGTATTAAATATAAATGAGTAGTTCTATACATTGAGACCCTGTTTGGGTACCAGTAAGGAAAATCGTAATGTTCTACAGTTTCAAACAAATCTAAAATCTGAATTAATTTCATCGCACGGTTCTGCTACCAATCATTAGAGGATCCATCTTCGATAGTGAATCCATAGTATAGGAATAAAAATCATTTCGTTTCATGTAGCGCCTTGACTCTAAACAACGTTTGCTTTGAATTACTGAAAATATGGAGACACTCTAAACAACGTGTGCTGAAAGCCTGAAACAGGGTGATTATCTTCCGTTTCAGAATTTTAGGGACCATGAAATTTATTAGAGAAAAAAATGAGGGGAAAAGAGAACGATGATTCAATTATCTGCTCTCTCATTAAGTCATGATTCATGAGCGCACTACCCTATTTATTACTCATTAGTTAGATACTTCAGACAAGTTCTAGAATTTCAGTCCATCATAGTGCAAATTTTCCATTTTCTTGTCATATGAATTATGAACCCATATCCTCTCTGCACTTGCTCACCCCTTCCATCAACTTGCTTTTGCTTCGCTTTATCGTGTAGCTCATTGATATCTGCACACACGACCAAATCGGACCATCTCAGAGACAGATTTTCAGTATGTTGCTACATGGACATCCACCTCTTAGAATTTATGATCTTATTGCATCTGTCAATTACTTTCATGATCAGGGGTATAAAAATTTGCATCAATATCGAAATGATCGAGTAACAATGAATATGATGGCATTGGAGCTCGTCCTTTGTCATTATACTATTATAGCACCCAGAATTCAGATCGTTGTTCACAATACTTGATTGGCTTTATCTTTCCCAAAGGAAGTCGGTAACATGCTTGACATATGGCTGTCAACCAGAGCCAAAGTTCTTATTTGGCACACCGTAACACATTGGCTGATGATGGCAAATTAAGCAATAAGCACCAAGCAATAATAAAACCATAAATAAATTAAGCAATTCAACAAACTCATAAATGATTTTACATAAGAGAAGAAAAAATAATTAACCCAGAAATGATTTTACATAAGAGAAAAAAATTAACCCAGAAATGCTTTTATTATTGTTCTGTTCTAAAACATATCAAAGTAAAATGTAGCCGTTGCAGATGAAGCCGTAGAAGCACAAAGTTGCAGATGAAGCCGTTGATGCCTTTTGCCTTTTGGGATTTTAGTTGCAGATGAACCATCACAGGGAGAAAAGCACTAAACCTCTGTCACCGGTCGCCGAAAGAAACTTGCCTTCGCCGGTGATACCTTTGTCTTTTGGGGCTTTAGTTGCAGATGAACCACCACATGGAGAAAAACACTAAACCTTTGTCATCGGTCTCCAGAAGAAGTTTGTCTGGTGATGCCTTTTGTCTTTGCCTGTTGTTGAAGAGAATAACAAAACGAAAGGTTTGTGTGAAAAATGGAGAGACGTGAGAAAAAGAGAATGAAAGGTTTTCCACAAAATTACTTTGAATGAGAAATGACTAACAGTATTCATGTTAAACGCCTATTTATCACCCCCACACGAATGAAGAATACACACACGCTTGTGGATGTATGTCATCCTCTAATGTTTGAACGATATTCAAACCCATCACGCTCCGAACCCATAAAAAACCATTCAACCTAAAATCTTAAGCGGTTAAAAGAATTATTTGATAAATTTTTATTCTCTAACATTAGCCCATCTGATCGGACACTAGAACTTTGGAGTAAAAGGGTTTCACTGCCAACTTCATTTTAAACAATGCAAAAGGGCCCAGGTGACGTTTAGATTGGGATTTGAATGAGAAATTGGGATTGGTGATTTGGTGGGACCCCCAAACCCCATCACCCTGCGTGGGAGGTTTGTGGACGAGACAATTCTCTTCAAGACTGGGCCCATTTAATTCAAATCTACAGTCCGTCCACATACAAAAATAGACGAATCATGGGAAGATAAGATAAAATGAAATAAGGAATAAGAGAAGAATGACAATATTAGAGATTAGGGCTAGATCTTGTAATCACATCTTATTATTTTTGTCAGTGACCGAAATAAGGAATAAGAGAAGAATGTCAATAATTACGCAAATTATCACACTCCAAACAGGTCCAGGTCAAACAAGGACAATTTGAAAATATAAAAACTAGGTTGCGATGGGAGAGCCCGGGTGGGAACGGGACCGGATCTGTTCCTCACACAAGACGCCTCACACTGACCGGATTGAACTATCCATCCATTCAGCTCATAAAAGCCAGTCTCTCTCTCTCTCTCTCTCTCAGCTCTCCCTCTCTCTTCTTTCTCTCCCTCGTTCGGACACAAACCACCTGTGTGGCCCGTCTGCATCTTCGCATTCAATGTAAGTTTTGCCCCCTCTCTATTCTCTCTTTCCCGTCAGCATCTTCGCATTCAAAGTAAGTTTTGCCCCCTTATACTTTTTAGAATGTTTGCTTCAAATGGTTCCAAGCCTATTAGACTTTTCGAATTTTTCTTTTTCTGTTTAAGGGTTGGATTCGTAGATATTGACTCAGATAAAATGAATTGGGTCTCAAGTAGATATTGTTTCTGATTAGTGGTTTTAGAGATCTTATTTCTTTAATTATACCTTATCTGGGCTTTCATTAGCTTGGTTTTTACACACTGAATGAGAAAGTGCATGTCAGGCGCCATGGCTTGTTCGATATCTTTCTCATCAAGCAATATTCAAGCAACTAGGTGTTTATCTGGTAAGCAATATGTTGGATTGAGACCATCAACATTTGTGAAGTTTGTCAATGCTGGGCATGCAATCAAGACACAGTCTCGACCCCTCTTGGTTATAAGAGCAAGCAATGAACAGGAGACATCAAAAAGATCTGGATTGAGCATTGAGGAATGTGAAGCTGCTGTTGTAGCTGGAAATGTTCCTGAAGCACCACCTGTTCCTCCTAAACCAGCAGCACCTGTTGGGACACCTGTTGTGTCTTCACTTGTAAGTATGACTGGTCTTGATAATTAACTTAGCTGCATGCCTGGAGAAAATAAAATAATGAAATTTAGGTAATGATGTTGGTAGTTAACCATGGAAGGCAGGCTGGTCAACTTGGTAAATTTTCTACTCAGAATCCCCTTTTAAGTTTTAAATTATCATAACCTTAATGTATTAATTTAGAAGACTGGTATTCTGTGGTTTTGGTATTTCTTGGGTTCTGGTTTTTTATAATGGAAAGTTCTGGGTTTTTTTTGCTATTTTATTTGAGATAAGGAGGTATAGTTACTCTAGGTAATTGGACATATTCTAACCCCTTTCTGGTTTTTCTTTTTCTCCCATATGGTGGTTTCTATCAGCCACTTAGTAGGCGTCCTCGTCGTAACCGGAAGTCACCTGCATTGCGATCAGCATTCCAGGAAACAAATATCTCTCCTGCAAATTTTGTATATCCACTTTTCATACATGAAGGTTGGTAGTGGTAGAGGGAGCTTTCTGTCTTCTATTCATTTTATTGTTTTCATTTCTTTCCTGAACTTTTGTTTCTTTTTCTTTTTCTTTTTTTTTTCTTTTTAATACAGACATGCCTATCTTTGGACCTGCATATTTTTTTTTTGTTTCTAATCTTACAAGCATGCAGGCGAAGAGGACACACCAATTGGAGCCATGCCTGGGTGCTATAGGCTTGGATGGAGACATGGTCTTGTGGAAGAGGTACTTTTATCCAGTTTTACTTAGAATAGCACATGGTCTGTTTGCTTTTACCTCCAATCCAAATAAAAGGGAAGAAACGAAAAAAATGTTAGCCTGAACCAATAATTACAAGGAAAAATTTGAACAAAACGAAGAAACCTTTGAAATCTTCAGACAGTACAGCTATATCTATTGGCCTAAGAGGACTTTTCTCATTGCTTTTCATGTTTTCTCTTTTTGTTTTGGAATAATTAATTATTTTGGAGTACCTATAGGTCTTTTTCATTAGTTGTAATCCAATCAATACTTCTTTCAGAATAAGGTCCAATGCTATGTTAACTATAAGATAATTCTATGGCTTATCATGTATCTTTTGGTACACGGGTATCCGCTTTTTATCATAGTTTAATGCATATTCTCATTTTTATGAAAAATAAAAAGGTAAGTAAATATTGCTTCTCTACATTGGCATTATGGGTTTTCTTTTTCCTCTTATGTAAAATTACAAATTATGCTTATCATTACATGGCAAAATGTAGTTTACCATTATTGGAATATTTGATTTTACTGCTTTTGTAGTGATGCACTTATTCTACAATTAAGTACTAGGAAATTGCACAAGTTGTATGGTTTTAATTGCACTAGTAGAAATTCTGAATCCTGAGAAAGCAGTTTATCTGTCTAGCAGTTACCATTACCATTGGGAAGAACTTGATACATAAACCACTTATAAAGGTTTATTGGTGGACAATGCTTCCAAATGAACCTGCACAGAAGCATGATCAGAACCCTATACCTTTCTAGCTTGGTTTTTCCTTCCTTTCGATACAGTGCTGCTATTTATTTGGGAAACATGTTTCTTACCAAAGGTGAAGCTGACTAGAAAAAATGCCCTTAACATGCTAGGGCAAGTTCTTTGTTGTAAAATCCATAACTTACCGGGGCAAGTTCTATATTGTATGGCAATTTTTTTGTTGTAACAGGAGCAGATAATTGTCCTATTATTTGTCTCTTCAGTAGTTGTTGTAAGATAAAGTAATCACTTAACAGTCCTTTAGCAGGATACGTCTAGGTAATTCTTTTTCTTGTTCCAGGTTTACAAAGCTCGGGATGTTGGTGTTAATAGTGTTGTGCTTTTCCCCAAAGTTCCTGATGCATTGAAGGTTCCTCTTTCTCTCTCTCTCTCTCTCTCTCTCTCTCTCTCTCTCCCATCCTCCCAATTTTCCACAGTGTTCTAATGAATGAGGATTAATGTAAAATATTAGCATGCTGTTCTTTCAGTCCCCCACAGGAGATGAAGCATACAACGATAATGGTCTAGTGCCTCGAGCAATACGTCTACTCAAAGACAAGTATCCAGACCTTGTAAGAAAAGATATTTCATGCCCTATGCTCATTTCAGTATGGAAATGTGGTAATCATATAGATGCTTTAATTTCTTTGTTAAATTACTGATCAAAATCAAAATTTTGTTCCTTTAGGTTATATACACTGATGTTGCTTTGGACCCATATTCCTCTGATGGACATGATGGTATTGTTAGAGAAGATGGTAAGATGGATATCTGAAGGTTTTCATTTTCTTCAAAACTTGACCTTTTACTTTCTATATATATCAATTTTGATTTGCTAATAGAATATCCTTGTCTATAATCTAATATTTTCCATCCTTGTAATATTATAATTTTGATTATGTTCTTACCCTTGCATTTTTATAACTTCTGTTTTTTAACCATATTAGCAGTTATAATCGAATTTGTTTGATAAATGATTAAATGTAAAGTGCTAATTTTCAAAATTAGTGTTGACCAATTTCAAATGGAAATTGGAAACTTGATCTCGACTCAATAAGAGCTTTTCTTTCCCCTTCAATCTCCTCATGCTTTTGGTTCCGTCAATATATTTCAACTACTTGTGGGACATGAGTAATGGCCATTACTTGGTGTAAAATATTGGACTGAAAGCTGTGACAACATGGATTTGAGTTTGAGAGCAGCCACTTCATGCAAAAAATTGCAGAGATTAGGTTTGAATCCAGCCTACCCCTCCCAAGACTCCATGTAACCCAAACCAGCTTAAGGTAATGACCTTTTTTATGGGACTTGAGCTTAGGCTACATTTGTTACACCAGTATCACATTGACCGCTGCCATTCTACCAATCAGCACCATTGCCAACTACTGAATTTGTCATGAACAGAGCCTACTTCTTACATAGGAGGGAAAAAAAAATCTAAGAAGCATGTTTTGGTCGCTATATTTCATGAGGCCATCCAATCCAAAAGGCTTTCTACAGATTGAATTGCCACTGGACATGTCTGTCATTACAAGGATTGACATGTGGATTTGTCATCATTTATTACATCATTAGCATCATTGACCTTAACTCTTATCTATTCCCATCTATCTTCCAGAGCCATCATGTTGACCAATTTCATTACTGATTGCATCTATTACCCATTTAACACAACTGTTTCAATGCTATATTCTGACCAAAATCTTTTTCTTTGATGGAATTCACAATGGCATCATTAACTGTTGCAGTTTCTCTCTCTCTCTCTCTATCTCTCTCTCTTTCAGACAAACATACTTCATCCTCCACCTACATGCGTAATGAATAAATAAAAAGGAGAAAAATAAAACAAAATAGTCACGAAAAGAAAAATATAAAGAAAAAGCCCTTTGTTCTGTCTTTACATAGTAATTTCCAAGACTAAATCCTCCAAGTTTTCCTTGTGTCTGTTTGGTTATCAATCCCTGTTTCTGTTTGGTGGTTCTAGTGGCTGGTCTTAATGCTGTCCTACATAGTGTAAGTCTGCACTTATCATCTTGCCCATTCTTGCAAGTTTACAGTTATTTTTGTCTTCCTATGTACACAACTTGTTTTTTTTTTTATATCATTTTGGCTGTAAATCATGTTCCATTATACCCCTCCACCATGGCCATTCCTTTTGTTAAATATCATTGCTTTGACCCACATCTCCTATTCTCATTTGGCTTTCCCCCATACCCATACCAGTCTTTCAGCTTGCACCAGATCATGATCCAGTTATTGGTCCCCAACGAACATTACAGAACCATCTTAGTCAACTTTCATTTTGTCACCTAGTGGTGCTATCCTTAGTCTTCCATGTACTGAATTACTAACTATACCATTTATAAGTTGGCTTCACTGTCTTCTTCCCTTTCTTTATTACTCTATACTTTCAGTTATTTCCCTGTTTCTAGTTGCTAGTTAGGTCCTAAAAGTTATAGCCCCTTATCCTCTCCTTACAGTACTTGTCAACATCTAAGTTATGCCACCATCTTCCCCAAGATGATCTCTCCTGCCAATTTTTAATAGGGTTGGCCATTTTAAATTACATTATTAGATTATCATCAAATCATATTTAGAAGATATTCACATTTTTCCTTTCTAGATTCCTCCACCTTATTATTGGATTTCCATCTCGTTAACAGATATCTGTAACCATTGCTCTTCAAGTTTGCTAGTACAATGGCATTAAAGTTCCATCTCTTTAACGGATGTCCATAGCCATGCTCTTCAAGTTTACTAGTACAATGACATTAAAGTAAAAAATTATTTATTCTTAGTGGAGAAATTTAGGCATAATAACAATACCATGTCATTTGATGGTAATTTCATCTTCCATTTAGTTGGCATAAAATTTATACTATGTTTAGGGGTCAGGTCTAGGCTTCAAAATCTTATAGTAGAGAACCATCTACATTAGTTATAAGAATCACATAAATATGATTACTGATCCAATTTCATTTTCCCAATAATTCCAGGAGTGATAATGAATGATGAAACAGTTCATCAGTTATGTAAACAGGCTGTCTCCCAGGTAATTTAAAAAATTCTGTCATTCCAGTTATATTTGCACTTTTTCCCAGGGTTACTTTCTACTAATTAATTTCTTATTCTGTTTTCTTGGCTGTGTCAATAGGCTCGAGCAGGAGGTGATGTTGTTAGTCCCAGTGACATGATGGATGGCCGTGTGGGAGCAATTCGAGCAGCTCTGGATGCTGAAGGTTTTCAACATGTGTCAATCATGTCTTATACAGCAAAGTAATTTACTCATACTTCCTGTTGTACGATTTGTCTTGTGCTAATTGACACCTACCTAAGAAGCTATATCATATAGCATCGTATAAAGCTGAATAGTCTGACAGAGTGGAAGCACATTATTCAAACTATTGTGAGGGCACATGCTATGCACGTGTGCAAGTAAACGGTAAAGTTATAAGTTGATATTATATAATCAAAATTATCTTTTATGACCTGCATCAAAACCAGGGCAAGTATCCGCTTTATAACTGTATAGATGACTATAATCTTTAAACACATGGTAAGGTAATGTTTCTATATCCACACAAAATTGGTTTGTTGGGTGACCCAGAAAGCAGGCTTTCCTGTAGTTCAATGTGTGAATTGATTCAATGTGACTCGGAACCTTGAGGCTGTGTTTAAATTGGAAATAGAAACAGAAAAGAAGAAGAGACAAGCAATGTGACTGTGCCTTACAACCAGAGAACAATAGAGTTTTTGTTGTATTCTTTGCCATTTTAGTATATTTTTTAACTAATTTGGGGGCTATTAATTCTCCAAATCTTGTTACTGATAAAAAATAACCTCCAAATTTCTCAGATTTTGCACTTAAATCTCACATTTCTACTCCCCCCTCTGCCCAAACCAGTATTCAGACACAGATGGAAAGAATCATTGAACCATGATGATTCTCAATCAAAGCAACCAGTTATGATTCATGTGAACTGTCTGTTTTTATGCCAAATGAATCTTTTGAAAGATGGTTTTATCTTTTTTTGAGAGGATACAGTAACTTTCACTAAAAATAATAGAGAAAGATTACAACTGCCACCATCCAAGGTCCGGATGGTGGCATCCTATTACCTTTTACTTATGACAAAAACTGTCTCATAAACAGGCCCAAAACAATTTTTGGCTATTGACCTGTTGCTTTGCTAAATCATCAGCCATACCATTTGTTGATCTTCTTGTCCAATTAAACCTCACCCTAATCTCCCTTTCTAAGCTTGAGATTTCTCTTAGCTGTTGTCTGAAAAGCCATGTGCCCAAGCTTCTAGTTTGCATCCAGCCTATAACCAGTTTGGAGTCTCCCTCCACTTCTAACTGTTGCAATCCCCATTGTTTTTCCAATCTAAGACCTTGGAGTAAAACAAAAACTTCTGCCCTTAGGGAGTCTCCTACCCTTACAGGGCCTGAACGCAGGGCCAGCACTGTACCCCCCTCATCTTTGAAAACACCCCTATACCCGAGGGGCCTGGGTTGCCTAGAGAGCTTCTGTCAAAATTCAGTTTCACTCTAGAGAAAGGTGGCAGGGTCCAACTTTCTTGAACTAAAGGGGAGAAGGATGAGGAACAAACCACACTCCATCCTCTAGTGAAGTCAGTAAAGGAAAAGTCTTTAAAAAGCTCCAAAGATTTCAGCCAATGTATGATCCTAGTAGTCTTGCCCTCTATAAGTGCTTCCTTGGTTCTTTCATGCCCTTGGAAAATCCTATTATTTCTCTCCTGCCACACTACCCTGCCTCCCTTCTTTGGTAACTGGAAGAAGCTAGAGTTGAAAAGATTCCACACACACTAAGGAGGAGTCCACTTGCAACCAAAGAGAGAGGAGATCCAATCCCAAATGCAAGAAATAAAATGATAGAAAATAAATAGATGAGCCACTGTCTCACCACTCTTCAGGCAAAGGCAACAAACATGTGGCGATAGGCACCAACCTTTCCTTTTTCTTTCAAGTACGTCCAAAGTATTGACCTTTTAGAGAACCACTTCTCAACAGAAAGCCCTAACGTTTGGTGGAACAGGAGTACCCCACACTTGTTTTTCAGGGAAAGGGGTAGGTACAACCATAGTTGTCAAGGCGATGCCTAGGCGACAAGGCGCCCTTGGAGGCTCGCCTCACCCAGTCGCCTAGCAGTTTTGTGCACTGGGTTATAAAATACTTTTATATTTTTAATTTTTTGACATTATAATTATAAAATAAACATTATCAAACTAGAATATTCATTTTATGTGTTTATATACTAATTTCTTTTTATTATTTTCTTATTTTCTTAGGGTTTAATCAATGCAACATTGCTAACTGCTGTATTGAACCCATGGTTCACAGTATTGGTACACCTCTGTGTATTGGCAAAGGTGTATTGGTACTTATAACGATACTCCCCCTATTTTTTTATTTCTTTGGTTTTTAATTTCATATATATATATATATTATTTAAAAAAATGGGTCCCCCCAAAACACCTGTAAATAGGTATCGGGACCCCAAAGATACAATACAATACACCCGATATGGGGTGTATTGTATAGAAATTTTGATCCTTGATTGAACCCTCAAAAATTTCAAAACCTGAACCTATAAGCAAAGGAAGAACTTAAAATTTGTCTAATCAACACATTTTCTTTTTCCACCTTTTCTTTTCTTCTTTCCTATAACAAAAGTAGGGATGCAGCCCCTATATTTTTTTGAATTTTCTTTACTTTGTTCTTTTTCTTCTCATAAAATGTTGATTTTCTAGACTTAAACATGAAACTTATACTTTTCTTATGAAAATTATGAATAATTATAAAGGAAAGATGGTTATGGAACCTAGGGAACTACCCTAGGATATATGGTTTTACTTAAAAAAATTCATCGCCTAGGCATCGCCTAAAGGCTAGGCACCCCCCTGTTGCCTAGCCTCACCTTGGCGCCTTGAAAACTATGGGTACAACATCGGAACTGAGCAAGGCATTGAAAAATGAAGAGCTTGAGAAAACCCCAAAGGAGGTCTTTGACCAAATTCTATTATCTGGCAAGATTGGTCTAGAAAGACAACACCCAATAGAGAGAATAACTCATCTGCAAAGGCCATTTCTAAGTCCCTTAACCCTCTCTTCAGTCCCAAATCCCAAGAACCCTCATTCACACGAATAGAGGAAATGACCTTCAATTTGTTTAAAGAAAGAGAACTCATAACTGGGAAACTGTCCTTAAGAGGAACATTCCCAACCCAAGTGTCCTCCCAAAACAAAATTTTGTTACCTAAGCAAGCATCATACCTTATGAAAGGTTGAAAAGAAGGTAAGACTCCAACAATTGCTTTCCAGGGGTAAAAGTGAATTGCCTTGGGGTCGACACCAGTATCCCATCCATTTACTGCCTTACCCTGAATGCTTACTACCACCTGATGCCACAAGCTCTCCTGCTCTAAGGGAAATCTCCATAACCACTTTCCTAACAGGGCTAGGTTTCTTAATCTAATATTACTAATACCTAAGCCCCCTTCCTCTCGCCTCCTAGTGACAATTTCCCACTTCACTAGATGATCCTTTTTTGTCACCCAGTTTCCAAAGAAAGTCCCTCATCAGCTTTTCAAATTGACTTGCTATCTTAACAGGAATCTTGAAAGTGGACAAGAAGTATACCGGTAGGTTGGCCAAAGTAGACTTGATTAGAGTGATTCTACCCCCTAGAGAGATGTAATTTCTCTTCCAGCCTTTTAATTTCTTTGTGAATATTTCCCAAACTGGGTGTGAAAAACTCTCTAACCTAGGATTTCCCTCTAGTGGCAAACCCAAATAAACCATAGAGAATATGGTTTATAATTTTTCTGTTTTTTTTTTTTTCTTATAATATTTTCCTTAGTTACTTTTAATAAACATAAAGAAGTATATTTATGTGTGTAGAGAGAGCAAGAGTTTTGATGTTTTGACTGCTTTTTTTTTTTTGAAACAAATGCAATAAAATATAAAAATGAAGGAAAAAGAATAATACACGGTTGGTTTTCCAATAAAAAGGGAAATATTGATTTTTGCACCTTAGGCTAACTATTTTCTATATTTCTCATGATGTAGCATACCTCATATTTATATATCTAACTATATTGAGTCTCACTTTTATATCTGCCATGTTGGGAGCAATTCATCACTATTATCTTTTATTATGTTGGTCTAATGAGTGTTGTCAACAGGTACGCAAGTGCTTTTTATGGTCCATTCCGAGAAGCTTTAGACTCAAACCCTCGTTTTGGAGACAAAAAAACGTATGAAGCTCATAAATGTTCCTTTTATTGTTCAATTTGGATTTTATTTTATTTTATTTTTTTGTACGTGATGCTTACTGTTGCATGTTGTTAGAGTTGGCTGTTAAGGGGTAGTATAGTCAATTTACATTGTTTTATATGCTGATGTAGTTACAAGTAGATCATAAATTAAGTGATGTGTGCCACACTTAAGTGAGGGCACAATAGACTTTGTGCAATGTTTTAGAAAGTTATAGATAGAATTGGCCGACTTGAGAGGGAGAACTCTAGTTCGAACCAGACTTTGTTTTCTCTCCTTCTCCTTCTCCTCTTCTCTTCTCTTCTCTTTCTTCTAATCTTTCTCCATTATTTATTTCTATTCATTATTTCGAACCTAAGAATATCACTGGTCTGAACTTTATCATGGTATCAGAGCCAATATAATCCAGTTCAGACCAACCCAGTTTTCTCCTTTTTAGCGCCTATCCTCCTAGGGTTTTGCAGGTTTCTCACTAACTGATAGGAGATTCACAGAGAGGCTAAAACGGAGTGATCATTTCTATGTATGGAGGTTTCCATGCCTCCAATGGGTGGTGTTGTGGCTGTTTTGTGTGGTTGGTAGAAAGCCCTCTATTCAATTCGAAGAGGGCTGGTTTCAGTGGTGTAGTTGAATGACAGCACAAGTCTAGTTTGTGGGGGTTCAAATAGGTAGGTTGCATGAGTGTTATAGGGAGGAATAGATTTCGATGTGTTGCAGAACCTAATACTATGTATGTGAGGTGTATTTTGGTGGTTTATGGTGCTGGAAGTGGAAGACAGCAGTGTGTTATTGCTGAAAGTGGTGAACAAAAGTGAGTGTTGTTGCTGAAACTTGTGAAATATGTACTCTAACAATAATAAGCTGTTGGGGTGTAGTGTTGTGACTCTTTAGTGAAGTGGAGTGACAGACTAGTGGTAGTTTTTTTTTTTTTGGCAGCCATGGGAGACAACAGTGAAGGCAAGTCTAGTGTAATGGTTCCCTTTGATTATCTGAATGTGCAGATGACATCTATCCAACTAAATGGTGAGAATTATGTGCCTTGGGCTAAGTCTGTTGAAGTTTTTATGAAAGCTAAGAAGAAAGTGAAGCATGTGAAGGAAAATTAACCCTCAGATGACTCTCAGGGGTACGATTAGTGGGAGCAAGAGGATGCACAAATTATGATATGGTTATGGAATAGTATGGAACTCAAGATCAGTGTGAACTTTATGTTCTTAGATACAACCAAGGAGGTTTGGGATCATGCAAAGAAGCTTTATTCTGGACAAGACAACACAACTAGGGTTTACCAACTATGGCAAGAGTATTTTATCTGCAACATGGTAATCAAAGTCTTGAGGAATATTATGCTAACATGAGAAATCGTCGGAATGAGTTGTATGTGTATCACCCCCTTACATTTGATGTCAAGATTCAGTAACAACAAACAGCAGTTGGATGTCACTAGATTCTTAGTAGGGTTAAAGTTTGAATATGAACTAGTGAGAATGCAGATACTAGGAAGGTTTGCTCTTCCCTCTCTTGAAGAGGTGTTTGCTTGTCTCTAGAGGATCTTGGTTGAATCTACAGAGAACTCCACTATATCAGATAGGTCTGCGTTTGTAGCCACAAGAGGGGGAGGCCGTGGAGGTAGAGGAGGAGCCCAAGAGGTTCAGCCTGGTGGTGGTGGTGGTGGACCCATGTATGGCCGTGGTGGTGGTGGATCCATATACAATCGTGCTGGTGGTCGTATTGGAGGTTGAGATTCAGGGGGAGCTCGTGGTAGAGGACGTAGTAATGGTCCGAGGAGGTGTACACATTGTGGTATGGAGGGACATACTATCAACTATTATTATGATCTACATGGACCACCTTCAACCTGGGCAAATAATGCAGTGGCTACTGGTGGTGGTTTGAGACAAGAAACCCAACAAACTGATAAGATACCCCGTACATCTAAGAATGCCTCCAGAAAGGAGATGATGTGTTTCCCACGTGATGAGTGTGAACGGTTTATTCAAGCTACATCTCAATAGAACACAACTACCCTTGCACACTCAGGTGTGGCTTGTCTGGCATCTAAACCTTCCCACTGGGTTAATGATTATGGAGCCTCCGATCATATGACTGGGACTCCAGGTGTGCTTTCCTCCCTTTCTCAGCCCTCCACATCACATTTTGTTACCCTTGCTAATGGTTCCATATCTTCCATATGTGGTGTTGAGAATGTTGACATATATTCATTATCCCTATCCTCAATTTTGTATGTTCCCAAGTTTCCCTTTAACCTTATGTCTGTTAGTAAATTGACCAAGTCTCTTAATTTCTCTATCACCTTTTACCCTTCATCTTGTGTTTTTCAGAATCTCAAGATGGGGATGAAGATTGGTGAGGGCATGAAGTTGGTAAATTGTAGCATCTTGATGGAGGTGGTTCGAGAATAGCCCTTTAGGCATCTCTTTCTCCTCTTCAGTGGCATTGCAGATTTGGTCATCCGTCTCTCAAAGCACTTAAGTTACTTGTTCCGTCGTTGAGTAGTCTTTCTACTTTGGATTGTGAGTCGTGTCAGTTTGGGAAACATTTGAAGAAAACTGAAGAGAAGAGAGTTGAGGGTTCGGCAATGAGGGTCTGAGAAGAGGGTTTCGAACTCTTGCTCTCTCAGCCCCCAAACACTGTTTTATTAGATATATTTGAATAATTACAAGGAGGCCCTTAGTTGGGCAAGAATTTACAAAGAACTTAGTATTGATAGGATGGGCCCAGAATAAGGTCCATTATAGAAAAGAAACATAAATAACAAGAAAGAATAAACGACCTATAACCTATGAGCCATTCGACCCATCTTCTCTACAACATCATTGTGTTCCCTTTAGTCCTAGGGTTGATAATCGTGTGTCGAGTCCTTTTCTTTAGTCCATTCGGACATCCAGGGTCCGAATAGACTAATGTCATATAATGGTTACAAGTACTTTGTAATTTTTGTTGATGATTATTCAATGATGACATGGCTTTACCTTATGAAAGGAGTGATTTTTTTACTATTTTTCAAAAAATTTATATTGGGATTCACAATCAATTTGGTGTACACATTAAGATTCTTCGTTCTGATAATGGTCGAGAATACGTTTTTATACACCATTTCAGGAATATTTGGAACAACATGGCATTATCCATCAAACCTCGTGTACCTACACCCCTCAACAAAATAGGGTGGCTAAAAGAAAGGATTGCCACCTTTTGGAAATTGCTCGGTCCCTTTTGCACCATATGAATGTTCCCAAACATTTTTAGAGGATGTTGTGCTTACATCTTGTTTCTTTATGCATGCCATGTCTATCCTCAAAGGTCATTCTCCGTTTTCTATTTTGTTTCTTGCTTTGTCTCCTTTCTCTCTTACCCCCAAGGTTTTTGGGTGTGTGTTTTGTCCATAAGTGCATCTTTCTTAGCTATTCTAGGACTTAGAAAGGGTACAAGTGTTACAACCCCAGTTCCCGACGTTCTTTTGTTTCCCGATGTTACATTCTTTGGGTCCGTTCCTTTTTTTTTTTCTTGGGTCAGATGCCTTTGTTCTTCCTCCACCTCCACTTCCAATTCCCATGGATGACTCCTTTCCTCTTATTCCGGTTGTGACCAAGTCTTTGCTTCCAGTGCCACTTCTTGTTGAACGAACACCAATTTGGCAAGTGTATATGCATCGTAATGTATCGGCTCCTCCAGCTTCATCACTATCAACAGATCCGCCAACCTTAACCCATGTTTCTGACCTTGATCTCCCTATCGCTTTGTGGAAGGGTAAACACAGTTGCACTCTTCATCTCATTTCTAATTATGTCTCTGTATCTCAACTTTCTGCTCCCCATCTTTAGTTTGTCTCCCTGTTGTCCTCTATTTCTATTCCTACAAATGTCCAGGAAGCATTTACTTCTCCAGGGTTGTGCCAAGCAATGGAAGAAGAACTCTTGGCCCTATCTTATAATCATATGTGGGAGCTAACCACTCTTCTGCCTGGTAAGCATGTTGTTGGTTGTAAGTGGGTGTACACTATTAAGTTTTTACCTGATGGGAGTGTTGAGCGGTTGAAAGCCCAATTGGTTGCTAAAGGTTATTCACAGATGTATGGTGTAGATTATAAACACACATTCTCCCTAGTTAGAATGCATTTTTACATGGTGACCTCCTTGAGGAAGTATATATTGATCAACTACTAGGGTGTGTTGCTCAGGGGGAGGATGGTAAGGTGTGTGTAGACTCAAGAAGGCTATTTATGGGCTTAAGCAGTCTCCTCGTGCATGGTTTGTCAGATTCAGTGAAGTGATGAAGAAATTTGGTATGACACAGTGTCAGGTTGACCATTCCATATTCAACTATGAATCCAATGCGTGAAAGATTTTATTGGTGGTATATGTAGATGATAGTGTTACCACTGGCAGTGGCAGGTTGGGGATTGATAGGCTAAAGACCTTCTTGTATGATCACTTCCAAACAAAGGCCTTGGAAAATTAAGATACTTCTTAGGGATAGAGGTAGCAAGATCCAAACGTGGTATTAATCTGTGCCAGAGGACATATGTTCTTGGTCTGTTAGGGAGATGGGGCTGTTAGGTGCCAGACCAGCTGAAACACCCATGGAACCGAATGTCAAGTTGAGTAGTGATGCGGGTGAGGAGTTTGAAGATCCTGGAAGGTATAGGAGGTTGGTAGGTAAGCTGAACTACCTAACCATCACTCGGTCTGACATTTCATTTGCAGTTGGTGTAGTAAGTCAGTTTATGTAGAATCCTCGGATCCCACATTGGGATGCGGTGCTAAGGATTGTACGGTACTTGAAGGGAGCTCCAAGTCGTGGCTTGTTATATAAGAGTGGAGGGAGCCTTGAAATAGAAAGACACATTAATGTTGACTAGGCTTGTTCCATATTTGATAGAAGGTCCACAACAAGGTATTGCACGTTTCTTGGGGGCAATTTGGTGACATGGAAGAGTAAGAAGCAGACAATGGTAGCAAGAAGCAGTGCTGAAGCTGAATATAGAGCCATGGCACACAAAAATGGCTGAAGCATCTCTTAGAGGAAATGGGATACTCGATTAACACACCTATGAAGTTGTATTGTGATAACCAAGCTGCAGTTCATAATCCTTCCAATCCTATGTTTCATGAAAGAATGAAGCATATAGAAGTTGATTGTCACTTTGTAAGAGAGAAAGTGCTTAGTGGAGTGATATGCACAACATATGTGAATACAAGAAATCAATGGGCATACTTGTTTACTAAAGGGTTGAGTTGGGGAAGAGTGGATTACATATGTAACAAGCTAGGACTATATGACATATACTCACCAGCTTGAGGAGGAGTGATAGAATCGGCTGTTGAGGGGTAGTATAGTCAAATTACATTGTTTTATATGCTGATGTAGTTACAAGTAGATCATAAGTTAAGTGAGGGCACAATAGACTTTGTGCAATGTTTTAGAAAGCTATAAATAGAACTGGCCAACTAGAGAGAGATGACTCTAGTTCCAACCAGACTTTGTTTTCTTTCCTTTTCCCCTTCTCTTCTCTTCTCTTTCTTCTCATCTTTCTCCAGTATTTATTTCTATTCATTATTTCGAACCTGAGAATATTACTAGTCTGAACTTTATCACATGTTAACTTGTCTTTGAAAACTGAAGTTACCAGATGAACCCAGCAAACTACAGAGAAGCTTTGGTTGAGACCCGTGCGGATGAGGATGAGGGAGCTGATATCCTTTTGGTAAATATTTCCTTTTTCTAGGAACTTCTATTGCCTTGACTTCCTGAGAGCTGTCTATTCATACTCAAAAGTAATCAAACTGGATTCACAGGTGAAACCTGGACTTCCATACTTGGATGTTATACGGCTTCTTCGAAATAACTCCTCACTGCCAATTGCTGCATATCAGGTACTTTAGTTACTCTTATTCTTCCCAAAAGCATCTTGTTGTACATGAGGTTCCAAATTTCACCTTTTTCATTCAGGACTGCTGCTAGTTGTGGTACTTTCTTTTCTTTACGAAAATGACATGTTCTGTTCATTTTGAAGTATCTAGGTTTTGTATCTTCATAATCATAATCCTGAGTTTGCAATCCATTGGGTCTGTCTTGTTTATTTTTTTCATTATTTCCTTGATAATTTGACTCTGTTCGCCATTTTTTACCTATGCCAAATTGCTTTATCTGGTATTTATATCTTTCTAGATGTTTCACTCTTGGTAAATTGAAGTTACACCCATTGACAATTGTTGAATTCATGGATCAAATTTGATTCAGTAGGTTCTAGCCTTTTTTATCCACTAAGAACATTAAGGCGATTTGTTCTGTCTTGAATCTGTTAATGATTTCTATACTGAACTACTAATGGAAGAAACAAACCCAACTATGCAAGGGACGGAATTCTGAAGAAAGAAACTTAAGATACACTAGCTCATTTTTGGTAATCTGACTTAAAGTGAATATTGGCATGCATATATATTTTTTTTAATTTTAAAGTTAGGAGATATTGATGCGTCCCTGTTATGATAATAATCCAGTTTGTCATTTGAACTAGGATCTTTGTTACTTGAGCAACTAGATCCTTTTTACTACCTCTTTGAATTTGATGTCTATTTTAAGAGTCAGATGGAAACCCAAGGTAATTGATACAATTTTGGATGGGCTAGCTAGATCAGGTCTGGATATGGTATTCCTGTATATAGCAAAATTCAGTGCCTTCTTTGGCCTCTTTTCTTAGGGGATTGGGCTGTACTCTCTGGTGTACATTGGCATGCGAAGTTTGGTGCAGTATTCAGGTGTTCATGGGTGTCTAGCATGTCAATATCTGAAAATCATATCACTAGATATGGTGAATTATTTAATTATATAGGTAATTCAATAATATGGTAAAAATAAGAAATTTAAAGTGACTCTTTACTGGCTGTGCCACTTATCATGATATCTTGTTTATGAGTTGGCGCCAAGGTTTATGCTGACTTTAAAGCATCATAAAGATGCTACAAGGAAGTTTGGTGCTAAGTGCCAAGTTGTAGGAAGTCCTACAACTTTTAGATCCTGTGGTGGGCTTTTGAAGGTGAAGAAAGGTAATTTGGGTGATTAACAATGAAACATAGATATGGACAATGGGCAAATAATTAGAGAGCCTGCTGTCTACTATGGAATGAACAGAAAACTGGATTCTGCAATCTGCATTAAAGCACTTCAGAATTAGGAAGAAACAAAAAAAGAATTTTGCTGTTTTAGCATACAACAGCAAGATAGATTGCTTAGAGGAATAAGTGGGACTCACAAGCTATATGAGACTCAAACAAAAAAGAATCCTCTGATTGCGTTCTTTCCACAGATGCGAAGATATATGGGACTCGCAAGATCTTGGTCTCAATGGGTAGGTAACTGAAAAGCCTATCATGCAAAAATTGACAAGTTTTGATCTTAAAGATTAGAATGAATGAGAATTGATGATGCAAATTCAACTTTTAACTTTTCAAAAATATAAGGAATCTCTAAACTATTAATCTTATTAATTTCACAAGAACATTAATCTCTTGATTATGGCCTCTAAAGATTGCGTAGGCTGATGGAACCTATAGGGTTCTCATGGGCCCCATGCATGAAACTTTGTTGTCTTTTTTTTTTTTTTGGAAGGTAAAATTGTATTGTATCAAAGGAGGGAGAAGAGCCCCTCACACAAAAGGATACACACAAAGTTTAAATATATCTCTGAGTGTATATATGCATGAAAATCCAGTTTTCCAGCTAGCAGGGTGTCTTCAAGGTATCCCGGTAATACTGCTACTGTATCATTCATTATATATCTTCCATTTACAATATTTTCTAATATCATCAATGGAATTTTATTTACCTTCTTAGAGAAAAAGAGTGTGTGCTTGTAGTAAGTGAATTTCCATTTTTATACATTCTTGGTTCTTTTTCTTGATCAATTACATTTCTTGATTCTCAAAATTAATCATGGTAAAACATAGAGTTGGATATGTATGCATTGCCTTGTTTAGTGTGTGCTTTCATGCATATGAATGAGAATGGGGGATATTTCATTTTGGCAATTCTAGAGAAGCAATAGTCATGATCCCAAGTTCATGCCTATGGTTCAATGATAAAATATATACTTCAGTCTGGCAGTTTGACACAGGTTTGAGCCTGAGAGCAGCCACCTCGTGCAAAAATTCTGGAGGAGGTCTATATCCAATCCAACCCTCAAGACCTCAGATAGCCAGGACCAGCATTGTGTAATGACATTAATCCTAAAGTTCGTGAGACATCCATAAAATCATGACTATGAACAGATCATAGAAATATCCACTCCCTGCATTATAACAAAGAAAAAAAACAAAGGAAGCACAGTTTTCAATCTCCCTTGGTCCATTTTCTGTCTCTATATACAAACAAGTATCTAAATCAATTTTCATGGGAAAATAGCAAGGGTTTCTTGGAATCATATTAGCAAACAGAGATTTCCCGGAATCTTGTCAAAGCATTAGCATCAAGATACAACATTTTAAAATAAATATGGTATTATATTAGCAACAACCAAAACACAGGCTATGCCAGATACGGTCCAAAATTAAGGAAAAATGTTATGCTGAGATGAACTGGATCAGAGCCAGCTGTTACTGCTTTGATAAAAAGCTGAGAGTAGTACTTTTGGTGGGATCTGCACTTTCATTGTAATTATGTAAGTAAAGGAACCACTGATTCGTGCCTCCCATATGCACTGGCTCCATACTCATTTTCAAAGGAGTTAAATAAAATGGAAAAGAAAAATAAAAGAGAGGAAAATTGGAAAGAAAAAGGCCCTGGTTCATTCTTGGCCTACATGTAGCAAATGTTTAGAGAACTGTATTATTTTGAGCAACAGTAAAAGCAGTCTATCCTTGACTCTTCTGAAGTTGAAGAAACAATGCAAGCCAAGCTGAATTAAGATGGGACAAACATTGATGCTGTCATAAAATAGTCTGGAGCAGTACTTGCTTTTAGTAGATGAATTTTCATATGTTTTTTCTTACAATGGCAGTTGTATTTTCGACCACAAACCACCACTAGATCATGTCCACATTAAGGGACGCCCATTCTAAATGTCATGCATTCCTTGCTCTGCTTTAGTACACCTGATAGAATTATTACTTCTTTTTCTCCCGTCTTATGAATAAGCAGTTCCTTTCCTAGCAATGCTTTCAATGATATCTTAACTCCTTTCCTCCATTAAATTCAGTCTGTTTTCCTTTTATGATCCAGGTTTCAGGTGAGTATTCTATGATCAAGGCGGGTGGAGTTCTAAAAATGATAGATGAAGAAAAAGTCATGATGGAGTCCTTGATGTGTCTCCGACGAGCTGGTGCTGATGTCATCCTTACATACTTCGCTTTACAAGCTGCTAGATGTTTATGTGGCGAGAAGAGGTGAGAAGTGATGGGGGAGTGTAATCATAATGAATCTAGAGCACTGTCAGAGTCGCATGTAGCTAATATATTTAAATGTGACATGATAATCTTAGATGGGAATAAGATGCTTAAAGCTGTTACTGCACAATGTTTCAATCTCATATCACTCAAATGAAGGCAAGTGATTGCCCTTTCATCCCGGACAAAACATGAAAGTAAAATGAAGGAAGAAATGGAGAATCAAGTGAAGAGGAGAGAAAGAAAAGCGCTGGCATAGTCTTTATATCAATGAAGCAAATCCACAGAACTGGTAATGGACTGGTTTGAGGATTCAGCTCTGAGATGGGCTGTGTTGCAGGGGATCTCTTCGGGATCCCTCAAAGCAGTATAAGGATTATCAAGTTGCAGGTTACCAAGCATTTGCTGCAATTCAGAAGCTTCTTCTCTGAGCTGGGCATTCTCTTGGAGGACCTGGTCATGGCACTCTGAGACATGGTTCAGCTTATCTATGAGCTGGCGGTTCTCAGTTCTAAGCCGGATGACCTGTGACCACAACTCATCCAGGTGCTTCTGCTTCCGCATCCGTGACCTGCGAGCCGATTCTCTATTAGATATCATTCTCCTCTGCTTCCTCTCATCAATGATTCTCAACTGCTGTTCATCTGCTTCATCCGAGGTTGAGTTACTGCTGAGACATGAAGACTGAGGATTGAATTCATGCACTGGAGGGGGGATCTGAGGACTAGGAAGAGGCCTTAGGAGTCTGCTGAGATGGTATAAGGGGATGTTGCTCTGCATCGTGCTAAAATTAAAGTGAGCTGTGTAGGGGCTTGGCTCTGCAGGTGCCAGGTACCTTAGTCCAGCGACCTCACCTGGCTGCATGACCTAAACTCTACGGTGAAGTTTGGGGGTTGTTTTGTTTCTTCTTGGGCTTGAGCTTGGGGAAGGAGAAAGGAAGCTTTGCCAAGAGAATTAATTGCAGGGTGTTGGAGAAGGGGGAGGGATGCACGAGGAGTGGAGGTGTTTATAGAAGGAGAAAAGTTAGATGAGTGGCCCACATTAGACAACTAGATAAACAGTACCAAGAGTTTCTTAAAGAGCAGACAACAGACATCCATAGGTATGCCATGCACTTGATGTTGGTCATGGCATGACATGTATGCATGTGGTTGCATCTTTATACTTTGTGTGTGAGTGGGAATAACACTGGCTTTATGTGAGACATTATGTGCCCGGGTCAATGGTCGCATGCATGCATGATGCATGTGCCTCCATGGGGAATGTGGGTTAGGGGTACTAGTTAAGGTCACATAGGTATGCTTAATTATATGAGATGTGAGAGAAGTTGATGCTGTGGGATGTATAATTAATTAAAGAAATGGGGAATGTTTTGGAAAAGGAAAGGTGAGCAGAATTATATGTGGATGAAGGCAATCTTAAAAGAGTTTTTAATAGCTTTCTTCTAGTTGTAGTGAGCTGAGCCAATCACTGCATCTGTAATCTTAAAACATTCTTAGTGCCTGTTTTGGGAATGGCTTTCTGGTAGCGGCTTCTGGCGTTGCAAGGTAGGAAGGTTTCATACCAAAAGTTGTAACACTGTGTTCGGTGAAAAGCCTGAAAAGCCAGAAATACATATATTTGAGCCAAAATCAACTTTCTGGTGAAGCTATTTTTGGTAGCTTTTCTGAAGTCTCTCGGTCAATGCAACTCAAATCAACACTGGAGCCCTTTCAAATAATGATCTAGTACCTGTTTGGTAGGGATGAAGTGCAGTGGCCACTTTCTGAGGTGAGCAGACAGACTAACATGGTGTTTGGAAGTGTGGGCGCTTTTTGAGGCTGATTTTCAACACAAAGCATTCATGCTTTTAAGACCCGTTTTTCACTAAAAAACGTTTCTACCAGGTAGGCAATGATCAACATCATGTTGTTTGGTAAAGTGATTTTCATCACCGTTTTTCATGTATATGCCGATAGGTAAGCACCACATAGGATACACATCAGTCAGCCGTTGGGGGAAACGGTTCACCAATTGTATCAGTGGTGTCCCGATTTTTGAGGCATGCCCAATTTTTTAATAATCTGCTGAACCAAACAATGAGATACATGGGCATTTGTTGAAATGCCTATGTGGATTCGAAATGGCACTGTTTTTTTGAAAATTCCAGAGAGACTACCAAATTGGCTGTTGGTCTGTCAATCTTTTGGAATGTCTACTTCAGCCTGTTTAGATAATCTATCTGAAATACCTCAAACAGCTGAAACAATTTGGCTGAATGTTCAGCTTAGCCCTCCCAAACGATCTCAGGGATAGTTGACTGGGCAAGCTCCATTTCCTCACTTGGCAAAGAGCCAAAGAAAGTTCATAAAAATGTTAATGATGAATCGACGATCACTGCAAATACGACCATGATGACGTCACAAGAAAATGACCAAGGGACTCCTTAAAATGTCTAAAAGGTCCCTGGACATATTATCATTTTTCCAACACTATCCCTCAATTGGATGTTGAGAAAATGACAGCTTCAAGTTTGCCCCAATTTATTATCCTAAAGTTCAACTTCAACAGTCAACAATCAATAATCAGGGATTAGATGACCTCACGTTACTCTCATCCAAACTTAGATCCAGTCTCTCAAGCTAGAGAATTTCTTTAATTGTTAATTTTTTTAAGCTGTATTTGGATTTTTAATCTAGTTAATGGCCTACTTGGTTAATTGAGATAAAGAAATAAAATGTATACCGGCCGGGTTGGATAGAAATCCTGAAAAAGTTATAGAGGCAGCAAGTTGCAAGCCAAATCTTCTAATTTTATATGGCTTAGTGGCCAATAGTTTATGTTTCTAGCTGTTTTATTTGTGTTTCTTTTCGATTAGTTTTGATTCTCCACCCAGAAGCCTCTCTCGGGCTTTGAAAAGTACCTAGTTAGGAGCGAGAAAGCTGATATTTTTTCACGTTCAAAGGAAAACTCTGATAACTTTTCCAGATTGATATAAGCAACAGCTAACTGTTCTTAGTCGGGTAGAAACTTCTCCAAGATGATAGACATTCTGTAAGGCTTTTATATTGTATCTTTAGAAGTCCCGATTGGCGGGAGACAAAATCATATGCAGCGGATGGATAACTTATCACGAGTGAATACATTAGTGTTCTGTATATATTTATGTGGGCCCTACATATACGGTAAACTGACATGTTCACTTGTGATAGATTGCCTAGCCTGTTGTGCATGATTTTGTCCCCAGCTTATCTGATTCCCATCCAGATCTGCTGCTCATGTTGTGTAAGATAGGCTGCATAAGCATAACTAATCATGAATGGACATGCCGATTTATGATTGGTCAGTAGCTTTGGTGTACATAGCGGAGTGAGCAGCAGATCCTGAGTGTATTCAGAAGGGCTGAAACTTTAATTAAACTGCTTAATTTGCTCTTACTTAGCCGTATTGGAGATGCCACTAAAAATGCACCAAGTATTGCTTATATACCATCTATGTCTATGTGGGTTCCACCATGCAAAACCAAAAGCTGTCGTGGGAAAGCCCTCCCAATCCCAAACAAGCTCAGCCATTTAAGCGGCTCTCAATATAAGCCTCTTCCAGTAACTTCTACAAAAGAGATGTAACTAATAGTTTAGGAGATTATATTATCTTTTCATGGGTGGAGGAGAAATGTTCTCTTTTGATTATTTTGGGTCTCCCACTAACTCTTTCTTTTTTTTGTTCAGGTGAATTGAGGGGACTTGAGGAGTAAAGTGTCTAAGACTCGGAATATGGATCATTAAAGTGAAAGTAGGTTATTTTAAAGTGAGGGTCCATTGGATCATAGGATGTGCTTAAATGGTGAAACATATTAATCCACTTATTCATCAAGGTTTGGTGCATATAAGTTTATTGAGATTGAAACATGGATAACCTTGTGCTGAAATTTAAATTAGTGAGGATTTAACACTAAATTATTTGATCAAATCAGCTCTGTAGTACAAAAAAATCAGGTCTAATATTATATCAAAAAACCATTTTAATCTAAAATCTTAAGCGGTTAAATGAATTATTAGAATAGGTTTTCATTAGTAAAAGGGTTTCACTACTGCTCACTTCATTTTAAACCATGCAAAAGGCTAAGGTGACGTTTAGATTGAGATTTGAATGAGAAATTGGGGTTGGTGGGACCTCAAACCCCACCACCCTGCATGGGAGGTTTGTGGACAAGACAATTCTCTTCAAGACTGGGCCCATTTAATTCAAATCTACAGTCCGTCCACAGATACAAAAATAGACGAATCATGGGAAGATAAGATAACATGAAACAAGGAATAAGAGAAGAATGACAGTATTAGAGACCAGGGCTAGTTCTTGTAATCACATCTTATCATTTTTTGTCAGTGACTGAAATACTTCACCAGATGAAACATAAGGACAAGAAAATGCCAATAATTACGAAAATTACTACACTCCAAACTGGTTAAAAAAGGGCAGTTTAGGAATATAAAAAACTAGGCTGCAATGGGAGAGAATGACGCATCAGTTGCGTACGGAGGGGGGCTCGATTTAACGCCTACCCACCCACTTCTACCACAGAAAGAGAATCGAGAGACACTGGGTAATAATAATGGTTTTTATCGTATGCTTTTTCTTTTTTATGTTTTATTTATTCAAAATGGGTTCAGAGGAATTGGTTTAAGTCCTGGCTACTCTGAATTGATCATGGTCTGATCTGATACAAATTCTGTAGGGGCGTATCAAAAAACTCCTGACACAATACATATTGATATTTTGAATTTTGCTCCACTATATAATTGGATACCAGTTTAGAATTGTTGGATAGTGGCGTGGGGGTATGTGAAATTTTGAATTGTTATAGGTTTACAATAAAATTTAAAATTCTGAGATGGAGTGCAATATAATTTTTATTATAATAATCGTGGGCCCCGTTAACCAACACGCATGGCTGCCTGAGGCACCACCATGCCACCGGATTGAACCACTCATCCACTCAGACCAGAAAAGCCAATCTCTTTCTCTCTCTCTCTCTCTCTCTCTCCTTTCATTCATTCATTTATCATGGCATGGAAAGAGGCTCGCAATTTCGTGGTACCCTCACTTGTACCATGTGGGCTTTGTCTCCACTCCGCCCCACTAAAATCAGCTTTCTACCCTTGATTTTTCTCCTGGTGAGGTCATGGCTTCTCAAGTGATTGGATAGGAGGGGATAAGCTCAACATCTCAACACCATTTCCTTCTTTCGGCCTTTTGAATTCAACTTTAGCCTTTAATTTTATACTCTCTCTTTGTTAGATGAAAAGACCTGAGTTTTGTAAAGTTTTTGGGTTACAAATTTCTTTAATATTTTTGTGAGCCTTGTCTTCTCTTACCAATCTTTGTTAATTGATTGTTAATAAATTTCTTTTTTTGGGTGGTGGGATGCTTTGTTGAGCGATAGGAATCGAATTTGCACGCAGTTGCGAGGTCTTGATCCACTATCGATGTGGATAATAAAGTTATTTCTTTAAGTATTTTAAGGTCTGAGTATTACCTAATTGTTTATTCCTTTTATACATTGCCATCATCTTCGTCATCCTCTTCTTCCTCCAGTTGATTTCTATTGCTCATGCTATTATTCTTAGTAAGTACACGACCTAGAGAGATTATGTCTAATTTATATAATATTATATTACTATGTCTACAACTCTTTCACCTTTTTTACGTGTGACACGGAGTTCATTCTCGATTAATGTAATCATCATTTAATTAGTATTGTGTGCCAACTAGAGAGAACCCATCTATAATATGAGCATAGAAAATGAATAAAATTAAAATGGAAATGCATTGCACACCAAATGTTTGGTGGGTGCATTGCATTATTTCCAATATGCTCTGAACTGCTAAAGGGGTATTTACCGATGTGAATGCTTTTGTTTTCTTTTAGTCTAGCGATCCCATACTCATAGTCAAAGTTTAAAATATGGCAATGTATTGATGCATATTGTTTAATATATATCATTCCAACGAATTATCAAAAGATAAGATACAAAAGAAAATAAAAGTTGTGAATTTTTTCTTATTGATACTGTAGCATTATCAGTTTTATAAATGCGAAAATCTATGATGTAGAAAAGATATGATATGGTAAGAGTTTTGACTCATGAATTTTGATAAATAACACATAATTGGCTATCACTTTATGATTTCACATGATCATAAGTTTTCCAAATATCATATTTTTTCCATATCATAGTAAAATTCTTTACAAATTGATCGATTATTGATTACCCTCATAAGTTTCCCAAAATTAGATCAACTATTTATCATATGTTGGTTCAAATAAGAACCGGATCAAGGATTTTCCAGCCTAATTAATTAATTTGTTGATACCTCTACGTCTCTTCCTCTTACCAAACCTACTAAGTGCCATATTTATTATTCCCAAGAATTCATTCTCTATATCCATTTCAATCTGTTTATCAATGTGAATTAAATTAATCACGTCACCTGTGAAGTTACAATATTTAAGCAGTCAGAAACCTTCTGATCTCATTCAATGATTTTATGAAAACGAATGGAGATCGAAGTGTCGCTATGAGCTACATACATCCAGCTACTACCTTACAATTCACCGGAAAGTGACCAACCAAATTTTCAGGCGCATTAACTACTCAGCGCAAGCAGACAAAGCCAGCTCAGAATTTGGTCCAACCCTTATGAAGTTTGAACTGTTTGAACCACATGTCCATCATTGAAAATTGAAATGGCGAAATGCTCATTGCCCAAACCCATCATAGTCATCTTTAGAGAATGGGGTATTATTCAATTATTTTCATTTGAATAACATCATCTTCGTCACCCTCTCCTCCTAGTTGCGTAGCTTCTGCCTGCTGTGGTGGTGGATGGATGATATGTTGCTATCGTGATGTAAAATATCGTAGATGGTTAAGGAGATGTTCCGTAACCTTTCCATATAAAGTTGCCACTTGGCAAGCTTGTAGGGCTTTTGTCATCACTTGTGGGTCATCCATGTTTCGCTGTAATTCTAAGTTCAAACTCTCCTTAGGGCTTGGACCTTCGACCCAAGCTGGTATAGACTCCAGTCTTCAACATCTAGTACTGTGACGTATGGGGTTTGCTTGAGCTTGATCCTTGAATTAGATATGACAGTGATCAAATCCGGGTCGGTTGATCTGTTGGTCACCATCCGAAACTAAAAATTTCCACATATTAGTAATAAAATTCCATTTTTACTTCATGATCTAAGTTAAATGGAGGGTCACTAAGAGCTAACCACCTCATACTCAAACCAGTATAATTTGGGAGGAAAAGGTTGTATGGATGTATATATAGGGGTCTCATCCATTTCTTAGGTAATCAACTTATAATTCTTTTCATCTACATGAGGTCAATGCATTGCAGACCATCCATCAAAGAAGGGACCCTTTTAGGTTGGCCATGCGTTCGCTTTGTCAGACCTGGGCCCTGTTGATGCTGGTCAATAAAGCTACTTCAGATGGTGGAAAGGGGCAAATTAAGGGCTGAGGAGCTGATGAAATGGCCCCATGGATAGAACAGATAGTGGTTGGTGACTGGCTTAAGTTAGAGGTTTTAATTTGTACAACCACCTGACCTAAGCTGCCACATGAAAGATTCCTAGGTGGGCTGGTTCACTTTGGCAGACAAATCGTCTTGGCAAGCCGGTCCCCATCAGGTGTAGTAGTCTTGTAGAAAGTGACAAATCAATCTTTCAATCCATCTGGTGGAGAAGGGGCCAATCAAAATTTCCCCAAATTGACTCTATACTCTGAACCCTAATTAAATTGATTTCTTTTTAATTTTTATTTTTTTGGGTTTTGATATTGGAACCCTAAATTGATATTGGAGCTTGGAAGGTGGGGGTGGAGTTATAATGCTGGGGTAGCTCAATGCTCAATGCTCCATCCCATCGTCATTTTGTCATCATCCGTGCAATATAGCATAGAGAGGGCTGAGGGCAGGCAGAAACATCTCCTCAGATGCTTGGTGCTTCACCTTGAAAGGAAAGCTGTTCTTATTGGCAAACACTTTGAACCAACACAAGATATTCCATGAAGATTTAGGTTTATATGCTTCCATATTTAGTCCCAATTACCATTTTTTTTGGGTTCATGAGAGGTCAAGAGAGGCTTCATTATTAAGATTAGAAGCATGTTGCCTTTGATTTATTTTCAACTGATACTGATTCGCAGTATTAAACAAATATTAACACACACCCCGATCGAGTCCAGATCTATTTTCTGGTTTCAGCTATTATAAATCGACCACTTTGATAAGTGAAATGCTATTGCCTTTCTCTTTTTTATTGTTTTGTGGAGTGGCAGTAGGTTCTAGGTGATAAGCATTTCAATAAATAAAGCCAATTTTGGTTTTGGGAGAGGGGATTAGGTTCAGTTAGGTGGGGATACCTAACCTGACCCAAGATTGGTAATTAGGGTTGTCAATTGGATTGGATTTGGTCCAATCCGATCCAGTTCAATGTAAATTGATTATAAATGAATCAGGTCCAATCCAATCTAATGAATATTTTGGACCGGTTCAATTTAATGTCTGGACCATTCAATCTGTTCAAATTCATTTTAATTTAGATTAACTTCAACCCAAATCTGGTCCATTGATAACGAAATTCTTATCTAGCATTTATGAATGGACGAAATTCATTACAGACGGACCAAGTCCAATCCAATCCAATAAATACTTTGGACCATTAAGTCTAGAATGGTCCAATTCAATATCTCTTGTTGGTCCATCCAATTCATTCAAATTGATTTTAATTTGAACGGGGTTCAACAAAAAACTGGTCCATTGACACCCCTAATTGGTGATACTCATGAAAAAAAAAAATAAAAAATCTGGGCACTCTCCATTTTTAACTGAATAGGGCTTCATCCCTGAGCTTGAGGGGCCATTCAATAGCACAGAACTAACCTAGCTTACATCTTCTCCTCCCAAAATGACATCCTTATCTGTAGAGACCTCAATTCAGTGGCCACCTTCTTTGGTGGGTGGCATGTGGGTTTCCCTTTTCTTTCTTTATTTCTCTCGTTTTCGTTTTTTTTTTTTTTTTCATTTTTCATGCTCAATGGCACACAAAACAAGGTCATGGCATTAGGTTATACAGTTGATTACTATTCTTGTGTTTAAATGATGGCTAACTCTCTATTCTTCCATTATATTCAATATGATGTACTAAGCTAAAGCTAGCTAGCAGCTGCCTCTCTAGTACAACACATTGTTCATGAGATTTGGGAGTTTTGTTGTTCTTATGTTCAATCCACTGTATCCAAGATGCCTCTTTGTCTTGTCTCTTTGGTGCACAAAACATATATGCTCATGAGATAGGAGAGATGTTTTGTTCATTATTCTCCATTCTCCTCATTATGTTTTGTTTCTCAATCTCTCTATTGCTCATCATTATATCTATTACAGTAAAAGTCTTCACTACCCTTACAAATCCCAATATTCCACAAGCAACTTGCTTTTCTTTTTTTTCTTATAAGTTGGTAGCTAGCTACATTAATTGTTTGCTCTCTAACATCCATGCCTTTATATATTGATGATAATCATCCATACTATTGTAAGTCTTGCTTATGCTATCCTTCATCTCTGGGATCGTATGCTTAATTGAAACTATCTTTGTGTTGAAAGAATAAATTAGGAATTTGGTTTTTTTTTGTTCTAATTATAATTACATGGGGAGTTTGATGTCCTTTAAGGCAGTTGATAAATATATCTAGCAAAGCTTTGATCTATAAATGGAAAAAAAAAGTTTTGAAAACAACCCTAAAGTCTAAGTTATCTCTAAATTAAAACGCAAATATTTGATAAATCTGAACTTTTTCACTCTCATCTTTTCAAATTTATAAAGCCTTTAATAAAATATCAAAAATAAAATGTTAAGTTGATGAAAATAAAGAATATATAATTTCAATGGTGACAACATTCAAAGGAACAGAAGAAAAAAATATTCATTTAGAGAAATACTATTATAAAACAAAACATCTCCAGAGCATCCAGCATTTAGAACACTCAATGATTACTTCACTACATTTAATTAGAGCTCTACAAAAGAAGAAAATTTAATTTGTTTGTTATAGTGCAGAGAATTCAGAGTTGTTTTCAAACTTCCTATAGTTCATAATTACTTAACAAAACTAACTCTTTATGTATTAAACTTTTTTTTTATTAATCCTAGTAAACAATGTATATATGCAACTTTTATCAATATAATAGGATATCCATGCATGGTGGCGAAACTGAACCTGAAATCAAATTAAAGAAGCATCTAGATTCGTATAAACTCTCATGGTTTCATGCACAAAGGGAATGAGGTATGAGTAGATAAATGATTCCTTCCACTGGGAATTGCCCAAATTATCAAAAATTGTGTTTTCTATACCCGACCAAATAATAAGCATCCAATATAATAAATAGAAAGTAGCTTATTGTCTCAGACTGTGTTGGGAGATTTGGACAGGTCCATTAAACACAAAGCACCATTCAATAGAGATAATGGTTCTGCCTCAAATATGATTGTTAGTATACCTGTTGATGGGCTGGGCTTAGGCTTGGCTTTTGTCAAATTTTGAATGGGTCCGGCCTGAAGCTCGAGCCCGGTTCGTAAACATGTCTAATTGCTAGATCCGTTTCTCACCAGTAAGAGTATATAATTTTTTTTTTTTCTCTCTATTGGGCAACTTTCTTCCAATATCCAAAAAGAAGACAAAATCCGTGTAACGAATCATCAGAAACCAAATGGGCACCAGTCGAATTGTCAACCAGACCAACCGCCCATTAGAGACCCAAAATAAAAGCCAAATAATGTCTCGATTGACAACGAGTGCTTGTTTGGTTGCAACTATAAACCTTCCAAAACACCATTTTGGCTTCTCCATTAGTGAATAGGAGACAGACTTTTCTCTCTGCATTCTCCTGGTCGTCTTGCATTATGGCCACTTCTGCTAATGATTTGGCCCAACAACTTGTTTATGAACAACAAATTGGAAAACACTGTTTAGGTATTCATGCCAAACTAGATTAAATTATAAAAGTTGTCTCTACTAACATCCCCCCAATCAATCTACCTTTCCACCTAATAGCCCTTCAAAATGACAGAAATGTCTCCAAACTTCTTTTCAATCACTCATACAAACAAATTGTGGGTGTCATTGATATACCAATAAGTGTAGTTTTAGTCAATAAGAAAAACCACTACACTAAACCTATAATAGAGTGTGGGTGTCATTGTCAGTGTGTCATCAGCATGTTGGTATTTTGTGCACATGGAAAAGGAGATTGAGTGGCTACTAATGGTTTGCTATCATTGTGGGGTCTTTAGTTCTGATACTAATAATTTAATGCTAGAAACCAGTACTAGAGCGCAAAGAGTACCGGAGTGGGCTTTGGATGGCAAATATGGATGGGTCTTTTCCGGGATTGTAAATGCTAACCAGCATTTAAAACCAACCAAAAACTGGAACATACAATACTATAATGACACAGAGATCTAGAGAGAGAGATGGTTGGTCCTAGCTTAAAGCAGGTTTGCTTTGGCCAAAATCAGAAATTTGAAAAGTGGGTTGGCAGGTTGAATTAATAATTGCCACAGCTGATGACTATTATCACTAGTCTCATGCTGCACTTATAATTTGCCATAGACACTTCTCATATAATACTGCTACTCGTACCAATTTAAGTAGTGAACAGGCTTTTGGGATAAAACCAACCGATACTGTGTGCTGCTTCTTCTTGATATATATAAGCAAGTCGTTTTTTTTTTTTCTGAAATAGTACTTATTTTGACTGCATCATTCTTCCTAGAGGACATTGTAAGATTAGAAAATGGAAAAGGCCGAGTGGCCTTATTGTGCCTTAAAACAATACAAGGACAAAAGAAAAAATGACTTGGAACGAAATCTCAATACTGCTAAGTGCTTGATTCATTTGAACACCCATTCTCAGTTCAGGGTAAATTTAGTCACAGGTTGAGCCAAATCAACTGATCAGTATCTTCGTTAATCTATTGGATTTTAATCTCATAATAGATTAAATCCAATAGGTTTGATTGGTCAATTATATGAGAAATTGTACCTGCATACTTGGTTGAAAAAATCAGTTTTTTCTTACAAAAAAAAAAAAAAAAACCAGTTTTGAACTTGTCCCACATTGGATAATTATAATGTTTGTTTTCAGTATTTCAATAGGAGCTGATTTACACTCCTTAGAATTAGTAGAGGAGAGTATGGGGATTCGATACTGTGCAACGCGTGCACACGCGTGTGTGGTTTAAAGGCGCACTTTGCTCGCACTTTTCTTGCACCCGCGTGGCTCTGATTTTGGTGCGTTGATGACCATTGATGAGATCAACGGTCACGATTCGATCGGGTGTGATCAAGAGGCACAATTCAAAGTTAACAGTCACCAACTGTTAACAACTTTTTAAACAGTCACAATGGTTGAAATTGTGACTGTTCAAGGTGCCTTCTCTAAACCAGCACCTAACTTTTCCTCATACATCTTCACAAATTATTTAAGGAGCATGAATCAGACTCCAAAACACACAATTTTGAAATTCACTATCTCTCTCTCTCAGCCCGGTCTGCTATAGTCTCATAGAAGGTTTCTTTGGAGACTCTTCAACTTTGCTGGTTGCAGATTCTCGCCCAAGGCTCTGTTGTATCCTGGGAATGAATTTGCCTGTAACCCAACAACAAACTCAGTAAAAATGAGTGGGGGCAAATAACGTTCTAAAGACAGTGTCTTCAGACGTGCCTCAGAGCTTCTCCTCCTAAGTTACAGTGACCCCATCTTCCCAACATTTTTAGAACGTTATTCTGCAATGGAGGCGGAAGCAAGCATGACTTCGATCAAGATGATAAACCAAGATCTTGTTCGACTAGACCAGTTCGATGGAGCAAATTTCAGCCGATGGCAAGACAAAATGATCTTCTTTCTGACCACATTGAAGCTATACTATCTGTTGGACCCAAATTTGCAATCACTTCCAGAACCCACTGACAAAGACCCTGAGAAACTAAAGAAGGAAAGAGCAAAACGGGAAGATGACTCACTTCTGTGCCGAGGACACATACTGAATGCTTTATCAGACCGGCTCTACAACTTCTACAAGGAACTTACATCTCCAAAAGATATCTAGAAGGCCCTGGAATTCAAATACAAGGTGCAAGAAGCAAGTACGAATAAATATCTTATTGCAGAATACTTTGACTTCACCATGAACGACCATAAACCTATAATGGAGCAAGTTCATGAACTATAGGTGATAGTCAATAAAATCCGATCCCTTAACATCATCCTTTCTGAATCTTTCCAAGTGGGAGCAATCATTGCCAAACTTCCACCCTCTTGGAAGGATTATAGGAAGAAGCTTTTGCACAAAGCTGAATAACTTACCTTGGAGCAAATTCAACAACACTTTCGTATTGAAGAAGAGTCTCGAATTAGAGATAGTAGGGATAAGACCCTAACCGGTATGTTAAACTCTAAGGTAAATTTTGTGGAAAACGAATCGAAGAAGACTAACCCTACATTACAAGTAAAGAAGAAGGATGGAAACTTCAAAAAGAGCAACAATAAGAAAGAATCCTGCTATGCTTGTAGAAAGAAGGGGCATTATGCCCAAATCTACCGACATCGAAAAGGCGGAACCAAGTTTGCAAACATGGTAGAAGACAATCTTGTGGCCATGGCTATTGAAGTCAACATAGCAGAATCATCTTCTGGATGGTGGTTTGATTCAGGCGCCACAGTCCATATTTGTAAGGACTTCACCTCCGGAAAGACACTGACTCTCCGGAAAGACACAGATGGGAAACCAAACATGTGCCAAAGTTGCTGGAAGAGGCAGCGTAGAGTTGGACTTCACCTCCGGAAAGACACTGACTCTCCTGAATGTTCTCCATGTTCCTGACATTAGAAAGAACTTGGTCTCAGTAAATCTTGTTTGTAAGAAGAGATTCAAAGTTGTCTTTGAATCCGACAAACTAATCATATCCAAGAATGTGATGTTTGTTGGAAAGGGATATGATTGTAATGGTATGTTCAAATTAAGTATTAATGAAGGAAAAGTTTCTGCTTATATTGTTGATTCTTTCTCTTTATGGCATGATAGATTAGCACACTTGAATTTTAAATCCATAAAGAACATGAAGAAACTACGTATAATTGCTTACAATAATGAATCAACTGAAAAATGTGAAATATGTGTAAAATCTAAAATGGCTAAGAAACATTTCCCTAGTGTTGAGAGAAATTCTCAACTTCTAGAACTAATCCATTTTGACATTTGTGAACTCAATGGTGTATTAATTAGAGGAGGCAAGAGATACTTCATAACATTTATAGATGATTTTTCTAGGTACACCTATGTCTGCCTTATGAGAACTAAGGATGAAGCCTTTGATATGTTTAAACTATATAAGACTGAAGTTGAAAATCAATTAGAAAAGAAAATTAAAATCCTTAGAAGTGATAGGGGTGTTGAATACTTTAAAAATGAGTTTAATTCTTTTTGTGAAGAATTTGAAATAATACATCAGTGTTCTGCTCCCTATACCCCTTAGTAGAATGGTCTGACTGAAAGGAAAAATAGAACACTTACAGAAATGATAAACTGCATGTTATTAAAAATTAATGCACTCTTAAACATGTTGGAGGAAGCACTCCTAACATCCTGCCATTTACATAACATAATTGTTTCTAGAGTTAATAACAAATGCCCATATGAATTATGGACAGGAAGAAAACCTAATTTAACATATCTAAAAGTGTGGGGGTGCTTAGCATATTATAGAGTTTCAGATCCTAAAAGAACCAAATTAGGACTTAGAGCTAAGAAAAGTATGTTTGTTGGATATGTAAAACATAGCAAGGCCTATAGGCGTCTAGACTTAGAGTCCAACATAATAATTGAAACTAGAGATGTTGAATTCTTTGAAAATAAACTGTGTTTTGAACCTGTAGAAAAAGAATCCACAGAAAATGACAAAGAAACTCAGATCTCAATACTTGTTGATAATAATGAGACTGAAAGAAGAAATGACACAACTATAACATCTACAATAGGACTTAGAAGAAGTCAAAGACAAAGAACAGAGAAACACTTAGGTTCAGATTTTATCTCTGCTCAGTCAATTGTATTTTTGGTTGAGGCTGATAGAGAGAAGATTTTAAATAAAATACCCATTGTCCTAAACATTGAAAATGATCAAAAAACCTATAGTGAGGCCATGACCTCTAGAGATGCTGCCTTTTTGAAGGAAGTTATAAATGATGAAATGAATTCAATAATGTCAAATAACACATGGGTATTAGTAGATCTGCCTCCAGGATCAAAACCAATAAAATGTAAATGGGTGTTTAGAAGAAAATACAACACTGATGGAACTGTGCAAACTTTTAAGGCTAGATTGGTAGCCAAAGGACTTAATCAAAAAGGAAGGGATTGATTACTTTGACATCTATGCACCAGTGGCTAGAACAACTTCTATTAGAACACTTATAGCATTAGGATCCATTTATCACTTATCTGTTAACCAAATGGATGTTAAAACTGCTTTCTTAAATGGTGATTTAAATGAAGAGGTTTACATGGAACAACTAGAAGGATTTGTTTTTCTTGGAAACGAGAAGAAAGTCTGTAAACTGGTTAAATCACTATATGGATTAAAACAAGCACCTAAACAGTGGCATGAGAAACTTGTTTCTTGCATTCTAACTTTTGGTTTTAAACATAATAGTGTTGATAGATGCATCTACTCAAAATTCACTGAAAATTATGGAGTAATTGTGTGTCTTTATGTGAATGATATGCTTATTGTGGGTACAAATATGGATGGCATAAATGAAACTAAAAACTACTTATCATCTGTTTTCAAGATGAAAGATTTAGGAGAAGTAGATACCATTTTGGGAATAAAAGTTAAAAAGCATAGTAGGGGCTATGCACTAAGCCAATCACATTATATTGAGAAAGTATTTGAGAAATTTAAGCATTTAGGGTTTAAAGAATATAGCACGCCATATGATTCTAGTATAAAGCTAGTAGAAAATACTGGTAGAGCAATTGCACAACTTGAGTATGCTAGTGCAGTAGGGAACTTGATGTATGCTATGCTTTGTACTAGACCTGATATTGCATTTGCAGTAAGTAAACCCAGTCGGTTTACAAGTAATCCCGGTGTAGAGCACTAGAAGGCAATTGGAAGAGTTCTTGGGTATCTCAAGAGAACCTTGGAACTTGGATTCTTTTATTGTGATTTCCATCTATAGTAGAAGGGTACACTGATGCAACTTGGATTACCGGTAATAGAGATAACAAGTCCACATCTGGATGGATTTTTGTCCTTGGTGGGGGTGCGATCTCTTGGGCATCAAAGAGACAAACTTGTATATCTCACTCGACCATGGAATCCGAATTCATAGCCTTAGCGGCTGCTGGAAAAGAGGCTGAATGGATTGGGAATTTATTATTGGATATAAAACTTTGGCCTAGTCCTATGCCTCAAATTTCCATTTACTATGATAGTGAGGCAATTCTATCAAGGGCCTACAGTGGTACCTACAATGGTAAGTCCAAACATATAAGTCTGAGACATGAATTTGTTAGGCAACTGATTCAAGATGGAGTCATCACTATAACCTATGTGAGGTCAAGTAAAAACTTGGTTGATACTCTTACTAAGGGTTTAGCCAGAGAATTGGTAAGAATGACAACCAAAGAGATGGGATTAAAACCCTTTACTTAGTCACCTGTAATGGTAACCCAACCTGAACTGAAAAGCCATCAGTATTGGGTTTAATGGGTAACAAGTTATAACAATGTGACTGTTAGCATTGACATTGAGAAATTTCCCATCACAACATAAACATTGATGTCCGTTATGATGAGAGGTTGAGATAAACTCTTAATGAAGTTCTGAAATGTGTCAAATAATGGAGCACATAGTGGAGCTTCACCTATGTGAACATTGAAGTGGTGCCGTTTCTCATAAGGGTTTGGGTTTGCTCTCGGGATTGTTCATGAAACCAGGAAAGAAGCACATGGCCATAACAGTGCTGAGCAAAATTTGAAACTCTTGTAGAGACTGAACATTTTTATGTGTATAGGTGTCTCCGGTATGTCTTGAGAGTAGTTGGTTTAAGGTCTTACCACCAATAATTTTGACAAGGCTCTGAGATAACTATACTAACAAGATGTTTAAGTTGATAAACACATTTTGTATGCATAACTGTGACATAGTAGTTTGGATTGAGGGAGAACTATGTAATTGATCAATCAATGTGGGGAATTGTTGGATTTTAATCTCATAAGAGATTAAATCCAATGGGTTTGATTGGTCAATTACATGAGAAATTGCACCTGCACACTTGGTTGAAACATCGGTTTTTCTCTTACAAAAAAAAAGCCCAGTTTTGAACTTGTCCCACATTGGATAATTACAATGTTTGTTTTTAGTATTTCAATAGGATCTGATTTACACTCCTTAGAATTAGCAGAGGAGAGTATGGGGATTCGATACCGCGCAACACGCGCGCACGCGTGTGTGTGGCGCAATGAGGCGCTTTAGAGGCGCACTTTGCTCGCACTTTTCTCGCACCCGCGTGGCTCGTGATGGGTGGCTCTGGTTTTGGTGTGTTGATGACCGTTGATGAGATCAACGGTCACGATTCGATCGGGTGTGATCAAGAGGCACAATTCAAAGTTAACAGTCACCAACTATTAACAACTTTTTAAACAGTCACAATGGTTGAAATTGTGACTGTTCAAGGTGCCTTCTCTAAACCAACACCTATCTTTTCCCCATACCTCTTCACAAATTATTTAAGGAGCATGAATCAGACTCCAAAACACACAATTTCGAAATTCACTATCTCTCTCTCTTAGTCCGGTCTGCTACAGTCTCACAAAAGGTTCCTTTGGAGACTCTTCAATTTTGCTGGTTACAGATTCTCGCCTAAGGTTATTGTATCCTGAGAACGAATTTGCCTATAACCCAACAACAAACTCAGTAAAAATAAGTGGGGGCAAATAACGTTTTAAGGACAATGTCTTCAGACACACCTTAGAGCTTCTCCTCCTAAGTTCCTAAGTTACAGTGACTCATCTTCCCCAAGATAGTTGCTTTATCATGACTCATCTTCCCCAAGATAGTTGCTTTATCATGAATCTGATTAATGAATTGATTCATATTTTATAAATACTAAGCTCATGACATCAGAAAATGCGCCTTGTACTTGGTTGCACCAGCAATCAGAATCCAACCATTAAGTTTGATCGATCTGTGCTTGAGTGATAGCTAGATATAACAAGTTAATCTCTTAAACAAACTCGAAAGTTGGCCATGAGAATATGGATCATGGATATGCAGAGATCGTACCCACCTGCCCCAAAAAACGAAAAGCTGGTGATTCGACAGGAGCACTCACAGTGTATGACCTTGTATGTTTATCATCTATTGGCTTGAGAGTTTAACAAATAAAAAAAAAATGTCTAAGTTCTCAAGCTAATGAATGATGAACAGGAGGGGCCGTCACTCTGGAAATGAGTACTCGATCGATCAATCTGATCATAACTCTTCAGAAATGTTTCTCTTCAACTAAAACTGATTGTACTGGGTGGGTGGAAAGCATGTCCAGAAAACTTTGGGAACGCCTCCCCTTTCTTCAGACATGTGGAGGGATGACATGACCCGTCCATTTGTTTTCCTTGGCATTGTGTACCCCATATGACCATTTCAGTGTCCACAGTCCACCCTAGTTAAAGCTCTTGCACCACCAACAACTGTAATGGCGGATTCAAATTCCTCGCATTGGCTCTTTCACTTGAATAAAGGTGTTGAAATTTTCTGGGTTGTGTTTGAATTGAAATTAATGGAGAAAGACTATTCTGGTAAAACTTACAATAGGAAGCGATTTGATGTATCGTGCAAGTGGAATGCCCCCCTGTCAGCCTCCCAAGCTGCCACCTGCTTGATTTTGAGAAGCCCAAAACAGAGCAGATGTATAGATCATTGTTCCAAAGGGTATGGAGCCGCATCAATTTAGTTCAGCTTCAAGCCTTCAACCTACAGACGGCGTAGGGTTATGAAGTGTTTGAACCGACCTATGGAAATGGGAATGGATTCCTCATCAATTGTTCTAAATCCTACTCAAGAAAGGGACTTCAAATTGTGCTCCCCCTTAGGATCCCGAAGTAATCCAAAAGAGGGATTTCAAAATGACCAATCCCTTAAGGGTTCTACGTAATGGTGCAATTTGGGTTGAATTAGCCCGAATCGAATCCGAAAAAGTTGGGTTAGGGTGAAGTTGAGGTTGAAAAGTATTAACTTAAATTAACTTCAAGTTGTGTTAGGGTTGAATTCGCTGCCATTTATTTATGTATGTATTTATTTACGTGTGTATATATATATGTGTGTGTGATGGAGGAAGATTTGACCCTACCCCTTGGCCATGTGACACGTGGAAGTAACCTAGAATGATCTGGTAGAAACGCCAAGTCGGCACGGCAGTAGGCCCACAACCCGAGCTCCGAACTAAAAGAGTCGAGCTCCCTCAAAGGAACCTACAAACCGAGCTCTAAACAAAAGAGTCCCGAGCCCTCCCTTCGAGGTCCTGAGCCTTACAAACACCAAAGGCAAAAAACCCGAACTGCCCGCCCAGGGGCAGTTTGGGCCATACTCCTATCCGAACTCGAGACTTCACATTAAAATACCACTTCGGCTCCAAATCGCCTGACTTAGCAACCGTACCTGACGCCCAGAAGACCGTATGTGGAGGCGGCGCACCTGACCGATCAGAAGACTGACACATGACAGCCACCATCCAACGACCACTTGCCACCGCCAACCCAGACGGATAGAGGCGGCCCTAACAACAAGCAGTGGAGGTTATGACACCCGAACTGGTAGTTGACAGAAGGAAGTGACCCGATTTGGCAGAAGCAATGATGCCCGAACTGGCAGAGGCATGGAAGTGAGCACACAGGGTGATTATAAAAGGCCCCCATCCCACAAAGAAAAGGGTATGTGATTCTTGCATTTTCTGGTATTAGAATTCCTCATTTCCCTTGCCTTCTGAAGAACACTAACTTGAGCTTCGGAGTATTCCAACCGGGTTCCTCCCCAAAAAAGGCCTCCATTTTCTTCATTGTTTCAGGCACCTCCGATCTCGTCAGAAGTGATGCAACCGATAGCTAGGACAGACCGGATCGCGCATTATCAATTGGCGTTGTCTATGGGAATAACTTCAAAAAGCCTCCCCTAACCTTTAACTCTCTCTCTCTCTCTCTCAAAGAAACCTTAGCTTCCATGGCTTCTCCCAGCAACAACAAGCACAACCTGAATGCTGTAGGGGAACAACCCCAGCCTGTCATTGTGTGCATAGGATAGTTCACCATCCCCCTATTGACGGACGAAATCCCTAGCCTCAGCGCACCAAGCATGGTGGCGCCTGTGAATGTTCCCCTTCCTCTCCCTATCGAGACAACCTTTGCCGAACCAACTGTTGTCCCTCTGGCGACTAGCCAAAACCAGTTTGATGACTTGATGCAGTGCATGCGGGCAATGCAAGCCCAAATGCAGCAGTTCTAGCAGCACCAAGTACTGCACCACATCTCTCAGTATCACTATCAATAGCAGTTCCCCCAACTGCTTCTGAACCAACCACAGCTTCCACCTCGGCACCCTGCTCCGAAACCGGTTAAGCCCTCTCCTCAGGGCGGATGCCTTCATCGACGAGAAGCCTCCCGAGGTCAGAACCCCTCCAAGAGCCAGGCCTCATCCCCAGGTCGAAGGGAAAGACTAATCACCCCCGCCTCGCAGCTCGCCGGCGGATTGGGAACCTCCTTTCCAGCCAAGTTAGCACCTCGGCACTCTAAGTCTGAGCTCCCGCCCATAGAGAACCGATTCGGCGTCCTAGCGGCAGACTACCAACAGTCTGTGCCCATCGAGCTCGGCAACACCGAGGCCAGCAACACCAGTACCAGGACCTCTAAGCAGCAACGAAGACGCAGGCGAAGTTGCCGAACTACCACCTGCGTCCTGCCCGAGCTCCGAGGTAAAGAAGAGACAAGCTCGGATGAGGTAAAAGCTGCCCCTACTCTCTCAGTCCCTTCCCCCTTCTCATCAGAACTCCTTGCAGTCCCCATGCCCAGAGATTTCAAACTCCCCTCTCTAGACAATTATGATGGGTCATTCGACCCCAACGACCACGTCGATGCCTTCCAATCCCAAATGCACCTGGCAAGGGCCAGTGAATCTTGCATGTGCGTGGCCTTCACTACCACCTTCAGGGGGTGGCCCACACCTGGTACAGGAACCTAGCCCCCGGGTCAATAAGAAGCTGGACCCAGTTCGAGCAGATCTTCACCGTGCACTTCGTTACTAGCAAGCGGTGCCCAGAACCGAGGAGAGCATCTTCAGAGTAGTCCAGAGAGGAGAGTCCATCCAGGGCTACATCAAGTGGTTCAATGACGCATGTTTGCAGACACTGTGACTGGACCCCATGGTGCAGCTCACGGCAGCCAAGAGAGGAGTGACACACAAGGAATTCAAGTGGCACATGGTAGTTAGCCAACCCGCGACCATGGCTGAATTCCTCAAGCTCGCGGACAAATTCATGAGAACAGAGGATGAGATCAACCAAATGACAGAAAGCGGGATCGAAAAAAGGAAGAGGGAAGGCGAGCCCTCCAACCCAGATGACAGAAGAAGGAAAGACCCAGCTCGAGAGACGAAGCCAAGCCAATCGTTCCGAGCTCCCTTAGCAACTCGGGTGGACTACACACCCTTGAACGCGAAGCGGGCCGAGATCTTAATGACGATCAAAGACGCCCCGTATGTGAAGTGGCCACCTCGTCTAAAGGAAAACCAGAATGAGAGGAATAAAAACTTGCACTGCAGTTTCCATAGGGATCACGGTCATAACACCGGACATTGTAATAATCTCCGCGACGAGATATAGGAACTTATCCGTCGTGGGTATCTACGAAATTTTGTACAACACAATAATAATAATAGTAATAAGCCCGGTTGGCAGGGAGAGCACAACAAAGATGCTCCCGAGTCCAGCAGTTGGCCAGCAGAACCACAGAAGCAACCCCCGGAGGAAAGACCAGTTTGGGAACAATCCATGTGATCGTTGGATGATCAATCGTGGTAGGGTGCACCTTGACAGCAGCTCGCGCGTTAACCCGGGAGGCCGCTAGAGAAGAACGAAATCCCCCGAAGCGGCCTAGGACAGAAGACCTCATATTCATCACCGAAGATGATGCGCACAGGGTCCACTACTCCCACGATGATGCACTTGTCATAAAGATGAAGATCAGCAACTTTGAAGTCCGACGGGTACTCATTGACTTCGGCAGTTCGGCAGACATCCTCTTTAAAGCGGCATTTGATAAGCTTTAGTTCCGAGAGAGTGACTTAAAGCCCGCGAGCACCCCACTGGTCGGCTTCAGCGGAGAAGAGGTCAGACCCCAGGAAAAGGTCACAGTACCTATGGAAGTCGGCATGTGGCCTAGCACGGTAAGACTCAGTCACGATTTTCTGGTGGTCGCGACCCCCTCCCCTACAATGCCATAGTAGGTCAACCGATCACCCATGCTTTAAAAGCTATGGTGTCCACTTACTATTTGGCCATGAAGTTCTCAACGGATTTCAACATCGGGGTAGTGTAGGGCGACCATCTTGAGTCCCGCAAGAGCTATGTTGCCGCCCTCAAGGGAAAGGCCAAGATAACCAGCGACCTCGAACTGGAGCGACCTACAGAACAGAAGGAGGAGCGAGCTGCACCAATAGAGGAAATTGTTCCCATTTTTGTCTCGGTAGAGGACCCCGCCAGACTACTTCAGGTCGGAGCATCCCTTGAAGAACCTATACGATCCTAACTGGTACGCTTCTTACTCAGTAACTTCTGATGTTTTTGCTTGGTCCGCGGTAGAAATGCCTGACATAGACCCTATGCTCATAACTCACAAGCTCAGTACTGACCCTATAGTCAGACTCGTTAGACAGAAGAAATGCAACTTAGCCCCAGAACGCTGGAGGGAAGTCAATGAGGAGGTCGAGAAGCTCATCGCAGTGGACTTCACAAGGGAAGTTCATTACCCGACCTAGGTAGCCAACCCAGTTTTAGTAAAAAAGGCAAACGACAAGTGGCGCATGTGCGTCAACTACACCGACCTGAACTGAGCTTGCTCGAAAGATTGCTTCCGCCTCCCTAGGATTGACTGCCTAGTGGACGCAACCTTGGGGCACGAGTTGCTAAGTTTCCTAGATGCCTATTCGGGCTAAAATCAAATCAGGATGGACCCATCCGACGAGGAAAAAACCACCTTCATAACCGAATTTGGCCTGTATTGCTACAAGGTCATGCCCTTTGGACTAAAAAATTCTAGGGTGACCTTCCAAAGACTCGTGAATAAGTTGTTTCAGCCCTTAATTGGCACGAATATAGAATGTTATGCAGACGACATGGTCGTCAAGACACAGTTTTCGCATGAATTAATACAAGACTTGCACTCTGTCTTCCAAATTTTGCGTCAATTTAGCATGAAACTAAACCCAAACAAGTGTGTCTTCGGTGTCACCTCAGGTAAGTTCCTAGGGTACATCGTCAACCGGCGCGGTATTGAGGCCAACCCAGACAAAATAAAGGTCATCCTAGATATGAGACTACCCCAAAAAGTAAAAGAGGTTCAGAGGCTAAATGGCAGGATAGCTTCTCTAAGTCACTTCATGTCTAAGTCAGCAGACCATTGCCTGCCCTTCTTCAAGGCAATAAAAGGCAAAGGGTTTGAGTGGAACCCAAATTGCCAACTCGCATTTGACGAGCTCAAGAAGTACCTCGCCAGCATCCCGGTGTTGACCCGGCCCGAAGAGGGCGATGTTTTAGAACTGTACCTTTCGGAAAACGACGAAATGGTCAGTTCGGTACTAATAAAGGAAGCAGATCAGGTCCAACGACCCATCTACTATGTTAGTAAGATATTGCAGGGAGCAGAAATGAGATATCCAGAGATAGAAAAACTGGCCTATGAGATGGTCATTGCGGCCCGTAAACTCTGCCCGTATTTCCATGCTCATACCATCACCATCCTCACCGACAAGCCTCTGAGGCAAGTATTACTCAGGCCCAAGGTCTCTAGATGATTGACAAAGTGAGCCATCGAACTCAATGAGTACAACCTCCAGTACAAGCCCCGAACCGCCATCAAAGCTCAAGCCTTGGTGGATATTTTTGCAGAATGCACATTCTGCTCCGAGGACCTTAGCCCGGTTGAGCACAGGGCTCCCAGTTCGGGTGAGCTCGGTGCTCCCAGGCCGGCTGAGTCTGAGCCCCGTAAGGTCACACCCAGTTTGGTCTCTCTCCTGATTAGGCCAAGCGCGAACTGGGATGAAGAGCCCTGGATCCTTCACGTAGATGGCTCCTCAAACCAGCAAGGCAGCGGAGCCAGTGTAGTTCTCCACGGTCTGAGTGGCACGAAATTGGAGTACACACTATGCTTTGAGTTCGCGACATCCAACAATGAGGCAGAATACGAGGCATTGATAGTAGGGCTAGCTCTGGCGCAAGAGGTGAAGGCAAAACACATAGTTATCTGTAGCGATTCCCAGCTCGTGGTCAACCAAGTCACAGGGGAATACGAAGCCTGCGAGCCGGCTATGATTGCCTACTTGGCAAAGGTACGAGAGGCACTGCTTAGCTTCCAGTCACACTTCATCAAGCAAATCCTGAGGTCAGAGAACATTGAGGTCGATGCCCTGTCCCGGCTAGCTAGCACCAGCGACAACACCATGAGAACTGTTTACATAGAGGTGTTACCTCGGCCTAGCATTCTCCGCGGGGCAGAGGAGGTCACTCCTATTGCCCAAGCATAATCGAGCTGGATTGATCCACTTGTGAGCTTCTTGTTACATGGAACCCTCCCCACGTAACGCAGCGCCGCCAGGAGGGTAGAGCGTCAGGCAGCCAAGTACGTCATGATAGACAGACGGTTGTACCGAATATCCTACACGCTCCCCTACCTGCGCTGCTTGCGACCTCCCGAAGTTGAGCTCGTACTTCGTGACATTCTTGAAGGCCTATGTGGCAGACACTTGGGGAGTAGGGCCGTTGCTCAAAAGACACTGCGATAGGGGTACTATTGGCCAACAATGAAAGCAGACGCCGTCGGGCTAATCAGGAAGTGCGAGAAGTGCTAGAAGCACGCCAATATTCACCATCAACCCACCGCCGACCTCAAGTATCTCACCAGCCCATGGCCCTTCGCACAATGGGGTATCGACCTACTCGAACCATTCCCGCCAACAACAGGAGGAAGGAAGTTCCTAGTAGTGGCAATAGACTACTTCACCAAGTGGGTTGAAGATGAAACTCTTGTAACCATCACAGCTCGGAATGTCCAGAACTTCTTCTGGAAGAACATAGTGTGCCACTTCGGGTTACCTCAAGTGCTGATCTCCGACAATGGTAAGCAGTTCAAAGACATCAAATTCCAAGAGTGGTGCTAAGGCATGGGGATCCGGCAAAACTTCACATTGATTGCGCACCCACAAGCAAACGGTCAGGCGGAACTCATGAACAGAGCTATCCTCCATGGACTAAAAGCCAGGTTAGATTGAGCTAAAGGACTATGGGCAGACGAGCTACCCAGTGTCCTATGGGCCTATCTAACTACAGAGAAGACTGCCACTGGAGAAACTCCCTTCAACCTCATCTATGGCATGGAGGCAGTCATCCCAGCTGAAATCGAAATCTCCTCACTTCGGTTGGAAGCATACAACGACAATACTAATAATGACGAGCTACGTACCAACCTCGACCTACTTGACGAGGTGAGGGACCTCGCATACATCAGAACTGCAGCATACCAGCAAAGGGTAGCTCGGTACTACAACGCTAGAGTTAAGAAATGAAACTTTTGCGTCGACGACATGGTCCTCCGCAAAATCTTGGTACCTGAGCCCGGCGTTGGCAAACTTGGGCCAAACTGGGAAGGACCCTACCGAGTAAAGAGAGTACTTGGGGGAGCGTACGAGCTCGAGACCCTGGAAGGTAAGCGGATACCCCGGGCATGGAACATCGTTAACTTAAGGCGCTTTTACTTATAAGTTAACAAACTAAGCAGGCCATGAGCCACTACTGAGCTAGCAAAAACCTCGACACCCTAAGGACCCGAATGTCGAGCCAACAAGGACCTCGACACCAAAAGGGGCAGAATATCGAGCTAACGATGACCTCGACACATCATTGACGAAAGCAATCTGGGGCGGAGAACAGATCAGGCACATAGCCTTACTATGTTAACTCACCTTGGGGCACGTCTAGCAGCTCGGGTATAGTCACTTTGGCAAATGGAGGATATGTGCACAACATATTTGGACATAAAATATACTTCATTGCTAAATGTTTGCTTTACGGTGTTTAAAAAAAGAAAACAAAAACGAGCTCACAAGCCCAGAGGTCAATCTTCCTCGCCTTCAGAAGGGACTTCGACAACACCCAAAGGACCCGCTTCGTCTTCAGAATCCACATTGTCATCAGCTACGGGAGCTATCTCCTTAGTGATGCGCAAAGTGGTTATGGTGCTGGTATCGAGGTCGGGGTACGTGTTCCTTATCATCCATCGGCTCAACTTGAACCCCGTCTTTACGAGCCCACCATCATGTCATCAAAGCGTAGTGAGGCGATATAATCCTCAACGGCTTTTGCCTTTGCCTCCTCAACAACTTGAGAAAAGATCTGCATCTTCTCCCTAATGTCTTCCTGAAGGTACTCGACCTGGTGTTCTAGGTCCAACTTCAGATCGGCCATATGCCTCACCACCATTCCTAAGGCCTCTTTGTCTCTCTGAGACCTCGATAACTTAGCCTCGGCAGCTTCTGCCCATCTCAAGCGTCTCTCCGCCTGGATCGCCAAGGCGTGGATAGAGGAGTTCACCTGCCAGAACGAGGACAAATCAGCTCGGAAAAAAAAAAAAAAAAACCCACTCCGACTTACCACCATGGCGTGAGTTGCAGCCCGAGCACCTATGAGATTGGTAGGGAGATCGACCCACTATGTGACCTCCTCAGGACAAGTGGTAGCCTTGCTTTTTCAGAGAGCGTAGCTCGGCGATAGCATGCTCCCAATCCCACCTTGTCTCCTCGAGCCCAAAGCCGCAGCCCGGGCATAGGGAGCCCCTACCGCCTCCTGAGCTGGAGGGGGCACCTCGGGCTCCTCAGGAGGCTCCATCCTTGGTACCTCAGGCTCCGCCACCCGGGAAGGATTGACGCGAACTCACTTAGCAGCTTGCTTCTTTCGCTTCATGCCAGGAAACAAGTTCGCACATCGAGTCTTATCTGCCTCCATAACACTTGCAAAAAGGAGTTCGGCGTCAGAAGACGGGAATAAAAGCAAAAGCAAAAGTATCTTTATGAGCAAGAAACCTACCCGAACTCAGACCGGCCTGAATGAATTTATCCTTCGTCAGATAGGCTTCGCATTTTAGCCCTTGCCGGGCCCAGTCCCGGAGGCGCTTCTCTGTATCTTCATCTAAAACAACACCGGGGTCAAGAGCGGCCAAACCCCACTCAGTGGGAAACGACCACCTCGTAGCACTCTGAACCACGAAGTAGTCCCGCTTCTACGCTGAAACCTTGTTTGGAGATCGTGTAAGAGCTTGAAGCTCAGGCGAGGTGACAAGTAGTATGCCCTCCTACGCCCGGGCAGGGGACCCGCTTGTTTCTTAAGCATGAGAATAGCAGAAAAAATTTCTAAATCCAAAGGAAGGCAATGCTCACAGCAAAGGGAGATGGTCCCGACAAGATTGCAGATGGAGTTCGGGAAATTGACCTATGGTGACGTCGAAGTGGTTCTTAACCTTAACGATTAAGGGATGGAAGGGAAGGCGCAGCCCGGCAACAAGCTGCTCTCGGAATATCATGATCTCATATGGACTGTGCTCCCAAGGAAAGTCGGCCGAGGGTAAAAAGTAAGTGTACTCCCCAGGCAGGTTATACTGGACAATAAGGGACCAAAGACATTCGGACGTCATAGTAGAGGGTCCGAACTTATCTGGCACTCGACCTCGATGAGAGGTGGATGCCAAACTACCCAAGGTGACTTAGCCTACGGTCTCAAACTCGAGCTCTACCTCGGGCCCCGCCTCAGACTCACTAAGGCCGTCGGGGGCAGCAACTCAGTTTGTAGAACCAGCGTCTGACCCCCCCAGAGGGCTATCCATGCTACTAAAACTAGACATCGAAAACAAAGAAGGGTTGAGGACTCACCAGGAAAATCTACCGAACTACAGACGAGTGACGCGAGCTGGCGGCTTGGACGCGAGCTCAAGGAACAAACGCTGAAGGATAACAGAGGAAAGTGACTAGGGGTCCCCCCTATTTAAAGCCACTGTACCCATGCATCAACGGCCAGGATCGAAACCATCCAACTACTCCCCACAAAGTCAACTGCACACTCCCCGACGAAAAGACACTTTGGCGCGCGCGTTCGAAAATTCAAAATTGTTTGGCGCGCACGTTCAAAAATTTAAAAATTTTGAAAATCGTTGGCGCGCGTGGGCCACACGCAGCCCGTGACTGACCTCTAGTCGAGCCAAGTGAACCCCGGTTGAGTCGAGAACACAAGCAGACCGGACCAAAAAATTTCCTGATCAAGGCCAAAGTCTCCCGAGGCAAATCCACCTATCATCCCTTGAACTCCCCACGCCGGGTCAAGACCCCGAGCACGGGGAGTGGGGGGCAATTGATGGAGGAAGATTTGACCCGACTCATTGGCCATGCAACACGTGGAAGCATCCGAGAGTGACCTGGCAGAAACGCCAGGTCGGCACGGTAGCAGGCCCACAACCCGAGCTCCGAACTAAAAGAGCCGAGCACCCTCGAAGGAACCTACAAACCGAGCTCCGAACTAAAGAGTCCCGAGCTCTCCCTTCGAGGTCCTGAACCTTACAAACACCAAAGGTAAAAAACCCGAACTACCCGCCCAGGGGCAGTGGAGGTTATGACACCCGAACTGGCAGTTGACAGAAGGAAGTGACCCGATCTAGCAGAAGCAATGATGCCCGAACTAGAAGAGGCATGGAAGTGAGCACACAGGGTGATTATAAAAGGCCCCCATCTCACAAAGAAAAGGGTATGTGATTCTTGCGTTTTCTGGTCTTAGAATTCCTCATTTCCCTTAACTTCTGAAGAACACTAACTTGAGCTTCGGAGTATTCCAACCGGGCTCCTCCCCGGAAAAGGCCTCCATTTTCTTCCTTGTTTCAGGCACCTTCGGTCTCGTCAAAAGTGAGGTAACCGGCAGCTAGGACAGACCAGATCGCGCATCATCAATATGTATGTGGCATGATGCATTTATTATTATATCTATGTGTATATACATATTTATTTGTTTATTTATTTTATTTATGTATGTTTGTATTTTCATTCATGTACATTATGCATATACATTATGCCAACAATATTAAGTTTAGTGAAAATTTTCAAAAGCATGATAAATTGATAACTATGCTAAAACTCAACTTCGACACTTGAGTATAAGAAATAAAAACATTTGGCTAAAGGAATTAGGTAAGATGGGCTAATCCAAAACCAACCCAAAGACTTTGGATTGGATTAAGGTTAGGATAGAGGGTTCCACAGCTTGGGTTGGATTAGGATTGACTTCAACCCAACCTAACCTAGACCGAATTTCTCCCCTAGTTCAACATTCACCCAAAGTCACTAGAACTTGCCCTATATCTAAATGTAGCTTTAGAAGTTTGGGGCATATTTGGCTTCTTCAGTAATGAAGTTCAGTCCCGGTCAGGTTAAAATTGAGCTCCATGTTCGCGTTGGGAGGGCTTTCATGTAGTGACTTCTAAATTTAGTGAAAAACCTTATAAAGCCCAAAATTATCATACAAGGCAAAAAGCATGGCTTTCCCCTGGGCTTTTTTTAGTGGCTTTTTCAAAGTAACTCAATCCATACCCAAATGGGCACAATGGTATAGGATGGGCTGACTGGGTATGGGTCAATTCCAAATGGTAGTTTTTCAACTAGTTTCATCACATCTGACACCCCAAACAGGCGCTTAATATGAGTTCAGATTTTTTACCCGTTCTTTATCCGCTGTGCATTACAGTCATATATCTCTCAATTCATAATAGAGATGTGTGGCTCCAATTCACGGTAGATAAAGAGTGGATAAGAAAAGTGAGTAGAAAATCCCGAATGACTTACTATTGTATATTATTTAGGTGGTGACTAATGATATGATCATGTGAAGCACATTGTAGAAAGGAATTTGTTCTTTCCAATATCCAAAATATGTTGTTCAAGAGATCCAAAATATCATTAGAGCAGAATCTGCTTTCACCAGTTTCCACCCTTTTTTCCTTCCAATGAAATCTTACATAGGTGATGAAGAACAACAGTGAACTGAAAGGCGTGCCATATTCTGTGTCCCCTCCAGTCTCACCTTCTTGTTGACAAGTAGGTAATTTTGTGTTGCTGCTACCATTAATTGATTCTAACTAAGAATGCTGGTTACTAGTGAAGTAGTGATCTCTGGCAAGGAATAATTATCATAGTTTGACCCATTGATCAAATGATTGAAACCGTAAGCAATTCACTTTGGTGGCGTTCGTTTTCAGTAAATGGGGTGGGTAAGTTGGTGGGTTCCTTATAAAAGAAAACATGTGTTTGTATTTCGTTATTAATGGGTCTTATGAAAAATGAATGATTCCTGAATGGTTCATTTACCTACGTAAATAATATTCTCAGGAAAATTACTTAAAGTGTGAATATGCGATGACTAGAATATTAATTTATTGTGTTTATCTAGATAAATGCATTTATTTGGATAAATAATTTATACCAACTAGGCCTTAGAAAGAAATTAAAAGTCGAACCTCTGTTGTGCTTATATTATGCACCATTTGATTTGGATGGAAATCAGAATTAGATAAAATGGATTCTGGTTCCCAAGAGAGGAAAGAAGGACCATTCCCTCAAATGAGAGAACACCATCCAACCAAATGGTTGGACCATTCTAATTCCAAGCCTCTATTCTTGCAAACAGTAGTCTCACTGTATCGACTAGCGCGAGTTATGAACTATCAACAGCATATTCATACTATACGATGATTGAGAAATCCATGCAAAAAATCTATAATCATATGCTTTGTTTAGGCTTTTAACCCTCTCCAGTCAATTGCATCCCAAAAGCTACACTAGATGGCTATAAAATATAAATGTGATCAACAGCCTAATCCATGGAAAGAGGGCATTGATCTCTTTTTGGTACTGCTTTAATTAATTAGCTACACAGGATGTGTTTGTTATTTGGTATGTATGAGAATGTGTTCCTCATGGTTTCTCATTTACACAGCATTTACAACTAAAACCAAGTCAGATTCAAAGATCACCCAGAGTAGCTCCATTAATTAATTAACGGCGGAGGTGGGGATGATGACATATGCCAGGCTAAACCAAGGAGATTTAGGCTTCTGTAACCTTCCCAGGTAGCAGTGAGGCCTCGTCATCTAGAGAAGCCTAACTGGGAAATTCATTCAGGACGACTCCAAATTGCCTTGGACCTATTCAGATTTATTAAAGTCTCGGCCTGGGATCGGACCATTACTGCACTGCATCCCCACCAAAAGGAGAATATTCTACTGAAAATTGACAAAACAGAATCCAATTTCAATATCTCATTCAATTCGTCACACTAACGCACTATTTGGTTCGCATGGGGTCTGGAATTAGAATCGGAATAGGCTATTCCCATTCTAATCGTTTGATTGGATAGAATCGAAATCTTATTCCTATTTTTGCTCGAATGACATTCTTTCATTTGAGGGAATGGCTATTTCCTGTCTCTCACTTGAGAATGAAATGTCATTTTTGCTGATTCTAATTCCTATTCTCATTCCTGTTTAAAACCAAACAAACTAAGGGAACAAATCATTTTGAAGGATTTCAATTCTGATTCCGATTCCGATTTAGATTGCAAACCAAATGGATTTCGTAGTTTCCACTGAGTTGGCATTTTAGAACTAAATTTTATTTCTTAGAATTTCATAACTATTTTTCAAGTTGTAGAGTTGTAGACATAGTTCGGGAATGTTTGTAAAATTTTAACCTTCCTTAGTCAATGTTTTTAAAATTTTCCTTTCTCTAATTAAAATTTTTATTTCTTCTTAAATCTGTTAATCTCTCATAATTCTTTCTAATAAAATAGGAATGTAAATTAGATGGACTGGATCAGATCAAAAACGAACCCTGAATATGGATCCTGACCTCAGCCCAAACTGATGTCAAAATCCAAATTTGTCATCTCTAGTTTAACCAAATTTCTATCCAACCCCCATGCACTGCATGAATTTACATACTAGTGTAAGCAGAAATGTAACTGTATATATAGTTTTCCTAAAATATGCATGAAATTGCGTTTTGTCCAAAATTCATATTCATAGAGAACTTCTATGTTGGGGTTGGGATGAATATCTTAGCCCCATGTTCTGGCTTGATTCTAAAACATGTAAGTAGACGGGCCATGATTAGGGTACCTATGATGACCCAAAAAGTCATGTTTTTAAGAATAGAAGCAAGTTGGAAATACCCCAATTTAAATGATTTAGGGTTCGTTTGATAAAGTGGCTGAATTAAATGACTTATTACTTTGATAGTCATATAACGAATATATAGGAGCATAACAATATAAACAACAAGTCATTCAGTCGAACCACTTCAGCAAGTACCAAATGGAGATAATCCGGCTTGAAATACTACTAGTCGATACTAACTCTTTGATACTGTCGGAGTTTCCCGAATAAAAATGATTTAGGGCTTTTCTTGAGCCTTATCTATTTTCACGCAAAATTACGAGAGTGTCCATGTTCGCACGTGGAACATGGGCACATGTGTTCGTTAATTTAAACTTACCGTGGCAAGAATTGTAATTCTGAGGAGTGTATTTGCCTCCGGAACCTATTTCTCATCCGGTTTCGTGTCCAAACATGTTTCTCAATTCTCATATTAAGAATCCAAAGAATTACTAGAAGTGATTCTGTGGGCCACGTCGACCCATCCATCTGGACTCCTGTAACTTGCCACTTGGTCCATGTTTCAAGAGTTGGGAATTGGGACTGATCACTGAATGGATGTTGATGGTGTGTGATCTGGCTGATTCTATCTGCCAATGACCTTGTCTCTAATTGGAGCAACGGGAAGCCTGAAACGGAGAAGATGAGAGAACTCCGGGGGGAACCCGGTGAGATTGCTCCAAAGCTCAAGTTAGTATTCTCTCAAAGGCAAGACAAAACCAGATGGCGCGGTGGCAGGTGGCCGTTTGGAGTGCAGCTGTCAAGCGTCAGATCCCAAGTCAGTCAGGTGCGCCGCCCCTGGATACGAACTTCCTCGGTGTCAGGCATGGTACAGTTGTTCAGTTTGGCGTCCTAGAGGCGACGTGCTGGAGTGGAGCGAGGTGGTCTTGAGTTCGAAGTGTCCCAAACTGCCATAGGGCAGGCCAGTTCGGAGGTGCGTCCCGAACTGCCATAGGGCAGGCCAGTTCGGAGAGGAGTGTCCAAACTTCCATAAGGCAGGCCAGTTCGGGTTACTGTCCTTTGAGTGGCTCGGGACCTAAGGGACAATTCAGGCTCCTAGTAGGGAGTTCGGATCACTGGTTCCTCCCTTTGGTGCTCTCGCCTTAGGCGCGCTGTTGTGCCGAGCTGTGGCCTTTGCCACGTGTTGCGTAATTATGAGGTCGGGCCAAATCTTCCTTCATCAATTGCCCCCCCCCCACTCCTCTTACCAAGGGTCCTGCCCTGGCGCGGGGAGTTCCGCGAGGTGGTAGGTGGATTTGTCCCGTACTCCGAATCTTGATAGCGCGAGGTGCGTTGTCAGGGTTCTTTGGTTTTCTCGAGCGCCCAAAAGGCGGGAGACGCGCCTACCTGCTTACAAATGCCAACAAATGTGTGGCGCACGCTTATTTTGAATTTCAAAAAAGTGCGCCGCTGGGAGACATGACAGCGGGTCTTTTCAATTTTGAAAAAATGCACCGCTGCCATTTGAAAGGCGAGGAGACGTGCGCTGGTCGTTCTGTCAGTTTCAGAAAGACGTGCGCACGCATTTTGTCAGTTTCAGAAAGATGTGTGCCAACATTTCGTCAGTTTCAGAAAGACGTGTGTCGATGTTTCGTCAGTTTCAGAAAGACGTGCGCCAATCACGTCTCAGTTTCAGGGGACGTGCGATCAACGCGAATGCGGGCCGTCAGATTGGCTCTGATCTACACTGTTGGTCCATGTCTTTTAGCTCACGTCCAGGATTTTTAGCTCGCCTTCAAGGTTTTTTGCTTGTTCCAGTTTCCGGAGTCTGTTGAAACTTTTTTGGGTGAGTGGAATCCACCTTTTCTCCTTGATGTCTAGCTTGGATAGCTCGGATGGTTCTTCTAGTGGGTCTGATGTAGGTTCTACGAACCGAGTTGCATCCCCCGGTGGCCTTAGCGAACCTGAGGTAGAACTTGAGGACGAGTTCGAACCCGTAGGCCGAGCCGCTTTGGGAAGTTTGGCGTCTACCTCTCGTCGAGGTCGGATGCTAGACAAGTTTGGTCCTTCGACCATGATGCCCGAGGGACTCCGATCCCTTATTACCTCTTACAATTTGCTTGGGGAGTACGCCTATTTCATTCCTTCGGGTAGCTTTCCTTGGGAACACAGTCCTGATGAGATCGTGATATTTCGGGAGCAGCTCGTTGCGGGGCTGCGACTGCCTTTCCACCCCCTTCTTGTCGAGGTCATAAACCACTTCGGCGTTACCGTCAGCCAGCTTCACCCGAACTCTATTCGTAACTTGGTGGGGACAATCTCCCTTTTTTGCGAACAGGGCTTTCCTTTAGACTTGGAGATATTCTTCTCTGTTTTAATGCTCAAGAAACAAGTGGGTCCTCTTCCCGGGAGTAGGTGGGCGTATTACTTGTCTCCTCGCTCGGGCTTTAAGCTCTTGCACGAACTTCCCAGCAAGGTCCCGGCGTGGAAGCGGGACTATTTCGGGGTGCGAAGTGCACAAGGGTGACCTTTTCAGACCGGGTGGAGGACGGCCGCCCCTGACTCCGGTGTCACTCTTGATAAAGAGACGGTGAAGGGCCTCCGACAATGGGCACGGCTAGGGCTAAAATTCCATCAGTACCTGACGGAGGCCAATCTAGTTGCGGCCGAACTGAGTTTGGGTTGGTTCCTTGCTCAGGTTTTGTTTCGCTTTGTTCTTTAGTTTTTTTTTTTTTTCTAATGTCGAACTCTTTTTTGCAGGTGTGATGGACTCGGAGAGGACTCGTGGTGGGCACCTGTTCCAAGGTATGAAGAGGAGGAAGCGGGTTGCCAAGCGAACTTGTGTCGAGCTGCCCCAGGATGCGGAGCCTCATGTACCAGACTACATGTCGGAGGATCCGCCCAGGGAGCCCGAGGTGCCTCCTTCAATGCAAGAAGCGGTAGGGGCCCCTTATGCCGAGACTACTCACACGGGTGCCCCCTCTTACTCCAGTGCTCCCGCTTACTCCGGGTCCGCTCATACGCGAACTGGGCCCTCGGGCTCGGGAGCTCAAGGGGAATTTAGGAGCGTGCTATCGCCGAACTATGCTCTTCAGAAGAGTAGGGAGGCCAACTTCCCTGAGGAGATCGCAGCGTGGACCGATCTTCCCTTGAACCAGATCGCCTGTCGTGCCGCTACTCATGCTATGGTGCTGAGTCAAATTTCTTGTCGGGCTTCTTTGTTTTTATCCCTCTCGCTGTCGTTCTCTTTAATCACTTGTTCCTTTTGGTAGGTGAACTCTTCCATTCATGCCTTAGCGGCCCAGGTGGATAGGAGCTCGAGGCAGGAATGGGCTGTCGAGGCGACTATCCAAGCTGCTGAGACGGCTGCTCATGCTGCTGAGGAAGCTGCTCGCGCTGCTATGGCCAGGCAGGCAAGGTCTCAGAGGGATGTCGAGGCCATGGAGGTGGTTGTGAAGCATATGGCAGACCTGAGGCTAGACCTGCAACATCAAGTTGAATACCTTTAGGAGGACATAAGGGATAAAACGTAGATATTTTCCCAAGGCATCGAAGATGCTAAGAAGAAGGCCGTTGATGAATACATCGCCTCGCCGCGCTTTGATGATCTGATGGTGGACTTGTACAGGAGGCGATTTAAACTGAGCCGGTGGATGATCCGGAACACGTACCCCGAGCTCGATATCAGTGCCATATCCACTTCGTGCATAACTTAGGAGATGACCAACGCTGGCGATGGTGAGCCTGATTCCGAGGGCGAGGTAGGACCTTTGGGTGTCGTTGAAGTGCTTTCTGATGAGGAAGAAGTAGCTCCGGGCTTGTGAAATTTTTATTTATTTATTTATTTATTTTTTATCAAATGTACTCTTCCTTATCTTGCAATGGAATTGACTTTTCTTTTGGTTAAGTGTTGGTTGTTCTTTCTCCCGAACTGACATATTTGCCGAACTGATAATATGCCTGATCTGTTTCTTGCCCGGGTTATTGCACTCGCGCGACCTGTTTCGGTGTTAATACTTTTCCGCTTCGTCTGAGTCTTTTGGCTGACTTTTCTTTACTTGCCTATGCCTAGGTTCCTCTGTTAGCTTAGCATCCTGGCCCTTTGGCTCTTGTAGCGATTTCGTCCATCTTGTTTGACGGTCTATAGGTAGTATCGTCTTAAGTTAACGATGTTCCACGCTCGGGGTACTTGTTTGCCTTCTAAGGTTTCAAGCTCGTATGCCCCTTCGAGCGCTCTCTTTACTCTGTAGGGTCTTTCCCAATTTGGTCCAAGTTTTCCCACGTCATGTTTGGGCACCATAATCTTACGAAGAACCAGGTCGCCGACTTGGAAGCTTCGCTTCTTTACTCTGGCGTTGTAGTACCGAGCTACTTGCTACTGGTAGGTCGCTGTCCGGATGTGCACGATGTCTCTTACCTCATCCAGTAGGTCGAGGTTTGTATGTAACTCGTCTCCGTTTGTCTGATCTTCATATGCTTCTAGTCGTAGTGTAGGTATTTCAATTTCCGTTGGGATTACCGCTTCAGTGCCGTAGGTGAGGTTAAAGGGGGTCTCTCCCGTGGCGGTTTTTTCAGTAGCTCGGTGAGCCCATAGAACACTTGGTAGCTCGTCCACCCACAACCCTTTAGCTCGGTCTTGTCATGCTTTCAGTCTATGGAGGATGGCCCTATTCATTACTTCTGTCTGACCGTTTGCTTGCGGGTGTGCGATCGATGTGAAGTTCTGACGAATTCCCATATTTTGGCACCATTCTTGGAACTTGATATCCTTGAACCGTTTATCGTTGTCGGAGATCAGTACCCGAGGTAGCCCGAAGCGACATTACTATGTTCTTCCAAAAGAAAGTTCTGTATGTTTCGAGCTGTAACTATTGCCCCATTGCACAAAGGGCCATGGGCTGGTGAGGTATTTGAGGTCGGAAGCAGGCTGATGGTGGATATTGGCGTGCTTTTGACACTTGTTGCATTTTCTGACAAGCTCGACGGCTTCTGTCTTCATCGCTAGCCAGTAGTATCCTTGTCGAAGTGTCTTTTGGGCGAGGGCTCTGCCCCCTAGGTGTCCGCCGCATAGACCTTCATGAGTGTCGCGGAGTACGAGCTCGGCTTCAGCAAGTCGCAGGCAACGCAAGTAGGGGAGCATGTAGGACCGTCGGTACAACCGTTCGTCTATTATGATGTATTTGGTTGCCTGGCGCTGCACCCTCTTGGCTGCCTTGCGGTCCGTAGGGAGGGTTCCATCTAGCAAGAAGCTCGCGAGTGGGTCGATCCAGCTCGACTCTGCTTCAAGGACGGGAGCGACCTCCTCTGCCCCACCGAGAATGCAAGGCCGAGGTAAGTCCTCTATGTACACGGTTCTCATGGTGTTGACTCGTGCTGGCTAATCGGGACAGGGCGTCGACCTCAGTGTTCTCTGACCTCGGGATTTGCCTGATGAAGTGTGACTGGAAGTTGAGCAGAGCCTCTTCTACTTTCGTCAAGTATGCGATCATAGAGAGCTCGCATGCTTTGTATTCGCCCGTAACCTGGTTGACCACGAGCTGGGAATCACTACAGATGACTGCTTTGCTTTTACCTTTTGCACAGGGTTCAGCCCGACTATCAGTGCCTCGTACTCTGCCTCGTTGTTGGATGCTATGGAGTCAAAGCGTAAAGCGTATTCCAATTTTGTGCCACCCGGGCCGCATAGGACTATTCCAGCCCCGCTGCCTTGCTGGTTTGAGGAGCCATCTACGTGAAGGATCCATGGCTCCTCATCCCAGTTCGCGCTTGGCCTAACCAGGAGAGATGCCACACTGGCTGCTACTTCACAGGGTTCAGACGCTATTGGCTTTGGGGCTCCAGGTTCGTCCGAACTGGGGATATCAGGCTCAACCGGCCCAGGGGCTTCGAGGCTGAATGTGCACTCGGTGATAAAATCTGCTAAGGCTTGGGCCTTAATGGCAGTTTGTGGCTTGTACTGGAGGTCATACTCGCTGAGCTCGATGGCCCACTTCGTCAGCCGACCGGAAACTGCGGGCTTGAGTAAGACTTGTCTCAGAGGTTTGTCAGTCAAGACGACGACGGTGTGAGCCAGGAAATATGGGCGGAGTTTCCAAGCTACAAATACCAGTGTGTGTGCTAGTTTTTCTATCTGCGGGTATCTCGCCTCTGCTCCCTGTAGAATTTTACTAACATAATAGACGGGTCGCTGGACCCAATCTACTTCTTTTATTAGTTCCGAAATGACCACCTCGTCGCTTGCCGAAAGGTACAGTTCTAAGACCTCGCCCTCCTCGGGCCTGGCTAAGGTTGGTAGTGGCGAGGTAGCTCTTCAGCTCGTCGAACGCGAGCTGGCAGTCTTAGGTCCATTCGAACCCTTTCCCTTTGATTGCCTTAAAGAAAGACAGACAGCGATCTGTCGATTTGGACATGAAGCGGCTCAGAGCGGTTATGCGGACATTTAGCCTCTGAACCTCTTTTACCTTTCAGGGTGGTCTCATATCTAGGATGGCCTTATCTTTTCCGGGTTGGCCTCAATACCGCGCCGGTTGACAATGTACCCTAGGAACTTACCCGATGTGACACCGAAGACACATTTGTTGGGGTTCAGTTTCATGCTAAATTGACGCAGAATTTGGAAGACAGAATCTAAGTCTTGTATTAATTCTTGTGAGAACTGCGTCTTGACGACCATGTCGTCTACATAACATTCTATTTTCGTGCCAATTAAGGGCCAAAAAAGCTTATTTACAAGTCTTTGGAAGGTCGCCCCAACATTCTTTAGTTCGAAGGGCATGACCTTGTAACGGTACAGGCCGAACTCGGTTATGAAGCTGGTTTTCTCCTCATCGGACTGGTCCATCTTGATTTGGTTGTAGCCTGAGTAGGCATCCAAGAAGCTTAGCAACTCATGTCCTGAGGTCGCGTCCACTAGGCGGTCGATTCGGGGGAGGGGGAAGCAGTCTTTGGGCAAACTCGGTTTGGGTCGGTGTAGTCGACGCACATGCGCCACTTGTCGTTTGCTTTTTTCACCAGCACTGGGTTGGCTACCTAGCTCGGGTAATGAACTTCCCTTATGAAGTCCGCTGCGAGGAGCTTTTCGACCTCGTCGATCGCCCTCCAGTGCTCTGGGGCTAAGTTGCGTTTCTTCTGTCAAATGGGTCTGACTACAGGGTTAGTGTTAAGTTTGTGAGTTATAAGGCCATGGTCAATACTGGGCATATCGGGCGCAGACCATGCAAAAATATCTAAATTTTGAAGAAACTCACCAGTTCGGTTCATAGAGGCTCTTTGACGGAAGCACCGATCTGTAGCATTCGAGCCGGATCTATAGCCGAGGTCGGGATCGCGACCGTTTCCTCTGTGGGCGAAGCTCGTTCCTCGCCCTGCTCCGTAGGCCTCTCCAGTTTGAGGTCGTCGGCTGCCTTGGTTTTTCCCTTCAGGGTGGCAACATAACACTTGCGGAACTCAAGTTGGGCGCCCTGCGCTACCCCCACAACTTTTGCCAGATAGTAGGTGGAGACCACTGCCCGCAGAATATGCGTAATTGGCCGCCCTATTATGGCATTGTATGGGGAGGGGGCTGCGACCACCAGGAAATCGTGGTTGAGTCTGACCGCGCAAGGCCATGTGCCAATTTCCACAGGTATTGTTATCTTCCCCAGGGGCCTAACTTCCTCTCCGCTGAAGCCCACCAAAGGAGTGTTTGCGGGCTTCAACTCGGTTCTTTGCAACTGTAGTTGGTCAAACGCAGATTTGAAGAGGATGTCCGCCGAACTGCCTAAATCCACAAGTACGCGCCGGACTTCGAAGTCGGTGATCCTTAGTTTTATGATGAGCGCGTCATTGTGGGGATAGTGGACACCTTACACGTCGTCTTCTGTGAAAAAGATTGGTTCTTCCGTCTTCGGCCTCTTAGGAGGGTTCTGTTCTTCTCGGGCTGACTCGCAAACTGACGTCCATGCTGCTGCGCAAGTGCACCCTGCTACTACCGAACCTCCTATTACATAGATGGTTCCCCGAACTGGCCTCTCTTCTGGAGGCGGTCGCTACAAGGCTTCGGCCGGTCTGCTGCTGGACTTGGGGTCATCCTTTCCATGCTCCCCTTACCGACCTGCCTTATTGTTATTATCATTATGTTGTACAAAATTTCTGAAGTATCTGCGATGGATGAGTCCCTCTATCTCGTCCCGGAGATTATTACATTTTTCGGTACTATGACCATGATCTCTATGAAAATTACAGTATAGATTTTTCTCTCGTTTGGATTACTCTTTAGGCGAGATGGCCACTTTACGTAGGGGGTGTCCTTGATCATCATCAAGATCTCGGTCCGCCTTGTGTTTAACGGTGTGTAATCCGTCTGAACTACTAAGGGGGCTCGGGACGGCTGGCTTGGCTTCGCCTCTCGGGCCTGACTTCTTCTGTCGCTTGGGTTGGAGTGCTCACCTTCCCTTTTTCTTTTCTCGACCCCGCCTTCGGTTCTTTGGTTGATTTCTTCCTCTATTCTCATGAACTTGTCCCCGAGCTTGAGGAAATCGGCTACAGTCGCTGGCTGGCTAGCTACCATGTGCCATTTGAACTCCTTGTGCGTTACCCCTCTTGGCCGCCGCGAGCTGTACCGTGGGGTCTAATCGCGGTATCTGCAAGCATGCTTCATTGAACTGCTTGATGTAGCTCCGAATGGATTCTCCTTCCCTCTAGACTACCCCGAAGATACTTTCCTCAGTTCTGGGGCACCACTTGGTGGTAACAAAGTGTGTGGTGAAGATCTGCACGAACTGGGCCCAGCTTCTTATTGACCCGGGGGCTAGGTTCCGGTACTAGGTGCGGGCCACCCCCTGAAGGTGGTGGTGAAGGCCACGCACATGCATGATTCACTGGCCTTAGCGAGGTGCATTTGGGACTGGAAAGTATCGACGGTCGTTGAGGTCAAAGGACCCATCATACTTGTCCAAGGATGAGAGCTTGAAGTCTCTAGGCATGGAGAATGCCAGGAGTTCTGATGCGAGGGGGGAAGGAACTGAGAGAATTGGAGCAGCTTTTACCTCGTCCGAGCTTGTCTCCCTTTCCTCTAAGTTCAGGAAGGACACGGGTGGCAGTTCAGCGACTTTTTCGGCACCTTCGTTGAGCGGACCTAGTACTGGCACTACTGGCCTCCGTGTTGCCGAGCTCGATGGGCCCAGAATGTTTGTCTGCTGCTAGGGTACTAAATCGGTTCTCCGTGAGCAGGAACTCAGGCTTGGAGCGCCGAGGTGCTGACTTTGTGGGCAAGGTTCCCGATCCACCTACGAGTTGCGAGGCGGGGGCAATTTTTCTTTCCTTTCGGCCTGGGGATGTGGCTTGACTATTAGGGGGGTTTTGGAGTTGGGAAGCTTCTTCTTGGTGAGGGCGTCCACTTTGAGGGGAGGCCTTAACCAGCTTTGGAACAGGGTGCTGAGGTGATTATGGTGTTGGGAGAGGTGGTGTAGTACCTGGTGCTGCTGGAGTTGATGCTGCTGGAATTATTGCATTTGGGCTTGCATTGCCCGCATGCATTGCATTAGGTCGTCCAGCTGGTTCTGGCAGGTCGCCAGTGAGGCAGCATTTGGTTCAGCGAAGGTTGCTTCGATAGGGAGTGGAAGAGGGACGTTCAAGGCAGGAAGGTTTAGGTGCGCCAATGCTTGTGGTGCATTCAAGCTGGGGATCCCATCCACTGAAAGAGGGATGGTGAACTGCCCGATGCACACCACGGGAACTTGGAGTTGTTCCCCGGTGGTGGTCATTTCTGTGCCACGTCCGGCATTGTTGGAGGAAGCCATGGGTGTTGGAGTTTTTGGAAGAAGAGGAGGTAAGAGAGGTAAGAGAGTTTTAGAGGGAGGCTTTTAGAAGCGTTTCCCACAGACGGCGCCAATTGATGGTGCGCGATCCGGCCAGTCCTAGCTGTCAACGACCTTGCCTCTGACTGGAGCAATGGGAAGCCTGAAATGGAGAAGATGAGAGAACTCCAGGGGGAACCCGGTGAGATTGCTCCGAAGCTTAAGTTAGTATTCTCTCAAAGGCAAGATAAAACTAGATGGCGCAAAGTTTGCATACCTTGTTGGGGGTAGGGGGCCTTTTATAACCACTTCGCGCACTCACTCCGAGGCTTCTGTCAGGTCGGGTATGATTACTTATGTGTTTCTGCTAGTTCGAGTGTCATCCCTTCTGCTGGGACAGAACCGCCACTGCTCCTTGTCAGAGCCATCTCTGTAACTGGAGATTGCGGTGGTAGGTGGCCGTTTGGAGTGCGGCTATCAAGCCTCAGATCCCAAGTCAGTCAGGTGCGCCGCCCCTGGATACGAACTTCCTCGGTGTCAGGCATGGTACGGTTGTTCAGTTTGGCGTCCTGGAGGCGAAGTGGTGGAGTGGTGAGCGAGGTGGCCTTGAGTTCAGAGGTGTGTCCCGAACTGCCATAGGGCAGGCCAGTTCGGAGGTGCATCCCGAACTGCCATAAGGCATGCTAGTTCGGAGAGGAGTGTCCCGAACTACCATAAGGCAAGCCAGTTTGGGTTACTATCCTTTGAGTGGCTCGGGGCCTAAGGGAGAATTCAGGCTCCTAGTAGGGAGTTCGGACCGCTGGTTCCTCCCTTTGGTGCTCTCGCCTTAGACGCGCTGTTGTGCCGAGCTGTTGCCTTTGCCACGTGTTGTGTAATTATGAGGTCGGGCCGAATCTTCCTTCATCAGATGCCAAGTACCATGTATAAAATCTTCTTTTTTCTTAAACAGTTCTTAATGTTTTTTTGAACATCATCGACTTAAAGTGAAATAAAAAAAAAATATTAAGTATAGAATAGGTTAAAGATATTGATAATAGTATGCTAATAATTAAAAGGGGTTATCACTTATTATCAAAAATGGTCTACGCTTAAAGTATAGTCATCAATTTGATTTATTATTTACCATTCTAAAACAAGTTTTTTTTTTAAAAAAAAAAAAGAAAAGCCCGTAGGCTAATTAATTATTACACTGATAAGAGGATAATTAATCATTATACTGATAAGTACTCTAATATTATGGAGCCAAAAATAATTACCTCCAATATGACAAGAATACTTATGACAGTCAATGACATTATTATTTATTTGGATGGCAAAAATATTCTTTTCTTTTCCTTTCTCTCTCTTATGAATAATGGCCATTGGGCTTCGAGTTCAGATTAACAGTGTCCCAACAGGCAATTACAGTCACCTGCCACATATCTCATACGTGACAGGCTCCACTCTCATAGTGAGATGTGTGGTGTGATCATAGGGAATTGAAATGTGTTTTGTTGGTGGGAGTTCTCAAACTTAAACGATACGGGAGATATTTTCAATATGTGCCTGCAGGGGCAGTTGGTATAGTGTTGGGAGCGTTTTATTGATAATAAAACACTAGGACTTCCGCACGCATTGCTTTTTGATTGTCACATTCTGGAGTAGGAATGTATGATTAGCATTTCCTCAATTGATAATGAGAAATGCATTTTTTTGGTCCAGCCCAACAGGATTATCTGGTCCGGCCCACAACTGACCAATCAATCCAGCATGGTTGCACGCCTGCACCTGTATGGTAAACCCACTGATCACCAGCTGGTTCCTTTGAGTGAGTTTGGATCTCCTGTTCATGAGAATTTTGTTCATGTTTATCGCAGTCACACATGGAGAATATCTCATCCTCTATATGATATTATGCAGGGGGAGATGTTCCCAATTCACATGGGGTAGTGTATTACGGGTAAACATGAGTAGAGTTTTCGTGGACAGGAGATCCATAATCCCTTTGAACACCATCCCTTAGCAGGCAGGAGTAAACATGCCCTCACCATACTTCATCCAATTCAAGATGGGACCACAGAAATACATCAAAGACCACGTATTCACAGTTTTAGCCACAAGCTATATTCCAACAAAATCCGGATTCAGTCCTCATAAAATTTGTATTCACATCATCCTCACAACACTTTCAGCCCTATATTGAAAAAAAAAATACAAATATTAAGATGTTCCAAATGCACGGCTGTAAGTGTTGTAAGCACTCCCTTGTGACCCTAATTGCTGATTTTTGAGCCCGGCCTCTACTGCGAATCTGAGTCCGTGGTTGTGTATCACAATAGCACTCCCTTGTGACCCTAATCCAACATGAACACACCAGCATTGAAATAAAAAAGAGTTTATGTTCTTGTTTCATGGAAGGGTCATATCTACCACCTTGCAGCAGAATCCTATGTACAGATACGTTGCTGACAGCGGATGTGAACTTGCTTAATTGATTAGCAAGCCGGGTCACTTGCCAATAAAATTCGTTTCAACACCCAACTAATATCATCGAACACTATATATCTCATAAATGACAGGCTCCACTTTTATGGTGTACCCCAATTTAATTTGATAGTGAGATGGGTGGTGTCAGGTCAAGTTGATAAGGCTATCAACTGATAGGGTGTGATTCGAATCTAGATACAACCAATTTCAAACTGATTACTAATCGGGATAAAATAACAGACCCAATAGACCATATTATACTGAAAATTATATTTCTTTTTTTAATAATAACTTAAAATTTGATAACACAACTAGAAAATTACTAAATTATTTATATGTTAATAAATTAAATATTTTTAACTACTACTATCTTATTTATTATCTATTAAATTTATCAATTCAAAAATAAAATATGATAAAAAATTAATATATTTAATAAAATAATTGATTTTAGGTCTGAATTAATTTAAAATAGATAAGAACAAGAACTAATCCAATTATTAATCAGAACAAAATCAAATCATAACCATTATAATCGATTTGGGCGATTAAGATTCATCAGTTAGAATCAACCCATTGACAGTCCTACCTGTTCAACTATATGTTTATATATAGCAATCTCTTGGTTCCACTCTTTCAAAATTAGGGTTTTCTTTTCCTTTTTTTTTCTTCTTATTTTTTTTAACGCCCAGATTGGATCACACTCCAATGAGGAAAAAATAAGTCTTTGACATTGAGGTTCAGTTTGGAAGAAGTATAAATACAAATATGTAGGATATAAATATATACACAATAATACAAAATACAAAGTTTTACTTTCTACATATTTATTTTTATACTTCTTCCAAACTAAGCCTGAAGAAGTACTTCTGCTCTGCAGAATAACACCTTTTAACGTTAGCTGCAGGTAAATTGCATGAACAGAGAGAGAAGTCAAATTCTCTCATCTTTACTCCATCCGTGCACGCATATCCTATTACTATTCCCGCATTTTCTCTTAATTTCTCCCTATAAAGAAAAAGAAATAAACACATAATTTTAAATTTTCCACAACTTTAATTTACACCTGACCAGATTTCTCAATCATGTGAATGTTTGGCTGTTCTTGGAAAAAACGGAGAGCTTGTTTATTCTTCTCGAATTATAAATCTATGATGAATTGATGGTACTAGCTAAAGATATTATATAATTAATTAAAACACTGACTTATGCACTTAAGGGACACACTCGTTTCATCAACCTACGTCAAGCAACAACATTATTTAACTATTTTATTCATAAATGAAAGAAAAAAATATCCAAAATCTCTAAATTAGTTCTAAATGTTTCTTAAATTATTTCTACTGTTTAATTAATTAATTAACTATATTCTTACTTGTTTACATAATATTTTAAAGTATTCCTAAGTTTTCTACAATTGTCTAAAATCCTTCTTATCATTAATTTTTCATCACGTGGGACATCATGTGAGTAATATATTTTTTAAAATCCCTAAAATACCCTTTTAAAAACCATCACACTCTTACACAATGAAAATCCATTTCTATTCCGTACGTCACTGTCTACATCTCCCACTTTGATTTCATGCCCACCTCCATCTCCATCTCCGACTCAACTCCAACTCTGACCCCATCTCATTTCATCATCGTCTCCAATTCTGTGTCCGACTTCAACTCTGACTCTATCTCATCTGAAAGTTCCCTATTGTCATTGGGTTCCCTACCTAAAAGTTCTCTAAGCTATGGCCATTCATTTTTTTTCTAATGTATTAAGTGGACAAAATGCAAAACAAAAAAGTTGTAATCATTCAAAATGGGACGAAGAAGTCGATGCAACCCAACATCAAGATGTTAAAAACTTAAAATTAACAGAAAGAACAAATAAACATTGGCCAGAGTGTGATGGAAGCACCATCCCGATGATCACTTATCCATTTCCAGCACCAGCGACACCACCAGCAGACCCCTCCAACTCTGGCCTCTATCTCTCTCTCTCTCTAATAACGGTCGGAAATCGCAGCAAATCACCGGAGGTGCCCATTTATTCACCCATGTAGTTACAAAAAATTATTTCATCATTCTCGGGTAGATTTAACAAACTATTTGGTAAATCTATGAGTCATATTCCTTGACTTTCAAGGAGGAGCAGAGGGTTTTGAGCTCATGGCTAGATTCTGTTATAATAATGGCATAAATAGATTTTGAAATGAATACACAAATAAATAAAGAGAGAAAAAAGTAAAATGTATTGGTCTTTGCTTGCTTCAAAAACACTTGAGGACAAAGGTTTTCTTCTTCGATTGACGATTCACGATTGACGATTTTGTGTGTTTCGGCATCTGTTTATACTTTTTCATTCTTTCTGATTCTTGGAGAAGAGTCAGTTCAAGCTATGACTTTCAAATTGTTATGCTAAATTCGTGGCAAATCTATTATTTTCTTTCCATGGGTTTTGGAATATCCAAACCATCTTAACATGTGTAATTTTTGTGATCCGAAAATCATTTCTGAGTTAAAGTTCGTTGGACGATCGCAGAGATATGTCAGTGGTTGGAAGAATGGGGTTTTTAGACCAGCTTACATGCTTTCTCGTCTCATCATCGAAGGTTTTGGGGGGAAACTTTGGTGATCTTCTTTTGTAGGCCTCGATTCATGTCTCCCTTATTCCAAGCGAGTCTGAATATGTGAGGTTTGTGAACAAATTTCGGCGAGCGTCACCTGCATAGCCAATGCAGCTGCTCTCCACTCAGTGTGGAGAGAGAATGATTTAAGGGCAAAACAGATAATAAGAGTGTAGTTAGTCAATTAATTATACTATAAAAGTAGTTTAAAAAATTTGCCTATAGAATTAATATAAAAACTCTTTTCTACTAATAAGATTTCTACATTATTTCTAATAATCTCCAGAATTTAAGACCATCCTCTTTTCTTTATCATTTTATTTTTGTAATTGTGTGTGGGATGTGGGAACCCAGCGAAGGGAAGGGTTTTCATTTCTTGTCTGAGAAACCAAAAGGCGTGCAACATGTGCTACAATCCAAAACCCATCCATCACAAATCCGGAAGGGTTTGGTTTTCATTATTTACAAGGGAGCCCACGTTTCCAAAATATCTGATCCATTAAAAAGCACGCAACATATCTGACGTGGACACAAGATTTCTTGATCCACCTGGCAAGCTGAAATCCATCAATATCTCCAGGTGAGTCCCATGCATTCTTGCCAGGTGTACAATTGCATCAACAGTAGACCTAGCTAGCTAAGTTATGGTCGTCAAGGTTCACTAGAGATTGAGTGAAAGCGAGGATCACCAGCTTTTGAATTAATTGGTTTATTTGGATTATTCAAATTTCAAAGTAATGATTGATGGGTTCTTGCGTATAAATTACAGGTTGGAAACCAAACTCTTTATAGAATTAGAACGTGAGCTTATCCGTGAGCAGAAACGAACACGCTCTGTCAAGAGTGGAACTTGATCGATCTACCGTGTCACCACAAACAGTACTTTGTCAAGGTATCGTGCGGCAGACTCCATGTCTGAGGGAGGCGATGGTAACAGATTTCTTCTTCTTAAATTCTCTCTGCAAGGAGCAATAGAGAAGAACGAAGCTGATTTTTGCGTCAACTACAGTTAATATATTCCTTTTTTTTTTCTCTATATTTTCTCAGATCAGAAGGTTTATTATTATGTGGCCCAAGTTGAAATCATCTCTGAGGAAAGGTGAGATCTTTTGTTCGATCGGCTCAGAACTTGGAACTAATTCATCAAGATTTTTTGTATTTCTTTCCTTCAACTTTCAATCAGATTGTTGTAGTGTAGTAGTTAGTCTGTAGGGTAGGGATTATTCCGTAGGTATTGAGAAGATCTTCTTCATGTTCATGGGTTTTGAGGATAGAAAGGACTGAATTTAAAAGATTTTGTTTATGGGTCCAGATTGAGATGAAAAACCCTTCACCTTTTGGATCGAATTGCTTCAATGGATCCTTTGAATCTTTGGTTTTTGATTTGTGGTGTTCAATTTTTCTGGCTTTCTTAGGTGGTTCTCCTTCTCCAAGACAGCAAGTTGGGAGTTGCGTGGGAAACAAGTTGAGCGTGAATGAGGAATACATGGAAGCCTTCAGGACCAAGTCTTACATAGACATATGGAGCAAAGTTCAGGATCAACTGAGAACATACACCACAAGCGAAGTAGAGAAATCCTCCCCTTTGTCTCCTTTCCAGTCCTACGCCCGTCTCTCCGATTTCTTGCTCGAACCTCGGCAAGAGATCCTGATTGAGTTGATCGAAAACTCCAATCTCCATCACCTTCTCATCGATTACTTCGACGGCAGCTTAGAAGCATGCAGAATCTGTGAACTCCTCCTCCACAGAATCAATCAAACACGCAATAATTACTGCATTATTCAAAGGATTATGAACCTGACAAAGACGCTCCCAGCAGAATACTGCGATTACACCGACGATCAGTGTCGAATTATATTTCGTGAACTCGACTCATTCGCGACGCTCGACAACCCGCTTTCCGACACAAGCCCGGTGCAATTCCGTTTACTCCATGAAAGATATGGATTGATGCTGAAGCAGCTAACCTTAAAACGTAGAAGGATAATCAGAAGAGGAAGGTTGATCCGGTTAAGCAAGAACGGTGCTGGATTGAGCCTTGTTACCGCTTGCGGTGCACTTGCGGTGGCGACCCTAGTTCTTGCCGTGCACACATTGATCGGCATTGTGGCGGCACCAGGGATACTAACTTTCTCTGTAGCTTTCATGAAGAAGAAATTGAAATCTGCTCGAGTTGGGCTGAAGACAAGCAAGCTCGCAAGGCTTGAAGCACAGCTCGACGCAGCTGCTAAGGGGGTTTTCATACTGAACAGGGATTTCGACACCATCAGTCGGCTGGTGGTGAGGTTGCACGATGAGATAGAGCATGGCAAGGCCATAGCTAGGATGTGTTTGAGGAGCCAGAAGAGGCAGATACTGGAGGTGGTTGTGAAAGACTTTGAAACCCATGAGTCTTGCTTTCTGGAGCAGCTGGGCGAGCTTGAGGAGCATGTTTACTTGAGTTTTCTCACCATCAATAGAGCTAGGAGGCTGGTCATACAAGAAATAATGGTGCACCCACAATAACAATTGCACTATTGAATTCAGATAGATAGATAGATAGATATATTGAGTGTGTTTCTGCTAACAGGTATGATGATGATGATGCATGCATGCATGGAGATGATGGTGATTTATAAGTTGCCAATTAAGTTTGACTGAATCCAGAACCTGTGAGAGTACTGCTCACTCTAAAGAATTAGTTTTGTGACTTGGTGAATCTACCTGAACAAGATGACTCAAGCCTGCAAATTAAATTAAAATTATTCATTGGTTTGTTAGCTTTCAGTTCCTTTATTTATTTTTGGAAATACAATGAATTGAAGAGGTAGATATGAAGTTCATTTGATTGAAGTGATCCCATAACAAGTCTTGTACAGAGAAGAGAAACATGTTTGTATAGACAATATTCTTTTTTTACAATATATAAATTCATTTTTGTTAATTAGTTTTCCACATACTCTATGGTGATGGTCTCTATTCATTAATTTTTAGTCTACGTGTCATTCGATTCATTAATTTGAGGGGCTGGACTTGAAGCAATATCAGAACATCAGAATGTGCTCTTGGATTGGCATGGATATATGTCTACTGAACCGCTTGATCAATAAGAAATTAAACCTGAAAAATCGTATCAACAACATGCAGCTAGCCCCCATGAATTTTTTACAGGTTTCAGTACCCACTTATCCAGACCACTGATCGATCAGTAAGTCATTATCTTGGAAATGACATTTCCCAACGATTTCATTTTGCCGGAAACAAGGAGAAGAGACATGCATTCATTAATTTGCTAGAAACAAGGATATATTGATGTTGGCCTTTTACTTGGTTCTTAAGCAAAAAAGAATTTAGCATGATAAGCTTGGCATTACTTGATGAACTTAGCTATGACTTGTTAGACCCTTTCACATGCCCCATATATGGGAAAAGCCGAATTTAATGAACTGACTATTAGTTGAACTTACTTCTGGGAAAAGCTGGGACCTACATTGGGTGATGGCATTTTTTTTTATAAATGTGTGTATGGTTAATAATTAAGGTGTTGCTTTTGGCATTTTTTATTTTAAGGATTCATCTCCTTTGTTTAGTTAAAATACTCTTCGAAATTCTGAATTTTTAACAATAAAAAGGAGATAAATCACTGCCAAATGCAACCTAAATAACCATTCTCTACCATATATTGAAAGTTTCCTATAAAGAAAGCATCCGCTGACAATCCATTATTATGGCTTAATTAATGGACCTTTGGTAACTGTATTACTTTGTATTAAATAATAGAATGAGATCTACTTTGGTCAGGGCAAGCCCGTGGTCACACTGTTTCAACAGCCTCTTCCAATTTTGTATTGGGAATATTTCTCCAAATGAAACATATAAATATAAAAATATTCTCAATGCAAAACTGTGTAAGACTGTTCCAATGGGCGTTGTCTTAAGCAGAACTCTAATAGAATACTCATGATATAATTGAATTTCAGATAGCATAAAGGAGCTCATATGTCACAACCTCTTCACTAATTTATTCACTAAAAGATAAAGCAATATTTGTTTCAGTTCAGCTACTTCAGCTGTTATTAAATAGCATCTTTAAATATATGATCAGGCCATTATTCTTGGAAGAGTTTGATTGGTTGGCCTAAAATATGTCTTCAAACCAATGTTCAGAGAACCGGACTGGTTATAGAACCAGAGAAGAGAGATATTCAATTGAAGTAAAATTATGATATATATATATATATATATATATATATGTATGTATATTATGGGGTCATATAAATACTATATATAATATATTTTACAACTTTTAATATATTTAACTATGGTAGATTGATGATAATTTCTTTAACTTTAGGGTAAAATACAAAAACCTCCCTTCAAATTTCTTATAATCATAAAAACCTCCCCTCAAGTTTTACTTTAACAAAAACTTCCTCTAAACTTTCGAAAAACTCAACACAAACCTCTCTTCTGTTATTAAACCAAATGAAAATTGTTTAATTAATATGTTATTTTTTAAATACCTATTTTACCCTTTTATATATGATTTTATAAAATTTTACTAAAAACTTATTAATGGTTAGTAGGGGTGAGCAAAAAATTGATTAACCGAACCGATTATATATATTATATTTTTTATTTTATTTTTGAAATTCTATTAAAAGAGTTTCATAGTCCAGAGACTGCCGCCACTACGAGTCTGACAGTTTCAAATTGCCAGTCTGAGTGTCTAACAGTTTGGCATTGCCAGTTTGAAACTTTGAATTGAAAGTTGGGCAATGCGATAGTCTCCATTGCCCATCGGTTTACTTTACTCTTTGTATTCCCCAATGAAACAATACACAAACTCACAGAGAAGAAAACCATACCTCTTCTTTTTCTTCTGATTTTCTCTTCCTTGACTTCCTTATCTTCTCCCTAATATCGTCTCCATAATTCAACGCTCCAATCTTTGAGTATTTCTGTATATTCATGCACAATTACAGATCCAGGTCATACGGGGATGGGAGGATGCAGATGAAGAGCTTCTACTCTTTGTATTCCCTAACCCCCACTCTAGATGGCCATGCAACCCACACCAACCACCAGCACGGCAGTAGCCGCAGCACCAAGTGGCAACGCCGGTCACCGCCTCGTCAACAAGCAAGCACCAACGGCAGCACCAAGCCCATCGAACAAACTTCTGTATCTCTTCTCTCTCTATCACCTCTCCTCTCTGCGTCTCCGCCCGACTTCCGACAGCAACCACCAAGTTACCGACGATTTTAATTTTTTATTTTTTATTTTAAGTGCATAAAAAATTAAAAAACCAAACCGCAATTAACCGGTCCCGATTAACCGATTGCATCAATTCGGTTTTGATTTAGATATTTAAAGAACCGATCATATCAGTTCGGTTTGAAAAAATACCCAACCGAATCGTGAGCACCCCTAAATTGGTTAGACAGGACACAGAACTCGTGTTGCTTCGGGTTATAAGGCCGAGTTCTAACACACCGACGAAATGAAACCAGCAGAAGCTAATAGCGGCTCTGGTGGCCCGAGAAGAAAATGCTGGCTCTCCTGATCAAGGTTGCGAATGAAGAAACCCAGCACCATCAAAATTGTCCCCGTTCAAATATTTCCATTTCTCCAACGTCATCCTTCCCCAAAAAGCACAAAGCATAGCAATAATCACATTCTCTGCTAACATGGAGGCTCTCGAAGAAATTCACAAAAAGCAATCGTGCACTTTCCTTCACTCGTTCACAAATTTTATTTTCTATGTTCTTTTTTCCTTAGATTAACAGAGTTGCTCTTCCTTTCCTTGAATTAACATCAATAGAAACTCATCTCTACGATGAAAACCATCTCTGCAGTACAACACCACCCACTGGAAATTTCGCAGAGCCCCAACCACTTATGAATAGGTGAAGGAAGCTTCCACTAAACAACCACTGAAATTATCATTTAATAGTAAGATTTATAAAACATTAATTTCTCAGCTTTTTTTTTTTTTTACAGGCATGCTCAAATTCAACCACCGCTACTTGTCTGTGGCATCACAAGACCGACTACCAGACGCCGACAATCGCACCCATCCTTAGCGGTAACTCCGCTTCACAAACAAGCTATGACCCCTGACCCTCCCCCATTCACAACCAAACGAACAGATCCACGATCCAGATCAAACCATATCGTATCAGATCAAATTTTATCAAGCTTCACGGCTTTGCCGAAAGGCTTTTCAAATCGAAGGTACAGTCGTGCTGCTTCGGGTACCGGTGTGAACCACAGAATGTGATCCTGCATCGGCGCTTGAACCTGGTCAGTTTGACAGACATACTTCGGCTGCGGAGCCGCCGAAGGTGACCCAACGGATGCCGGCACGAAGAGCAGATGATCCGCGGGGGTTTCATTTGAAACTTTTACAAGTGACTGAGAAACAAGACCGGTTGACAGGGCAGCAGAGGAAGAAGAGGACAATGAGGCAGTGAGGGATTTCTCGACGGCGATCTTGGCGGAGGATGCTTGTTCCTCCTTGATGCTTTGGTGGCGTTGGGCTTCTTCATTCGGAACCTTGACCAGGAGAGCCAACGTTATATTCTCCGACCACCAGAGTCACTGTTAGTTTCATTTCGGCCCTAGAGGTTCGTGTGTCCTATCTTTTAAAATATATAAAATCACGTATAAAAGGATAAAATAGGTATTTTAAAAAATAATATTTTTCGTGTGATTTAGTAACAAAAAGGAGGTTTGTGTTGAGTTTTTTATTAAAGTAAAATTTAAAGAGAGATTTTTACGATTGCCAGAAAATTCAGGACAGGTTTCCTTAATTTTAAAAACAAATGACATGACATAGTTTCATAAAATTAGAAGTGATTTACCGATTTTTCAGTTAAACCAGTTGGTCAGCTGGCTTTCACCGGATTTTACCCTTAACATTGTTTTAATCAGGTCAGGAATCAAGATGCTTGAATTGGCTTCTACTTCTATGGGTATCCGTACATTCGACAAACAATTGAAGACAGCCAGCTGCTACTACGAAAGTAGGTTTGATTGCAGTGTTCAGGCTCAGGGGTCAGGAGAGTTGCAGTCTTGGAACTCTAACACACAGAGGTTGATCCAACTTATTATCTGCCTATTCATATTCATATGAGCATTACTCGCATTAGAGACATTCATTGTCATCAACTATGCCTTAGATCCCATGGTTGATTGTGAAGAGTGGTGAAGCATAAATTAGATCCCATGGATTATTGATTGAATTATGTGAGCTGCATCAATTGATGCCTTATCTGCTTATCTTCCTTCATTTATTTTTGATCGACTATGATGGGTATAGAAAATATTAACTGTCTACTGCTTCTCATACATATGTATATTTGAATTGATACACATAAATATGGCCAGACCTGAAGATTTCTTTCGCACAATAAGATCAATAAATAAATGTACTTATATGCTATCTCCCACTTCATCTTCCTTAATAATGAATAGGCTTGTCTTGACTCTTGCAAGCAGTCTTCTGTTGGAGCGAGTCAGCAAAAAAGTCCCAAAATTTTCACCCAAAAGACCATTTAGAAAATGCCAAAAACTTTAGGCTTATTGCCTTATTACGTTTTAGAAAAAAAACCCTTTTATAAAGAAAAGGCCCATTTAAAATGTCACACCAAACACTCAGAAGCTCCTTATTTACTAAACACTTATTTGAAAAGCCCATTTAGAAACAATAAGCACTCTCAAACACGGCTGGCTGCTTATTTATTAAGCACCTATTTGGTGAAAAGCCCGCTTAGAATTAGAAAAACGATACTTTTTATATGAAAAGCTATGTAGGCTGTGTTTGGTTGCTGTGCAAATTTATTTGCACTTGTACAAATGCATAGGAGTGCAAATGTAAAAAAATGTAAATTCTTGTTTAATTTTGTTTTGGATTTTACTTTATTCTGCTTTATGTCTTAATTTATTTTATTTGTACTTCAATCAAATAAAATAAACTAAAATAGGTCAAAATTTACATTCAAATCATTTGCACTGCCATGGTTTTGCATCAATACAAATTTAGTTGCATTGCAACCAAACACAGCTTTAATTAAATAATCATTGAATGACATAAAAGTAGGGGAGATGTTCCCTATGTGCAGCTGTGTCATGAGGATAATAGTTCCTAAATCCCCTACATAAAGAGAAACTGCATCACCGGGTAGATGAGTTTAACTTGGCATCCCTTTTAATAGGGTGTGGGATCAAACCTGCACAACTGCAGATTCCCGCGGTAATGTCGGTGGATCTAATGTGCACATGCTCTGTAATATCAGAGAGAGAGAGAGAGAGAGAGAGAGAGAGAGAGAGAGAATGGGTAATAGAGATGGCAATTTCACCCATCTCCGTGGGGTCCATCCTTCTCCGTCCCGATTGGGGTGGGTTTTTTTACCACTGATTGGGATTTGGGATGGGTTTGGGGAAAACCCAAAACTCTAAGGTTGGGGGCAGTATTTGTCCATGCAAAGTGGGGAAAAGTCGGGGATTCAGGAAAGGGAATTTGAATTTTGGATACGGAGCAGGCAAAACCCAGACCCACCCCCACCCCGCCCCGTTGCCATTCCTAACTGTTAGTGAGCTATGGAGCCAACGATAATACTTCAAGCTAGTAATAAAATACATGAGACCTACAACCATTTTAACTTTTCGCTATAGATCATATGTATTTTATCACAACCACCTTTCTATTTGAATGGTAGGTTAGTACGTGGTTCAACCATTTGGGTCAAATGGGTCAACTCATAATATCAATTAAATGATGAAACTTTTAAAAATAGAAATATACAAAAGATTATGAAAAATACAAAAAATAAAAAACTTATATATTAATCATATCAAACAATAATTATTTTTATTAATGGCTAAATAAAGTACAAGATTTAAAACCAATGTAAAAATGAAAATTGTTTTCCTATCTAAGTTCTAGGTCAATGGTCTAACCTTACCTTCAATCAAATGAGTTAACCCAAGATGTCATAATTAAATAATTAATATTTAAAAAATAAAAAGTACAATAAAATGGAAAGATACAGAAATTTTGTAAAAAAAAAAAAAAGCATTTAAGCACATGTTGTTAAAAGGTCCTAATTCTCATTAAATATAATTTTGGTGGGTTGAAAACTGAAGTGTCATATGATACACACTGGTACACTGATATTTTGAACCCTGATTATATATACATCATATTAAACAAAATATAAAATTAGTGTAGACATTAAGATCTCTAATATTATATATTTGTTATGATAAAAAAATAATGTCATAAGTAAAACTTATTCTTATTAATGATGGGAATGTAATATAAAAAAAAAGGTTAAAAAACAGAGAGCTTAATTCCACTGGCCAAATCAAATAACTCAATAGTTCAATTAGTTAGTCACCATGTCATTAACTGAGTCAATGGTGTTGAGTGCTGATTGCGGGATCAACATCACCGCTGGAGCAAACCAACTAACACACAACAAGCCAGCCCTCGGCTTGTTATAAGCAAGTAGTTTGGTGGTATAGAAACCCAAAATCTTGGTTAGGTGACAGATAAACTACTAAACTAATCCAACTAGTTGATTTAATCATGAGATAAAAAAGCACATAAAAATCTAATGTTCTAAATATTGATGGAACTGCATTTCCTTCTCAATCAAACAGGTCAACTTGTAATTTCATAAATTAATAATAAAACTGAAATTATAAAAATATTACAAATTTTATAGTAAATTCGGACATGTCTTTAATATTATAATTTCGTCATATTAAACAAAAAATGTATAAAAATAAAAATTATTGTCATCAATGATGGAAATGGCTCAAATACAAAAAAAAAGGAATGAAAATTAATGTCTCAGAATATGTTGTGCTGTTCAAATAAGTCAACAATTCAACAAGGTCATATGGTTGTTGACCAAGTCTTTTTTTTTTTTGCAAAGTGGTTTAAGTTGAAACAAAACGTTGGCATGTAATATATCTACCTAATTCAACCGAAAACATTGACATAAACTACAAGTATGAAGATTTTAAGACAGGCCTTTAGGTTAAAATGCAATATATCTAACTATGCACCATGATTCAATTCAAGGTAGTACGTATCATATTGGGAGCACCTCAATACACCCCTACAGAGGGTTTATCGGGGTTCTGACCAGTTCAGGGGTTGGAGGAACCTTAAACCAACCCCCCTAAGTCAGTTTTAACAAAAAAAATAAAAGTAATGATACTGCCTAATACACCCCTACCGGCGTATCGAATATATCAATATTTAGAACCCTGATTCAATTATTTATCTTTCTTATATTTTGATAACAATGAAATTGTTGTTATTGTTATTATTATCACTTCAAATTGCAAATTACAGATTTACTAGTTTCAATAAAGGTTCTCAATTCTTTACCAAAAAAATTCTCAATTTTAGGTCAAAATAAATACACCAAAGATTTGAAGTATCGATATACAGAAGAACTTGCGTATTGGGTGTTTAAAGACACGCTCCTCTTTTTTCTTCAAAGTATCGATATTTTGAACTTGAATACACTCAAGGCTTTTCATTTTGCTACATCCAAAGCCAAAATTTCACCACATGGTTGGGCTGGCTTCAATTGATTCAAATATATCAGCGCTAGGCAAAAAACCAAAAGAGAAAAGAATACACCTAAACCCAGATTTTCTATTCACTCTCTATCCGCCATGGGTTTTAAAATCGACCTAGAGATCGAACGTCAGAGGTCCGGTTATTGGGTCAAATTGTCCGGCCATTCAAATCGAATGGTTGGCCCATTCTGACAAAAAAATAAAAAATAAATAAAGATCAAGGCCGTTTTAACAGTTAACCGTCCAGGTCAGCGGTTTGCTGACCAAAATCAATGATTTTAGGCAAATTTCCGATTTTGGAAAAAACTGAAACAAATCACCTGACCAATTCCCGGTTTTTCCAGTCTGGTCCGGTTTTGAAAACAGTGATATCCATGCCCCACCCACAGTACACTGCAGTTGCACGTTTCACAGATGACAATACAAGATGGCGATGTATGGCTGCAATTCAAGGTGAGTAGAGTAATGGGAAGGAAATCCGGTTTGATACACCTAGGGCTTCGACAAATCATGCAATTAGTGCATTCTGTTTGGATACACCCTGCGTGTTCATCATTCATTGGCTGCTCATTGAATCATCACTCGAAAAACTAAAAATAATAAATAATAAATAATAAAAGGGAAAATCATGATGTGAAAAAGATATGGTATGAGAAGAGTTTTGACCAATCAAAACCCACCCATGAATTTTGATAAATAACACCTGATTGACTATCACTTTTATGATTCCAGTTGACTGGTAAGAAGTTTTTCAGATATCGTATCTTTTTCATATCATAGTTAAACCCATAATAAAATACATGTAATTCAGTAATAGAATATTATGGTAGAACCTTCTGATAATCACATACGCAACAAAACAAATAGAACTAACATTTATTGCGAAAAATAAAATTATGTTTACTCGATTTTAAAAAACCGAAGGAATCGCCACTCTTATCCAAGGTCAGTTTGTGGTCATTTAAAGTATAGTACGGCCTTCATAAAAATTCAGTCACAACATACAAGGCTCTTCTCATGTACACCGGTGGGAATGTATATAGGCACCCAAGCAGGCCCTCCCCAAAGATTGTTGGTCCAACATGTAAATTAGGGCTAACGAAATCCAAGGATGCAGCCAAGCAAGATTTTTGTAGTTGAGACTTAAGAGTCTTGAGACCAAAATGGATATTTTATTTCTGGATGCCGTGTAGGTGCAAAGTTTAATGCTTTAACATGTGTAGCACTAGCATAGGCCCTTTCTCCATCCAAAACAACCAGGACTAGTTAGCAAAAGACCAATGGAAGCTAGCTTTTAGGATTGATCAGGATTCTCTCTCTTCCAAGTCTCTCAGGAATTTTCTCACAGAACTGATCACATGAAGGGGACTTTCCACATGAACAGCATGACCACACTTGGGAACCTCAACAATATCATGGATTATTTTGTGTTTGTTATCTTTGTTTCCCAATCCATGGCTTATCTCATGGTGCATTTGCCGAGCAATTTCCTTGAACTTTTGATCCTTCTCCCCCACAATGAACAGAAGGGGCCTCTTGCATTGCTTCAAGTCTTCCCACAAGGACCTAGCATGAGAGGGGGAACCAAGTGAACATTAGTTTACTTCGCATTATAGGTGATAAATTCAATCTTTTTGTGAATCCTTACTGATCTTAGACAAGTCAGAGACTGGGACTTCACACTTCAGATGACCATATTGTTCCAGCTGGAATAAGTCTTACTCATCAGCCAGTAGTTTTGATTAAAGTTTTTTCATGGCAATGGACCAAGTCAAAAAGTCTGAGCAAAGCTAATGTGTAATTGTCTCTTTCCATGTATCTAGAGAAGGGCCATTGCTCAGTGATGATCCCAGTTATCCCAGGGTCTTGGGAGGGATAGACTGGAAATGGACCTAACCTTCAACAAATTTTTTGGGTACAAAGTGGCTGCTCTAAGACTCAAACCCAAGTTATCACACTTGTCATCCTGAGATTTCTCCATTGCACCAAGCAATGATTCACTGTGTTCCCACATGTTCAATTGGTAAACGAAAACATCTTAACTCAATGTGACCCCTCTCACCCTCTGGGAAACATAACCTTTGGTAAGCCGTAAGCAGGTAAGGCTTTAACACCTATGCAAAGTTTCTGGTTAAAACAAACTTCACATGGGGATTTCATTGCAGGACACACCATCTATAGCAATCTCAGAGTGCATAAACTACTAAAAGTTGCTGCTCACTAATAAGACTCAGAAAGTTCTCAGTCTTGATAATGTCTAGGGCTGTCAATAGGCCAGGCAGACCCAAACCCAAACCATCTATATATTTATATATAGATTTAGTACAAAAATACCTCCCATTTTATACCTATTTTTTTTCATGATATACTAGTAATATTATCATATTATGAGGTCTAAATGTGCCAACTTAACAAATAAGTAGGTTTGTTGTCAAATTACAGGTTAAAAAGATAGCTATCAATTATAATCAGGTCTTATTCAGTTAGACCCAATAATCCTGATTACAGATCCCATAGGGTCTAGTTTGGAATTAGTTCTGCACATTTCCTTATCTGGTCTGGGTCTACCCTGAACCAGACCAGACCTGGTCCATTGACAGCACCAATGTCAGGCACTTGACAATGGTCTAACTTCTCGAAAATTGTAATGGTTGGCACAACTAAATGTTCGATTGAAATAAACTTTATCTAATGAATACCAAGTGGTGCACTAATAAATGATCTCATGATTAAAGAAAAAAAAAATCAAAGGATGAAGATTAGCTTACGGTTGCTTCCCAATGCTTAAACTGGACAGAACATTTGCAAGAGAGTGAACATCATCATGCTGTGCACGGTGGTCAACTATATGTTCAAAATGTGGATGATTACGTAAGCTGTCACATGAAAAACTCAGTCATGCACAAATCAAAGTTGCATCTTGAGTAAACTAAAGGTACAAACCAGCATCTTTGCATGATAATGTAATCCAGATAATAGACAGAGGCATGAAACTAGGAATGTAGCATGAAAGAAGTGGTCAATCACCTATTCCAAAGTCCTCCAGCATACCACATATCCAGAAAGGATGGCAAGCCATGCACAGAAAGGTACTGTGCTCTTGCATCATCTTCAGCTGTACGAATTTGCCTATTTTCCACATCCTTCAATCCAGGACTTCCTGATATTATGACAGCCCCATTGATCTTCATGAACAGGAGTTCTGTTTCTTTAGAAACTTCAACCTGACGTTTTATCTTGGAAACAACAAAATAGAAAAGAAAATCATATATTGAAGAGAAAATTGGTCTACCTTCTTGTTGCATCTCAGGGCCATATATAATGCAATCCTTGCTCCCATGGAGTATCCAACAAGGAGAACCTTTCCAGGAGTAATATCTTGAATCAGATTATGCAATACATCTGCAAGTACTTCAATTGAAATACCTGGTTCTACTTTTGCTTCTTTATGAGGACCAATTTGTAACAGTGATCCCCCATGACCTGGAAGATCAATTGAAACGCATCGTGCAGTAGCTGAAAGGGCCTTCATTATGGGTACCCAATCTTCTCCAGTCCCAAGAAAGCCATGAAGAAAAATTATTACCTTATCCTGCATTAGCTCAATAAAGTTGACGAATGAGAAAGAGGGGGAAATTTTGGTGCAACTATATTCTCACTAAAGTAACATTTTCATATATAAAGAAATGAGGAGTTGGCAACTTGAAATGGGTCATAAGCTGTTTGTCAGACAGATAACTAAGAGTCTTAAAATAAATACTGCAGAACCACATAAATTGCTTCTTAAGGATGGATTTCATGCAAGTTATACATCAACTTCCTTCCATTCACATCAGCGGAAATAAATGCAAAAAGAAATTAGAAAATTGATGACCTTACAAACAAATAGTTGAAATAGATATGCACAAATAAGCACCCGGGCATTCATGATATGTGAACCATGATGGAATATAGAAATTCCATCGATTACATCAAAAGATATATTATTGTGGTTGGGCAATAGCCAACAAAATATGAAGAAAACTCAGAAGTTTACTTCAATGAATGCATAAAGGTGCACACATTAGAGAAGCTTCCTTTCTATAAGAGGAGCTTCTGGCCTTCTATCCAAAATTCTAACAAGGAAGCAGCATGTGACATACTTACAAATTTAGGTCTAACCAGACAAACCTAATGACCCTTTTCTTACCTGTGAAGTACATGATACTAGTTTATATGACTTGTCAACCATACGGTACATCAGATAACATATTCCCTTTAAAATGTATATCAAAAATGGATGCAAGAACTACATCTGCAACTGTAAAGAGCTAGGCCAGAACCAATTGGACCTAATGGATTCTTTTCATCCTTTCTGTGGAGTCAAACCTCAGTTATTGTTGTAATTTAGGGATAATTATCTATGTAGTGAGGCAATGCAGTCCAAATTATTAGTTATATATTTGGCATTGTACCCAAATACACTTGTCTCTTGTAGAATCACAATTCATATGATATCTACATGCTCAAATACATTTGTTAAAGCAATCAATTAACTTACATCTAAACTTCTTCCAGCATCTCGCACTTTAAGGGAACAAGATAAGTCCTGACAACTAACTGTCAAATAATATGACCGAACTCTCTCTCCACTATAACTTCTTTGGATGGTTTCATGATTGATTTGAAAATTCTGAAGGAGCTGAGCAGCATCTTCAATAGATGCTTCTACACTCTTGCGATGTGGATGAACACAAATCCTGAGTTTTTGGGTAGTTATGTCCTCTTTAAGCCATTGATATGTCCCAAGGCCATGAGCTATCCTTGAGCTTGGGTCCTTGTTGTTCACTTTACATATTTCAACATACTGCTGGTCAAGATAACGTGCAAACTGAATATATGCTGACAAACTAAGGCTACTTTCAAATGCACAACTGACAACTGCCATCTTATCATGTTTCTGAGCCCATTTAGCAATCAGTGCTGCATTTTCAAATCCTCCCACAACATTTGGTTTGATCACCTGACACAACCAATATAGTGGAATTAAATTATTGAAGCATTGAACAAATTCCTATTTAACAACCCTATCATTTTTCTCGTAAGTTATAACAAAACAGCATTGACTTACAACAGCAACTATACATGGTTGCACGAACTCTGAAAGCTTATCAACAGGATCTTCTTGCATATTGTCAATAGTTTCATCTAGTGCAACAGGTAAACCAGTTTCTTCACAGAACTTGATAATGTCATCTACAGAATCCACAGGTTCCTGAAATAGAGGAAAAGGAAGCATATTTTGGAAACATTTAGTAGCAATGATCTATTGATTACAAGAAGTCATTCATGGATACTAAAAGTTTGCTAACTTGAGTACTCAATTTTGGGAGGAAAATCTAAAGGCACTTTTGTAGCAAGTTCTTTCTATACTTCTTGTGAATAAAATATGGGGGTAACATTCCCAGGTCGAGAGGGCATGAGGAAATTGAATTCCACCTAGAAGTACAAGATCTTTCATGTTTGGCTCTGTTGCATAGAGTGCTGAGGTTATAACCTAAGACAAGATGTTTCCAATTGCTTTGTTGGTACACTATGTGCAAGTGAAATGAAGAGACTGTGAAACACGTATACCTTTGTTGTGGTTTGATAGTGACTTTTGGCTGTGCCCCTTTCTTAATCTCTTTCTTTAGGTTGGTATGGGTGTTCATTTTGGAGATTCATCCAAGAAATGCCCAAAGTTTTTGAAGAAACTTAAAAAAAAGCCTCCTTTCAATAGAAATTAGTTGTTTACAATGGCAATAACATTTATTTGTATGAAAATAAAAACCTAAAACCTAATTTAAGACAAAATAAGTTGATGTCATTTATTTATTCAATGCTTTAAAAGATTAAGCTGTGTTTGGTTGCAATGCAAATTTCTTTTCACTGATGCAAAACCATGACAGTGCAAATTATGATTTGTTTTTATTTCAAATGTTACCTTATTTTGTTGGATTGCAGTACAAATGAAGTAAAGCATGACTTAAAGCAAAATAAAGTAAAATCCAAAACAAAATTAAACCAGAATTTGCATTCTTTTCATTTCACTCTCATGCATTGGTACTAGTGCAAATAAAATTGCACTGCAACCAAATACAGCCTTAATATTAAAGGATTGTCCCAACTTTATGGGGCAAGCTACATGAGTCCTGTTACAAGTCCTTAAAGGCTTGTGCGTGCACGCGTGTGTGTGTGTGTGTGTGTGTGAGAGAGAGAGAGAGAGAGAGAGAGAGAGAGATGCATTGTTACAAGTCCTTAAAGGCCCTGCCACAACCACATTCCTACTATCACTCTTGTGGTCACAGTTGCCAATAACAAGGAATGGAATTTTTTGTGAGTTTGGAGGAGTCTCATTAGATAAAGAGAAGGAATTAGCATGGTTGATACTATTTTAGTTTTTGGGATGACTAAGGTTTTGAAGAAGAGATTAAGAGCATATGGTGTGGGAACACTATAGTGTAAGTATACAAGTGTTGAACATGTCCTTTTTGTGTATATCAATGAACCAATGAACCAGTAGTCAAACTGGTAAAGACTGCACTGTCCCGAACTTAATTTTGCATTTTAAAAACTGCATTCATCTAATATAACTAAGTTCTAAACAACCAAAAATCCCTAAAATGAAGCTCCTACTACGAACCTGTATCTTGTTCTTAAATTGGATATAATTTTCTCAAATCATGTACAAATTATGATCTTGGGTTTGTTGCAAGTATTGACACCTCCAGTTTAAGTTACAAGAAGATTGATGGAGCTGAGATAATCTAACTTTAGTTGAGGCCCAAGTATTTGACCTATGAGTCTATAGTTTTGAATATTAACTGCTCCGCATCATATCATCACTAGAAACATTTAAATTCAGCTAGAATGTTCAAAATTCATGCACACTCTAGATCCAACAGATTATACCTCAATGTACTGCAAGTCACAACACTTCACATAAGTTGCAAATTGAATTGCTTGTTCATACGTCCATTTTCTGTTAGCATCAGCCCGGAGTTTGACTTGGTACCCAATCTTTTGCCTAATTTCTCTGATAACAGCAGCATCTTCAAGGGGGTTTGCCCGACGTGCAACCTGTAAAAAGAGGGTTACTCACTTAGAAATTTGTATTTTAAAATTCTTTAAAAAGAGTTTGTAATTATGATGATTAATTTTAGGAATCATAATACAAGATCATCCATTTGTATTCATCTATATCAGTGGAGGTTTGGATGGCAATGGTTACTCTATTTAGTGTCAAGTCCAATAGTTTTGAACTTGCTCTTTGCAGGTTCCATGGTGCAAACTATCTTGGCATAACATGTTTACAGTTACACCCATAAATCTATTTGAAAAAAAAAAAACTACATTGTTAAAGATCAACTAACTATAATGAGTTGATTTGGCATTCTGAAAATACTTAATTTCTAAAAATAACATACAACATTTTGTATTGCAGAGACTCACTGACAACCATAAACTAGCTCAGAGTGGAAGTTGGGACAGTGGTTTTACCTTCAACTTAATTGTGGTGAAACCTTCTTCAAATAGTTTAGCTGCAATATTGGCCACCTCTTCAGGAGTGCCACTAGAATCTAAAAGAGCACATATTTGAACTCCTGAAGAACTTCTTATTATTCCATCTTTCTTTAATGATTCATCCTCTTTTGATGAAACTTCACATCCAAGTAAATTCAGTAGGCAACATTCCTGTCCTGCTGCCAATGCATTTAGGAGTGCCATTTCCAATCCACACCTCACACTTGGGAAGATTGAATTTGGCTGGAAATAGGAAAAAAAACTAATTGTCAAAAGTTGAAATTTCCTGTAAATGATGAAAACAAAAGATATAATGGTAATTAAGTAAAACATATACTTAGAGATGATGTGGCTATACCAACCAAGATTCCTAAGCTTCTCCATATCCAAGAAGAAAAGAAACCCTTCAGTAAAGGTAGAAGATAACTCATCTTAGCTCCTTGGATCATATGAGCTATAAATCGAAGTTGCTCCTCGACATCTTCCAGATTTTCTTTGTGGATTTCCATAGGTGCAACCTGTTTTGAAGATTAGATGAAAGACCCTACCAAAATTGAAAAATGGAGAAAAGCAATAGGATACAGAAGCATTACTGTTTCTTAATTCTTTAGTAATGACATTAAAACAAGTTATAGAACCAATAACTATGTCCTAATTCTACAAAAAACTATTACAAGATATTTTTTGTTTCTTTCCCTCCTTTTGGTTTAATTGATATAGTATTAAAAGATAAAGAAAGTAGACCAAATGAGAGGAACAACACAACATCTTGTTGGGTATTGTCTAATATTTTTAATTACTTTATAATAGCATATGAGATAGTACCAGCAATTGTTTTTGCCTTTTTGGCAGATCAGAATTTGAATAACAATAATAAAATAATTCAACACCAATAACAAAAAGAATTTGCGTGTCTTCTTGAAACAGTCAATTCAATGAATATCAGGAGAAAAAACAAAAACTAACTTGATTGTTATTAATTTAATAACCTAGAGCCATCTTGGAACGAGAGCATTGTGAGGGATAGTGAGGAAGAGAATGTGGTTGCTTACTCATGTACTTTGAAAGGGTAAGATTCTAATAGAAAAGAGATTCTAGCCTGGATTCAACACTATAGGTTTTTGGTTCTCATGGGGTTAGAGGGTTACAGTGAAGGAAGATTTTCAAATAGATATTAGATGGATAACAGATGCTTTCAGTGGGCTATGGAATTTCTGACACAGATAGGCTACACCTTTGTCTGCCAATCTGAACATCCTGTGTAGCTATTGCCTTTGTGTCTGCCAATTCACATTCAAACCCATCTAGGAATTGTGAAGGTATATTAGCGCAGCTCTTACATGCAGCATCTGGGAAGAAATGAATGCCACTTCAAAGATGTACTCCAGCAAGAAGAAATAAGAAAAGAGGAAGAAAAGGAGAAGAGGAAGAAAAGAGAAAGAAAAGTTCTATTTAAAATGTCCCAAGGCTGGCAGCACCTAAGTTAATATTTATACTTAGGGCGACAACATAAGACAAATGGATAATAAAAAAGACAAATATACCCCTATGGAAATACATAACATATTTCAACACACCCCCTCAAGTTGGAGCATATATGTCAATGATGCCCAACTTGTTACACAACACATTATACCTTTTGTAAGAACGTCTGCTGGTTGTTCCTTGGAACTGATGTAAGGAGTACACACTTCTCCCTTCTCAAGTTTTTCTCTTATAAAGTGCTGGTCAACTTCAATATGCTTGGTCCTGCCATGAAGAACTGGGTTGATAGCAATATTGATGGCTGCCTTGTTGTCACAGTAAAGGGACATTACACTATCAACAAAGAAGCCCAATTCACCAATCAAATTTTTGACCCAAAGCACTTCTGCAGCCCCATGAGCCATAACTCTATACTCAGCCTCAACACTAGATCTGGCCACTACACTTTGTTTTTTGCTTCTCCAAATGACCAAGTTTTCACCAATAAAGGTGCAATATCCACTAGTAGACTTTCTGTCATCAACTACACCAGCCCAATCTGCACCTGTGTAGACTTCCACTTCCATATGACCATGCTTCTTGAACAAAATTACAGTCTTTGGAGAATGCATTAACTAACTGAGGACACCAACAGCATATGCCATATCCAGTTGAGTCATCGACAAATAGAGGAGTCTTCCTACTAACCTTTGAAATTTCTTGACATCCATCACAGGTTCTCCAGTACAATCACCAAGTTTACGATTTTTATCAATAGGGGAATTCGTAGGCTTTCCTCCCAACTTCCCTGTATCTTGTAAGAGATCTAACATCTATGACATATTTCCTTTGAGAAATGAAGATGCCCTTTTGAGAGTGGGCAACCTCAATTCCATGGAAATAACGTAACTATCCTAGGTCCTTATCTTCAAATTGCACAACAAGGGATTTTTTTTTTACTTTTTGTATTTCAAAGTCCCAATTCCCTGTAACTACTATGGCATCTACATACATGACTAGAACCACAACTTTCTCTTGGTTTCTCTTTACAAATAGAGTATGATCAGATTGATACTACTTGAACCCAATTTGTTGAAGAGCCAAGTGAAATCTGCTAAACCAGGTCCTATGGGATTGCTTCAGCCCATATTTGGATAAGGATGTATTTGGAACTTGTAGCTAGGGCTACCAAGGGTTGTGGGTTCTGAAGTGCCTGGCACTTGTACAATTATGCACATTCTTTTTATAATCAACAAAATTATAGTTACCAATCAAAATCAAAAAGAAAAGAAAAAAAAAAAAAGAAACCTCCAAAATCCACATACTACATGAAAATGAGAATAAAAAAAGAAGCACAAACATCTATAAAATGAATGATATTAGAGATGCTACAACTCCGAACTGCATGAAATTCATAGCACTACTAAACCTGGAAATTACCAACCTCGCCAAACCCTTTGCTTCCATCATTCAAGAACAAGGTTAAGATGAAACCTTCTCTATAGAACTTTCCAGATCCACAAGTGGTGTGAATTGAAGTAGGTGGAGCAGAAAGTTGAATCCTGAGTTGAATTAGCACTGGTGAATTAAGTAAACTAAAGCAGGGAAAAGTTCTATCTGGGAGAGCTCTTAACATTCAAATCTATATACAATGCAGAAGAAGCTTGCCTGTATGAAGAGTATTCCAGTTTATGAATCTTGCCAAGGCATAAATGACTAGAACTATGATCTGGAATCCTTGAAAGGATCCTTAGAGCATGATCAGCTGCTTGACGAGCAGAATTTCTTAAAATGCTGCAAAGTGGCAGTCAAAATTTTACACGGTTTACAGAAAATAAAAAATGAAAAATAAAAACTCAGATGAAAAGTAATTTTATGGACAGGAACAATTTAAACCTGTGGAAGATGGCATTATCCTCAATGCAGCTTTCAACTTCAATGATGCAATCAGCCTGTGCATGTTCAACTGTCAACAAAGCATGTTGTAACTCCATTTTTGTCTGAACGTGTAAATGCTTCAAACTGCAAGTACAACGCTAATGTAGTAATGTAGCTGTAATTCTAGATAAGCATATGTCCTAAGTAAGCTTGACATGAACATTAAAAAAGGTTTCATTATTATTCTGTCATCCACATTACTTAAGGTATTCTTTCAAATATCTACTATGATATCTAAGTTCTGTCTGAATGCCTATGGCTCTAGGGAGAGCTTATGGGTAGGGGTGCCAATTGGACTGGATTTGGTCCAATCCAGTCCAGTCCAATGTGAGTCCATTATAAATGGACCAGGTCCAATCCAATCCAACGAATGTTTTGGACCAATTTGGACCGATCCAATTCAATGTCTGAACCATCCAATTTGTTCAAATTCACTTTGATTTAGATTGGTTTCAACCCAAACCCGGTCCATTGACACATATATTCTTATCTTATATCAATGGACCAGATATTGGCTTAATCCAACCCAATCCAATATAAATTTGTTACAGATAGACCAGGTCCAATCCAATCTAATAAATATTTTGGACCAGATTGGTCCGGTCCAATATGTCTTGTTGGCCCGTCCAATCCATCCAAAATGATTTTGGACTAGACGGGGTCCAATCCAAAACCAGTCCATTGACACCCTTACTTGTGGGGATGTAGAAGGTGACATCCTATGCCATACTCAGAGTAAATGGTATCTGGGGGTTCAGAGGAGTTTCCCTTTTTTTCATGATCAGTGTTAGAGAATATCAACCTATTCAAGGACCTCACCTAACAGCTTAAGCTTTTAGGTTGAATGGTTCTTTGAGATGGTATCAGAGCCATTTTGACCAAGTGGTCTAGTGTTCGATCCTTGTTACCCCCATTATAATTAAATAAGTTTCAGCACAAGGTATGGGTGGGCCTGTGCTTGTTCACACTTCAAGCACAATGGGCTTTTGTGTGAGGGGGCATGCTAGAGAATATCAATCTATTCAAGGACCTCAGCTAACAGCTTAAGCTTTTAGGTTGAATGGTTCTTTGAGAATCAGCAAATAGGGAAAATGCAATAAGACGTTATGAATTACAATCAAAGTACTTGATGTAAGCCCCTGCTATCTTACCAAATCCCTAAATTTACATTTGAGCCCAAAACAATTGTTGCCTATTAGCCCCTTTTTTGGCCAAACCATCAGCCAAACTGTTAGATTATCTTTGTACCTACTGGATTTCAATCTCCATGTCTCTTCAATACCATTTAAAATGTCTGATTTCATTTCTGAAACACCATATTGCTTTCCTATCCTTAAGTAGCCAGCTGATCACCACCTTGGAGTCACCTTCAATAATCAGCTTTTCAACTTCCATTTCTTTAGCTTTCTACACTCCAAAACACTGCTGCCATAATTTCTCCCTTAACTGAATCTCCTTCATCTATTTGACCTGAATAAATCACGCTTATGGTTCCATTGCCATCCCTTATTATTCCCCCAATTCCAGATAGCCAAGGATTACCCAAACTACATCCATCAAAGTTCAGCTTCACCCACCCGCTACTTGGAGGTGTCCAATCCCTTTTAACCTCAAGTTTTTTAGATGATGAATCTACAATTACCCTCCTTTCTGAGAAGATCATCCATTGTAACATCTGAGAAGATCAATTATTGCCTCCTTGCTTCTTCTTTTCCCTCAAAAACTCTTATGCACCTTTCTTCCCACAATATCCAAACCATTACCACTTTGTACATTTCCACAAGATTTTGCCTCTTATTTGTGGACATTTGACAACAGTCACATCAAACCAGTGTTTTAAAAGGCATGGGAGGCGTATGCCTGGAGGCACGGGCGAGGTGCTCCCAAAACACCCTTAGGTGTATGCCAGAGGCACTGACGCCTTTGAGGCATACGCCTCATGCACTTTTTTCATGAGGCATACACCTCATGCACATCTTATATAAAAAGACAAAAAAAAAAGAAAAAAGAAAAAAAAGGAAAGGAAAGGAAAAGAAAGGGAAGGGAAAGAAAAAGAAAGAGAAGAAAAAAAGAGAAAAGGAAAGAAAAGAAAAGGAAAGGGAAGGGAAGAAAATATAAGGGGAAAGAAAGTGGTTTGCCCCCTGCCCCTTCGACAAGACCCCCCCCCCTTTCAACTAATGCTATGCATCTTTGTTCTTCTTAATATAAAAGATTTTTATTAAAAATGAAGAAAAAATGAGATCCCCCCTTCCTCCTCCTAACCCCCCTCTTCTTAAGGAGGCTTACGCCTCTTGAGTTCTAAACTACGCCTCACACCTCTAGGTAGTGGAACGCCTCGCGTCACGCCCCCGCATTTTAAAACATTGCATCAAACCATCTGCTTAAGCTAACAAGGGGATTCCACCTGCATCAAAAACAACATGAAGCCATTCCCAAATGCAGAATATAAATGGTTAGAAGACTAGTAGGTAGTATGCAATCTCACCATTCAGATTGCACATGATATACCAATTAGAAGATAAAGACCAAATTTGGTCTCTTTGTAATGAATCACAAGTATTAATACTTCCATGGAAAACTTCCCAACAAAAGGTACCAACTTTAGGGGGAATAGGGGCACAGGACACTTCCTTTACTGGAAAGGTCCTAAAGGTATCAAAAACCACCCCTTCCAACAATTTCAAGAGGCTTGAAACAGGAATCATTTCAAACTCCAAAGATCCCTTCTTGTAGAACATGTATCCAGACCTTCGCAAGAAAGAGAAAAGAAGAGAAAGAAGGGGAGAAGAGAAAGAGAGATTGAGGTAGTGAGCTTGGTGCCTCTAATTTGTTTTACATAACTCATTTAGGCACAGGGCATTCACACCCTTGGTAAATACATCAGCTAACTGATCTTTAGAACTTACATAGGGAGTACATACTTCCTCCCTTTTCAATCCTCTCCCTTGTGAAATATTTGTCAACTTCTATGTGTTTCATCCTATCATGTAACATAGGATTTGCAGATATATTTATGGTTGCCCTATTGTTGTAGTACAAAGACATGGGGCCCTTCATATTAAATCCCAGTTCTCCTAGAAATCTCTTAATCCACAACACCTCAGCAACATGATGTGCCATGGTACAACACTAAACTTCAGCACTAATTTTGGAAACTACAGACTGTTTCTTGTTTCTCCATGTCACCAAGTTACTCCCAACAAGGGTATAATAACCAAGGTTCAAAGTATCGATATTAGCCAATACGCCGGTAGGGCGTATCAACCTGTATCGGTCCTTTTCTTTTAACTTTTACTTATTTTTTTCGATTTTGGTTCAGAGGGGCTGATTTAAGTCCCAGCTACCCTCTAAACCAGGCCCTGACCCGATACAACCCCTGTAGGGGCGTATCAGGAAGGGCCTGATACATAACGATTTTTTGAACCTTGATAATAACCTGAGGTTAATTGATGATCATATGTGGATTCAGTGCAATCAATATCTGTATATATTTTGACAGTTTGACTTTCATGTGACCATGCTTAGAGAAAAGGATACCTCTTCCTATATGTATCTTCAAGTATCTAAGAACTCTTTCTACTTCAAAGACATGAGTTCTTTTAGGAGCATGCATATGTTGGACAACTTTGTTTCTGAAAGACTTGAAAGACTGCTTGATTTCTGAGTCATGAACAAGTACAACAATCTTCCAACCAATCATTGATACTGCTTGATTTCTTAAAGACTTCCCCCTCACTGTCTCCCAATTTATGATTTTGCTCAATGGGGTGTTAGTTAGCTTAGTTCCCAACTTGCAAGAATCTTGCAGTTATACACTCCCGTTGGGAAATGAAGATGCCCTTGTTGGAGTGAGCAACCTCAATCCCTAGAAAGTATCAAAGGGGACCGAAACCCTTTACTTCAAACTGAAAAATTCTGGTGTTAATTGTGTATGTAGATTACATTGTCATCATTGGCAATTGGGAGTTGGAGATAATAATCAGTGATTTAACTAGCACTACCTAAAACCCACCTGTTGGACAACTTTGTTGAATATGCTAAACCAAGATTTGGGAGACTGCTTTAGCCCATACAAGGACTTATTTAGTTTGCAAACTTTCTTTTCACAGCCTTCAACATAAAAGCTTAGAGGCTGAATCGAGTATACTCTCTCCAAGTCCCCATTCAAGAAAGCAACTTTAATGTCAAGTTGATGAAGATCCTAGTTAAGGTTGGCAGCTAGAGATAAGAGAATTCTTATTGAATTCATTTTTGCAACCGAAGCAAATGTTTCAGCATAGTCCACTCCATTAACTTATGTGAATCCCTTTGCTACCAACCTCACCTTGTACCTCCCCACTGAGTGTTTTTTTCTTTTGATAATTCTCTCCACTGAGTTATTTGTACCTCCAACTTTCTCTTTCCTCTCAGGAAGATCAACTATCTCCCATGTGTCATTTTTATGTAAGGCCTGGATTTCCTCCCTCTAGCATCTTTCCATTCAGGTGAAACCAAGGCTTCTGTAACATTCCTATGAATAGAGATATGAGAAATAGTTGTTAGAAAAGCACAGAAAGAAGGGAACAAGTGACTACAAGAAATGGAATGGGAAATTGGGTGGTTTTTGGTACATAAACAAACTCCCTTATGGATAGCAATGGGAACATCAAGGTTGTCAATAGCAATAGGAACATTACTAAAAACAACATCAGTGGGAATATCAACAGGAATGATAGTACCTTGTCAATTTACCTCTTGAGAGCCTATTGGTGTTGGTAATCTCTAGTCATCTTACAAGTTTTGATAGTCCCAATGGTAACGAAAATGATCATGAACAAAAACCCAAGTAGGGCAAGGAGTGGGAAAAAGAATAAGAAGATGCAACAGAAAGTAGAGTAAGGGTCTCAGTGGCTCTAATGTCTCCCTTTCCAGAAATAGGGGCAAGAGAGCCATCAACAAGGGAAACCTTGTCTTGACCAAGCAAAAGCTGATAGGATCATAGGAATAAAAAAGATTAGGTATGCTAGTTATGTGATCAGATGCACCAGAATGAATAATTCAAGAGATACAATGATTACCTGAAAAAAAATTAGGTATACTAGAACATGAATTCTTCAGCTTTATTATCTCCAGCTCCCAGTTACCAGTGATGACTATATCATTTACATACACAACTAATACTACAACTTTGTCATCCTCTCGCTTCACAAATAATGTATGATCTGCCTGGCATTGCTTGAAACCCACTTGTTGGACAACTTTATTGGATCTACTAAACCAAGCACTAGAAGACTACTTCAGCCTGTACAAGGACTTCTTTAGTTTACAAACCTTCTGTTCACTACCTTTAACATAAAAGCCTGGAGGCTGAACCAACCATGTATACTTCTTCCTCTAAGTCCCCATTCAAGAAAGCATTTATCTATTCAAATGAAACCAAGGCTAGAAGGAGACAAGTGATTAGTGATTATAAGAAATAAAATGGGCAATTGGTGTTTTGTGGTACATGAACGAACACCATTATGAATAGCAATAGGGGCATCAAGAGCATCACTAGAAACAACATTAATAGAAAAGTTAATAGGAACAATAGTACCTGGCGGATTTACCTCCTGAAAGTTTTTTGGTGCTATGGTCTTTCCACACCTTATAAGTTTTGATGGTCCTAATGGTTACGGAAATGATCATGAACAAACACCTGAGTAGGTTGTGAAGTAGGAATAGAAGTAGAAATGGGGCAGGGCAATTAAGTCTAAACCTGCTTCTCCTCAAGTATAGCATTCTCCCCTAGAGAAGAGGCAAAGAAAAATAGTTGATTCTCAAAGAATGAGGCATCCATGAAAACAAAATACCATTGAAACTTAGGGTCAAAACACGCATACCCCTTTTAAGCCAACGAATATCCAACAAATAGACAAGGAATAGAATAACTATCTAGCTTACCACGAGAAGGAGAATGATTGTGAATAAAACAACAGCATCCAAAAATATAAGGGGAATAGAGAATAAGGGGGACTGAGGGAATAATGCTTGATGTGGAGCTTGGTATTGGAGAAGACAAGAAGGTATCCAATTAATCAAATAGGCTACAGTGTATAAAGTATCCATCAAGAACTTCTTTGGGGCATTCATGCAAATAAGTAAACTATGAGAAACTTCAAGAACATGGTGATTCTTTCTTTCTACAACACCATTCTATTGAGGTGTATTTGGACTCCAACTTCTATGAAGAGACCCGCAAGAGGAAAATAACTCTTGGACATCACCTTTCAAATACTCTTTGGCACTATTTGATTGAAATATTTTAATGTCAACATGAAACTACATGAAAACCATACAGTGGAAATTTTGTATAATTTTGGTAACCTCTTCTCTAGATTGGAAAGCACAAACCAAAGTGTACCGAGAAAAGTTGTCAATAAAGCTAATAAAATATCTTTAGTTGCCTTCTATTACAAAAGAAATAGGGCCTCAAATATCAGAATGAACAATTTGGAAAGGAAAAGATGCTCTTTTATTATTTTGTGAAAAATGGGTTCTACAATGCTTACTCAATTAACACATTTGACATTGTAAAGATGACAAATTGAAACAGTTAAATAAGTCTGGAAACAAAACTTTTAACGGAAAAAAGATAAATGACCAAGATGCTGATATCAAACATAAACATCATCTTTATTACCAAGACTCATTGACTCACTAACAAACCTAATAGACTTAAACACTACAACACCATCTCCACTCTCTAATGTGTATCAATCAACCATCCACCCTTTACCAATCATCCTCCCAGAGGTAAAATCTTGAAAAACACATGAATGAGGATAAAAGGTTAAAAACGAACTAAGAGTTTGTAATACAGATAATAGATAAGAGGTTAATAGGTAACTTAGGCACATGAAGAACATGTGATAAATTAAGACCTATAGAAAGGGAGACAAATCCTTCACTAGTAATGGTTGAGAAAGAACCACCAACCAGTTTCACTTTGCCTCTTCAGACAATAAACTATAAAAGGAAAATAGGTTAGGCTTACCAATCATGTGATTTAAGGCCCCTAAGCCAATGATCCGGGGAGTCTTAGTGGGAACAAATGAAAGATAGAAAATAGTCTGGTAACCTGATGTAGACACAAATGAGGTGGATGGCATGATAGTAGTCTCCTCTAACAAACACAAAACCCTACCATACTCTTCAAGATGGACTTTGACAACAGAAAACTCTTTCATGGCAAACAGAAGTTCTTCCCAAGAGACAGAACCAACTAGATGTTCATGGGATGTATTCTGACTAGTAGTGTCAAACTCAACCTCATGAGAAAATATATAAGATGAACTATACTTCAAGTTCTCTAGCTTCTTCTGATATTGGTTCCGAGATTTGGAATTTTTTTGGTTTTCCGATCAAGTCCCAACATATCTCCTTGGTATGTCAAGGCATCTGACAATGTGTACACCATAACTTGTCTTTACTAACTCCATCAGTCCTGTTACCATCAGTTTCTTACCTCCTTCATTAATCCCCTTGGCAGCAAGGGCGACCTGCTTCCTCTTAATAAGGTTCATGTCTGTCTTCCTACTCTTCTAACTAGATAAGAGAATACACCTCTTGTATAGAGGGTAGATCCCTGCACCCTAGAGTTTGTACACTGTTAAGTTCATATAAAGTATGGAGACCAAAGAGGAATGCAAACACTCACTGCTTGCCAATTTTATCCATTCATTAATTCAAATAAAAGATATTTTTAAATGATTATTTAAAATTATAAAATCATTCTTTGTAGGGATTAAGAATTAGCATGGACTTTGTTTAGGCTTGCCTCACAGGGCTTGATCATGGGTCTGGGAGCCACCATGCTGAAAAAACAGAAGAAATACAAAAAATAAAAAAAGGTGTATGCCTAGGCTAACATGGAAGGTGCACCAGGTGCATGCTAAAGGCACATCTTTTAAATCGTAGAAGGATACCAAGAGGTTTAAATCAGACTGCTGGTTCTTTAACTAAATCAGGGATGGAAGGGATCTTTCAAACAATGTGTAGAGAACACTGAAGTGGGCCCCACAGCTACGGTCCCACTGTGTTCGTAGGGTAGAAGATATTCTAGTCTGCCTAGGGTTAGCTATTGGTCATTTAGTTGTTTCAGTTGTTATTTATTTCAGTCTTTGTTTTACTCTATTTGTTATGTAAAGACTAAGGGCAGATCTGTCCTTTCCATGTAATGAGCATAACCTATAAATATTAATTAAAGTGGCGGCGGCAGAACATGAAGCTTCTGCTCCTCCTTTCAACCCTTGTGTTCTACTGCTTCTCCTCCCTCTTTCTCTTCTCTCCCCTTTCTTTCTGCTTATCTTCAATCCTGAGATTCATTAGGGTTCAAGACTGATAACAGTCCTGAACTTCTAGTTGGTATCAGAGCTAAGTTCTCTCATGTGAGTCTAGTCCAGCCGACCACATGAGAACCATCTAAGGCTGGAAGACTGAGAAAGCAGAGTTCATTGACTGGTTCTTGGAGATCTCCAGAGGATTAGCAGCTGTTTGAAGTATCACAGTTGTAGCAAGTTGGTGATCAAGAAGAATCAGAGAAGGCTAGGGTTCGGGTAACCATGGTAGGCAGCGAACTGCATTCTACTGTAAGTTTTTTACTTTCTGAGAGAAGTAACATCAGAAAAGATAGGTTGGACCTATCCAGTAAGGGTGGCCGAACTACTCTAGGGTTTTATCTCTCTGTTCTCTAGGGTTTTGTCCTATCCCTACGGCAAACCCTAGTATTAGGCCGAAACTTGTGATCTTATTCCTGCGGCAATCCCTAGAATTCTCCTCAACATTGATCAGTTTTAGGGTTTCATATTAACCCTAATACAAACCTTATCCGTAAGGCTCTTAGGACTGATTAAAACCTCGAATTGGCTTCAGCATATCAGATTGCCCTTCAAACTGTGTTTCAGTCTTCTTTTGGGGTTTCAAACACTTTTGAAGGGGTGAAAACAGTTCGGACTGTTGCTGTTGTGTGTGGTTCTGAGACAGGTTTTCAGATTACAACCGTAAAGTTTGATGGATCAAACTACTTGGAATGGGCCCAATCAGCCATGATGGCTATTGGGGGAAGGGGCAAAGTAGGGTATCTCTTGGGAGATGTAGCAGAACCTTCCAAGGAAGACCCTACGTATACCAAGTGGGTCCAAGAAAACTACTTGGTTATGACATGGCTTTGTAATTCAATGCAGCCCCATATCAGCCGAAATTACTTATGGGCAAAGACAGCCAAGGAGATATGGAATGTGATGAAAGAGACTTACTCCCAACCCCTTAATGTTGCCAGAGCATATGAGTTGAAATGTGAGGTGAATGCCCTTAAACAAGGAGAGAAACCGGTGTCGGTCTATTTCTCTAACTTGCAGTCCCTGTGGCATGAGATTGATCACTTAGAGACTCTTGAGTGGGAGAATCCCAAAGATGCTCAGATACATAGAAAGCACATTGAGACAAACAGAGTGTTTGAGTTTCTGGCAGGACTGAATTCAGAATATGGTATTGTGAGGCAGCAGATCTTGACCAGAGATAGTGTGACCCTCTCTCAGGCATACTCCTTAGTGCACAGTGAAGAGACCAGGAGGAAAGTCATGATGCAACCTCAGCCGCTTACACCTGCCTTGGTAGCTGTCAAACCCAAAACAGAGGGTGATTCAGAGAGGGACAGAAAGAAGGAAGATAAAAGGGATGTGGTGTGTGAGCATTGCAAGAAACCTAAACACACAAAAGAAACATGTTGGAAGTTGCATCTACATTTGGTCCCGGCAAAGTTGAGAAATAAAAGGAGTAATGCTCATGTGGCTACGACTACTGATTCAGCATCCTCATCTAGCACGACAGGCACACCATTAGAGACCTTAGCTGCAGTTCGGGCAGCTCTAATACAATTGGAGAAGGAAGTTGGCAGTTCAGCTCAGTTACCGCAGTCATCATCAGCTCCAGCTACATCGGCCTTTGCACACTCAGGTACTCGAGCCTCAGCCTACCATGCCTCCGCTCTAGGTACTACTGAACCGTGTTGGGTAATAGATTCAGGTGCATCTGACCATATGACCAGCTTGCCCTCTCTGTTTACTACTTATCACTTATCTTCTGGTAGGGATAAAGTATCTATAGCTGATGGCTCTCTTGTCCTTATTTCTGGCAAGGGTGACATCAAACTATCAGATACTATATCCTTGTCCTCTGTCTTGCATGTTCCTAAACTGGATACTAACCTCCTTTCCGTCAGTAGCATTACCAAACATTTGAACTGCTCAGTAACTTTCTTTCCTGACCGATGTGTTTTTCAAGACATGGAGACGAAGAAGGTGATTGGGACTGGCTGTGAGAAGAATGGGATCTATCTGCTCGGGGAGAGTTCTCGTCGGGAAGAGTCAGTGATAAGAAGTTACTTGTTTCTCAAGTTGTGAGTCTGGTTATGTTGTGGCATAACCGATTGGGTCATTTATCTTTTCGGTCCTTGAAGAGTCTGTTTCCTACTTTGTTTGAGTTTGTTGAGTTATCTCAGTTGAAGTGTGAAAGTTGTGAGTTGGCTAAACATTGTAGAAACTCTTATTCATTGAGTAATAAAAGGAGTAATAGTTCTTTTGATATTGTGCATACTGATGTTTGGGGGCCATATCACATTCCTTCTATGGGGGGGTACAGGTATTTTTTGCTATTTGTTGATGACCACACCCGTTTTTCATGGGTTTATCTTATGCGATCACGAGATGAGGTGCCTGTCCTGACCCAAAACTTCCACCAAATGATCCTAACACAATTTGATGCCAGGATAAAAGTACTTAGATCTGATAATGCAAAGGAATACTTTGCTAAGCCATTGGCATCGTACCTCCTTAATCATGGGGTTATCCACCAGAGCACGTGTCCTCATACACCTCAGCAGAATGGGGTTGCAGAGAGGAAGAATAGGCACATCTTGGAGGTGGCTAGAAGTATTATGTTTACTTCCAATGTCCCTATTCGCTTCTGGGGTGATGCTATCCTTACGGCGGTATATCTTATTAATCGGATTCCTTCTCGGGTTCTTGATATGAAATCTCCTTTTTCCCTTCTATACCCCAATGAGGAGTTGTTCACTATTCCCCTCAAGACATTTGGTTGTACCTGTTTTGTTCAGCTTCTTGGTCCCAATCACTCTAAGTTTCAACCCAAGGCCACCAAATGCATCTTTCTTGGTTATGCACAAACTCAAAAGGGTTATTGTTGTTATGATCCTGTCTCAAGGAAGAAGTTTGTATCCATGGATGTCACTTTCTTTGAGGAGACACCCTACTATTCTCGGGTCTCTCCTCAGGGGGAGAGTAGTGAGCGTGGAGATTTGGGTCTTTTTCTTCAGGGGGAGGAGTGCAGTGAGGACAGGGTTAATACCTTTGGTGCTGTTCCCTTACCTATTCCAGTTGATGATGAGGGTTGTAGTAGCGAGGGTGGTCAAAGGGATCGGGAGTTGAGAGTCTATCATAGGCGATGCAGGCAGATTGATCCTGGTCATCAGTAGTCCCAACCAACTACAATCTCTTATGCGGCTCCAAGTCCAGATATTACAGTCCCAGGGCCCACAGAGACTCCTTCCATTGTTGCTACCTCACCCTCTACAGATGACCTTGACCTTCCCATTGCCCTCCGTAAAGGAAAACGGCATTGCACCACATCTACAGCCCACTGCATCTCCCAGTTTTTGTCCTATGATCGCCTATCTCCCTCCTACAGGTCCTATCTCACCTCTGTTGCTGATGTCCCTATTCCGAGAACAGTGCAAGAAGCCCTATCAGTCCTGGAGTGGAGAGGTGCAATGCAAGTTGAAATGGATGCCCTGTTGAAAAATAATACCTGGGAGCTAGTTGACTTGCCCAAAGGAAAGAAACCAGTTGGATGCAGGTGGGTATTTACTGTGAAGCATAATGCGGATGGTTCCATTGAGAGGTACAAAGCTCGGCTAGTTGCAAAGGGGTTCACTCAAACTTATGGTATAGATTACTTGGAGACATTTGCCCCGGTAGCCAAGATGACCACCATTCGGGTTCTATTATCTCTTGCAGCAAGCTACACTTGGCCTTTGTACCAAATGGATGTTAAGAATGCTTTCCTGAACGGGGACTTGCAGGAAGATGTCTACATGCAGTTGCCTCCTGGATTCTATGATACAGAGGCAGGTAAGAAAGTTTGTCGGCTCAATAAGGCTTTGTATGGTTTGAAGCAGTCACCTAGAGCTTGGTTCGACAGATTCAGACTAGCCATTGGGAAGTTCGGTTATGTACAGGCCCAGTCAGATCATACATTATTCATCAAGAGGGTGGAGTCGTCACTGACACTACTTGCAATTTATGTTGATGATATTGTGGTCACAGGAAACGACAACCATGAGATTGAGTCCCTCAAACAGCTTCTTCATCAAGAGTTTGAGGTGAAAGATCTGGGTACACTACGGTATTTTTTGGGTATTGAGGTTGCTAGATCTAAGCAGGGGATCTTTGTCTCTCAGAGGAAATATGTGTTAGATCTCTTGGCTGAAACTGGAAAGCTAGGTGTCAAACCTGCAGATACACCTATTGAACAGAACCACAGAATTAATGCAGAGAGTGGGGAGCTGCTTGAAGACAAAGTTATGTTCCAGCGGTTAGTGGGAAAGCTCCTATATCTATGCCTTACCCGACCAGACATCAGTTATGCCGTTAGTGTTATCAGTCAGTACATGCATTCTCCTAGAACCACACACCTTCTAGCAGTAGAAAGAATACTAGCATATTTGAAGAGATGCCCGGGTAGAGGTATACTGTTCAAGAACAATGACCACATGAAGGTGGAAGTCTATACAGATGCCGATTGGGCTGGGAGTGTTGATGACAGAAGGTTTACCTCTGGATATTGTGCTCTTGTGGGAGGTAACCTGGTTTCTTGGCGGAGTAAGAAACAAAGTGTTGTCTCTCGATCCAGTGCTGAAGCTGAGTATAGGTCAATGGCTAAAGGAGTGGCTGAAATTCTTTGGCTGAGATCACTACTTGAGGAGTTGGGTGTTGAGTATGAGAAGCCCCTGATGCTGTATTGTGATAATCAAGCGGCTATTAATATAGCACACAACCCAGTGCAGCATGACAGGACAACATATTGAAGTTGATCGACACTTTGTACGAGAGAGGGTCTCATCACAAGAAGTATGTCTCCCATACATCACCTCCAATATGCAGCTGGTAGATATCCTCACTAAAGCTGTATCACGGAAGAAGCTAGAGGCAGATCTATCCAAGTTGGGAATGATAAACATTTATTCCCAACTTGAGGGGGAGTGTAGAGAACACTGAAGTGGGCCCCACAGCTACGGTCCCACTGTGTTCGTAGGGTAGAAGATATTCTAGTCTGCCTAGGGTTAGCTATTGGTCATTTAGTTGTTTCAGTTGTTATTTATTTCAGTCTTTGTTTTACTCTATTTGTTATGTAAAGACTAAGGGCAGATCTGTCCTTTCCATGTAATGAGCATAACCTATAAATATTAATTAAAGTGGCGGCGGCAGAACATGAAGCTTCTGCTCCTCCTTTCAACCCTTGTGTTCTACTGCTTCTTCTCCCTCTTTCTCTTCTCTCCCCTTTCTTTCTGCTTATCTTCGATCCTGAGATTCATTAGGGTTCAAGACTGATAACAGTCCTGAACTTCTAGTCGATGCAAATAGATTACTGGATTCATGATAGGGCTTTTTCTTTTTGTTGCTAAGCCCTTCTGTACATCATCTCATGTAAACCCCCTCTCTTTAATTGAATGAAAGTTTCCCTTTCTCAAATAGTTGCTTGTGGAATTGTGGAATGGCCCAAATCATGGAGGTCTTGCCTATTTATAGGCACTCTACCACCTTTCCTAACCACACACTGCACTTCCTCATCTTCCTTGTTACAAGTTACACCCACATGTTGCACTTCCTTGATGGAATACCCTATACATCACTCTAGAACATTCTACAAACTCATATATACTACTACACAAGAACTCTCTATAGCATGCCATGCCTAAACCCCCTCTAAATATTTCTAGGCCTAAGAAGACTCCAAAATGTCCCAGAATACTCCAGAGCACTCTACCCCATTGGAAAAGATTCTACAACTCTCCAAAGTGTTGTAGATGGCTCTGGAACATCCTGACTTTGGCTAGAACCCTCTAGAAATGCCTTTAAGCCTCTAACCAAAGATTTATCTGCTTAGAAGTGTGAGACATGACAAATTGCTTACCTAATCTATAGAGGCACTTGGAATATCTCTCATTTATACATTATTTTACTACAGATGATAAAATTTTACAAGTTACAAATTAAATTAATTAATTATCTTGTTAATTAGCCTTTGAATCACCGGTCACCACTATGATCATCCAACCTCATATTTAGTTCCGTGGGTGTATCAGGAGGCCTGGATCTAAATTTCCCAATTTCCTTAAGAAGATCTAGGATACACTGCAAGTAATGAAAGGTAACTTTTAATGGGGAGAGTAGTCGATCAAGACTACAGTCAGTCTTGAATTCCAAAAGATTTCGGATTGAGAAAAGTAGAAGAAAGAGGGAGAAGAAAGGAGAAGAAAGCAGAAGTACACAAGGGTTTTGAAAGGAGGGACAGATCGAATGAATCTACCGCCGCCACTCTCTCAATATTTATAGGTTATGTTCACTAAATGTAGGAAAGGGCAGAATTGCCCTTAATGCTTACATGGCAAATAAAACAAATAATAAACTGAAATAACAAGCTGTCTAAGATAACTACCAACTGACACTGACATAACTAACAAAGGTTACATGTGTTGTCATACGAACACAATGGGGACCACAGCCGTGGGGCCCACATCAGTGTTCTCTACACTCCCCCTCAAGTTGGGAATAGATATTTGTCATTCCCAACTTGAATAGGTCTACCTCTAACTTCTTCCTTGGAACAGCCTTGGTGAGAAGATCTGCAAACTGCATGTTGGAGGTAATATATGAAAGAATGGTAGGATCCATCTAATGGACGCCATAAAGGTTGCGGAATGGGTGGGCGAATTTCAAAAATTTCCTACCTTCTCCCAACTGGGAATCATATTCCCTAAATTTAGAATACAATATTCAAGGATCCTACTTGAACCATAATCAAACCAGATCTGTACCAAAAGATAAATGGGAGGAATATACCTGATCCGGAGAAGCAGTATCTCCCAAAGTTGGTGTTCACGCCCAAAGAATGCTCCAAGATCCGTTCCTGCTGAAGATGACACAGCTGTTAATGGAACAGAACCAGCAGGGTGCGTCCTACACACTGGATCCTTCACAAGAATCCTCTGGAAGTACTAAACACTGAATCTTTTTCAGTCTTTCTTGCAAGACTGATGTCAAGAACAGATTTCTTGACTTTCTTTTCTGCAAAGATCTAATCTTGCAATGGCAGATGGCGGCGGCAGGAGGAGATCACCAAAACCGAAAAAGGCTGAACTGCTTTTTCTCTTTTTCTGGAGAGTATGAATGAGATCCCGATCTCAATTCGTAGGAGATATCCTATCTTGCGATTTTTTCTTGGTTCGAAATCTCCTCCTTTCTTCTTGATTAAGAAACCTCCTTATTAGGAGTTATCCCAATCCAAATCAGTATTTGGATAGGGGATAATCTTAATCCTTTCTGCAGATAGAGTTAGCTTACTCCTGATCTTATCAGGAGGTTACCAGATTCAAATCTAATTTGAATTTGGTCTCTAAGAGTGGATAAGGCTAAAGGCCCAATCCTTTTACTAACTTTAATCTCAAATTCGCCCCATGGATGGGTGATCATATCAGCCCACCTCGAAATGGGCTTTTGGCCCATTAAGTGTTTAGTGTCTAATAACTTTCCAATCTGCTGCCCAGTTCGGCTTCTTTGTATGGCGTGGGACCCAAGCATTGATCTACACACCAGCCACATGGGTTCGGCCCAGCCTTTAATACAAGGCCCAGCCAAATTCACTGAAAAACTCAATGAACCCCTTGAGTCCATCATATGGACCCTATGGGCCCAACACTTACATTAAGTGGTCCCTGGGCCAAGCCATCTTATAAAACCCAGGGACTGTGGGCAGATGCAAGATTAGCCCATCAGGTATTATCCTCAATGGTCTTACACTTAACCTCTCAGCCCTTAATGATCAAGCACTGCCCGACAAGAGAGGACCTCTCCCTCGGCTGCAAGGAACAGTGCCGCACTCTCCTCTCACATGGATCCCGGGAATTAAAACCATTTGCAAACAATTCGAAACCGTACATATATATATAAATATATTAATTTTGCAAAACAAAATTCCAACGATTGAAATCAACTACCGGCAGTTTGGTTTCCATCAGAGAGAGTGCATTCCCGATCATTACCCTTTGTCCGACAAAGTGGCTGATTCTGTCACTATGATCATCCACTCAGATGAATTCTCAAACTGCCCCAACATACCCAGGTTTTGATCCCCGCTAAGGATCTCACTGAATGGCATATCAAAGGCAGCCTGATCCAACACCTAGTGAAGTGTCATAATCGAGTCTAGGGGTCAGGTGTAACTTTCCAATTTTGCCCATCTATCTCCAAGGTCCAGGGCAATACTGGAAATCTGGTCCGGTTCAAGGATTCAAGTAATCCCATACTGCATGTGCCTCGGGTCTTACCCTGATGGCTGAGACAGGCCATCCCAACACTTGGTGGCACACCAGTATCAGCCTTGGCAGGATAAATCTCCCCAGACTTATCCAACGGCTGTGAACATTTAAAACTAACATGAGTCTCTATAAATGTCCAGTTTTAGGGTTTTACACAGAATTAAACCAAACAACATGAATCAAACATGCACTTTATTTATTTCCACTAAATAACAAAAGTACATTAAATCAGATTGAAGCTAAGGGCATACAAAACTGTCTAACAATATACGGGAGACACACTTCTTGTGATGAGACCCTTTCTCTGACAAAATGTCGATCAACTTTGATAAGTTTAGTTCTGTCATGCTGCACCGAATTGTAAACTATATTAATAGCCGCCTGATTATCACAATACAACATCAAGGGCTTCTCATAATCAATACCCAACTCTTCAAGTAGTGATTTCAGCCATAGGATTTCAGCCACCCCGTTAGCCATTGACCTGTATTCAGCTTCAGCACTAGAGTGGGAAACAACACTTTGATTCTTACTCCTCCAAGAGACAAGGTTACCTCCTACAAGGGCACAATATCTAGAGGTAGACCTCCTGTCATCGGCACTCCCAGCCCAATCAGCATCTATATAGACCTCCACCTTCATGTGATTATTGTTCTTGAACAGTATACCTCTACCTGGGCATCTCTTCAAGTATACTAATATTCTCTCAGCTGCAAGAAGATGAGTAGTTCTAGGGGAATGCATGTACTGGCTGACAACACTGACTGCATAATTGATATCTGGCCGTGTGAGGCAGAGATATAGGAGCTTTCCAACTAACCATTGGAACATAACTTTGTCTTCAAGAGGCTCTCCACCCTCTGCATTGATCTTATGATTCTGTTCAATGGGTGTATCGGCAGGCTTGACACCTAACTTTCCAGTTTCCATCAACAGATCTAGAACACACTTCCTTTGAGAGATAAAGATCCCCTGTTTAGATCTAGCAACCTCAATACCCAAAAATTATCGCAGTGCACCAAGATTTTTCACCTCAAACTCTTGATGAAGGAACTGTTTGAGGGACTCAATCTCACTATTATTATTCCCTGACACTACGATATCATTCACATATACAGCAAGCAAGGTCAAAGAAGAGTTCACTCTTTTAACGAACAGTGTATGATCTGACTGGGCCTGTACATAGCCGAATTTTCCAAGGGCTATTCTGAATCTATTAAACCAAGCTCTAGGGGACTGCTTTAATCCATACAATGCCTTATTCAGTCGATAAACCTTCTTACCTGTCTCTGTATCATAGAATCCAGGAGGCAACTGCATGTAGACCTCTTCCTGTAAGTCTCCATTCAAAAAGGCATTTTTAACGTCCATCTAGAACAAGGGCCAAGAGTAACTTGCTGCAAGGGCTAATAGAACTTGAATAGTAGTCATCTTGGCTACTGGGGCAAAAGTCTCCAAGTAGTCTATACCATAAGTCTGAGTAAACTCTTTCACAACCAACCGGGCTTTGTACCTTTCAATGGAGCCATCAGCATTATGTTTCACAGTAAATACCCATCTACATCCAATTGGTTTATTTCCTTTGGGTAGGTCAACTAGCTCCCAAGTATTATTTTTCAAAAGGAAATCCATTTCAACTTTCATTGCATCTTTCCACTCTGGAACTGATAAGGCTTCTTGCACTGTTCTGGAGATAGGAATATCAGCAATGGAAGTGAAAAAGAACCTGTAAGAGGGAGACAGGCGATCATAGGATAGAAACTGGGAAATACAGTGAGCTATGGATGTGATGCAACGTCATTTCCCTTTACGGACCGCAATAGGGAGGTCAAGGTCATCAGAAGGAGGGGAAGTAGCAACAGTGGAAGGTATCTCAGTGGGCCTTGGGACTGTAGTACCTGGATCTGGATCCACAGAAGGAACTGGGGCTGGCCTTAACTGTTGATGACCGAGATCAACTTGCCTGCATCGCCTGTGATAGACTTTCAACTCCTGATCCCTCTGACAACCCTCACCATTACAGCCTTCATCACTCAATGGAATGGGTAAAGGAACAACCTCAGATGAGTTAACCCCACTCTCACTGCGCTCCCCCTGAGGAAAAAGACCCAAATTCTCACTACTCTCCCCCTGAGGAGAAACCCTAGGATAATAGGGTGCCTCCTCAAAGAAGGTGACATCCATCAAGACAAATCTCCTCCCTGAAACAGGATCATAACAGTAATAACCATTTTGAGTTTGTGCATAACCGAGAAAAATGCATTTGGAGGCCTTAGGGTCAAATTTGGAATGATGAGGTCCAAGAAGCTTAACAAAACAGGTACAACCAAAGGTTTTAAGAGGAACAGTAAACAACTCCTCGTCTGGGTATAAAAGGGTAAACAAAGGCTATATATCAAGAACCCGTGAAGGAACCCGATTAATGAGATACATTGTCGTGAGGATAGCATCACCCCAGAAACGGATACGCACATTGGAGGTAAACATAATGCTTCTAACCACCTCCAAAATGTGCCTATTCTTCCTCTCGGAAACCCCATTCTGCTGTGGTGTATGAGGACAAGTGCTCTGGTGAATAACCCCATGATCGAGTAGATAAGAGGCTAGTGGCTTGGCAAAGTATTCTTTTGCATTATCAGATCGGAGGACTTTGATTTTGACCCCAAACTGGGTTAAAATCATCTTATGAAAGTTTTGGGTCAGAGCGGGAACCTCATCTCGAGAACGCATAAGGTAGATCCAAGAAAAACGGATATAGTCATCAACAAACAATAGAAAATATCTGTACCCACCCATAGAAGGGATGTGATACGGCCCCCAGACATCGGTATGCACAATATCTAAAGAACTACCACTTCTTTTATTACTCAAGGAATAAGATGTTCTACAATGTTTGGCAAGCTCACAACTCTCACATCTCAAATTTGACATCACAACAGACTTAAATAAAGTAGGAAACAAACTCTTCAAAGACCGAAAAGATAAATGACCTAACCAATTATGCCAGAGCATAACCGGACTCATAGACTGAGAAACAAAAGACTTCTTATCCACAAGCTCTTTCCAATGAGAACTCTCTCCAAGCAAATAGATCTTATTTGTCTCACGGCCAGTCCCAATCACCTTCCACGTCTCCAAGTCCTGAAAAACACATCGGTCAGGTAAAAAGGTTACTGAACAATTTTGATGTTTTGTAATACTACTGATTGAAACCAAATTAGTATCAAGTTTAGGAACATGCAAAAGTGAGGATAAAGAGATAGTATCAGATAACTTGATGTCACCCTTGCCAGAAATGGAAACAAGAGAGCCATCAGCAATGGATACTTTATCTCTACCAAAAGATAAGTGATAAGTAGTGAACAGTGATGGCAAGCTAGTCATATGGTCAGATGCACCTGAGTCTATTACCCAACAATGTTCAATGTTACCTGGAGTTGAAGCATGGTAAGCTGAGGCCCGAGTACCTGAATGAGCAAATGCTCATGTGGCAAGGGCTGATGGTGACTGAGATGACCGAGCTGAATTCCAACCTCCTTTTCCAACTGTATTAGGGCAGCCCGAACAGTAGCTAAGGTATCTAGGGGCGTGCCTTTTGTGCCTGACAAGGATGCAGAATCAGTATTCACAGCCATATGAGCATTACCCCTTTTATTCCTCAGTTTTGCTGGGACTAAATGAGGGTGCAGCTTCCAACATGTATTCACCTCACACTTCAGTTCATAGGCTCTAGCAACATTAAGGGATTGGGAGTAGGTCCCTTTCATGACATCCCATATCTCCTTGGTTGTCTTTGCCCACAAGTAATTTCGGCTGATATGTGGCTGCATAGAGTTGCACAGCCATGTCATAAATAGTTCTCCTGAACCCACTTGGTATACATTGGGTCCTCCTTGGAAGGTTCATTCACATCTCCCAATAGGTAGCTAAGTTTTCCCCTTCCCCCAATAGCCATCATGGCTGATTGGGACCATTCCAAGTAATTGGATCCGTCAAATCTCACAGTTGTAATCTGAAACACAGTCTCAGACATACTACCAGAACTGTTGTTCCCAAAAACACCTTCTCCCTGATTTTTGAACTCCATTCTTGGTTAGGAATCAGTAGTTAAGAACTATTAGGGTTACTACAATAGAAAACAACACTTAAACAACTGATCACAATCAGAAATTTGTATGAAATCAGTTCAGATCTGGTCTGAAACCAATCGGCAATCAGAATATAAGCAGTCCGATAACAGTTCTCACCCCCCAAAACAGGCTCGGAAGCCAAAACAGGTCTGAAAACCACTTAGAAAGCAATCTGTAATGCTGAAGCAGAATTAGAGTTTTAATCGTAGGGTTAGGAAAACCTTTGTGAGAATATAAACAGTGCTCAGCCGCACCTTCCAAAAGAATTCACAGTCAAGTCTAGCCGTAGGGTTAATGACAAACCCTAAAAGATCACCTCTGAGAAAAAATAGGAGAGTTCGGCCGCTCCTCCTAGATAGGTCCAACCTATCTTGATTGACAGCAATCTCAAGGGAAAAATAAAGACTTACCCAGAAAATTCTGATCGCTACCTTCAATCGTGGCCTGAACCCTAACCTTCTCTGATTCTTCCTGATTACCAAAACACTCTCCAAGCCTCTACAAGTCTTCGGACAGCTGCTAAATTTTTCTGGTAACCTCCAAGAATCAGCCAACGAACAGTCCTTTGTAAGCTTCCAGCCCTAGACAGTTCTCATGTGGTCGGCTGGACTAGACTCACATGAGAAACCCTAGATAGGCTCTGATACCAAGTAGTCGATCAAGACTACAGTCAGTCTTGAATTCCAAAATATTTTGGATTGAGAAAAGTAGAAGAAAGAGGGAGAAGAAAGGAGAAGAAAGCAGAAGTACACGACGGTTTTGAAAGGAGGGACAGATCAAATGAATCTACCGCCGCCACTCTCTCAATATTTATAGGTTATGTTCATTAAATGTAGGAAAGGGCAGAATTGCCCTTAATGCTTACATGGAAAATAAAACAAATAATAAACTGAAATAACAAGCTGTCTAAGATAACTGCCAACTAACACTGACATAACTAACAAAGGTTACACGTGCTGTCATACGAACACAGTGGGGACCACATCCGTGGGGCCCACATCAGTGTTCTCTACAGGGAGAGTTGGAGGACTTTTCTTCTTTGGGCAGGCAAGCTAGGGAAATAAGAATAGGCTAAATGTCCCCCATTCTTTAATTACTTATGAGAATAAGAAATGCAAAAATACTCGTAACATACAGTAAAGCTGACATCTATGAAGAATGATAAGTGCTAGGCACATCTCTCAAAAGAGATAACCATCAACTTTCTCTTTTATGTTTGTACTTTATACATTTGAAATGCTTCTTATATCTAAAACATTTCTTCTTTAAACTTGTTATTCCAAGCTCCGTAAAGTGATAGCTTCCTAATGAAACCTTTTTATAAACTTTCCCCAAGGCTTAGTTTGGGAAGAGTGCAAGTACAAATATGCACAGTGCAAATCCTTGTATATAATATTTCTAAACCTTGTATTTGTACTCTTCCCAAACTGAGCCTAATGCACAAACTACATGAATGGAAAATGATATATCTACAAATGAAATAAATATCAGGATGTACTTGTAAGAATGATTAGTTATTGTCAATTACCCATGTGCTTCACACAGCTTGCTGATGTAAACATTATGAGATGTGTAAAAGTACTGACTTAGAACACTTGGTGGAGTTCTATCTGCAATTGGAAGAAGCCTAAAAATTGCACCACCATGATTGTTCACAATAACAATTGTCATGGGTTTTCTCCTTATCCTTCAAAACCAGCACATTCTTAGATATATTCAAGAAAAGCAAGCATGATAAGGTGGAAGTCGAAGTGGTAAACAATGATTATTAACAAAATTATAAGATAAAAGAAATCAGGAGCCATTATTTTGGAAATAAGAGTAATTGAGTAAATGAAAAGAGGCACTGATAAGAAAATATTTTTAGACCTAGGAGGTGTTCAGAATTGCAGTGCATAAGCCCTTGTTGTTGATATGGTTTAAAAGATTCCAAAATTGGTCAGTTGGGGCATCTGGTTGACAAAAAAAATTACCAACTTTTTTCTGGACAAAATAAGTAAAAAATAATGATTAGAATCATTGGCCTTTTGCCATTTTGTCTTTGTAACTTATCTGAAAGACTGGAACTTTGAATGACCATAGTTATCAAAGAATCTAGGCAATTCTAGGTGATAGTGGGCCAGCTTGTTACCTAGGCAGGGAGGTACTTAGGTGAAAAGAACTTTATAAAATAAATAATTGACTCATTTCCTTAGTTTTATATACCATCTAACATGCATAATAACAGAAAAAAAGCAACTCTCTTTATTAAGAACATTAAATTTCCTCTCCAAACGTGGCAAATCATAATATCTAAAAGATAAAAATATTTTAAATATATTAGTTTCAATATTTTCAAAAATAATACTAACAAAATAAGTATTTAATAGTGCAATTTCATATCAATCAGAAACTAAAGAAGGCTGTAATTTTATATGATAAAAATTTAAGATACAAAGTAAAAGAGAAAAAAAAAAGTACAAGGATGGTGCTGCATTTTTTATGAGTAAGTTGTTGTTTTATTAAAGAAACCTCTTTATACTTCTATTTTTTCTTTCTTTTTCTCTTCTCAAAACCCTTTGATCTTTTAAATTTCAGCAGTAAAACTTTAAAAAAAGTATAAAAACATATATAAATAGAATAAAATAAAATTTATTAACACACATATTAGTTAGATGTGGCAATATGAATGATATTATTACAAGGCACTAGCCTTGTCATTTTTGTCACCTGGGTGGGCACCTAGTTACATAGATGCACACCTTGTTTCTATAAGCCAAGGCATTTAGGCAAAAGCACCCAAACAAGAGCACCTAGTCTTAGGTGACGCCTTGACAAGAATGAGCAAAATTTTAATGAAAATAACAAAATACCTATATGTTAGACAGTGCATGCCCTTACCTCCAATCAAATCGATGTATGCAGATATTTCAATGTCATTAATGTAAGTACATTATTGTTTTATGTTCAATTGGTGTGCTCCTGTAAATTACTCCATAAAATGGACACTTATGAGACTTGTGTTAGTTTAAAATGTTCTCAACCATTGAAGAGTTTATCCTGACCAGGTTGACACTTATGTGCTACCAAATTGGAGCAACTTGTCTCAGCTGCTACGGTTAGACCCCAAGCACAGCCAGTGGGTGTTCGGATGAAATATTGAACTTGGACCATGGAGGCAGATGGGCAAAATAGGAAAGTTACACTTAACCCCAAATTGAGTTGTCGGTAGTGATAGGATCAGCCCCTTTGTCAAACAAGGTGAAATATTAGGGTTTACATTCTCTTTGATGGAAACCTAAATTGTTGGTAGTGGACTTCAACTGTATTTGAAATCTAATTTTCAAAATGTATTTATATATTATATTATTATTTATGAAAAAATTTTGCAAAAGGTCTTAATCCCGGGATCCATCTAACTAGAGAGTGTGACACTGCATTTTGTAGTTAAGGAAGAGGTCCTTCCCTATGAGTAGTGTTTTGATAATTATGGACTGAGAGGTTAAGGGCAAGAGACCATTACAGGGCTGACGACCTAATGGGCTTCATCTTACAGAAGTCTATTATTCTTGGATCTTCATAGGGTTGCTGAATCTAAGCATCATTTATGTTTAAATGTTGGGCCTAGACTGAGCCCAAGCTGATTGGGTCAGGGGTTAACTACCCTTGGGCAATGAATTCAGCCTGTCCCTTTCTAGGGGTGGGGTCGAACCCTAGTCTTGTATATTAATTTTCTTTCAAAAGTTGTTCCACACTTTGTTTAGACACACACCTTGCCTTGCATCTTGCATGGTTGCACCCTAAGATCTAGGAACCCCTTGAGCATTCATTGCACTTCTCAAGCTCTAGTGTGTGTGGTTAAGGGCAAGAGACCATTAAATTGATGAGCCACGAGTGTGGGGTTCCATACCCACACTCAGGCTCTAGTATGTGTGGTTCCATACCCACACACTGTTGTTTCTAATTTCTTTTAAGTTGGGCCAGCTGGCCTTATCCATATTATGTTTATCCTTTTTCTTTGTTTTAGTTCCTTCTTTTCTTGAGGCCAGCAGCAGTAAGAGATAAATTGGCTACTTTTCTTCAGAAAGTAAGTTCTTTTTCTTTGAGATTGATATTCAAAGGTCTTTGTTGTTCATTCAGAGAAGTGCAGCTAGAAAATCTCTTCTCTTTCACCTATTTTTAGGAGGAAAACCTAAAGTCCAGGACTGATATTAATTCCAGGACAGTAGTTGGCTGTTATCTGTTTCTGGGTAACTGCAAAATCATTGTCCTAGGTCGGCTGTTATCAGCCTTGGGGTACAGATTTTCTTATTACAGTAGTTTAAAGCCTTTTATTAATCATCTCCCAACCTAGAATGGAGTTCAAAAACCAAGGGGAAGGTGTTTCTGAGACTGGTGGTTCAGGTAACATGATTGAGAATACCTTTCAGATTACAACTGTTAAGTTTGATGGATCAAACCACTTAGAATGGGCCCAATCAGCCATGATGGCTATTGGGGGTAGAGGAAAACTGAACTTCTTGCTAGGGGATGTGAAGGAACCAACCAAGGAGGACCCTACTTATGCTAAGTGGGTTCAAAAGAATTTTTTGGTGATGACATGGCTGTGCAACTCTATGCAGCCACACATCAGCCAAAACTACTTGTGGGCCAAAATAACTAAGGAAATATGGAATGTTATGAAGGAAACCTACTCTTAGCCCCTTAATGTTGCTAGGGCTTATGAGCTGAAATGTGAGATTAAAAATTTGAGGCAAGAAGAAAAGCTGGTCTCCATTTAATTTTCAACCTTGAAATCCCTATGGATGAAATTGACCATCTTGAAACAATTGAGTGGGAGAGTCAAAAAGATGCACAAATATATAGAAAGCAGGTTGAAACTAACAGAGTTTTTGAGTTCCTAACCAGTCTGAATTCTGAATATAACATTGTGAGACAACAGTTGTTGACAAGAGATAGTGACTTTATCACAAGCCTATTCCCTAGTGCACAGTGAAGAAAATAGGAGAAAGGTTATGTTGCAACAACAGCCCTCCGAATCAGCCTTGGCAGCAGTTAGACCTAAATCTGGGGGGGATAAGGAGAAGAAAGAAGCTAAGAAGGACTTAGTATGTGAAGTTGTGAACACTGCAAGAAACCTAAACATACTGAGGACACCTGTTGGAAGTTGCAACCTCATCTAGTTCCAGCAAAACTCATAAATAAGAAAGGGAATGCTAATATGGCTGTTAACACTGATAGTACAACTTCATCAGGCATAAGAGGCACTCCTCTAGATACCCTAGCTGCAATCCGAGCTGCTCTGACTCAGCTAGAAAACGAATTTAGAAATTCAGCTCAGCCTACACCAGCTCAGCCTACTTCAGCCCTTGCTCATATAGGTACAAGAGCTACTGCTTGCTCTAAGGATTTCAGTTTCAGCCCCAAAAGTTCCTTTACCTATCCCAATTACTAAAAGGGGGGGGAGGGGGGGGATTGTGAAGAAGGTTGTCAAAAATGTAGAGAGTTGAGAGTGTATCATAAAAAGTGGTGGAGGCAGGTTGGTTCTCATACTCAACAGCAATCTAGACTAGTTCCAACATCCTCTACAATCCTAGATCCAGACACTACTACTGCTCCCACTGTTGATCCTACTATTACAAATGTTCAACCTTCACCAACAAATGACCTTGATCTTCCAATTGCTATTCGAAAAGGGAAGCATCGTTGCACCTCATCCACTGCCCATTGTATCTCCAAGTTTCTTCCTTATAATTATATCTCAGAATCCTACAAATCTTACTTGGCATCTATTTCTGCTATTCCTACACCAAGAAAAGTGCAAGAAACTCTTCTGATACCTGAATGGAAGGAAGCAATGCAAGTAGAGATGGATGCTCCTGTCAAGAACAACACATGAGAACTAGTTAGCCAGCCAGAAGGGAAGAAACCTGTTGGATGCAAATGGGTGTTTATTGTGAAATATAATGCCGATGGTACTGTAGAAAGGTATAAGGCTAGATTGGTTGCAAAGGGATTCACACAAACTTATAGCATAGACTATACAGAAACCTTTGCACCTGCTACATAAATAAACACTATCAGAGTTCTTCTATCCATTGCTACAAGCTTCTCATGGCCTCTATTTCATCTGGATGTTAAGAATGCCTTCCTCAACAGAGACCTGCAAGAGGAAGTATACATGGAGTTACCCCCTGGTTTTTATAGTACAGAAGCAAGAAAGAAAGTTTGCCTTTTGAAGAAGGCCTTGTATGGGCTGAAACAATCTCCGAGAGCTTGGTTTGATAGGTTTAGACTGGCTTTGGATAAATTCGGATACATATAGGCTCAGTCAAACCACACTCTCTTCTTTAAGAAGACAAGTCACTCCCTGACCCTACTTGCAGTCTATGTAGATGACATTGTGATAACGGGAAGTGACACTAGTGAAATTGAAACCCTTAAACAGCACCTTCACAAGGAATTTGAAGTGAAGGACCTAGGAAAGTTACACTATTTCCTAGGAATTAAGGTAGCTCGATCTAAGAATGGCGTTTTCACCTCCCAAAGAAAGTATGTTCTAGACTTATTGGAAGAAACTAGCAAGTTAAGAGTAAAACCTGCTGATACTCCCATTGAGCCTAACCATAAGATAAGTGAAGAAAGTGGAGAACTCTTTGAGGACAGGGCTATGTACCAAAGGCTGGTTGGGAAACTTCTTTATCTCTGCCTAACCCGACCAAATATTTCTTATGTCATTAGTGTTGTCAGTCAATACATGCATTCTCCTAGGACCTCCCACCTCCTTGCAGTAGAAAGAATTCTTGCCTACTTAAAGAGATATCCAGGGAGAGGTATACTCTTCAAAAATAATGGTCATATGAAAATATAAGTGTATACAGATGCGGATTGGGTTGGATGTGTTGATGACAGGAGGTCCACCTCTGGATATTGTGCATTTGTGGGGAGAAATCTTGTTTCCTGGAGAAGCAAGAAACAAAATGTTGTTGCTCGCTCCAGTTCCGAAGCAAAATACAGATCCATGACCAATGGTGTTGCAGAAGTGTGATGGCTGAGATCCTTGCTTAATGAGTTAGAGGTTGATTATGAGAAGCCTCTGATGTTGTATTGTGATAATCAAGTTGCAATTAATATTGCCCACAACCCAATACAGCATGACAGAAATAAGCATATCGAGGTTGACAGACATTTATCCGAGAGCCAGTCGCATCTCAAAAAGTATGCCTTCCTTACATTGCCCTAGACATGCAGTTAGCTGATCTCTTCACCAAAGCAGTCACAAAAACCAAGTTGGAAACAAATATTCACAAGTTGGGCATGACAAATATCTAATCCCGACTAGAGGGGGAGTGAATAAATAGTTGATGAGCGACAAGTGTGGGGTTCCATACCCACACTCAGGCTCTAGTGTGTGTGGTTCCATACCCACACACTGTTGTTTCTAATTTCTTTTAAGTTGGGCCAGCTGGTCTTATCCATATTAAGTTTATCCTTTTTCTTTGTTTTATTAGGACTAGAACTTTTTGTTTATTTCCTATTCTTGTAAGGAAACTAAAGCTATAAATAAAGAGGTATATGGGGCGGCATATACATCAATCACCGAACCCCTTCTTTCTCCTCCTCCTCGTTTCCACTCTTCTTCTCTCCCTCTCTCCCTCTCTCCTTCTCTTCGAACCTGTATTACTTCTCTGATTACACAGTAACAGTTCTACTTCTTCCAAGTATGGTTCAACTTTACCATTTAGTTATAATACTTGTATGGAATTACTAACTTGAATACAGATATGTGCATGTAGGAGGATTATGGTTCAATAAGCTCCTCACCCCACCCAAGAGTATCATTTTGCTGTCTTTTTTTCTTTACTTCCTTATTATTCTTTCTGTCATGTCATGCCACTGACTCAAAGCAAAAAAAAAAAAAAAAACGAAGAACAAAATGAGGAGACTGTCACATTTATGTTCCATTTATGTGTTTGGAGTGTCAAGACTTTCTCTTTGGCATGGTACTGGCTCAATGGAAAGCTTACTCAATTGCTTATCCATTAACACAACAATGATAGAATTTGTACACTCCTTGAGAAAAATTATGACCAATACAGATGTGGTATGATCTTCCACAATGAAGTGTCACCCAAGTAACACACTAGGCGAGCATTAATTTATTAGGCAACAACCAAGTATTCTTTTTTTTTATAAGTAATGGTGATTTTATTAATTAGAATAAAATCACAGCATACATCATACAACTCCCCACCAAGAGGCGCGAGGTGCTGCCTCTAAACTACAACATAAAACTTACAAGTGGGCCCAAAAGAACTGATTCCTATGTGCTCCTTGTTTGGCTAGGAAATCTTCCAGCACATTTGCCGATCTTCTTTCCATTGAAGGCAACAACCAAGTATTCTTTTACTTTTAGATGCATAGACAATGTTAAGAGAGACAACAAGCAAACAATCTTAAGAGAACACAGGATGACATTTTCAGCAGGGAAAAACAAGGCCAGTGGTATAGATATAAATGTATTAGTAAAGGAAAATAATTAAACTGCAGTGAGAATATTTTGATCATTCTCAAATTTATTTTATTCTTTTTTAACACAAGTTACTATAGTTAAATGGTTTGGAATGGTTTCTTGGTTCCTAAGTTAAGTTTAGGGTCTTTTCCTATAAATTATAAATATACTTAAATGATGAAATGTAAACAAGCCCTTCACTTATTAAGGGAAGGTTTTTTCCTTCTGGACTTCCTGGGATTGAATGGATTATAATTCTGTGGGAGATTTCTTTTGATATATAAAAGAATTCTAGAAGTAATTCTACATCATTCAGCTTCTTTGTAGAGGATTAATGTCCTCGCAGCAACAATGGTGACTTCACACACACCACTGCATGAATTTGTGCACCATCAAGATCCTTTACCAACTATAAGTTACTAACAGTACATGCATAGACACATTAGGCCACCTATGAAGGAATTTTTTCTTAACAGACAGAAACTACTACCTTTGATTAAGAAGTGCCAATCCATTTGTATCATGAAGAAAGGATACATCTCCAATCAAGCAAAGCACCTAAAGAAAATTAGATTAAAAATGAAAACATGCAGCAGGAAATTTCAAACATGTTAATGAACAAAAATACCAACATTAGAGGCCACATGGATAAATATTAGGCTATATTTGGTTTGAAGGAAAAGATAGGAGGGAAAGGAAGGGTAAGGTGGGGAAACCTTTACAATACAAGGTTTTGTAAAGGTCTTCCCCACCTTTCCCTTCCTTTAGTGAGGGAGAGCCCCTAGCTGATACAAGATGATGCAGGAGACTAGGAGAGTAGTTGGGAAACTGATTTATTTAACCATCACGAGACCAGACATTTCCTTCAGTGTTGAACTATTGAGTCAATTCATGCAAAACCCAAGGACAATCCATTGGGAAGGTATTGTTAGAGTTCTATGCTATTTAAAGGGTGCTCCGGGTCAAGGGTTGTTATATAAGAAAGGGAGAGAATTCGTCTTGGAAAGATATATGGATGCTGGTTGGGCAAGATCAATTACTAACAAGAAATCAACAACTGGTTATCTTACATTTTTGGCAAGCAATTTGATCACTTGGAAGAGCAAGAAGCGGAATGTGGTGGCAAGGAGTAGTGTTGAGGCCGAGTGCAAGGCCATTAGGGCTGCCAATCTTGACCCCATCCCATTTGACCAACCCTACCCACCCATACCCACCCAATTTATTGGTGGGTCAATATGGGCCGAGTAACCCATTAGGGTCAATGGAAAAGGATTAGGGTGGGTTGGGTCGAGGTTACCCATTAGGGTCAAGATGGGTTGAGTTGCGCGGGTCAAGATGGGTTGGGTCAAAGTCAACTCTATCTATACTCACCAAATCTCAAAAAATGTTAGTTGTAGTGATTTAAACTCAAGCCTCCTAGCATGCCAACATCTCATTACACTTCCAAACCACTATGCCACATTTCAATTTGAGAATAAAAGTGAAATAAAATATATTTTGTTAACTTTCGTGTTCACATGCAATTTTATAAAGTAATTTTTATGAAAAGGACTTTTATGAAAGCACTTTTACATAAGTACTTTTACATGAAAGTACTTTTATAAAAGTACTTTTACATAAGTACTTTCATATGAAAGTACTTTTATAAAAGTACTTTTATGAAAGTACTTTTATGAAAGTACTTTTACAAAAGCACTTTATGAAAGTACTTTTACAAAAACACTTTATGAAAGCATAAAAGCACTTTTGTATAAGTACTTTTATGAAAACACTTTTACAAAAGTAGCACATTTATGGAAACACTTTTATGAAATTATAAAAGTACTTTTACAAAAGTACTTTTACACAAAAGCACTTTTTCAAGAGTACTTATACACGAAAGCACTGTTATTAAAGTACTTCTACGAAAATACTATTATGAAAGCATAGAAGCACTTTTACAAAAGCACTTTTACACAAAAGCACTTTTATAAAAGTACTTTTATGAAAGCACTTTTATAAAAGTGTTTTTATGAAAGTAATTTTATGAAAGCACTTTTATAGAAGTACTTTTGTAGTACTTTCATAAAAGTACTTTTGCAAAAGCACTTTTATAAAAGCTATGCATTTTTTGCATTTTATGTCATTTTCTGCATTTTTTTGTAATTTTCTGGTATTTTCTGCATTTTCTACAATTTTTTGGTGCTTTTTTGCTTACTTTTTGCATTTTTTGGTGTTATTCGTGCATTTCCTACAATTTTCTGGTTTTTTGCATATTTTCTGATTTTTTTTGCAATTTTTTTTTAATTTTCTGTAGTTTTTAGTATTTTTCGTAATTTTTGTATTTTTTGTATTTTTCTACAATTTTTTTGGTATTTGTTTTGCCTTTTCTTCAATTTTCTGCATTTATCTACAATTTTTGCATTTTCGGGTATACGGGTTGACCTTACTTGTTTTTGTCACGTGGCAGTCTTGAGAGATTATTCTCTCAAAATTTATTATTTTGCGTATACGGGTCATCCCGACCCATTTTTGTATTTATAAGTGAGGATAATTGGGTTAGTATGGGTGAGGGTGGTTAAACGTCAATATGGATGGGTCAAGTGGGTCAATATGGGTGGGTTAGGGTGGGTTATGACCCTTTAACAAGGATTGGTGATGGGTCATGGTGGGCTGGTGGGTCAATATAGGTGGGTTGATATTCAACCCTTGTCGAACCCAACCCAACCCACCCATTTTCCAACCCTAAAGGCCATGGCTCACACTACATGCAAGTTGGTGTGGTTAAAACAGTTGTTACAGGAAATGGGATATCAATCACAACTTCCATGAAGCTATTTTGTAACAACCAGACAGCCATTCATATCTCCTCCAATCCAGTGTATCATGAGAGGACTAAACACATAGAGGTGGATTGTCACTTTGTAAGAGAAAAGGTGGTTAGTGAAGAAATCATTACCCAATATGTGAAGTCTGAAGATCAACTAGCTGACCTATTCACCAAAGGATTGAATGATGCTCGGATGAAATACATTTGTAACAAATTGGGAGTTGTATGATATATATGCTCCAACTTGAGGGGGAGTGTTAAAATACAGTGTTTTTCCTAGGGTTATTTTAGCCTTTTTCCCTCTCTTTCTAATTCTGTTTTGTCTCTGTTCTTAAATCATAGTATCAGGGGTAATATTGTAATTTTCATTTCATTATGAATATAAGCATATAAGGGTGGCAGTTTAGTCTCATTTGACTGAGATCGTTTGCCCTATTCTCTTCGTATTCTTCTTATCTTCTTCTTCCTCTCTATTACCTCTCTTCCAGAGACTGCTGCAGGTTTTTTTCTTGGTTTATTGGATTGTACAGGTCTGATAACACCCTTCAAACCAAACACAACCTTAAACTACAAATTTTCAATATGATCAAATAGTATTGTGAAAAAATGAATAATATGCAAAATTGTATTTGTTGAGCAAGTGACAATGATTGAACATATATGATCTAGTTTATAAGTTTCTTCTGATTTGATCATTTCAGATATCACTTTGAACCACTGAAATAAAGCTGAACAATGTATTTTAGCTAAGCGAAACTAACAAGAGCATGAAATACTGATAATTAAGTCTTATGACTAGGAGTGAGCAATCAGCTGGACTAAGTTCTCCTTGGCCCAGCATAGCTTACATGCTTTAGGGTTCAGAGAAAGTCCACACACAGTGAACCAAATAGGATGACCACGGGCTGGTCAAGTCAAAGGATTTTTATATTGATATTAAAAGTCTAGGCATTATGTATGTATGTAGGCATATCTGTACATACCCGTCAATTGCCTTTTTGTATTTTGTGCACCCTTATCTACACAGGTCTGAGATAAGTCTAAGTGACCTAAGAATCTTCTGTCTCAATTTTGATATTAACCCAGAAGAACACCTTGAGTTACTGTCGTCTCCCATCTTTATTGTGGGACTTTTTTATGACTAATGAAAAATTTAATTAACATGAGTACAAAGATGTGTACAGAAAAGGTCAAAAGAAGGGACACTTTATGGTATACTCCCTCTACTCCCAAAACATCAGACTACATACACCATTATTTACCCAAGTATCAAACTGAGTAGCAACCATGTGTTAGAAATCATGAATAATATGTGGGACATTATATCTTAATAAGCCATGTGTATCTTGTATGCCATCCACAAATGTGATAAAATATCAAAAACCACCTAGCTCAATCACATGCATAGGATACAAGTATCACTCTAAATTTCTTTACTGACCATCATGTCACTCTCTTCGATTATCGGGAAAGAATACAAGTATATCTAAATAATATTCTTCAATACTAGCCAATAGGCTCTATATTCATTAGTACTTCTTCTCTGTCACCACAAATATCAGAATATAATGTCAATACCTTATCACTTGCCAAATATCAGAATATAATGCCATTGACTCTTAAGAGTGAGGTCCAGTAGAACCCTTATAATTAAAACAAGTGGAAATGTCTAAAGTACTTACTCGCTTATTGCATCCTACCGCAAATCCAATAGCTGTGCTAAGCAACCCATCAATACCACTTGCCCCCCTGTTACCACCCACTTGTATTCCCCGGCATAGCAAATTACAGGTTGGCATTCTTGATGCAGCATCAGAGGTAGAATTTACCCAACCCTGAGCATACATGTCGACGTCACGTATGACCATGCTGTTCCCAACAAATAAAGCAGCATCAGAAGAAAGTGCTCCTGTAACTACTTGTGCAACATGAGGTTCAGTCAAGGAATACTCGGAACAAATTTGAAAAGAAATCTCCCATGCAACCTAGAAGTTCATAAAAGAATCCAACAAATATATCATTATATCAGTAAGGAACTTGAGTTGATTCTTGTGAAAACAGAAAATTCAAGGAAAGCTGAACCTTTAGGTAAGCCTAGTTTTCCTATCTTTGGTACTTCAAAACAATTAATTGAATTCATAATCATTCCTCCAAGCCTCACATCTTCATGCTGAGATCATGGATTGATAATCTGACAGAGGACTAAATAAATATCTCTGAATGCTCAATTTTCAGAAACTATAGTAAAAGGTGGGTAACTAAAATAATCAATAACTTAGAAAAGAAAATTACAACATTGCACAAATATGTGAATAAATTAAAAATCCCACAAGATAGCATTTGGAAGGGAATCAATTAAAGAAAGAAGTTGGTGTTTTATTTAGTAAATAAAGTTGGCACTAATAAAATGGTAAACGATCTGCTCTATCTAAAAAACAAAGGGAAGATTACTGGTACAGTTGGTTTTAAAAATATTTTACTAAGATTAGTTATTACAACTATTTAAATGGGTTTCCCTCAACTGGAAATCTTGTGTCCAAAAGTCCATCAATTGATTTAACTGTTGTATAGATGTTGACCAACCAACCATTTAATTTCATTTTAATCTGTCATTATATATTTGTAATTTCTTGTTCCTTCACTTGTGTTTTTGTTCTACAGGATTCATATTTGTCTTCTCCATGACTACAAAATCCATAAGAATCATGTTCATACTGTTACTCTCAGTTCTTTTATTTTTCATAGGGATCATCATCATTGAAACCTTGCCTCAACTAAACTGATCCAACTCAGTTTCTATTTCATTAGTCAAGTACCCTACTTCCCTTATCTGGTGCTTGAGGTGTCAATTGCCAAAGTACTTCACATTATACTTTTAACCACCTAATGACCATTTGTGAATCACCTTCTACAAACATGTCCTAAAATCCTTGCTAGTTGCAGCCTTGAACCACCACTTGGAGTTTTGCCTTATTGGGCTCTCAATAGCCAAGTACCATAGATAGTTATTTCATGCTTTTAAATATTCTTGCATTGAATTTGGTGAGTAATTTTTTATTCTTCTATTAGATTGTCATTAAGGGGAGATTTTTTTTTCTTTTTTTTTTTTTTTGCATTGGATGCCCCCCTTTTATATAGCTTAAAGACATAAAGAAAACAATTTGGACTAGAACTAGGAATTGTGCTTAGACCATAACTCCTACCAATATAATGAAATCAGAAATTACTAAAATAAAAAGTCAAAATGTATTACAAATAGCAATTATAAGAATTAATATAAATAGTAATTTCATTCTTGTAGAGAAAATGGTTGACCAGCTTGTGGTCCCCACTTGTTCATATGTTTTTCCTTTGTTTATAGTGCTGTTAGAATACTGTTAGAATTCTTTTTCTGTTGTTTCTAGTGACAGGGGCATTCCTGTCATTGTACCACTTATTGTTGTAGACCTATTTTAAATATCACTTGGGGCCGAGTTGTACTGCACTCTCCAAGTGTGCTTGTTCCAGACTAAGCCAGACCGAACCCCTCTTTCTCTTCTATTCTCTCTTCCTCCTCTCTTCTTCCTTTCTCTTCTCTTCTTTCATCTCTGTTTTTCTTTTGTTTACTAAGCAGGTCTGAACCTCCTTGGTTTCAGACAACTTGGTATCAGAGCAGGCATAAACCCGGTTAGGGTTCTCATGTAGGTATTATCCAGCTGACTACATGAGAGTAGTTCTACGGCTGGAAGTTTCAGCTTGATTCGCCTGGTTCTTGGAGATCAATGGAGATTGAAGAAGGTGCCTGATAGGCCCCAATTAATGCCAGGAAGAGGAAAGGTCAACAATCAGCTAAGGGGGGGAAATAATTGAACAATTAATCACATGAGGGCAATTATATCTGGAGGGAATAAGATGAGTCTTGGGGCATTTATAGCTATGTCAGTTATGAATAAGAAGAGTTTTTGGGCATTTATAACTAGGCCAGCTGGGCATTTATAGAGGGAGTCAGTTATGCTATCAGTAGAGTATAAAAAGGGGCTTTGGGAGATGGGGGTGGTATGTTTTTTTTGAGTAAAGAATATTGTGAGTGTTTGGGAGAGCCGGCGGTCTCTCGAAGAACCGACCAACTGTTAATGTTTTCTGCTGAATGAATACTAGTTTCTTTTGTTGATGTTCGAGTGTGTGAATGCTGCTGTGGGTCTGAGAATTGTGTGAGTTTCTGGGACATAACAGTGGTATCAGAGCACGTCTTTCCTCAGCCATGGTGATAGCTAAGGAAGTGGCATCGCAGGTGGAGGGTTTCAAAGAACGCTTGACTTCTCTGCATTCTGAAGTGGATGGCTTGCGTGATGAGATAACAGCTGGACTGTCGAAGATCACACCCCTGGAAGGAGGCGTTCAAGACTTGGTAAGGCGTTTTGATCTGTTGCTGCAGCAACAGTCCTTGTCAGCTCCTTTGTCTACAACTGACAATGTTCCTCCTGTAGCCGCATCAAGTCGTGCGGCTGACAAAGGGAAGGGTGCAGCTTTCCCGACGTCCCCTTCAATGACAGTTCCGGAACATACTTCTGATTCACTTCCTCAGAAGTTGGAGCTGCCTATTTTTGATGGGGAAAATCCAGACGGCTGGCTTTTTCGCACGGAGCGCTATTTTGAGATTAATGGCTTGCTTCCGGCGGAACGTCTGCGGGCAGCAGTGGTCTGTTTAGAGGGTGATGCACTGGCGTGGTATTATTGGGAGGATGGTCGGCGACCCTTTCGTAGCTGGGCAGAATTCAAGGAACTCCTCCTTGAATGTTTCCAATCAACTCAGGAGGGAAACTTGCAGGAGCAGCTTCTATCATTACGTCAATCCACTACTGTCAAGGAATATCGTCGCCATTTCGAGGTGCTTTCTGCCCCCTTACGTGACCTACCAGAATCAGTCCTTGAAGCAGCCTTTGTGAATGGGTTGCGCCCAGATATCTAGGCCAAACTCCGACAGATGGAACCCGTTGGGCTGATTAAAAAAATGGTTGCAGCCCAGAAAATTGAGGAAAAGAATCAGGCCTTATGGGCCTATCAATCCAGTTCATATCCTCGTGGGCCCGCAACGTCCCTCTCTGGAACCCACTTTAACTCACGGGTTTCACAAGTGACTACTTCTGCTGTCACCCGACCTACACGAGCCGCAATCCCTCCTCCTGCACCAGCCCCTATTGTTAAGGCCCCACCTCCTGCTTTCAAAAAGATGACCGACAAAGAGATGCAGCAGAAACGAGCGAAGGGTCTATGCTTCCGTTGCGACGAGAAATACAGCCCGGGACATCGTTGTGCTCAGAAATCACTTCAGGCTTTATGGGTTCAAGATGACATGGAGGAACTTGCGTCTAATTTGGATTGCACTTCCGAGGACACTGAAATTGCTCCAGCTCCAGAATCAGCCACGCTTTGTGTTTCGTCTCTTGTTAGGTTGTGTGCGGCGAATTCCCTTAAGGTATGTGGACACATTTTGTCACGTGAGGTGGTCATATTGGTAGACTCGGGTGCATCCCACAACTTTATCTCCGAAATTTTAGTGGAAGAATTGAAATTACCCTGCACCCCTACATACGAATTTGGAGTTCAGATGGGAAATGGTGAGGAGGTGAGAACTTCCGGAGTCTGCCGTCAGGTTTGCCTCAACTTACCCGAATTGGATGTTATTGCTGATTTCTTTCCCTTAAAATTGGGCTCTACGGATGTCATTCTTGGTTTTCCTTGGTTAGCATCCCTCGGGGACTTGGTGATGAATTGGAGCAACATGTCTATGAAGCTCAATTTGGGAGGTGTCCGAGTGAAATTACAAGGTGATCCTTCTCTCTGTTCTTCTCAGGTATCTTTGCATGCTATGATACGTAACTTACAACATGAGGGACATAACAGGGGTTTTCCACCTGGATATGATTTTGATGTTCATATCCACTATGGGGTTGATGCTTACATTTGTGGAGAAGAGACGGCGTTGTTGGAAAGCCTTGAAGGAAAACAAGGAAAACCAAGGTTGAAGCCTCCTTTTCCAGCTAATGCAGGGCTATATGGATGTCCAACAACTGTTACAAATGTTGAAACTGTGGCTGTTTCCCCCACCATTTTAAGGCGTGGTCCTAAATGGTTTGCTAGTTTTGACAGGAAGAACAATTCTGGGACAAAGCTATTCTGTGTCTCAGGCCACGTGAATAAGCCTTGTACAGTTGAAGGGGAGATGAGTATTCCATTGAAGGAGCTGATAGAGAGGCACTGTGGAGGAGTTAGAGGTGGATGGGATAATTTGCTTACAGTGATACCAGGGGGTTCTTCTGTTCCACTGATTCCAAAGCACATATGTGATGATATGTTGATGGATTATGATGCACTCAAGGCTGTCCAAACGAGTTTAGGGACAGCTGCTGTAATTGTGATGGACAAGTCAACTGATATTGTGGATGCAATTGCTAGGCTCTCTTATTTCTATAAGCATGAAAGTTGTGGGCAGTGCACACTATGCAGGGAGGGAACAGGATGGCTGTGGATGATCATGGAGAGGCTGAAGGTTGGAAACACGAAGCTGGAGGAAATAGACATGCTTCAAGAGGTGACAAAGCAGACACACCATCTGTGCATTGGGCGATGCTGCTGCTTGGCCTGTGCAGGGACATATCAGTATGCGGTGTGTGTCCATCCACTATGCCTGGAGCTACTGGTTTGGGAGTTCTTATTCATTGGCTGGGCCTGCCTGATTTTGAAGATTCTTGGGAGCCTTTTGACTTACTTCGAGACCAGTTTCCTCATTTTAACCTTGAGGACAAGGTTAGACTTTGGGTGGCGGGTAATGATAGGCCCCAATTAATGCCAGGAAGAGGAAAGGTCAACAATCAGCTAGGGGGGGGGGGAATAATTGAACGATTAATCACATGAGGGCAAGAGGGAATAAGGAGAGTCTTGGGGCATTTATAGCTATGTCAGTTATGAATAAGAAGAGTTTTGGGGCATTTATAGAGGGAGTCAGTTATGCTATCAGTAGAGTATAAGAAGGGGCTTTGGGGGACGGAGGTGGTATGTTTTCTTTGAGTAAAGAATATTGTGAGTGTTTGGGAGAGCCGGCGGTCTCTCGAAGAACTGACCAACTGTTAATGTTTTCTGCTGAATGAATACTAGTTTCTTTTGTTGATGTTCGAGTGTGTGAACGCTGCTGTAAGTCTGTGAACTGCGTGTCAAATTTCTGGGTCATATCAGTGCCCAAGGTTCAAAATACTTGGAGAGCTGTCCGGTGACCAGGAAGAATTGGAGAAAACAGGTTGGTTTCTGATTTAGAGCTTAAATCAGAGATTGAGAGTGGCGCCCAGTAATTTCTGGGCTGTTTTTCATTTTGTTTTTTTGGACTGTCAAGTGTCTGAAATCTCTCTGGAATCAGTACAGTTGTTCTGCTGTTCTCTTGGACTGTTTTAGGGCTTCTTTACGGACTATTCTTCTGGGCTGTATTGTTTTGACAGTGTAGGTCTCCTCTACTGCCCACCTTGTGTTCCTAAAAAGGCCTTTGAAGTTTTTATTTACTTTGGGTTCTGTTTGGACAGTACTTGGAATTTCTGTTTGGAAAAGGAGTTTGGACAGTGATGTACTCTCCATTCAGTGGTTATCCTTTGTCCATTTCAGCATGGAAATGGCCAAAAATGAGAACAAAACAAATGGAAGACTTGTAGGAGCTTTAAATTCTATTGACAACAGTTCATTTCAGATTACTATAGTCAAGTTTGATGGAACAAACTATTTAGAATGGGCCCAATCAGCCGTGGTGGCCATTGGAGGGAGGGGAAAGCTGGGGTATGTGATGGGAGACACAAAGAAACCAGCACAAAAGGACCCTTCCCTCTCTAAATGGGTCCAAGAAAATTATTTGGTTATGACTTGGTTATGCAACTCCATGCAGCATCATATCAGTAGAAACTATCTTTGAGCAAAGACAGCTAAGGAGATTTGGACAATATGAAAGAAACCTATTCTCAGCCCCTTAATGTTGCTAGAGCCTATGAACTGAAAATTGAGGTGAATAATCTTAAACAAGGGGAGAAACCTGTGTCAGTCTATTTCTCCACCTTGAAATCATTGTGGTATGAGATTGATCATCTTGAGATTATTGAGTGGGACAGCCAAAAGGATGCTGCCACATACAGGAAATTAGTTGAGAAAAATAGAGTGTTTAATTCCTGGCTGGGCTAAACTCTAACTATGACATTGTAAGACGGAAACTTCTCACTAGAGATAGTGTCTCTTCATCTCAAGCCTACTCTCCGATACATAGTGAGGAAAGTAGAAGGAAAGTTATGCTACAAATTCCATCTATGGAATCAGCTTTAGCAGCTATAAAACCGAAGACTAGAGGTGATAAGGAGAGGGATGTAAAGAATGACGGAAAGAGGGATGTGTTTTGTGACTACTGTAAGAAGCCAAAACATACTAAAGACACTTGTTGGAAGCTTCATCCTCAGCTAATTCCAGAAAGACTTGGGAACAAGAAGGCAAATGCTAATGCAGCTATAACCACAGGAGTTTCATCCACAATTGTAACCATAGAAGCTTCATCCACTCCCAACACTAGATCCAGTTTTCTTGATGCATTGGCTATTGTTAGGGCTGCTTTCTCTCGGCTAGGTAGTGAAGTTGTTTCTCTGGACAGTCTCATTCTACTCCTCCTCCCACTTCTTCTTTTGCTCAATCAAGTACAAGGGCCATTGCCTATCATGCCTCTACCCAGGTAGAACTAGTCATTTTTGGATTACAGATTCAAGTGCATTTGATCATATAACCAATTTATCTTTGTTATTTCACACCTATTGCTTGTCCCCTGGCAAAGATATTGCTGATGGCTCTCTTGTCCCTATTTCTAGCAAGGGAGACATCAATGTTTCTGATGCTATTTCCTTATCCTCAGTTCCGCATGTTCCTAAACTAAGTACTATGCTTTCTGTCAGTAGTATCACTAAACACCAAAACTGTTCAATGACCTTTTTCCCTGATCATTATGTTTTCTAGGATCTGGCTACAAGGAAGGTGATTGGGACTGGCCGTGAGACGAATGGGATCTACTTGCTTGAACATCCACCAAGGAAGAGAAAAGAAGATGGGAAGTTTTTTGTGTCCAACCTGTGAGTCAGATTATGCTTTGGCAAAATCAATTGGGTCATCTATCTTTTGAGTCTTTAAGGAGTCTTTTTCCTAATTTGTTTGAGTCAATCCAAGTGTCCAGTTTAAAGTGTGAGAGTTGTGAGTTGGCAAAGCATTGTAGATCAAGTTATTCACAAAGTAATAAAAGAAGTTCTTTTCTTTTTGAAATTGTATATATTGATGTTTGGGGGCCCTATCATATTCTTGCTATGGGTGGGTACAAATACTTCCTATTGTTTGTTGATGACCACTCTCGGTTTTCATGGGTTTACCTCATGCGCTCTCGGGATGAGGTTCCCACTTTGACCCGCATTTTTCATCAAATGATCCTGACTCATTTTGGGGTTAAAATAAAAAATCTTAGATCTGATAATGCCAAAGAATATTTTGCAAAACCCTTATCTTCTTATCTCCTTGAGCATGGAGTGATTCATCAGAGCACTTGTTCCCATACACCTCAACAGAATGGTGTAGCTGAGAGGAAAAATAGGCACATCCTTGAAGTTGGAAGAAAAATCATACTGAATACTAATGTTCCTATTTGTTTCTGGGGGATGCCATTCTTACTGTTGTTTATCTCATTAAAAGGATTCCTTCACGAGTCTTGGACATGAAAGCTACTTTTAACTTGTTGTATCCTGATATGAGCAGGGTGTATTTGCTCAAGATGTTCCTTTACCTATTCCTACAAGTGAAGGGGAGTGTAATGAGGGGAGTTGTCAAAAGTGTAAAGAATTCAGGGTGTTCCACAAAAGATGGTGGCGGTAAGTTGGTTCTAGTAATGATTAGTCCAGGCCAGTTCCTATCTCTTCTACGGCACCAGATTCAGGTATTGCCTCCTCCTTACCCACTCCTACTACTAATAGCATACCCTCTTCCACTATTGTGTCTTAGCCATCCTTAGATGACCTTGACCGCCCGATTGCAGTACGTAAGGGGAAGCGTCGATGTACCTCATCCTCTGCCCATTGTATCTCTCAATTCCTTTCTTATGATCACATTTCATCATCATATAAGTCCTTTTTAGCCTCCATTGCTGACATTCCCATTCTTAGAATAGTTCAAGAGGCCTTTGTTGTCCCTGAGTGGAAGGAAGCAATGAAGGTAGAGATGGATGCCCTTGTAAAGAATGATACTTGGGAACTGGTTGATCAACCAAGAGAGAAGAAGCCTATTAGGTGTAGGTGGATATTCACAGTGAAGTATAATGCTAATGGTACAATTGAAAGATATAAAGCTAGACTAGTGGCTAGGGGATACACTCAAACTTATGGTATTGATTACTTGGAGACCTTTGCACCAATTGCAAAAATGAATACCATCAGGGTTTTTACTTGGAGACCTTTGCACTCAAACTTATGGAGTTAACTCTTGGTTTTATAATACAGAGATTGGTAAGAAAGTTTGTAAGTTGAAGAAAGCTTTGTATGGTCTAAAACAATCTCCAAGGGCATGGTTTGATAGATTCAGACTTGCTTTGGAAAGATTTGGCCATGTTCAAGCCAAATCTGACCATACTGTCCATTAAGAAGAAAGGATCTACTTTGACTCTCCTAGCTGTTTATGTAGATGACATTGTTGTGACAGGAAGTGATATTGATGATATTAACTCTCTTAAGCAACTGCTTAATCAAGAATTTGAAGTAAAGGACCTAGGTGAGTTAAGGTATTTCCTTGGGATTGAAGTGGCAAGGTCCAAGCATGGCATTTTTTCTTCCCAGAGGAAGTATGTTCTTGATCTCTCAGAAGAGACAGGAAATTGGGAGCTAAGCCTACTAATACTCCCATTGAGCAAAATCATAAGATCAATGCAGAGGATGGTGGGCCTCTGGAAGATAAAGGTATGTATCAACGGCTTGTAGGAAGACTTCTCTACCTATGTTTGACTCGCCCTGACATTTTTTATGCGGTCAGTGTTGTTAGTTAGTACATGCACTCTCCCAAGACCTCACACCTCCTTGTTGTTGAGAGGATTTTAGCCTACTTGAAGAGGTGTCCAGACCGAGGTATACTTTTTAAAAATAATGGCCATATGAAGATTGAAGTATACATTGATGTAGATTGGGCAGGTTGTATTGACGATAGGAGATCTACTTCAGGGTATTGTGCCTTTGTTGGAGGAAATTTAGTTTCATAGAGGAGCAAGAAACAAAATGTTGTTGCTCAGTCCAATGTTGAAGCTGAATATAGGTCTATGGCTAATGGTGTTGCTGAAATATTATGGCTGAAGTCTCTCCTTACAGAATTGGGAATTGAGTTTGAAAGACCCTTGATGTTGTATTATGATAACCAAGCAACCATTAACATTGCTCACAACCCAATATAGCATGATAGAACCAAACACATTGAAGTTGACAGACATTTCATCCGAGAGAAAGTTGCCTCTCAAGAAGTGTGCCTTCCTTATGTTGCCACTAATATGCAACTTGCCAATGTCTTCGCCAAGGCAGTCAACAAAATCAAGCTTAAGTCAGGTTTAAGCAAGTTGGGAATGATCAATATATTTTCCCAACTTGAAGGGGAGTGTAGAGAAAATGGTTCACCAGCTTGTGGTCCCCACTTGTTCATATGTTTTTCCTTTGTTTATAGTGCTGTTAGATTACTGTTAAAATTCTTTTTCAGTTGTTTCTAGTGATAGGGGCATTCATGTCATTATACCACTTATTGTTGTAGACTTATTTTAAATATCACTTGGGGTGGCAGACTAAGCCAAGCCGAACCCCTCTTTCTCTTCTATTCTCTCTTCCTCCTCTCTTCTTCCTTTCTCTTCTCTTCTCTTCTCTTCTCTTCTCTTCTCTTCATCTCTGTTTTTCTTTTGTTTACTAAGCAGGTCTGAACCTCCTTGGTTTCAGACAACTATTCTTACTAAAACTAGTAAATTTCTAGGAAAAATAACCTTGGACGTCTCAAACCACTTTTTAGGACTAAAATCTATCAAGTCCAAATATTTTTTTCAAGTAAAAAGAAAATTTTAATTATGAGAAAAAAAGAGAGTTACAATCTATTGAGGTATCAAGGTAACATCATGAAAGAACAAATCAAAAGAAACTCTCAGAATTACAATTTGGCAACTCAAGTACATCCCAAAATCCAACTCCTAGATCTGAATTACAGATGTGAAAATTCAAGGAAAATAAGCACCCAATCTGCCACGTACTTGCCAATGACTGACACTATCTGTTCAAGCCCAATTATACCCTTATAATGATTTTTTAAAGAAAAAACAAAAAAGTAGACACTTTTCTACCTCAACTAAGATTCTACCATAACTTAGACATGCTTTAACCAAAATTAAAAAAAAAAAAAAAAAAAAAAGCTAGATACTTTTCTGCCTCAACTAAGACTCTACCATAATTTAGACATGCTTTAACCAAAATTGGTAAAACTTTAACCAATGATACTACACACTTTAGTCTTTAGTAAGTCAATCTGTTGAGTTCACGAGTCAAATGTTTGACTTTGAATGTTAACCAAAATCTGCACTCTTCAAAAAAAAAACGAAAAAGATGCTTCAAGAAAAGACACTTCTGCTCATCTGTTTTAGCTGAAACTTTGTAAGTATCTAATAGAATAAGTTTACTACATTATGTCAAAATTTGGCTTTAACCAACTAAGTAACTAAGGAGATATATACTGGTTGTTCAGGGTTGTTGGGCTGGACTGTTTGGAAGTTATGCGAATTTAAAGAAAAGAAAAAAGAAAAGGTGTAAAAGAAGAAGAAAAAGGTGAAGAAATTAGTTTAGTGAAGGTTGAAGTTAGAGAGAAGAAGGAAGAAGAAAAGTAGGAGACAAAAATAATAAGAATAAAAATTACAAAAGTGCCCTCCATAAGTTACATAAACCAAATAGATTAGAAATAAAGAAGAGACAAAAATACCCCTGCTGCTAGACTTTAACACTCCCCCTCAAGCTGGAGCATATATATCATAAATCTCCAACTTGTTACAAATATAACTCATCCTGGTACTGCTTAAACTCTTGGTGAACAAGTCAGCTAGTTGATCTTCTGATCTCAAATACGGTGTGACAACATTTCCACTAGTCACCTTTTCTCTTTCAAAATGACAAATTGACAATCAACTTCAATGTGTTTAGTCTTCTCATGGAAAACTGGGTTGGAAGTAATGTGAGTGGCAGTTTGATTGGCTTGCTAACAAGAATGTCAATCCCCTGGAGGAGATGCTTTAACCAAATTAGTGGAGATGTTGTCAACTTCTGCACTACTTCTGGCAACTATACTTTGTTTCTTGCTTTTCCACATGACTAGATTCCCATATAGGAAGGTACATTAACCAGGTAGACTTCCTTAATCTTGTCCATTAAAGGTCCTGCCCAATCTACATTTGAATACCCATATAGGAAGGTACAAATCTCCCCCTTATACAATAGACCATGACCCAAAGCAACCTTTAGGTACCTTAATACTCTAACAACACCTGCCCAGCAAGTAGTTGTCGGATTCTGCATAAAGTGGCTTGCACACCTACATTGGAAGAGATATCAGGATGGGTAATAGTGAGGTAAATAAGCTTGCCAACCAGCCTCCTATACCTTCTAGGGTCACTTAATAACTCCCACTGACTATTAGTCATCTTCACATTGGGATCCATGGGTGTCTCAATTGGTTTGGCACCTAATAACCTAGTCTCATCCAACAAATCTAAAACATACTTCCTTTGTGACTGAGAGATTCTCCACTTTGAACAAACAACTTCAATACCCAATAAGTACTTCAAGGAACCTAGATCCTTGATTTGAAAATGTTGTTGCAAAAAAAATAAAAAAAAAAATCTTTAGTTCAATAATTCGCTATGCATCACTACCTGTAAGAATAATATCATCAACATACACAACCAAAACAATCTTCCCAGATGAGGTATTTTGCTAAAAACAAAATGATCAACACTACATTGTTTCAGACCAAAACCCTGCACCACACTACTAAAGTAGCCAAACCAAGCATGTGGATATTGCTTTATCCCATAGATAGCCTTCGGCAATTTACACACCCTTCCTACCTCCCCATAAGCAACATACCCAGGAGGTGGCTCCAAGTACACCTCCTCTTGGAGATCACCATTGAGGAAGGCAATCTTGACATCAAGTTGAAAAAGAGGTTAGTCAAAATGAGCAGCTAAGGAGATAAGCACCTAGACTACGCCCATTTTGGCAACAAGGGAGAAAGTCTCTGAGTAGTCAACATGATATGTCTATGTATAGCCTTTGGCCACCAGTCAGGCTTTAAACATCTCAATACTACCATCCTGTCAATGCTTGACAGTATATATCCATTGACAACCAATCATTTGTTTCCCATGGGGCAAGGATGTAAGGTCCCGGTCCCAAGTATGGTTGGACTAAAGAGCATGAAATTCTTCATCTTTCATTTGCTTCCAATCAGGGGAGGCAAGAGCTTCTTAGACAGAACGGGGAATGGAAACAGAAGACAGGAGAGACAAATTTTTTATGAACAGTGGATATATAGAGTTGTAAATCGAGTCGTGCCGCCCATGGCCCGACACGATTTGGGTCATGCCTAGCATGACAACACGCAAGTTTATATATGAAATAATATATTATATAATATATTATAATTATATATATTTATATGTATATGTAATAATAATTATATAATAATATAAAATATATTAATATATATAATTTTTTATTTTCACTTTTATTGTATTATTTTATTCAAATTGTAATTTTTTAATTTCATTTTATTATTTCATATATAAACAATTATATACAACAAATTTCATATAAAATAAAATTTTAAGATTTTTTTCAATTTTTGTCTAATTTGTTAATTTATTTTAAATTTTTCATTAATCTTTCAAATTTTTAAAAATATATATATATATACCTTTCATGGCTTCGCCGGGCCTAGCCCATGGGCCAACCCGGCCCACGACACGACCCAGGACCATTGGGCCCATGTTGGGCCAAAACTATAAAGTATCCCAGAGGTAGCAAGCACGACCTGGCCTAGCCCACCGGATTTACACCTCTATGGATAAATGAACCAAGCAAGCATAACACGAAATAGGATGATCAATTCAAGTACACTTACCCTTACGAAGAGCAATTGGAAGATCAAGGTCTAATTAAGAGAGACCTGGAAATGGTGAAGACATCAACAAGGGATTGAAAGCCAAAGTTGGAGCTAGTACAAAAACTGGTACGGGCTCTCGATCTTGTCTAGAATACACTTAATGAATCGATGATCAAAGAGGCTCCTCGATGGTTGGAAGTGGAACAAAAACATCATGCAAATCAAAAGGAAGAGGAATAAGCAAGGGTTCCCATCCAGAAAATTAGGGTAAACTCTCAAAAAAAGGTAACATCTGAAACAATAAAAACCTTACGAAGGATAGGATCATAGTATTTATACACTTTTTGAGTATGAGAATAGCCAAGAAAAACACACCTGATAGCTCAAGAATCAAGTTTATCATGGCCAAGACCAAACCTATGAACAAAACAAATGCAACAAAAAACACAAGGAAGAGAGAATGGTGAACTAGATGGGAACAAGATAGAGAAGGAAGTCTAACCATAAATAATAAAAGAGGGCATGCGGTTTATAAGGAAACAAGAGGTGAGAACGGCATCACTCCAATAGATCTTAGGAACAAACATCTAGATCAATAAAGCACAAGTTCTTATAACATGATGGTTGTTTTGTTTTGCTACACCATTTTTTTGAGGTGTATAAGTACAAGAAAATTGATGTATAATCCTAGGAGTGTCAAAGTAAGACTAAAAGTTGCCATGAAAATTCTCATTTGCACTATCAAAATGAAAAGCATTAATACATACACCAAATTGGTTTCTTATTTCAACATGGAAAGAGAGAAAAATCAAAACTCTAAACGATCTTTCATTAAATAAATCCATGTCATACTTGAATAATCATCAATAAACATTACAAAATATTTAAAACCATTATATGATGACTAGACCTGTTCATGGGTCAAGCCGGGCTTTGTCTCTGTATTAACAGAATATACCTAGGCCTGAGCCCAAGCCCGACCTTTACATAAAGCCCAAAGCCCGGGCCCGATCTTGAGACTGGCTAGAAAATTGGAAAAATATTTTCTTTTTTATTCAATAAAAAACTGTTTTATTTATATTAAAAGACCTCAAAACATAGAAAAAATAATGAAAGATCTCACTATTACTTGAAAAAAGATAAGAACTATGAAGAAAAAATATGATATATATATATGTATTTATTATATAGAATATATTTTTATTATATAAATACATTATCAAGTCGGACTTGGGCCAGGCTTTTTTGAGAAAGCCCGAGCTTGGCCCGAAAAAGGTCGGGCCCGATGTTTTAGGCCCGAGCCCAAGCCCACGGGCCTGATATCTTGTCCAAACCCGACTTAGATCGGGCCAAGCCAGGATGGCCCGTTGGGCTACCTGGCCCATGAACAGGTCTAATGATGACACACGACTAGGACCCCAAACATCTGAATGAATAAGAGCAAAAGGACTCATGACTCTTTTATCTTCTCTGGGAACAAAATGAACTCTATAATGTTTACTAAGCTGACATGACTCGCAATCTAACTGAGTAATTGACTTTAGACTAGGGACCAACAACTTAAAAGTACAAAGAGATGGGTGACCTAAACAACAATGCCACTAATGAGTGAGAGATGAGTGAAGAGCCCTTCGTGGACCATTGTCATACAGGTAGTATAGTCCTCCAACTTCATGACCTTCACCAATCATCTTCCCCGTTGTGAGATCTTGGAAAACACAATAAGAGGGATAAAAGGTGACAGAACAATTAAGAGATTGAGTCAACATATAAATAAAAGACTGAATGGAAATTTAGGTACATAAAACACTATTTAAATGGAACTCAAAACTAAGAGACACATTACTAGTACTTGTAATAGAAGAGGAAGTTCCATTAGCTTTTACAGTTTGAGAAGTGGAAAGAGGGGACAAGACATAAACAAGTCTGAAGTTTCAATCATATAATCTAAAGCTCCATAATCAATTACCTGGGGTGTAATTTGTGAATTAGAAGCAAGACAGGCAGTACCTGAATGGGCAAGAGTAGTAGTAGTCCTAGAAGAGGAGGATTAGCGAAGTCTCTCATACTCCTCATGGGTGATGGAAACCAACTTGTTATCCTTACTAACAACTGTAGTAGGTGATTCATCAGTGGGAACGTTGTTGCAAGTGTCATCTCCTACCAAGGCATGATTGACCCAAGAGAGGGAGGGGCATGCAAGCCATAACAAAGTTAACAATATGGCCTTCACAACCACAATGAGAACACTCTCGAACTTGACCACGCCCACTACTGTGTTTGCCACCACCTCTTCTCTGCCCAAACCATGACCAGTTTCTCTAGTCACACCTTTTCCACGAACACCTCAACCACCAGCACCACCTCTGGTAACAGTCAGTGCTGTGCTCTCTAGAATGGTAGCATGCTCACTATGTGTGGTGGATACTCTCTTGATGCAAGAGAATACCTCAGAAAGTGAAGGAAGGTCACTACTCCCCAAAATTTGAGCTCTTACTAGCTCAAATTCAAAGCTCAAGTTCAGCCCTGATAGAAATCTAGCAATAACCAATCATTCCCTTTGTTCTTGTTGAACCTTTAGATCTGTAGAAAGGGGATAATAAACATTTAGTTCATTTGGTAGGCTTTTCAAGGCAGCATAGTATTCCTCCACGCTCTTATCCCCCTGTTGTACAACTGTACTCCCCAAGTATACAGAGATAAAAATAAGTAGATTAAACTTCTCATTTGCTATATCTCTACACCATAAAGGAATGTAATACAACATTTTATCAAGAAGGGAATATTCAAAACCCATAGAACCTAGAGAGAATCATGACAGGGAAAACAGAAAGCAAAAAAGATTTCAAATACAAATTATAAAGAAAACAACCATTACTATCTGCCATAGAATAAATTATACCATCTTATTTAATGCTTGCAAGAACATGCACCATTTGCTAGTCTTTCTAGGCAAATGAACTCCAATTAAAGAATCTGCAAATTCAGTTATGGTACTTTGAATTCGATGAGTAACAATATGAGAAGGATCGTGACGATAAGGATGCTTATCAACCATAATATATGAACATGAAGAGCAGATCTCCAGCATTTGAGCAATGCGTTTGCTTGTTATCCTGCTACCTATCTGTTGAGATTGCAGACATGAAAAATATTTAACAATAAAAAACAAATTATTAAATTGGATTAACTAAATTGACAAAAAGCATGAAGCAAAGTAAAAAAAGAAAAAAAAAAAAGTCCTTAGCTTTGATTACCTTATGAGTACATAAAACTGTTAACCCAGAAACCACTTGCTTATGTTTTGTAAAGAAACTCTTTGTACACAGGGCAAGTTTTAAATATTCCTCGTCTTACTTAATAGTAATAGAAATTATTATTTTACCTTTTCAAAACAAGTAAACGAAAATAGTTTTGGAAAGAGTTATGTCACACATGAAACATAGACATCATATAGTATCTTTAGCATGGATAGCATCATTTATTTTTCAGCCTAATTTACTTTTAGAAAGCATAGTTATTTTGCAAATACAATAGAGGCACATTTTGCATTGGAAACATTCTGGTACATTTATTACGAATTTTCAGATGGTAATTTCTCTCCACTAGTAATAGAATTTAACAAGTGTTGTATAAGATTCGGTCAAGAGATTCATATCCAAGCCAAACAGAAGTTTTAAGATATGAAGAATCATCAGAATGCAACTGATGCTGGTTCAATTGATAGGTTCTCTGGCTTTCTGTAGCAGACACTTGGGAGATGGTGGCTCAATTGATATGAAGAATCCCGCTGCTTCTAGGGTTAGGGAGTTAAGGGTTTGGAAGATGGGCTACCCCCATTGTGTGGGCCTATAAATCTTAAAAAAATGTGCCTAGCATGAGATAAATAACCAAGTTAAAAAAAAAAAAAAACAATTTGAAAATTGAATTGACGGACATAGCCAAAGGCTCACATTAAGTGCTTTATACTACATATTATTATTGAGCCAAAGCAATCCATGAAACAAATCTGCATTAAATTATTAAAAAAAGAGAAAAAACCTCTACTACTATATCCCATGGAAAGGAGCAATGGTTTCTTAAGATTTTTAAGAAGAAAATTGGCTCACCCCATGTATTGAGTGGGTACATTTGGGTTTTAACATTAGTTTCGGTCCAAGCCAGGGTTGATATTTAGGTTAGCCCTCAACCTAACCCCCTACATCTAATTTGCATCCCCAAAAGGGATTAAGAGGAAAAAAGGGATTTAATGGGGAGGGGAGATGTTACAAACATTGACTATTATATGGATAGTGAGAGAGAGAGAGAGAGGTTTAAGAATGGTTTCACTAAAGAGTATACTGTTAGACAGTTTTGTATGCCCTTAGCTTCAATCCAATTTGATGTACTTTTGACATTTAGTGTAAATAAATAAAGTACATGTTTGATTCATGTTGTTTGGTATATTTCTGTGTAAGACCCTAAAACTGGACACTTATAGAGACTCGTGTTAGTTTTAAATATTCACAGCCATTGGATAAATCTGGGGAGATTTATCTTGCCAAGGTTGATACTGATGTGCCACCAAGTGTTGGGATGGCTTGTCTCGACCACCAGGGTAAGACCCAAGGCACATGCAGTATGGGATTACTTTAATCCTTGAGCCGGACCAGATTTCCAGTATTGCCCTGGACCTTGGAGACAGATGGGCAAAACTGGAAAGTTACACCTGACCCCTAGACTCGATTATGACACTTCACTAGGTGTCGGATCGGGCTGTCTTTGATATGTCAATCAGTGAGATCCTTAGCGGGGGTCAAAACCTGGACATGTTGGGGCAGTCTGAGAATTCATCTGAGTGAGTGATCATAGTGACAGGATCAGCCCCTTTATCGGACAATGATAATGATCGGGAATGCACTCTCTCTGATGGAAACCAAACTGCCGGCAGTTGATTTCAATCGTTGAATTTTGTTTTTGCAAAATTAATATATATATATATATATATATGTATATGTATGGATTCAAAAGATTTGCAAAAGGTTTTAATTCCCGGGATCCATGTGAGTAGAGAGTGCGGCACTGTTCCTTGCAGCCGAGGGAGAGGTCTTCTCTTGTCGGGTAGTGCTTGATCATTAAGGGCTGAGAGGTTAAGTGTAAGACCATTTAGGATAATACCTGATGAGCTAATCTTGCACCTGCCCACAGTCCCTGGGTTTTTATAAGATGGCTTGGCCCAGGGACCACTTAATGTAAGTGTTGGGCCCATAGGGTCCATGTGATGGGCTCAAAGGGGTCACTGAGTTTTTCAGTGAATTCGGTCGGGCCTTGTAGTAAAGGCTGGGCCGAACCCATGTGGTTGGTGTGTAGATCAATGCTTGGGTCCCACGCCATACAAAGAAGCCCAAATGGGCAGCAGATTGGAAACCAGTTAAACACTGAACACTTAATGGGCCAAAAGCCCATTACGAGCTGGGCTGATATGATCACCCATCTAAGGGGCGAATCTGAGATTGATGTTAGTAAAAGGATTGGGCTTTTGACCTTATCCACTCTAGGAGACCAAATTCAAATCAGATTTGAATCTGGTAACCTCCTGATAAGATCAGGAGTAAACTAACTTAATCTACAGATAGGATTAAGATTATCATCTATCCAAATGTTGATTTGGATTGGGATAACCCCTAATTAGGAGGATTTCTTAATCAAGAAGAAAGGAGGAGAAAACAAAAAAAAATCGAATATACCAAATTTCGAACCAAGTTTTTTCAAGAGAGAAGAAAGTCTTCTGCATACAGAGATTAGATCTCAAAAACTCCAGAAAGAAGAAAAGTTGTTCAGCCCTCTTCGTCCAGGAGTTCTCCTTGAGCCGCCGCCAACCCCTCTTGCAAGATTCGATCTTCGTGGGAGAAAGAAGTCAAGAAATCAGTTCTTGACATCAGTCTTGCAGAAAAGACTGAAAAGGATTCAGTGTTCAGAGTTTCCAGTGGGTTCTTGTGAAGGATCCAGTGTGTAGGATGCACCCTGCTGGTTCCGTTCCATCCACAGCTGTGTCATCTTCAGCAGGAGCGGATCTTGGTATCTTCTTTGGGCGTGAACACCAACTTTGGGAGATATTGTTTCTCCGGATCAGGTATAATCCTTCCTGTTCCCTTTTGGTTCAGATCTGGTTTGATTATGGTTCAAATATAATCCTTGAATATTGTATTCTAAATCTAGGGAATATGATTCCCAGTTGGGAGAAGGTAGGAAATTTTTTTGAAATTCGCCCACCCATTCCGCACCCTTTATGGCGTCCATTAGATGGATCCTACCATTCTTTCATATACATGAATATTATGAGAGACAATAAAGACCCATGAGAGTCATAATTTTGATGACTTATGTTTTTTTAATGATTTCCTTTAAAAATAAATATACACATGTGAAAAGGAGAAGAGGAGGAGGCACATGTGAGTTTTGAGTTGAGAGAACCCCTCACCTCCCCTCTTTCCTCTTTCTATTATATATATATCAGGAATAGGGAGGAAGGTAAGTCACTTATAGGTATTAAGATTGCAGCTTTACTGGATTTTAATGGGTTTTCTACTTCTGATCATCAAGGTACCGACAGAATTTAGGGGGAAAGCCTCTGCTTGCTTGTTCCTATGAAGGGAAGGACTGAGAAAAGTTCCTTTGACCTTGCAGGTACCTTTTATTGATTCAAGGAGTTTGCAAGCTTTTTCGTTGCTCTTAAATTCCCCGTTTATGTCCTCTTTTGCCTCTTGTTTTTTTTCTTAAGCTTTTTAGACTTTGTCTTTATCTTTCATATATTGCTTCAATATATATTTCAGTTTCCAGATAAGACTTCCAGTTTTATTTTAAGAATTCTGCTTAAAAAGTCACCATGACTTTGACCACACTAATAACCAACAATTTGTAAAATAATTCATTGTTGTTCAGGAAAACCATTGGAATTAGAATTACCATTTAAGTATAAAAAATATTGTTAAAAAAAAAGGCAAAACAAAATAGATCATGAAGATTTTACCTGAATGATCACATCTGGTTGCATCCAAGCCATGGTAGGATCTGAGAGAAGAGCATGATCCAGATAATCCATGTATAGAAAATTCTTTTCAATTTCAGGAAACGAAGTCAAAAGTTCTCTCAGACGAAGACCAGACAAAATGTCGGGTACAACTGGCCAGAAAAGGTGTTTGACCAAGAGAAGAGCAGCCCACATCTCATCTTCTGTGTTGATAGAGCCAATTATCAAAAGCCCCTTGTTAGCACATTTAATTACTTCTAGAACCTCTGCAAGATCAGCACTAATGTTGCACGCATGGTTGTGTTTCATAGTGATGTACTGAGTAAATGGTTCTATTCTTGACATCCATGGATCTAGTCCTTTCAAACAGCTTCGTGCCCAATCTCTTGGACTATCTTCCAAGGGCTCCCTAAAGGGACAATTAATATGTACAGGACCCTGTGGTGTTTGGGTTGCCCAATGAACAGCAGAGTCAATTGTTGTAAGTACCATCCTTGCAGGAATATGATCAGTAGGTGGGGGGAGACTGAAGAAAAACCTAACAAATGAGCCAAAATGATTGACCTGAATTATGAAGACATGAAGATATGTAAATAATTGAGTATGCATCATATATACACAACTGTGAAAAGAAGATTTCTTTTATTGGTAACAAGAAACTGAATTAAGAGAGGGTTAAAATTTTAAAATATACAAGTTAGTGGAAAAATAAAAGTTAACATAAACAAAAAAAAAAAACTCCAACCACAAAAACAATAGTGCTGACAATGATGATAGGGCCAGGCCTGTCAATGGGCCAGTTCTACCCGAGGTTCAAAAAATCGTTGCGTATCGTATCGGGCCCTTCCCGATAGGCCCCTACAGGGGTTGTATCGGGTCAGGGCCTGGTTCAGAGGGTATCCGGGACTTAACTTTGAACCTTGGTTCTACCCAACCAACCAAACTGAACTAAATCAATTATATTGGTTCTGGTTCTATGATTTTGTTCCAATTAATAATTGGGTCAGTTGTGGTTTTCTTGTTCCAAACTGATTCAGACCTGAACAAATTATTTTCTTAATGATATATAAAGGTTCCCTAGCTTTGTCGTAATTTTTATTAGAATTTTATGTCTAAAATAGTAAATTTGATAGATAATCTATAAGATCATTTTAGTTAAAAACGCTGGATTTATTAACATATAACTCATTTACTATTTTATTGTCATTTTTATTAAGATTAAAACATCAAAAATAAAGTTTCAAGTTATTATTTATATAAATAATTATAGCTGTCAATATAATCGGGTCTATAAGGTCAGGCCCGACTACCCAATTATTAATCAGGGCAATTCTGGATTTAAGATTTTGTCTCAATTAGTAATCGGTTCAGGACTGGGACACCCTGTCCCAACCTGTTGACAGCACTAGATAGGGCTGTAAATGTGTGTGAAGACCTAGCCACCACCGACTGTTTCTTGCTCCTCCAAGAAACCAGATTTCCAACAACCATAATACAACACCCAGATGTAGAGCTCCTATAATCAATACATCTTGCCCACAGTCTGCATCTATATATGCTTCCAGTTTCTTGTGACCATTCTTTGCAAAAAGGACACCTTTTCCTAGTGTACCCTTTGAGTAACATAAAACTCTCTTCTGCAACCATATGTGCATCTCTAAGGCCATGCATAAACTGGATAAGGGCACTAACAATATAAGAAATGTTAGGGTGAGTCATGCATAAGTACAACATCCCAAGCAACCTCTGAAACACTCCCCTATCCTCAAGTGACTTTCCATTAGAAGTGAGAGCTAACGATTCAAACCATTAGATGCGGTAGCAAGTTTTACCCCAAGTTTGCCTATTTTAGTGAACAAGTCAAGCACATACTTATGTTGGGAGATGAAGATGCCATCTTTGGACCTAGCAACTTCAATTCCCAAGAAAGATCTCAATTCTCCCAAATCTTTAATTTCAAATTCAGCATTAAGTGCTTGAGGCTATCAATCTCTTGCACATCATCACCAGTAATTACAATGTCATCTGCATAGACAATTAAGAGAATAACCTGTGCACCTCTCCTCTTCACAAAGAGGGTATGATTTGACTGTGTCTATACATATCCAAAGTGAACAAGGGCATCCATAAACCTCTCAGACCAAGCCCTCGATGATTGCTTAAGGCCATAGAGTGACCTCTTCAGTTTACATACCTTACCCTGCATTTCGTTCCCATACATCCTAAGAAGAAGAGACATATACATTTCTTCGTGCAACTCCTCATTCAAAAAGGTATTTGTTGTTAGGGTTATTCATTTGTTTTTTTTATTTGTTGTGCTGTCAGCTTGTTCTTTTCTTTCTTTTTTAATTAGTTATTATTAGGGTGTGCCGCCAGGGGTATAAATGTAATCTTCTATCTTTTTTATGTTAAGTTAATATAAATAAGAAGCTGGGCGCCACCAGTAACACTTTTTGACTCTCAATCAGAACTCTTCCTCTTTCCTTCACTTTTCTTCTTTGTTCTCTTCCCTCTCTCTCTTCAAGAAAGAAAACATGGTATCAGAGCACAATTCTGGGCTATAGGGGTCCTTTCTCTAATCTGAATCAAATCCCTTCCTGGTTTTCTCATGATGCCTTGGATGTTGAAGACAAGAAACCTTAATCAGACTGGTCAGACCACTTGTTACTGCTTCTTTTGGGTTCTTCCTTGGTCGTAGCACCAAGGTAACCCTAGTAGGAGAGGGCCAATGCTGTGAAGGCCTTTCTTTTCTATGGTCGATGCTGTGAAGACCTCTTTTTCTGGGTTTGCACCATCGTACAAGTGCTGGACAGGGGGGTGTGGTCCCCTTTTTCTTTGGTCGATGCTGTGAAGGTCTCTTTTCTGTGCTTGCACCTTCGTATAGGTGCTGGACAGGGGTGTGTGGTCCCCTTTTTGTCACAGGTATGTGTTGTTGTTGGTTGGTATGGCTTTTTATTAATGGTCGAACTATTACTGAACTGTTTTAATGGCCAGACTGTTGCTGGACTGATTTCAGCAGTGCTTTCCTCATTTCAGAAGTAAAGTTTTGTTCGTGTTTAGTATTCTGATTGTGACTGTTTGCAAGAGCTAGGCCTTGTTTCACCTACTACTACCCCTGATCCTACTTTGGATGACCTTGACATTCCTATTGCTCAAAGAAAGGGAGTCAGGTCATGCACTACCAAACACCCCATTACCCAATAGGTCTCCTATGATCACATTTCCCCCTCTTAATGAGCCTTCCTATCTGCAGTTGATTGCATCCCTATACCCAGAAATGTTCCAGAGGCCTTAAAATACCCTGAATGGATAAATTCTATGGAGGAGATTAATGCCCTCCATAAAAATCAAACTTGGGAGTTGGTGGATCTTCCAAGGGGGAAAGACCCAATGGGGTGTAAAAGGTTCTTATAGTTAAATACAAGGCAGACGAGCCAGTTGATAAGTACAAAGCAAGATTAGTAGCAAAAGGGTACACTCAAGTCTACGGGGTCGACTACGATGAGACACTTGCTCTAGTAGCTAAGATGAACTCAATTAGAGTTCTTCTATCATTGGCTGCTAACCTTAGTTGGTAATTGCATCAACTGGACATAAAGAATGCCTTTTTAAATGATGACCTAGAGGAGGAGGTGTACAAGGTTCAACCCCTTGGATTTTGTGCCAAGGGAAGTGAAAATAAGGTGTGCAAGCTGAGAAAGTCTCTTTATGGTTTAAAACAATCTCCCAAGCCTTGTTTTGATAAGTTTCATATGGCAGTCCAGCAAGTAGGATTCAAGCAATGTCAGTCTAATCACACTCCCTTTGTGAAGAGATGTCAGGAACAGATTATTGTGTCGATAGTGTATGTGGATGATATCATCATTACAGGAAATTGGAGCTCAGAAATACAAAAGTAGAAATTCCTTGCATCTCAATTTGAAGTGAAAATTTTGGGTCCACTAAAGTACTTTATTGGAATTGAAGTTGCCCGCTCAAAAAATGGCATCTTCATTTCTAAGAGGAAGTACACTCTTGATCTGTTACAAGACATAGGCAAGTTAGGTGCAAGGCCAGCAAATACTCCCATGGATGTTGATCATTAATTGAGTTACTGTGATGGTGAACCTCTGGAAGATGTGAAACAGTTCCAAAGGTTAGTGGTAAAGTTGATTTATTTGTTCATGACCCGTCCAGACATTGCTTATTCAATTGGGATCCTGAGCCAATTCATGCATTCTCCTAAGAAACCACACATGGAGGCAGCAGAGAGGGTTCTTAGGTACTTAAAAAAATATCCAGGAACAGGTCTACTATTCAGTAGACATAATCATCTAAAGGTGGAAGTCTATACAAATGTTGATTGGGCAAGTGTTGTGGATGATAGAAAGTCCACAAGTGGGTACTGCACATTTATGGAAGGAAACCTTAGTGACATGGAAAAGCAAGAAACAAAGTGTGGTAGCAAGTTCAAGTGCTGAAGCGGAGTATAAGATTATGGTACATGGGGTGGCTGAAGTACCTTGGATAAAAAACCTTCTAGGGGAGCTTGGAGTTATTGTTCATAATCCTATGTCCCTTTACTGTGACAACAAGGCAACCATAAACATTGCCAGAAATCCTGTCCTACACAAGAGGACCAAGCACATTGAAGTGGACAAACACTTCATAAGGAAAAAATTGAAGAAAGGGGAAATTTGCACTCCTTATGTCAACTCCAAGGAGCAACTTGCTGATGTCCTCACAAAAGGGCTTACATACTCGCGGCACAGTGAGTTATGTGACAAGTTGGGCATGATAGACATATTCAGCCCAACATGAGGGGGAGTGTTGTTAGAGTTATTAATTTGCTGTTAGTGTTTTGTCAGCTTGTTCTTTTCTTTCTTTTTTAATCTCATTATTAGGGTGTGCTGCCAAGGGTATAAATGTAATCTTCTATCCTTTTATATTAAGTTAATATAAATAAGAAGTTGGGCGCCGCCAGCAACACTTTTTTACTCTCAATCAGATCTCTTCCTCTTTCCTTCTCTTCTCTTCTATTCTCTCTCTCTCCAAGAAAGAAAACAGTATTCTTTACACCAAACTAATAGAGCAGCCAATCAGAATTAGCTACCAAAGATAACAAGACTCTCACAAAAGTCATCTTAACAATAGGGGCAATGTCTCCAAGTAGTCTATCCCATACACGTGTGTATACCCCTTAGCAACTAATTGAAACTTAAACCTTTCAATAGAGCCAACTATGTAATATTTTATGGTGTAGACCATTTTGCACCCAACAAGCTCCTTCCCCTCAAATAACTCAACCACATCCCAAGTATCATTCTTATGCAATGCCCCTTATCTTAGTTTTCATAGAATCCCTCCATTCTAGTTTTGATAATGCTTTTGATACAGGCTTAGGTATGGTTGAGAAGAAACAGATGCTAAAAAGGAATAATATGATAGGGAGAACAATCCATAAGAGAGGTGCTTCGAGATGCAATGTGCAATGTACTTTCTCTTATCATTTCTTATGGCAATGAGGATATCAAGGTCAGTGAAAGGGGGCCACAAAGGTATGGTCTCAACACCTACCATCTCTCCGGAAATTGGAAGTGTGGGAGGCTCAACTGCAGAAGTGGCAACAACACGCTCATTCCTAAACCTTTGCAACTGGGCCTTTGGTTCAAATTTGTGTCTTTGGGAACCTGGGAAATGGGCATAACAAATGCAACCAAAGATATGAAGAGGAAGAGAAAAAAAATATATCTTGTTTGGAAACAACAAGCTAAAGGGAGACTTGAAACCCAAGACTCTGGATGGCATACGATTGATAAGATAATTTGTTCCAATAACAGCATCCCCCTAGAATTCAATAGGAACATGTAAGGCAAACAAAATGCTTCTAGCTACTTACACAATATGATGTTTTTTTTTTTCATTCAGCAACTCTTTTTTTGTTATGGAGTACATACACAAGAGCTTTGGTGAATAACCCCAAAATCATCAAGATAAGAAAAAAGACTGTTCTCAAAATATTCTTTTGCATTAGCTGACCTAAGTATCTTGATACGAGTATCAAAATGGGTAAGAACAATCTCATGAAATTTGTTGACAGTTGTTTGTGTACTCAAGTTTAGTACCACAAGGGTACTGTTGTAACTTCCCTCTTGTTTATATTGTACGACTGGGCCAATATAAATAATAATTCTTTCACTCGCCCCCTGTATTCTGGAGGGCTTTCAGTCCACTCGACTTACCTCTCTTCTCTCTTCTCCTCTCCTCTCTTCTCTTGCTCTTGCTCAACATGGTATCAGAGCAAGTCGTCCAGGCCTGAAGGGTGGTATCAAGCAAACTGCTGTTGCATCCAGTTCGACCCAGAAGTTATAGTGACTTTTCATCTCCCAAAGTTGTCTCCAATCGAACTCCTAATCTGGTGTAATCAGTTCGACCCAGAAGTTACAGAGTCTTTTCATCTTCCAGCCCAGAAGTGGCACCTCTTGTCTGCTCAACTGTAGAGACACTATTGTTTGAGGTTCGTAGAGGGAGTTCTGGTTTTCAGAAAAACTATCATCTGAAACTAAAAGAGGTACTGCTCATCTTCTGTTCGGATGCCTATTGTTTAAGGTTCGTAGAAGGAGTTCTTGTTTACAGGGAGACTATCATCTGAAACTAAAAGAGGTACTATCATCCTGGTCTGTTCGACTGCCTATTGTTTGATGAACTGTTCGGCTGCCCTACTGTTGAGTGACTGTATTCCTTAACAAAGTAACTGTATTCAACTCTTTTTTCTTGGTATTGTGGACTGTTGATTGTCTGTTCAGCCGATTGATTGTCTGCTCAATATTAATCTTATTGATTGACTGTTTGGCTACCCTGTTGATCTCCTCGACTGGTTGGCTATCAGGCCTACTAATTAGGTCATTCAGACAGAGTGATGTACTGCAACTGCAGTGTTTTTTTGTTTTGATTCCTACAAAAATCGTAGGTCATACAGACCTGTTCTTATACTGCAGCAGCAGTGTTCAGACTTGTTTCAGTGAAACCGTAGGTCAGAAGGACCTGTTTCAGTACTGCAACAGCAGTGTTCAGTTTTTTGTTTGTTCTCAGTAGAACTGTAGGTCAGAAAGACCTGTTCTTGTACTGCAACAGTAGTGTTCTATTTTTTGCTCTCAGTGAAACCGGAGGTCAGAAGGACCTATTTCTGCAATAGCCTTGTACGGCTGTATTCTTTTGGTTGTTGTTTCGTTTTTATTCTGATATCATGGGCAGTGAAGATTCAGCCACATCTGGAGTTTCCTCAATGCTGAATGGAATGGGTGGGGGTGACATATCCTTTCCTATGGCTGTTGTCCCTCTTGATGGTTTAAATTACCTGGAGTGGTCAAGAGGGATCAAATTATACATCACTGCAAGGGGGAAGATAGGCTATATTAATGGGAGGATAAAAAAACCATCCTCTAGGAGTGTTGAATATGATAGATGGAATCAGAAGAATAGTATTGTTATGTCCTGGCTCTTGGTTTCCATGCAACCTCAAATAAGGAAGAATTTCATGTGGGCTGAAACTGCAAATGAAATCTGGGAACAAGCAAAGTCTACATATTCAGAATTGCGACACTATGCCAAAATTTATCAACTGTAGGCAGCATCTTCTACTTGTAGACAGAGGGAGAGGTGTTTATCGGCTTATTACTCTGACTTAACATCTGTCTGAAAGGAGTTGGATCACTACCAGAGTGTGGATTGGAAGTGTGATGAGGATGCTAAGAAGTACAAGCAACTTGTCTCCCAGCAAAGGGTGTTTGCATTCTTACATGGTCTGAATCCTATGTATGAATCTATCAGCGTTCAGATTCTCAGCTCTAAGGATCTCCCATCTATTCAGGAAGTCTATGCTCTTGTACAGTCTGAAAAAAGCAGGAGAAATTTGATGAACAGCCCTGGTGGGGATGCTGTTGTGTTGGTTGCAAAAGGGGGTGTCTCTACTGGTGTGGGATCTTCTTCCCAGAAAGGAGATCTCCAGAAAAAAAAAATAGAAGACAAGGACAAATTGTGGTGCACACATTGCCAGAAACCCCGACACACCAAAGATACCTGTTGGGATCTTCATGGGAAACCAAAATGAGCTCAAGATCTGATTAAGAAGCAAGGTTCAAAGGTGAATAAGAAGTCCGGACAGCAAGGTAAAAAGAAACATCACATGGCCAACATGGCTACTCGGGAGAATCAGCCCCCCATTTCTACTGTGACTCAGACACATCTCATTGGACCTGACTCCTCCCTCAACCTCATTTGCATCTACGTCAGGTAACCCTGCCACTGCTTTCCATGTTGCTTGTCACACCCCTAACTCTCCATGGATCATTGATTCTGGAGCGTCAAAACATATGACTGGTATGTCCTCTTACTTTCAAACCTATCACCCTCTTTCTAGAAGAGACAAGGTGAGACTAGCCGATGGAGGGCTTTTAGTCCACTCAACCTCATTTACTTCTCACAGTTGTTTGTGTACTCAGGTTTAGTACCACAAGGGTACTGTTGTAATTTCTCTCATGTTTATATTGTACGACTGGGCCGGTATAAATAATAATTCTTTCACTCGCCCCCTGTATTCTGGAGGGCTTTCAGTCCACTCGACTCATCTCTCTTCTCTCTTCTCCTCTCCTCTCTTCTCTTGCTCTTGCTCAACAAAATTGTTTCACAATCTTTGGGACTTCATCACATGAACGCACCAAATATATCCAAGTGTACAGAGCAAAATCATCAATGAAAAAAATAAAATAGTGATAGCCACCCATGTAAGGTAAATGGTAGGGCTCCTACACATTAGAGTGGTGTAGCGGAAGCGTGGTGGGCTCATAACCCACAAATCCCACGATCAGACCCTAGCTCTGATACCAAGAAGAAAACTATCCAACAACTAATTCCTTTGTTTAATCAGTAAAAACAACAAAAGAAAAGTATGAGAACAAGAGAAGAGAGAAAAAGAAGAAGAAAAAGGAGAAGGAGAAGAGTCAATCATACTCTCTCTCCAGCCCAAACTTTTATTAAATCAAAGATTAGAAGTAATTACATAAATACCTTTGCACAAGGCGGCTGCTTATAAACTTCAAGAAAAAAAGGTTAACAGACCCATGAAACTAAAGGCCCGCCATTAACACAAAAAATAATAAACACAAAGTTGAACTAAACTAAGGCCCATCCTGCCCAACATTTCTACATAATAATATAATCAACTTTTACCAAAAAAAAATTAAAAGAAAAAAAAAAAACTCCTTGCAATGTGTTCGGAATAGTTTCTGTTACAGAAAATGTTTATTAATAAGTTGAAATTTTCAAATGATTAATATCGGTTGGAGAAAATACCAATACAGGGTGGGGTACAGAGCTGATTTAAACCCATGAGTGAACACATGACAGATCCAGAGTACCCCTATCTGTTGGGTGACTTGGATCGGCCACATCTTCCTTACACATGACATGGCAGAGATAGAGTATGTCATGTAGAAAAGCTCTCCACTGGATCCAATTAGGAAACCTTTTTTCCAAACTTGAAATGACATAACCTCAATCTGAGGTCAAACTACCAACAAGATATCTACTAATTTATAGAAGTGAAGAAGTTTGGAGATACTAGCAAATAAGACAGTCTAGTAACAAACCTGGTTGATTGCCTGGTTTGCCCCAGCATTTTGCAGTTCTGGAGGCCGATCAGCTGTGAGCAGTAAAAGTGGTATGGAATCTTGACTAGCTTCAACAACCTGCGGAGTAGCCAAAAACAATGTAAAATATTGATTCAAGACATGACAGAAGTTGAGAATTATGTGCAGAGATAGCTGTTATTTGTTTTAGAAGTCAATTTTTACAATCAATAAGAAGAATATTAAAAAAGCAATACAAGATGGCAATTGATAAACCACTTCCACAAACCAAAAACAAACAAGAACATCTAGACAACAATTGTAAATCAACTTGTAGAGAAGATGGGCCGAATGGCCCATAGGCTGTTACTGTATATTATCTTTATGTTCTTCTCTGTAATGGGCCTTATTCTGGGCCCATACTCTTTTATGTTCCTCTTTTGTAATTTCTTGTCCAACTAAGGACCTCTCTTGTAATTACTAAAAGATTAACTTAATAAAAGTGTATTAGAGAGTTAGAGGGAGGTTAAGTTCGAACTCCTCATCCTCTAACTCTTCTTGCCATAGCTCTCTCTTCTTCTCTAATCTTCTCTTGCTAGTTTTCTTTGTTTCAAACACAGTCCCTACTTCTAGGACTGTTTTTCAACTTGGTATCAGAGCAGGCCATTGCTTGGCGTGTCCCTCATGTGGTTCTAGTTCAGCCAACTACATGAGGAGGTTCTAGGGCTGAAAGTTTACAGTCATCCGCTTGATTCTTGGAGGTCATTGGAGGGTTCCCAAGCTTCTACACACTTGGAGAAGGGTTCGGTGACCAGGAAGAATCAGAGAACGAGTTGCTTTGCCTGATTTAAAATCAGAGAAAAGGGTTTTCGAAGTCATCCTAGAGAACAAGTGTTCGGCCTAGTTTATAGTTCAAACCAAAGACTCTCTTACTGTAAGTCTTTGCTCAGTTGTTTCTGGGTTATTTTTTTTACTATTCTGGACTGTTAAAAGTCCGAAGTTTCTTTGGAAACAGTACAGCTATTCGGCTATCCTCTAGTCTGATTTAATCCAGAGATTTCTGGGTTGTTTTTCATTTCTTTTCTGGACTGTCAAGTAGCCGAAATACCTCTGGAATCACTACTGCTGAGACTGTTTCATTCGGCCACTGTTGCTGGACTGCTCCTCAAAAATTTCTTGGTTGCTTTGGAGGTCCTATTCGGCTGATTATTGGGTTGGGAAGTTGCTGAGACTGTTTTAAAGCTAAGTGATACTAGTCTCATCTTCATTCCAGCCCCTTCTTGAAGTGGTTTCTTCAGTTAACAGTGGGCTGTTAAGTATTGCACACTGAGTGTTCGACAAAAGGTCTCTTAAGGACTGTGGTCTTTTGTCTTCCTCTTTGGGACATTGGCTGTTAGAATCTGAAATACCTTGTGATTGGAGGTTGCTGGGTGTCCTTTTGAAGGCTGAAACAGTAAAGAAAGAACTACCACCGTACTTTGCATGATGGATTTCTCAAACCTTGAAAACAAGAATGTTGTTGAATATGGGCAGGTTTTGGGAACCCCAACCAATTCTACGCTGGCTGTAACTACAGTCAAGCTTGATGGGACCAACTACTTGGCTTGGTCACAATCAGTGAAAATCCATATTTGTAGCAAAGGAAAATGGGGTTTTATTTCTGGGAGCAAGAAAGCTCCTTCAGAGGATGATCCATTTTATGAGAGATGGGTACAAGAAAACTACACTGTGATTGGGTGGCTTGTGAACTCAATGCAGCCACAGATCAGTCAACATTATCTGTGGATGAATTCGGCCCATCTTCTCTACACAACTAAATATTATAAACATCAATATCAAGGTCAAAGACAGAGAATAAGTTAAAAACTAAATTCAGATTTGGTAAAATCTTCAAACTCTGGAAGTCTCATCAACCACTCCATGATCATTTAACTAATATCCACACATATTATTCTGTTATCACTTCTTTTACATTCAAAGATTCTTCCATTTCTTTTTGTCCAATTCCTCAACAAACAACAAAAGGAATTGTGCTCTAAAGAAATTCAGTCTTCTTATTTCCAGAAAAAGAAGGTCAAAGAGAAAAGATTAGGATGAGAAGAGCTCAATGACTCTTCCAAGACAATAGCAAAGAAGAAAAATGAAACAAACTTAACAACTCTACAATGAATAAACAAATTCCTTACATCTTCCTCATATTTCTCACACACGAAAAACAATAATGTTATTCAGAACACCCCATTTTCAAGCAGTCAACCATTAGAATACCATCAAGAGACAGCAGCCAAGCAAACACCTGCATTGTTGGAGGAAATAGATTGTCCATTCCCCTTTTTAGATTTGAATGCTCCACCTGGTTCCTCACTATAGCATAATCAGTAATGCTTCATCTGTTCGGAAGTTTTTCTGCTTTTGTTTTCAGGATAGCATAGTCAAATCTATTTCATTGGAGGTTGTTATTTCTTAAAATTCCAACAACAGTATTGGATCTAGATTCTAGAGGACAAATCTTGTGGAAAGCTTCTGTTTTGGAGTATTCAGTTTGCATGAGGAAGGATTATCCCCCCCCCTTCACATTGTGCTAATTGTGGGTATCATGTTTAAAAAATTGCAAAAATATATTAAAATGAAGAAAATCTGAAAACTATAAAAATATACCATTTTGCCATTGTAAAAGTGCTTTCATAAAAGTACTTTAGTAGAAGTGCTTTTATAAAAGTACTTTCGTAGAAGCAATGTTTTAAAAACTGACCTAGAGGCTGAACCGTTTTTGCCTTTTGGTCGTGGGTCGCTGGTTCGATTGGCCGGGTCGAACGGTTCAGACCATGCCACGTCAGTATATATATATATATATATATATTAGCAATAGATAATGTATAGATAGGTTTTATATATGTTATATGTATTATTTTATATTTAATTTGTGTTTTTTAATTCATTTTTATTTTTCTATTTATAAAAAATATTAAAATTTGCAATTTGAGGCCAAAAAAAGGATTTTTTCGTGAAAATAGCAGGGCAAGGCACCTATGGCCCCTTAAGATGCATAGATCTCGAAAAGTTACCCAAAATGAAAAAAAGAAATCACCCCTATCGAACATCAGAGTGCAAATTTAAGGCCTCCGAAAGTTTGCATGCATTGAGTGTACAACCCATGACTTGGTCACTAGGTCGAATGGGTCAATGGTTGAACCTTTTATATTTAATGTGTTTTTTAATTCAGTTTTTTTATTTTTTTATAAAAATATTAAAAATTGCAATTTGAAGCCAAAAAATGGATTTTTCGCGAAAATAGAAGGGCAAGGCGCCTATGGCCCCTTGGGATGCATAGATCTCGAAAAGTTACCAAAAAAAAAAATCACCCCTATCGGACATCAGAGAGCAAAGTTAAGGCTTTCGAAAGTTTGCATGCATTGAGTGTACAATCCGCGACTTGGTCACTAGGTCGAATGGGTCAACGGTCGAACCAGCTAGGTTGAACAATTCTTGACCAAGTCAATGGTTTTTTACCATCTAGCGGGTCTTGACTAAATCAGACCCGGAATCATGGCTGGGTGACAATTTGAATGGTTAAACTGACCGAGTCAACGACGGGTTGAAAACATTTTGTAGAAGTGCTTTTATAAAAGTACTTTCGTAAAAGTGCTTTTATAAAAGTACTTTCATAAAAGTGCTTTCATAATAGTGCTTTTATAAAAGTACTTCCACAAAAGTTCTTTTGTAAAAGTGTTTTCATAAAAGTGCTTTCATGTAAAAGTACTTTTATAGAAGTGCTTTCGTAAAAGTACTTTTATAAAACTGCTTCTATAAAAGTGCTTTCATAAAAGTACTTTTGTAAAAGTTCTTTCGTAAAGGTATTTTTGTAAAAGTACTTTCGTAAAAGTACTTTCATAAAAGTGATTTTATGTTGACTTCTGTTTTGATCAATTTCAAATTGGACAAGGGTTTTCCCTCATGATTGGATTATTGGAAATTCGGTTTAGGACCAATTCAGATTAATAACAATATGGACCAGTTTATTTTGGATTGGCCCAATCCAATAATTATAATGGACCGTCCAAATCCGATTTGATAAGATTTGGATCGGATTGGATCCAATCCAAAACTGGTCAATTGACACCCCTAGTAATAGGGCAGCCACCTAGACCTAGGCAGCAAAAATCACACGGTGAATGCCTTATTGTAATAGTGTTACTATGGCTGCCCCTTGTTACTATTTCTGGTAATATATCCCATTTAATATATCACGTATTGTTAGAGTCGGTTGTAGAAGGGTAGTATAGGTTTTTTACATTAAGTTATGTTAAATGTAATTATGAGTAGATCTCGAGTAAGCTGATGTGTCTTTCACTTAAGTGAGGGCGTAAGAGTAATTCTGTTTTGCTTAGAACTATATAAATAAAGTCTGGCCGACTAGAGAAGTGACTTTTTCTCTCTAGTTGGACTAGAACAGTTTCTCTCGTTCTCTTCTCTTTTCTTCTTCTCCTTCTTCTTCTTATTATTATCTGAAATCGTACGGACACTACATCTGAATTTTATCATGGTATCAGAGCCACGATAACTAGTTCAGATCAATCTACTTTTTCTCCTACTATTAAGCACATTCTCTTCTAGGGATTTGCAGAATTCTTATTGATAGATAGGAGTTTCTCAGAAAGAGAAAAAAGGACTGGTCGTTTTCTTCTTCTGGGGGTTTTCATGCCTCCAATGAGTGAAATTGTTGTGGTTTTGTGTGGTTGGTAGACAACCCTATACTTGACAGTTCGAAGAGGGCTGATTTCAGGTGAGGATGGTGACAGTGCAGATTTGGTGAAACAGTTACATGATTGCTGAACCCAACTGTGAGAGTAGCAGTGAGAATCAAATTGTGAAATGTTGCAGAACCAAATTTCCTGTTCGTGAGGTGTATTCTGAGGGTTTATGGTGCTGAAAGTGGAAGATAGAAGTGGTGTTGTTGCTAAAAGTGGTGAACTACTGTGAGTGTTGTTGCTGAAACCTAGGATAATAGATACCCTTGTAGTAATCAGTCGTTGGTGTGTAGTGTGGTGACTAATTAGTGAAGTAGAGTGGCAAACTAGTGGTTGAATTTCTTCCCTTTTTCCTTGTGCAGTCATAGGAAATGCAAGTTCAACGTAATGGTCCCTTCTGATTATTTGAATGTGCAGATGACATCTATAAAACTGAATGGTGAGAATTATGTGCCTTGGGCTAAATCTGTTGAAGTTTTTCTGAAAGCTAAGAAGAAAGTGAAGTGTGTGAGGGAAGATAAACCCCCAACTGATTCTCAGGGATATGATGAGTGGGAGCAAGAGGATGCACAAATTATGTCATGGCTATAGAATAGTATGGAAACCATAATCCGTGTGAACTTCATGTTTTTAGATACAGCCAAGGAGATCTGGGATCATGCAAGGAAGCTTTATTCTGGACAAGACAACACTACTAGGGTTTACCAACTGTACCAAGAGTATTTCAATTTGCAACAGGAGAATCAGAATCTTTAAGACTATTATGCAAGTATGTGAAATCTGCAAAATGAGTTGAATGTGTATCACCCTCTTACACCTGATGTCAAAATTCAGCAACAACAGAGAGAGCAGTTGGATGTGACCAGATTTTTAGTAGGGTTGAAGTCTGAATATGAACCGGTAAGGGCACAGATAATAGGTGGATCTGCTCTTCCCTCTCTTAAAGAAGTATTTGCTTGTCCTCGGTTGGATCCATGGAGAACTCCACTATATTAGATAGGTCTGCATTTGCGGTAACGAGAAGGGGAGACCGTGGAGGTAAAGGAGGAGCTTGAGAAGGTCAATCTGGCCGTGGTAGTGGTGATAAGGTATGTAAGCTGAATTTTATCGCATATATTGCTCATACTTTTTAAGGGTTAAAACAAAGAAGATCCAAGGTTTATAAGAAAAAAAGAATTAAAGAATAGAAGAATAAATAGGTTTTCTACTCTTATTCTAAATAGAAAAAGAGTGTTGTCACTTGTTATTTTCCCGTTTCATTACTCTCTCTTGAAAAATCATAACATCCTTTAGTTGCTAATTTGTTATAATTTTTTCATATAATTTGCTCTATTAAATATTTATTATGATATAGTTTCTGTTTGAAATATCTTTTTTGATCAGTGTGTTGTATTTGAAATATTGAAATTAATTCAGTTAAAATGCTATTATCTTTTAGATACGATGATTTGATATGTTTTGAGAGGCAAACTAATATTATTAGTAAATAGTATTGCTATACTTTCTATTTATAGAATGCTAATCAATAAGAACATTAATGATATTATTGTGTTTATTAGAGGTACAAAGTGGGCTTTGGAGAGGATAATGCAAGTCTTACATAGGTATGAAATCTGTTCTGGTCAACTTATCAATAAAAATAAAAGTTGCTTTTTTACTTCTTCTAAAGCTTCTCCTTCTCGGATCCAACTAATTGAAAGGACCACTGGATTCACACATAAGAAACTCCTTTTCACTTACTTGGGAGTTCCAATTACCAAGGGGAGAGTCAAGGCAATCCTTTTTGAGGAGATAATTTCAAAGATTAACTCCAAACTGGCAAGGTGGAAGTGTAATTTTCTGCCACCAGGTGGGAAGTTGGTTCTGATTAGGCATGTGCTTCCTAGCATTCCTTTGCATCTCCTAACAGCAATAGCGTGGATGGTAAACAAAACAAGTGGCATGCTTGGATAGCGTGGAAAAATTTATCTTGCCTGTTCAGAGAAGGGGGACTTCAGCTGTGGACTCTTATGGATGTCCATTATTCTCTGAGGTCAAAAATACTTTGGAGAACCTTATATCAGAAATCACTTTGGGCCTCTTTATTTAAAGCAAAATGTTTAAAACACCAGCACTTTTATATTTCTTCATGTCTGTTGATGGAAACACGAACATGGAGAATTAATTTTGGCCTCACAGAAGACTTGGTGAAGGGCTCAAAATGGCTGATAGGCATGAGAGCGGTAAATTTCTGGTTAGATAAATGGTTGGACTCGGACCCACAGATAGACATGATTGAAAATATGGAGGGGATGCACGGGCAGATGGTCTAACTAGGCAAGGGGTGAACAGAAACTCTATGTTTTGGGCTGTTTTGTAATTGCTCCATGGTTGGGGCTTATAGGGTCTTAGGGAGTTAAGATTCTTTAGCTCCTTACCTTGTAATTCTGGTTTTCCTATCTTTTAATAAAATCCATTGTTATTGATCAAAATATATATATATATGGAGGGGATTGATATCCAGCTTTGTGTCCAAGATATTCTGGATGAAACAGGTGAATAGCATCTACAAAATTTGGGTTTGAATGATGAAATCCTTAATCAAATTCTCAGCTCGAAGATCAAGATTTCCAATCGGTGTGATGAGGTGGTATGGATGTCTAGCAGTGATGGTGTGTTTACAACCAAATCGGCTTGGAATTCTGGTTTTCCTATCTTTTAATAAAATCCATTGTTATTGATCAAAATATATATATATATATATATATGGAGGGGATTGATATCCAGCTTTGTGTCCAAGATATTCTGGATGAAACAGGTGAATGGCATCTACAAAATTTGGGTTTGAATGATGAAATCCTTAATCAAATTCTCAGCTCGAAGATCAAGATTCCAATCGGCGTGATGAGGTGGTATGGATATCTAGCAGTGATGGTGTGTTTACAACCAAATCGGCTTGGAATTGGGTGATGAGACAACAACAGGAAGTTGTGTGGTGGCATGCAGTTTGGAATCAAGTCATCCCTACGAAAGTGAGTATTTCATCTGGAGGCATCTAAAATCTAGATTCGCGGTGGACTTGGATTATCAATACATTGAAGTTCCTCTAGTGTCGAGATGCTGTTGCTGTAAGGAGCCTAAATCCGAAGATGTGGATCATTTATTTTGCTACAGTAACTTGGCTAGAAAAGTGTGGTCTCATTTCAGTTCAATATTGGGGATAGACTTCTTTTATCATGAACCCATAAAGGTTGTGATTCACAGATGGCTTTCGTGACAGATAACTCTCAAAACCAATGGGATAAAACGGTAAGGGCCATAGCTTGCTCTATCCCTTGGGAAATTTGGAAAGAACACTGCCAAAGGAAAATGAAAGGGCTAGCTCATTGCTCCCAAAATGTGATTTTCAAAATAAAGAAGTGGATCCAAGAAGTAGCCGATTTGAGTAAGGTGGAGAGTACTATTTTATCCCCCACGAGAAGTTATCTCTAATTGGTTTGGGAATTAAAATACCACCAGTTAGGGGTGTTAGTCTCAAAGTGGTACACATCATGCCTGTTCCAGATGGCTTCTACAAATTAAATGTCAATGGCTCTTCTAAGGGAAATCCAGGCCCAAGCGGGGGTGGGGGAATAATCCGTGATGGTGGTAATAATTTTGTGGTTGCTTTCCATAGCTGTTTTGGAATGAAAACCGATTTACATGCAGGCTCTGGCCTTAACAGAGGGTCTTGAGCTCACTCGAGCAATGGGAATTATGAAGTTGTTAGTTGAGACAGACTCTAAAGTCCTCCATAACATAATGATGAGAAAACGTAAATCCCCCTAGCAGAATTGGTATTGGTTGGATCTTATCAAGAACTTTCAGGCGGTTATGAACTTGCACTTCATTCATATCTACAGAGAAGAAAATCAGGTTGTGAATAGCCTTTCAAAGTTGGGATGTGGCTCCCTCAACAACTTAATATAAAACTCCTTGGCTGACCTCCCACATGAAACTCAGAATCTTTTGAAGAATGATGGTCTTGGCATTCCTGTTTTGCGTTTTAGTTAATTTTTTGTTAGTTTTCTATAGAGATCATTTGGATCCTTTTATAATTACTGTTTATAGTTTTGATGATGATCTCTTTGTATATAGCTTTTCTCGAGGGGTAAGGCTTTTACATCCCCCCTCCTAGGCTATTATTTTTTTGGAATCATTAATAAAATTTTATGGTGGCCACCCCTCCACCTGGAGTAAATTTTGGGGATTAAAAAAAAAAGTTAAGAATAGTTAGGTGTTGAGATTGGGCTGATAACATTTGTTTTATTTATAAAGTTTAGTTAGAGAGTTATTGGGCCCAAGGCCCATTAGTTTATGTTTAGTTAAGAGTGTTCACCTGTGTTTCTTGTAGTAGCCAACTTACTAAGGGTATACTTGTCATTGTATTCAATTTTATTTATGAGTATATAAGATAATGAAAGGGGCGGCCAGATCGGATTTTTTTGGCTTCTCACCATTCTCTTCAACCTCTCTCTTCTCTTCTCTGCACAATCTTTTCTCTTTCTTCTTCTTATCACAGATTTCAAATCAGATCAGATCTTTTGCATTTCCTACTTTAGGAAATTAGCATAGAATTTAGTTATTTTCTTTGTAAAATTCTATTACCTAGGTGATACCTAGGTACCTACCTACACAACTAGGTACTAAGCATTTGATTGTCACCTAGAATTGCCTAGGCACCTTGACAACTATGGAATAGACAGTTTTCTGTCACATAACCCTCCCAGAGACTGCTTCTGCTTAACCTGGGCCAAGGCAATAGACAATGCACCTAAAAACACCCCCAGATCCATCTTCCCCTGCTCCACCCATAGGACTTTAGTGCACCAAATCACCACCTCTTCTACACAGACATCCAAATTCCCCAGTAGAGAAACCCTCTAGTGTAGATTACCTACTTCTACAGATACCAATACTGGAGAGCTCATAATCTTACCATACAAAAGACAGAAGCCTTAAATTGCTTTGAATCATGACATAACATGGTTTTAAGGGAGATACATGCCGATGTGATGCATCACAAATCACAACATGACTCAAAATGCAGATAACATAAGCAAGAACAAAGAAAAAATATCAATTCTAATTAGTTGTCAAATAATATGAAAAAGAAATTATCTTCCTATGGCAACTAGTAACACCGACAGGATGATGAAAAATGAAACATGATATCCATAGAAGAACATTCAAATAAAAAGAACACAAGAGAGAATAATCTCACTGCTGGAAGAAGATTGGAGACAGCAGTGCCTGATGAAGTTATGACAGCAGCAGGTTTGTAAGATGACTTTGCATATCCAACAGCATGAAATGCAAGGGCACGTTCATCAAAACATGAAATACATGTTGTAAGGGGATGACTGGAAGCAGCAACTGCAAGAGGAGATGATCTTGATCCTGGGGCTATACAGAAGTACTGAATAAAGAATGAATTAGAAATAAATACTAGAATAGCTAAAAGTGTTTTATGATCTGATGATAAAAGTATTTGCTGGACTTTTTTATTATCAGAACTAGACTTACAGTTAAACCAAGCCGCGTACATTCTTCAATTATCAGTGAGGCCCAAAGAGCATTGATGTTAGCATAATCTTGCACTGAGCAACTCAAATGACTGGAAGCATCATTCTGTCAATGAAAGATAGAAAATTTTGATGCACTACACATAAAATAGATACTGCACATTAAATAAATTGAACATGAAAAGACAATGGAAAGAAGGAGTCACATTTATATCTTGCAATGTGACACAAATGTCTCTTCCTTACATAAGCATGGGCAAGAAGGGAGCGAAGACATGATAGGAGAAGACAAGGCAACATAAGACTCAAAATGTCAGAGTACCTTACGCACCACTTATCGTAACAGGCATGTGCCTAAACATCATATTGGGTTCTAGACATAAATACCATAGCAAACATCATTTGGTAACAGCTCAATTCATGCACAACCAGATAGAGAGTTGTTAGAGTCGGCTATACAGGGGTAGTTTGCCTGTAGTGTTTTAAAAGGCGTGGGAGGCGTACGCCTGGAGGCACGCCTCCAGGCGAGGCGCTCCCAAAACGCCCTGAGGCGTATGCCAGAAGTGCTGACACCTCTGAGGCGTACGCCTCATGCACTTTTTTCATGAGACGTGCTAGAGGCGTGCGCCTCATGCACATCTTAAAAAAGAAAAAAAAAAAAGGAAAGGAAAGGAAAAGAAAAGAAAGGGAAGGGAAAGAAAAAGAAAGAGAAGAAAAAAAGAGAAAATGAAAGAAAATGAAAGGGAAGAGAAGAAAAGATAAAGAGGAAAGAAAGTGGTTTGCCCCCTGCCCCTTCAGCTGGGGGGCTTCGCCCCCAAACCCCCCCCCCCCCCTTTCAACTAATGTTATGCATCTTTATTCTTCTTAATATAAAAGATTTTTATTAAAAATAAAGAAAAAATGAGATCCCCCCTTCCTCCTCCTAACCCCCTCCTCTTAAGGCGGCTTATGCCTCCTTGTGTTTGGGAGGCATACGCTTCTTGCGTTCTGAATTACGCCTCATGCCTCTAAGTAGTGGAATGCCTCGCATCACGCCTCTGCATTTTAAAACATTTTTTGTCATTTCAGTTTATATTGATAGTGTGGTGTAATGTCTTTTATGTTTTGGTTTAAGTACTATGTCCCATAATTAGGGCAAAAGTGTCTTTGCGTCTTTAATCAGAAATATATAAATAATATCTGGCCGACTAGAGAAAGACATCTTCTCTAGTTCAAACCACTTTTTCTCTCCTTCTCTTCTTTCTCTCTTCCCTCTCCCTTCTCTCTCTCTCTTCCGCTATTATTCTCTGCTAATCTAGGGCTGAAACCAGTACAGATCAGTTCTGTAACATGGTATCAGAGCCACTATATACAGTTCAGGTCAACCCAGAATTTTTTGGTTCACCCTTTGCCCTAAATCTCTGCAGAGATCTCATCGATCCCTTGGAGTTTCACAGAAAGGCTGAAAAGGAGTTTTCGTTCTTCCTTTTTGGATGTTTTCATGCCTCCAGTTGGTTGTGTGGTGTTTGTTTCATGTGGATTGTAGAAACACTCTAATCAATGGATCAAAGAGGACTGCTTCAGGTGGTGTGGTGAACAGATTAGTGCAGGACTGATTTGTGAAGTTTAAATAAATAGGTTATATGTGTGATACAGTGTGAAATAAGTAGTGATCAGTTGCAAACCTAGTGGTATGTGTGCATTTGGGTGTCTTTTATGGTGCTGAAAGAGCAGAACTGCAGTGACAGTTAGGGCTGAAAATATATGTGCAGTGTGGTGACTAGCAAGTAAGGTGGTGAAGTACTAGTGAGTGGAGTTTTTTTTTATGGCAGCAATGGGAGACAGCAGTGAACATAAATCTAGCATTATATTCCCCCTTACAAGGTAATCAAAGTCTTGAGGAGTATTATGCTAGCTGCTAGAATGAGGAATCTTTGGAATGAATTAAGTGTTTATCATCCCCTTACATCTGATGTCAAAATTCAACAACAACAGAGAGAACAACTTGATGTAAACTAGATTTCTAGTAAGGTTGAAGGCTGAATATGAACCAGTGAGAGCACAGATACTAGGTGTATCTACCCTTCCCCCTCTAGAGGAAGTGTTTGCTCATCTCCGGAGGATTTCTGTTGGTCCTCCAAAGCATCCTACCGTGTCTGATAGGTATGCTTTTGCAATACCAGACAATATGATCAGTTCAAACACCTTCTACAGTTGCTCATATACAAGTATCCCATGGCAAGAACACAGTGCTTGTGACAAGTGCATAGTTCCTTCCAATTAAGGAAGACTGGTGCACCATAATTTTCTGCAGCTGAGTTTAGATTAACATACTTAAATTATGTAACAAAAGATTTATTTATGGTTAGATGGGTGATATTATGTAAGTCACTAGGAATTCAAAGACTAAAGTTTAATTAGTGTAGTCAAATAATCCAGTCAAAGGGTCACAACCTTCAACGTCTCAACAGGTGTTATGTGACATATTAGGAAATTGCCAAAAAAATGAGGATTTTGACCTAATTATGTTTGGAAATGGAAAGGAAAAACTAAGATGGAAAATGGATATGGCACTAAAACAGGACTCATGTAGCTGATTCCATATGCTGATTATCAGGTTTAGAATTAATGGTATAGAATCTAGGTGAGGAAAAAGAGAAAAGTGTGAAACAAGGCTTAGGCTTGAAATCTGACATAACATCTCAATGGACTGTAGATTAAATCTGTTACATCTCAATATAAATTAACAAAATCCTATCATTATGCCATTTATGTCATTTCATACCACAATATACTTATATAACATGTATGATACAGAGCAATACTTAAAGCAATTCCTGAAACAGTTTCAGGCTATAGCAGTCAAGGTACCATGTAATTCGTAAATGCAATGGTTGCCGATAACCTGAAATAGAACTGAGAAGAAGCTAGACAATCTTCCTGCAAAAAAAAAAAAAAAAAAACTTCATTCATCCAACAAATGATTTCCACTGTAATAGTCCAAAGACCAACATGCTCCATAAACAATGTTAGTTGTAAACCCTGTGATTTTATACCCAAGAAAATATTTTGACAACAATAAGAAGCACATGACCACCCAAAGAATATACATGGAAGGAGATCCAAATGGCAAAAAAAGTACCAGGATAGAGAGAGTACCAATTGCAAGTGATTAGATCCGGAAATTGTACCAGCAAGTGAATGTGCACCAATGTATACCTGCATTGAACTTTGTAATCAATTCCTTCCACAGTTGAAACTCTCACGTGGCTACTATTTCAGGATAAAATTCTAGCCACCAACCACCTCAGTAACAGGCATTCCTATCCATAATAGTTTTGTTTTGTGTGTGTGTATATAGAAGCTGAGAAATCCATGTATTATTTGTTCCTCCAGTGCCCTATAGCATCGGCTCCATGGAATTTCTCCTCTTTCACTTTTGGCATGGTCTAGTTCTGTCCTCCCAAATCCCAATATGTCATCAGTTCTTTCCTAGGCTGCTTTTCCTATTGTCTTGCAGGGGTGATATCATGGGTTATGGTTCCATTGGTTTATCTACTGGTTCGTTTGGAAAGAGAGCCATCACAGAATTTTTGAAAATGCCGAAAGGCCTTTTCTTCCTATTTGTATGGATGTTTGTAGTTTTCTAATTAAATGGGCATTGGGGTGAAAAGAGTTCAAACCACTTAAAAGTGGAGCTTTTTGTCTTAAATTGACTAGGCTGCTTTTGGTATAGAGCCTTTTTGGGCTTTTAGCTGCCACTTCTTTTTTGTTTTTTCATTCATAAGTAAAATAAAATTTTGTAAAGAGAAAAAGAATAGTACAAGAAAGGTGAGCAACAGTCATCGAAGATAAGAAGATAAATTAAAAAGAGAAAAATAAGAGTACAAGAAAGTATTTTAGCTGCCACATCTTTTTTGTACATGATAATAATATATACGATTACATTAATACTCTTTTATGAGTTGCTCTTAAAAAAATTACAACCTCTCATGCACACCTGCCTTCCTCTTCAAAACAGTATTCAAAATTACCATTTCAAAGAAAAAAATACAAGGAAATACTATACAGTGTTTCCAGAAGGCTGATAATTACTTGATACCTCCAAAAGCTTAGTTAGAGGACCAGGGGAGGCAGCTTTCAAGTACACCCATAATTAACTTTAGGTAGAGGACCAGAGAGAAAATCACAATATTTGTACAATCCAATTAGAGGATCACGATAAGCAAAACACTAATAGGTTTGAGAGTACAAAAGAAGAAAACGATACAATATTGTGAGCCTAATTAAGGATATGTGTTGAGGTTTTAGACAAATTGTGTAGTCTATAGTGGTAGCTTTTTATTATTTATTGTTTAGATAGAAAGTGGGGACCACAACACTCTTGTTGGGTCCTTTTTGAGCAATTATTTTAATTGTTTTATGCTGTTTTATGTGTTAACCACTCTATAAGGGCATATTGGTCTTTGTACTCTTATTTTAGACTACAAATAATAGTGAGTAAAGAGGGTGGCCAGCATTATTGCTCTCTTTTCTCTCTCAAATCTCTTCTCTTCCTTTTTCTCCTTTCTTCTCTTCTTCTTCAAGAAATATTCTTTTCTTTTAAAGATCTTTATTTCAGCACCTTTCTACTTGGTATCAGAGCTCAGCTAGGGTTTCTTGAAGTTTTTTCCATGCAGTCCTAGATCAACCAATTGCATGAGAAGATAAAGGGCTGATCGATCCACTTCAAATTGCCCAGTTCATGGATTTTTTGGTGCGATCTAGTCATTAGGAGGGTGATCTATGTTTTGGCATTAAAATCAGGAAGAACTGGAGTGCGGGGAAAAGTCCTAGTCAAGTTGGACTCTTCAATTTTGATCTGATATTGGGTGCCCAGGTGTTGTTGGACTTCTCTAAGTATTCTATAGGGGGTGGTCAGGTTTTTGGAATTTTCTGGGCCTTCTGGAGTGGCCTATTCACTTTTCTCTCCAGTGGGAGATAGTGGGAGGAGAGAGATTTTCTCTCCGCATAGGGTTTTCTTCTTCTAGAAAGATATGTTACCTTTGTGTGTGAGATCAATTTGATCTTGGAGGCTCTACCTAATAATTTTTTTCTTTTGAACTATTTGAAGTAAAATGGAGAGTTGGAGTATCGAGCAGAAGTACACCGGTAACATGGGTCTGAGTGTTGGAGGTAGTAGTTATATTTTTAGGTCTGGAATTATTACTACAGTTAAGTTTGATGATACAAATTATCTAGAATGGGCACAATCAGCCAAGATGGCCATTGGTGCTCGTGGGAAACCGGGGCACATCAATGGGGGTATAGGAGAAGAAACCTGATACAGATCCATCCTGGTGGGTACAGGAGAATTACATGGTGATGACCTGGCTGTGTAACTCTATGTTACCTCACATTGGTAAAAATTTTTTGTGGGCTAATACTGCAAGGGAGATTTGGGATGGAGTGACTGAAACCTATTCTAAGAAACAAAATGTAGCTAGAGCCTATCAGTTAAGGAATCATGTGATTAGTACAAAACAGGGAGATAAACCTCTTGCCACTTATTTCTCCATGCTGAAAACTCTTTAGCAGGAGATCGACCACTTAAAAACTATGGTTTGGGAGAGTATGAAGGATGCGGCAACCTATCAAGGGTTAGTAGAAAAGAATAGGGTTTTTTAGTTCTTGGCTGGCTTGAACCCTGAATTCAACATTGCCAAGCAACATCTCCTTTCTAGAGAAAGTGTGATTCTGTCTCAAGCTTATGCCTTTGTCTCTGGGGAGGAGAGCAGGAGGAAATGTACGTTGAGAAAGCCTGGGATTGATCAGTCAACTATGGTTAGTACAATTAAATCTAAGCCAAATGGAGATAGGGAGAGTAGTGAGGCTAGGAAGGAGGACAAGAAGGACTTGGTGTGTGACTATTGCAAGAAGACTAAACATACCAAAGACACTTGTTGGAAGCTTTACCCTCATCTTGTACCAACTCGGATCAAGAAGAAGGGAAATGCAAATGTGGCAATTACAAGAGACCCTTCAAGACTCCTCTCCCAGGCTGATCTAGAGTCCATTGCAACAGTAGCAACAATGAAGATTGAATTGGAAAAGTATGGACAGCTTATGAGTAAGAAGGACCCAGCCAACTCTAGTTCTTCAAATGGGCAGAACAGTGCAGGAGCCAACCATACTACTTCCTTTGCTCATACAGGTAGTTCATATGCATCTGATCACATGATTAATGGCATTACTTTATCCTCTGTCTTACATGTCCCTAAACTCCACATAAACCTTCTTTCAGTAAGCTCTCTGATATAAAAATTGAACTACTCAATGACCTTTCTTCCTACTAATTGTGTTTTGCAGGATTTGGAATCAAAGAGGACAATTGGGAGTGGTCGTGAGGTGAATGGAGTCTACCTTCTGGATGAGATCCCAAGACATTAGAGCCATCATGTTAGTAACAACAGTAGTAGTGTATTAGAGTCAGTGAATCAGATTATGCTCTGGCATAATCGTTTGGATCATATTTCTTTCATTTTACTGAGGTTTTTGTTTCCAAAGTTGTTTGAGTTTGTTCAATTGTCTAGTTTGGAATGTGAAAGCTGTAAGTTGGGAAAGCATTGTAGACATTCTTTTAAACCAAGTAATAAAAGAAGTTCCTTTGCTTTTAATATTGATCATATTGATGTATGGGGTCCTTACAACATACCGCATTTCTTTCATGGGTGGTTACCGTTATTTTTTCTTGTTTGTGGATGATCATACATGGTATTCTTGGATATATCTGATGAGATCACATGATGAAGTACCCATTTTGGTGTGACAGTTCTACCAAATGGTTTTCACACAATTTGGAGTGAGGATTAAAGTCTTCAGATCAGATAATGCTAGAGAATACTTTGAGAAGGACTTGTCCTCATACTTTTTGGAGCATGGTGTGATTCATCAAAGTAGTTGTGCATACACACCACAACAGAATGGGATAGCAGGGAGGAAGAATAGACATATTGTGGAGGTGGCAAGGAGCCTTATGGTGTGTGCCTCAGTTCCTAATCGTTTTTAGGGGGATACAGTTCTCACAGCCATGTATTTGATTAATCGTGTTCCTTCACGCACTTTGGAATTTAAGGCACCTTTCAGCTTGCTTTTTCCAGATGGGGAGATATTTCATATACCTTTGAGAGTTTTTGGGTGTGTCTCCTTTGTTCACATTCTTGGTCCTCATCGCAAGAAATTGAATCCTAAGGCCAAGAAATGTGTTTTCCTTAGGTATGCTCAAAACCAAAAGGGGTATTGTTGTAATGATCCAATGTCGGGGAGTAAGTTTATTACTATGGATGTTACCTTTTTTTAGTTTACTTTCTTTTTCTTGGGCGGTTCTCCTCAGGGGGGAGTGTTTTAGAAAAGAGAACTTACAACTTGTCCCTCTTCCGATGTCATTTGTTCCTTCATCTGATTTACCTATTCCACCATCAATAACTACAATCCCACTACCTTATCCACTACGACCAACCTCACAGGTCTATCAGCACCACCAGAAGAGGGTTGACTCCACACATGCTCAAATAGAAGAATCTACACCACTCTCCATCAGTCCATCTGAGATCCTAGGTTCGACTAATACAGTTCCAGGTATTTCCCTTGAGCCTGATCCTGTTATTTCCCCTGATAATGATGTTTTTGTACCTAACACTATTGTGGCAACTGATCCCTCTAATCTTGAACTTCCCTTTGCACTCCGCAAAGGGAAGAGAAAGTGTACAGCACATTGCATTTCACACCATATCTCCTACAGTGCCTTATCACCCTCCTACCGTGCTTTCCTTTCTTCCTTGGATTTTGTGTCTATACATAGGAATGTCAGCGAGGCTCTCTCCAAACCCGAGTGGGAACTAGTTATGCAAGAAGAAATGGAAGCCTTTGTTAAAAATCAGACATGGGAAATAGTTGATCTTTCTACAGATAAAGAGATAGTCAAATGCAAATGGGTGTTCATTGTGAAATACAAGGCTAATGGCAGACAGAGGAGTACAAGGCAAGGTTGGTTGCAAAAGGGTATAAATAGACCTATAGTATTGATTACCTAGAGACTTCTGTACCAGTTGCTAAGACGGGTTCAATTTGGATTCTCTTGTCCCTAACAACTACCTATTCATGGCCTCTATTCCAGCTTGACGTTAAAAATGCTTTCCTTAATAGTGATCTGCAAGAGGAGGTATATATGAACATTCCAGCTAGTTTTTATGAGAATGTTGGTAAGGGATATAGGCTAAATAAATCACTATATGGTTTGAAACAGTCACCTAGGGCATCGTTTGACAGGTTTAGTAGAGCACTTATCCATTTTGGGTACACACGGACTCAATCCAACCATACTCTCTTTGTAAAAAAGAGAGAGGCACTCTTGTTAGTATTGATTGCATATGTAGATGATATAGTTGTTACAGGAAATGATCTGAAGGAGATTGATGCACTCAAGAAGTCACTACAGCAAGAGTTTGAGATCAAGGATCTAGGTGAACTAAAATACTTTCTAGGGATTGAGGTTGCAAGATCCAAGTATGGGATTTTCATCTGTCAAAGGAAGTATATGTTGGATTTACTACAGGAAGCTAGGAACTAAACCAACCGATACTCCTATTGATCCAAATCATAGAATTAATGCTTTGGATGGTGAGTTGGCTAAGGATGTAGGAAGATATCAGAGGATGGTAAGCCGACTACTATATTTATGTATGACATGTCCAGACATCTCCTATGTTAGTGTTGTGAGTCAATATATGCATGTTCCTTGGGTTTAAAGTTGGAGTCCTACACAGATGTACGTTAGGCAGGTTTCTTAGATGACAGGAGATCTACATCAGGGGTATGCACCTTTATGGGAGGAAACTTGGTCTCGTGGAAGAGTAAAAAGCAGCTAGTTGTGGCTAGATCAAGTATAGAGGCGGAATATAGATCTATGCTTCATGGTGTTTCAGAACTACTTTGGATGAGATCTCTACTAAGTGAGATTGGAATAAAAGTTGAGGAGCCCATGATGTCATATTGTGACAACCAAACTGCAATCAATATTGCCCACAATCCAATTCAGCATGACAGGACTAAACACATTGAGGTTGATAGGCACTTCATAAGAGAAAGGGTGACAACTGGAGAAGTTTGCTTGCCTTATGTCTCCTCTGAACTACAATTGGCTTATGTCTTCACCAAAAGGGTTGCAAAAAACAAGCTTGAATACAATCTACGCAAGTTGGGAATGTTTGACATTTACTCCCAACTTAAGGGGGAGTGTTGAGGTTTTAGACAAATTGTGCAGTCTATTGTGGTAGTTTTTTATTATTTATTGTTTAGATAGGAAGTGGGGACCACAACACTCTTGTTGGGTCCTTTTTGAGCAATTATTTTAATTGTTTTATGTTGTTTTATGTGTTAGCCGCCGTATAAGGGCATATTGGTCTTTGCACTCTTTATTAGTTTAGACTATAAATAATAGTGAAGAGGGCGGCCAGCATTATTGTTCTATTTTCTCTCTCGAATTTCTTCTCTTCCTTTTCTCCTTTCTTCTCTTCTTCTTCAAAAAATATTCCTTTCTTTTACAGATCTTTATTTCAGCACCTTTCACCATATGTATGAGGGCACAACAACCAATGTTAAAACTGTAGAGGAGCTAAGGGATAATTGTGTCCTTTTATTACCATTGGGAGTATTCTTGTAATATATATATGCTGCACTAGATCAGCTCTGTACATATTATTGTTTCTTTTATTTGTAAGTGTTTGCATCGAGTATGTAGGGGTATTTCTGTCTTTATGCTTATGTTTATGTTGCTGATGTGTAAGATTATGTTAGATCTAGTGTCCCTCACTTAAGTAGGGGCATATGTGTCTTTTCCACAGTATAAGTAATATAAATCAAATCTGGTCGAATGGAAGAGGTATTTTTCTCTCATTCGAACTAGACCTTTCTCTCCCTTTCTTCTCCTCTCTTCTTCTCCTTTCTCTCCCTCTCTTTCTCTTCCTTCTTCTTGGTTATTATCAGCCTAACAGGATTCAAGGGCAGACCGAATCCTAATATGGTATCAGAGCTGAACTGAGCAAATCAGACCTGCCCAAAATTCTGTTCTCTGTGCACCCAGTCTAGGGTTTTCTCTTGGTTTCTTCGCCATCCTCCATTTGTGGTGTTGGCAATGTCAACATGACCCCCTTACCTTTATCCTCGGTTTAGTATGTCCCTAAATTTCTTTTTAACCTTATGTCAGTTAGTAAGTTGACCAAGTCTCTTAATTGCTCTATTACTTTTTACCCTTCTTCTGTGTTTTTCAAGATCTCAAGACGGGGATGAAGATTGGTGGAGGGCATGAAGCTGGTGGATTGTATTATCTTGACGGTGGTGGAAGAACGTCAACAGCTCTCCAGTCATCTCTCTCTCCTCTCCAGTGGCACTGTCGCTTAGGTCATCCTTCGTTGAAAGTTCTGAAGTCTTTGGTTCCTTCATTGAGTCATCTTTCTGTTTTGGATTGTGAGTCGTGCCAGTTGGGGAAACATCATCGTGTTCCCTTTAGTCCTAGGGTTGATAACCGTATGTCGAGTCCTTTTTCTCTGGTTCATTCAAATGTTTGGGGTCCTTATAAAGTAATGCCATACAATGGATATAAATATTTTGTCATTTTTGTTGATGATTATTCAAGGATGGTGTGGCTCTATTTAATGAAAGAAATGAGTGAATTGTTTACCATTTTCCAAAAATTTTATGTTAAGATTCGCAACCAATTTGGTGTTCACATTAAAAATTTTCGTTCTGATAAAGGTCGTGAATATTTCTCTTCATCATTTCAAGAATACTTGGACCAACATGGCATTATCCATCAGACTTCATGTACCTACACCCCACAACAAGATGGGGTGGCTGAGAGAAAGAATCATCATCTTTTGGAAACAACTCGATCTCTCATGCATCACATGAATGTCCCTGAACCCTTTTGGAGTGATGTGGTGCTTACTTCTTGCTTCTTGATTAACCTGATGCCCACGTCTATCCTTGATGGTCATTCTCCATTCACCACTTTGTTTCCTACCTTGTCTCAGTTTCCTCTTTCTCCTCGAGTTTTTGGGTGTGTCTGCTTCGTCCACAATCTGGGGCCAAGAAAGGACAAGTTGGATGCACGATCCATTAAGTGCATCTTCCTTGGCTATTCCCGGACTCAGATAGGGTATAAGTGTTATCATCCTAGCTCCCGACGTTCCTTTGTGTGTATTGATGTTACCTTCATTGAGTCTACTCCATTTTTCTTAGGGTCCGGTGATGTTTCTTCCTCCTCATTACCTCCTTCCCTTCCTCTTCCAGTTGCAGATTATGTTCCTCTTGTTCCAACTATGACCAAGTCCTTGCCTCCGGTGCCACTACCTGTTGAATGGCCACCTATCCGTCAAGTGTATACACATCGCCCACATGTACCGGCTCCTCCTCCAGCTCCATCATCGTTGACAGATCCGGCAGTTCTCCCCACACCAGCCCCACCCCTAGTATCTGACCTTGATCTTCCCATTGCATTACGAAAAGGTAAACGTAATTGTACCCTTCATCCTATTTCTAATTATGTTTCTCTTACTCACCTTTCTGTTTCCCATCGCCAGTTTATCTCCTTGTTGTCCCTAAGGATGTCCAGGAATCCCTTGCCTCTCTAGGATGGCGCCATGCAAATGGAAGAACTCTCAGCTCTAACTCATAATCATACATGGAACCTCACCACTCTTCCTCCTGGTAAAGCAGGTTGTTGGTTGTAAGTGGGTTTATACTGTTAAGTATTTACCTGATGGTAGTGTAGAGCGGCTGAAAGCTAGACTGGTTGCCAAAGGGTACTCCCAAACCTATGGTATTGACTACACAGAGACCTTCTCCTCGGTTGATAAGATTGGTTCAGTTCGTGTTGTGATCTCTCTTGCTGCTATGTATGATTGGCCCCTCTATCAGCTTGATATCAAGAATGCTTTCCTGCATGGTGATATGCTCGAGGAGGTCTATATAGAGCAACCACCGATATTTGTTGCTCAGGGGAAGGACGGTAAGGTGTGCAGACTAAAGAAGGCCATTTATGGGCTTAAACAGTCTCCTCCAACATGGTTTGGTAGGTTCAGTGAGGTGGTAAAGAAGTTTGGCATGAAACAGTGCCAAGTTGACCATTCAATCTTCAGTTATGTCTCCCAGGCAAGAAAGATCCCATTGGTGATGTATGTAGATGATATTGTTATTACCGGAAATGATAAAATGGGCATTGCTAGGTTGAAGACTTTTCTGCAAGAACATTTTCAGACAAAGGACCTTGGTAAATTGAAATATTTCTTGGGGATAGAAGTAGCAAGGCGTAAGCATGGTATTAACTTGTGTCAGAGGAAATATGTCTTTGATTTGCTAGAAGAAATAGGTTTGTTAGGTGCTAAACCAGCTGAAACACCTATGGAAACAAACACGAAGTTGAGCAGTGATATGGGTGAAGTGTTTGAAGACCCTAGCAAATACCGGCGGCTTGTAGGTAAACTGAACTACCTAACCATTACTCGGCCATACATTTCATTTGAGGTTAGTGTGGTAAGTCAGTTCATGCAGAAACCTCTGGTTCCACATTGGGATGCGGTTCTAAGGATTGTGAGGTATTTAAAGGGGGCTCCTGGTTGTGGTTTGATATACAAGAGTGGTGGAAAACTTGAAATAGAAGGATATACTGATGTTGACTGGGCCGGTTCTATGTCTGATAAGAGATTTACCACAGGCTATTGCACTTTTCTTGGGAGTAATCTGGTGACATGAAAAAGTAAGAAGTAGACAGTTGTGGCAAGAAGCAGTGTAGAGGCAGAATATAGAGCTATGGCACATACTACTTGTGAATTAGTGTGGCTGAGGAACCTTCTATAGGAGATGGGATACACTGTTGACACTCCAATGAAGCTCTATTGTGATCATCAGGCTGCAATTCATATTTTTTCTAATCCGGTGTTTCATGAGAGAACCAAGCACATAAAGGTTGACTGTCACTTTGTAAGAGAGAAGGTGCTGAGTGGAGCGATAGATACTACATATGTTAAAACAGGGAACCAGTGGGCAAACTTGGTTACTAAAGGGTTAAGTCGGGGAAGAGTGGACTACATATGTAACAAGCTAGGATTATATGATATATACTCTCCAACTTGAGGGGGAGTGTTAATGTCGAGTATGTAGGGATATTTCTGTCTTTATGCTTATGTTTATGTTGTTGATGTGTAAGATTATGTTAGATCTAGTGTCCCTCACTTAAGTAGGGGCACATGTGTCTTTTCCACAGTATAAGTAATATAAATCAAATCTGGCTAAATGGGAGAGGTGATTTTTCTCTCATTCAAACTAGATCTTTCTCTCCCTCTCTTTCTCTTCCTTCTTCTTGACTGTTATCAACCTAACAGGATTCAAGGGCAGGCCAAATCCTAATAGTAAGGATAGCTTTGTCCTTTTACTTCTTAATTAATATATAGGGTTTATGTTTGGGAATGGTCATTACTTAGACACACCTCTTTCAACCCTAAATCTCTTGTCTTGTACTGCTCGTGCAATGCTCACTATCAAGAAGACCTATGGATGCAAACATTAGATTTTTACAGTTACAATGGATCACCACAAGGCTCAGCACTTGGTCCTTATTTATTTGCATTAGTCATGGATGAATTGACTAAAGGTATTCAGAAGGAGGTCCCATGGTGCTTGTTGTTTGCTGATTACGTAGTACAAACTAATGAAGCTAACAAAGGATTAAATGCAAAATTAGGTTTATGGCAAATCCCTTAGAAACAAGAGGTTTTATAATGAGTAGGACTAAAACACAACATATGTAATGTAAATTTAATAATAAGAGTGCAAATCAGGGCCCACCTAGGATTGGAGACCAAGAGATAATCCAATGTGACCTAGTCCATTGCCTTGGTTCAATAATTCAAAACAAGGGAGAGATTCAGGAGTATGTTACCCAATTGAATTAAAGCAGGATGGGAAAAATGGAGGTGTACATCTGGAGTCTTGTGTGATAGGCAAATACCACCTACACTAGAAGGAAAACTTTACAAACTGGTTGTATATGGAGCAAGGTGTTGGGCAAGAAACAACATTTCCACCAAAAAAAGAGTGGTAGAAATATGAATGTTGAGATGGGTGAGTGGAAAAAAACTATAAAAGAAAAAGATCAAGAATCAACTCATTCGGAGGAACCTAAGAGTAGCTCCAATAGATGATAAAATGAGGGAAAATAGACTTAGAGGGTGTTTTAGAAGGCCATCTAAAGCACCTATAAGAAGAAGTAAAGTGTTACAAGTTGACGAGGCTAGAAGAGCTAAGAGGTAGACCAAAAAGGACATGGGTTGAGGTAGTAAGAAATGATTTAAGGGATCATAATTCAACTTAGGATATGGCATTGAAAAGAACAAAATGGCAAAACAGGATTTATGTAGCCAATTCCACATTGTCAGAACAAGGCTTATATGATGATTATTGATGGAAAGGATGGAACTTGGAAATGAGTACAGAAAATGCTGGTCCTAGAGAACAAAATATAGACAATGGAACTAGCAATTTTCTAAAAGAAAATAGGTGATTGAGTGTAAGGCTAAAACCGGAGTTGCAATAATTGAAGAAAGCTAATACAACAATAAAAAGAATATAATGGTCACACCACCAAGAAGACACAAAGTGTTGAAAAAATCAGATATAATTTTCACTATTCTATTCAAAACAAATAAACACATACAAATATGTAGCAAGACCTGCTAGTGAAAAAAAAAACAAGCTCTCAATAGCTATCCTAGAATAAATTTATCAAAAAAGAAAATAGATATGTTGCTCAATGCAAGGGGGCAATTACTTACATTTGTCATGCACTCTTTTCAGTTCCCTAGAGGACCATGTATCCCGTGTTTCTAGATTCTGGGAAATCTAATCCACATATTCATGATATTGAACACAATTTCCCATGTTTCTTCTTGATGGGAATAGGGGAAGTACATCCAACGTTATCATATCATACTGATTTTAATAACCAGTAACATTCAAGGGTTCGCATATATTCTCCCATTTTTTGGGCTTCCTTTTTCTTGCCACTAGTAATCTCCCAATTTTCAGTAAAAGATTTCCAGCTCCAAAGATTTGTGGATTGTCAAATGGATTATGGACCTGGGTATGGATATAGGACATGGTATATTTTTTTATATGGACCTGACCACAGGGTTGCATCTGAAATGGATCTAGGATTGGGTTTAGGCCATGAGCTTTCTTTCTAGCCCATAAATGTCCCCCTGGATAAAATATATATTATTTATAGGCTCACCACACTCTGCCTTTAACTACATGTAGCATAGAAATCACTTCCTAGAAATCAAGTAATTGACTGTTATGATTTTATTGAGATATATTTTGTATGTCAAAGGCTATGGCTCCAAATGAATAAGATCCATGGTCCTAAAACATCCATCCCAGAAGTACAATAATTCTCAAATATACCAGGAAGATGAGCCTCCCAATATAGCTCTTTCCTCCCAACCCCTTCTCTGGCTAGGTCATCTGCCACATAGTTGGCCAACCTTGGATCCATCTGGCCAACATCTTCACTGTAGATGCCAAGGAGCTGCCCTCTAATAATAAAATGCCAAAAAGATCCTGACACCCATTGCTTTTATTATTTTCACCATTTTATCCTCAAGCAAATGTATTCAACACAGCACAAAGTTAAGCAAGGTGATAAAAAAAACATACCATTTGAGAATTCCTCGGGTCCACAAAACTAGACCTTCCACAAATAAGGCTTATCCATTTGTTGTAGGAGTCCAAGGATGGTCGAGCATGATGAATGATCTGCAAAAGAACTACAAAAACATAATACAAACATGCATAGTGACCTATAAACAAAAAAAAAAAAAAAATCAACTGAAAAGGCATGAATGGTAGCAGTAAGAGTTCAAATTGGGCAGGTCTGGCAAGGTTAGAGCCAACCTGAGCCCAACCCTAAGATTTGGCACCCCAGCCTTGGGCCCAACCCAACTGAAGGTAAAATGCTGGTGAGCAAAACTAAACACAGACACAACTCAAGACTGGGCAAGTAGGTCAGATTTGAGGATTTTCTTGTTAATGTTTTCCTTTTATGAGCAACAGTAAAAGATGATTCATTTCTGCAAAAAGAAAAATTACATCCTATGCAGAGTTTTGGATAGTCAAATACAAAAGAAACAGCAATAAGGCAGGTCATTCTATCAAGTTACTAAATTTGAAATTTACAAGATTGTTCCTTGTGAATCCTGCTTTATCTAGGAAATCAGCTTTGATGGTAACTGATCTGGATGTCCACCTGAATGAGCATTCAGGTTTGCAACCAAAAGTCTAGCTTCTCTGACTAGAAATCTAAGTGACCAAGGCCCTGCTTTATCTAATGTGCTGCCTCCCACCAAAAAGAAGTATTATTTTTTTGATGAATAAGGATAGCTTTATTACTTCAAAAGAAAAAGATCTCATACAGCAGCCCGTGGAGAGGCGCAAGCTGCAGCCTCTCTCAACTGATTACAAAGAAACTTAAAAGGAAAAGGAAAAGATGAACATTACAGCTGAGCCCAAAACAAAACTTCCCTATTTGTCCCTTGCTTAGCTAAGCCATCAGCCAAAGCATTTGTTGATCTCCCCACCCATTGTATACTAACAGATATATTCCTTGTCAGCCACTTAAATTTTTTGACTTCATTTCTATAGCACCATATAGTTTCCTCAGGATTCTGCAACCACCACACCACCACCTTGGAGTCCCCTTCTATAACAAGTTGTCCCACTCCTAACTGATTTGCGAATTGCACTCCTTGTATGGCTGCTAATAGTTCTGCTCTGACTGAATCCCCAAATCCCAAAGGACCTGAATAAAGCAGTATAATATCTCCATCCTCATTTCTCAAGACCCCTCCCTTTCCAGAGCGCCCTGGATTGCCCTGGCTACTCCCATAAAATTCAGTTTCATTGACCTTCAGGCAGTGGAGTCCATTGTGTAGATGCTAATCTTTCCATATAAGTATTATTGCTTACAATATGTGTATATAATCTAAATGGTATACATGCATGCACATCAATGCACTTGTGCAGGTTAGGCCAAGTATCATATACGCAGTCAATAAGTCGTAGAAGTGTAATACAGCATAAATATATATAGGAAAAAGATTTGTGAATTGGATTGATTAGGTAAATTCACTAGACAACCAAAACCATCTGAAAAGGCATGCCCCTTCCTTCGCTATGACCTTTGTCTTTGTGTACTCTCTTACCTATTTCATGTATGTAATAGTTGTTCTATTTTTATAAATAAATGTTGACTTTTAGATGTAACCAAGTTGTGTAACAATTAGCAGTATATTCAGTTCAGCACATTCAGCATATATGTAGTGCTTGTTCAATGCAGAAGAATATATCTACCAAACCAAAAAGAATGCAAGTCACATGATGAAAGAAGGTGCTTTACCTGGTCGATAGAAAACTCAACAGACTGAACTGCTTTCTCGAATGGAAAGGAAAGAAGTCCATTCCAGGCCAATGTTATTGCTAAGATAGAAAAACTTGCAAACTCGCTCAGCTCAATCTGTTGAATTAATATTCTCAATATAAAACATCTATTTACTGCAACCATGGAATGAAGCACAACTACAAACTAAACAATATTTGGACTATTTTAATTCTTTACAAGTATAACCAAACTGGGAATCACAAATCACCTCAGGGATAAAAATGTAGAATGAATCAGACTCATGCTTCAAAGAATATGATTCAGCATCATAATTGATACCTATGAACCCATAAGCCCTTATCAAGGGTGAATCAACTGAAGTATATCTGCAGAAAAATTAATAGAAACAAACTCGTATCTTCAGTTCATAACTTCATTCACAGGGCTAAGCTTTAAGGAAATGAATATGAAGCCTTTTCAAACAGGTCTTCTGGAAAAGATAAGATACCTGCTGAAATGAATATGAAGTTAATATATATACCAGCAAAAGATGAGAAGAACTAACAAATTACGCTCACCCACTTGTTGAAACATATATCATTTTACCAACTTTAGAAAACTATTCTAGTGATGATTAAAAAAACACTAACATCCTTCTTACTCCATCAAGCAGGAAATGGTTTTCTTGTATGAACAGAAACTGTAGAGAGATTGGGCCGAGTGGGCCTTAGTTTTGTTTATTTATTTACTCTCTTTAGTGGGCTGCCTTTTGGGGCCTTAATACTTTTAATTTTTTTATGTGACTTGGATCAGCCACCTAACTAGGGGCACCCATGTAATTTTCTTGTCTTTTTATTTCAGAATACATAAAGTGATTAAGATAGAGAGAGAGAGAGAGGTTCGTTTCAGCTCTCTTCTCCTCCCTTTTCTTCCTCTTTCTTCGTCTTTCTCCTGCACAGCTTCTTCTTCCTTCTTTCTTCCTTTATTTTCTATTTTACAATCAAGATATTGTTGGATTGTACTTCTTCTGAAACATTGCAGCAGTATAGCAACTAGAACAGAAAATTGGGCTGGCAATATGGCAAACATCAAATCTCCTTGAACATATTCCCCATGATCCACAAATACTAGATGTATTGGATAACCTAAACTGGGTAATGTGGGCATCAAGATAGTCCTAAACCAACTTATAAGTATTCTAGATTTCTTTTAGTAATTTTCTGTTTTAGGGGTGTTTTGGTTAGCATCTCTTATAGCACTGAACAAGGCTTCAAATCACCCCTTGTGTTTTCCATACTTTTATCCTTTCTCTATCCTATACACCATGGAAGATTTTCATTATTTCGTACAAGATCACTTCAGATCCCTACCAAAACATCTTTATATTAATCTGGCCTCTACATATCAATATTCTAAGCCTGTACAGAAATTTCACGGAAAAGAAGTTCCATCCATATACCTGCTTTCTTGGTTCTCACAAATTTCATTGATCTAAGGATCCTGAGAGATAATAAAGGAAGTGCTAATGGAAGTTTTTTGAGGAGTTTTATCATAAAATTGGATTAATCTTGGGATGGATGCCACATTCTAGCATTGATACCAAAAAAAATCCAATGCCTCTCAACCTACAGAAAAGAAAGAGGAAAGAAAGAATAGAATAAAACATACATTAAAGTTAATAACCTTCTTGTTTTTTTTCTGTTTTACTTTCCATCTTCAATATATATCATATAAAGTTAATAACCTTCGTTAGCTGCTAATTAATATGAATTTGCTCTGTTAAATACTTATTATAGTAGTATTATTTTTTAAAATAATGAAATTAACATATGTAAAAGATTTTTATCTTTTAAATGTGACGATTAGCCACATTTTTAAAGGAAATTTAATGTTCTTAATAAAGAGAATTACTATTTTTTCAATTAACATACATGATGGTATATAGAACTAGGAAACTAGCCAAAAGTCGGTTTTTTATATTATAAAATTTTTATCACCTAGGCGACTAGACACCCCAGTGTTGCCTAGAATCGCCTAGACGCCTTGAAAACTATGGCGCTCACGAATGTTTGGTGAAAAAGCACTTATTTCAAACAAGGGTAGGTAGGTATTTTCAAAACGATGTGGCGGACTAAGATAGACCAGAAAGGAAATAAGCACTTAAAAATAAGCCACAATTTTGGGCTTGTCAAGTAAGTGCTTATTCTAAGCACTTATTTGGGCTTATTTTTCCAAATGAAAATAAGTGCTTATTGGTGTGGTCCTGGCCCAAAGTAAGTGCTTATTCAAATAAGCACTTATTTTTAAGCACTCCCAAATTTAACCTTATTATAAATGTTCAGGATCCCTGTTTCAATTGCAAGGAGACTAGAGAAATGTATGAGAGATTTCCAATGGAAACCTAGGGATTTGAAAAAGGATTACCTCATTAAGTGGGAAGCACCATGTCAAAGTAAGTGAATGGAACCACTTATGACCCTAATGCAACTCTAACATGCAAGTAAAATTGTGAAATACAAAACCAACATGCCATTGGATTATGTAATTCATTAATTCTCAAATTAAGAAGAAAAAAGGACACAACCTTTTTATTGAATTCCATATCTCTGTAATACAAGGACCAGTAAAGTAGACTGCAGTCCCAATTCCAGAAACTCCACACCCTGCTTCTGTTGTAACAGGTTCAACCACTACCTTTTTCAACTTTGTTTCAGAAAGATAGAATTGAGGAAATACCCTCAAAGATTTTGGCTGACTGCATAACCAACTCAAAGCCTTCGTACTCACAGGCACTGCAATCTGTGGCAATACCATTCCAATTAAATTGCGTATATAATACCATCTTAAAAAACAAATGATATTGCTTTTATCAATCAACATGTAGAACATGATACAACAAAATTCAACAGTATAATATCAAACTTATGAATATCTTAAATGGGGGAGTCATCTGCCTTGTATTTTACCAAAAATGGTGGAACACTTTTGAAGACTAGTATGAAAACTTAAATGTTGTTCATGCTATCCAAATTTTGATAGTTCATAGTTGAAATAATTTTAGATACATATTTACAGTTGTTCAATAGATACAATGCATAAAAAATTTGGATAGGTGATAAGCAATATCACCTATCCAACTAAGGCAAGTTTTTGTCAGGTTGAGAGTTAACCAAAGCCCAACCATAAAAACTGAATCTAAACCCAGAACCTTGGTTGACTTACTTTTTTTTAAGATAAATAAAATTAAAATAAAACAGAAAAAGGACACGAGAAAAGGTGATAAGCAATCACCTGAATGAAAAAGATAAAACACCTAAAGACTTCTTGGATAAAAGTAAACCTAGGACCCAGGTTGACTTACATTGGCCAAGACAGATTGATTGAGGCTTGGATAAGTAAATAATATCTTACTAATAAGGTCATATTAAGAGAATAATAATGGTGTACATGATTATGTGCCTTACAATTTTAGGCCAGCTTTTGCAGCCTAACCCCAAGATCTCATAGTTCCTTGCCTATAAAACCTAACACTCCTAAAAAACATTCCCCCAACACAACTGATCCCTTTGCACCCCTTGTCTATATAGTTAAGCTATGAACAGTTCTCCAACCATTAACTTACAAACTTCGATTTTCTGTCTTTCAAACATACTTCCCCATAGATAAATATCCACAAATGCTTTTGCGGATACTTCAGCAAAACAAGAGGTGGGAAGGGAACAAATGTTCTGGGCTATATTGTAATTTCTTGATTCTTGCATCTTACACAGAAGGAGGCAAAGAACATAAAATCAGATATGGAGACAAACAAAGAAATGAGTATATGTTTCTCACTCAAGATAAAACAATAAGATCAAAAAGATGCATTGACAAGTATATAACAAAGAAGCACACCTGTACATGCCTAGCAATAGGAACTGGTCAACTCCGTATCTGCAGCAGCAACCAGGTATGGACTATCTGTTTGGCTATTCATCTAATCACTCCACATCAAAGCTAAGGATCTTTGGGGATATCTGGATGGATTTGTATCTAAACCTGATGACTCTGACATTAAGGGACTTAATCAGTGGAAGATCGACAATGCAAAAATTGCATCATGGATTCTAGGTTCAGTAAAAACTAATATTGCTATCCCTATGAGAGGGTACAAGACAGCCTATGAGATGTACAAGTATCTTGAAAAAGTTTATCAGCAATCAAACACCTCTAGACAGTATCAGATAGAGGTTGACATCTTCTCATACTATCAAAGAGACAAAAAGGTCCAAGAATATTATGCCGGATTCATCAACCTTTGGGCAGAATATGAGTTAGTTCACATGGGAAAGGATCCTTCATACTGTTGTGTGAAGTACATGAAGGAACACTTTGACAGGAGGAAAATTATGCATTTCCTAAAGCATCTAAGGCCTGAGTTTGAAGTTGTCAGATCTAACATCCTAAGCCGAGGAACATTTCCTAACTTAGATACTATCCTTGGAGAGATTTTGAGAGCAGAAACTAGATTGACTACACAAACTGCACTGGATGGAAGGATTCCAACATTGATGTTGTCTTCCTAGCAACTAAACCAAAAGGGAAGAAGGATTTCTCTAAGGTACAGTGTTATGAATGTAAGGAGTATGGGCACGTTGTCTCCCATTGTAAGAAGAAGAACACGTGCACATATTGTAAGCAGGTCGGCCACATTATTACCGAATGTCCTACTTGGCCTCAGAAAGGTAGTGGATCAAATCAGAACAAAGGAAACTACAAGACCTATCAGACTGTTGTAGATGGTTCAGATGCCTCCTCCTCTATTACTTCTGTAGTTGGCCAAAACGACACCTTCAGCGGCATGTTTGAAGAATGGGCCCAACAGCTCATGTCTTCTGTCATCTCTTTAGCCTTCTCTGCTATTGGTTTGTCTGGTAAGTCACCGATCTATTGCCCATTTGTCCTTCACCGAACCACCTCTGGTATATTGACTCAGGAGCCTTTAACCATATGATAGGGGCCACTCTCGGTCAGTATCCCAAACCCTGTCTTCCCAATAGACATATTATCACTACAAACGATGAAAAACTGGACATATTCGGTTGTGACGATTTGTATTTATCCATTTCTAAGTCATCTCCGTTTCATTTATCCAAAACTTTATTTGTACCTAAGCTTACCACCAATTTGATTTCTGTTGGCCAACATGTAGAGGAAGGTAACAATGTCTCATTCACTTCTGATAGTTGTTTGATACAAGACCAGCAAACTGGGGAGGTGAAGGGGAAGGGGCATAGACTAGGAAGATTATATTTGCTTTGGAATTTGAGAAGAATAAGAATGCTCCTGCTTCTACTTCGTGTTTGCTTTCCACTGCTTCTAGCTCTGAATCTTTTAACTATAATAATGATTGGCATTTGTGGCATAAACGCCTTGGCCATCCATTTTTTAAGAAACTTGATTAGTTATTTGCTTCTAATAGTTTTTACCTGTTTCTACTGTTTCCTTTACGATGTGAATAAAGATTACATCACTTGTGGTTTATGTAAGAGTCACATTTTACCTTTTCCTTCTCATTCTAAGCATGCAACAGTTCCTTTTTATATAATACATAGTGATGTTTGATCGTCTCTAGTTGTCTCACTGTTGGGATATAAGTACTTTGTAACCTTTATTGATGACTGCACTCGTTTCACTTGGGCTTATTTTCTTCGAAAGAAATATGAAGTGTACACTATATTTAAACACTTACACACCTATGTTACTACCCAATTTGAGGGTCGAATTTGTATGCTTCGATTGGATTCAGGGGAGAGTATATTGATGGGGATTTCCAAAATTATTTAAAACAACATGGAATTCCACCTCAAAAATCCTATCCAGGCACCCCACGACAAAACAGGGTAGCAAAAAGGAAGAATGGGCATATCTTGGGTGTAGCCAAAACACTTCTACAGGATTTCCATGTACCCTCTTGGTTTTGGGTGGAGGCGGCCAGCACTGTTGTGTATCTCATAAAACGTCGTCTGCCATCTGTTTGAATAACTCTTCTTTTCAATCTCCCTTTCACAAACCCCCAGACCTATCCATGCTTAAGTTTTTTTTGTTGTACTTGTTTTGTCCACCTTCCACCTCATGAGCGCACAAAATTAACTACACAAGCAACTTTGTGTGCCTTTATGGGGTACAATTCTGGACATGAAGAGTTCCTTTGCTATGATCCTTCGGTTTGTCATCTTAGAATCTCTCGTAATATAGTTTTTCTTGAAAGTGCATCCTTTTTTTAACATATTGTAAAATTTTCAGCTCCTTCAATTTCCTTGTTGCACAGTTTTGATTCTACAAGTACCTTAGATATTCCATTGTCACCTCCGCAACAACTTCAGACCTACTTCAAAAAGCAACGGCCTTCCTCAGTCTCCATGCCCCCCTCTGCTCCACCACCAATTGCTGATCCGATCACTCCAACTACCTCAGTAAGTATACCCGACCTTCCTCCTGAACCCACTACTCCCACTTTACGCCATTCCTTTAGAATTTCTCGCTCACCTAATTGTTATGGTTTTTCACTAGACCGTAGCTCTTTTTCCATTGTTTTATCTACCACAAACATTCCCAGATCTTACCAGTAGGCTGTAGCTGAACCACACTGGAAAGATGCCATTGATTCTGAGATTTAAGCCCTTCTTGAGAATGACACCTAGGACCTGGTCAAAGCTCTACCTGAGACATCTCTCATTGGAAGTCGATGGGTCTACTCTGTGAAACTAAAATCTGGTGGAAGCCTAGACAAATACAAAGCTAGGCTAGTTGCACAAGGATACAAACAAGAATATGGGATAGACTATGAGGAGACCTTTACTCCTGTAGCTAAAATGACCACTGTATGACTTCTGATGGTTGTATCTGCAACCAAATAGTGGACAATCCATCAAATGGATGTCAATAATGCTTTTCTCCATGGGGAGTTGAAAGAGATAGTTTATATGAAACCCCTTCCGGGATATTGTACCTTCACTAGTGGGTATGTCTTTACCCTAGGAGGTGGAGCAGTTTCTTAGAAATCAATAAAGCAGTCCTGTAATACAAATTCGACAATGGAAGTCGAATTCATTGCATTAGAATTGGCAAGGTCCGAGGCAGAGTGGCTAATGAACTTACTAGTAGATATACCACTTTGACCATGGCCGGTTCCATCTATATCTCCCCATTGTAATAGTCAAGCAGCAATTGCCAGAGCCAAGAATAAAACATTTAATGGTAAAAAAAGGCACATCTGCCTAAGGCACAAGTTGGTAAGACAATACCTCAGCAAATATACAATCGTGTTGGACTTTGTAAGGTCTAAAAAGAACCTTGCAGATTCGTTAGCCAAACCACAAACTTCTAAAGTGGTTTATGAGGCATCGGTAGCAATGTGGTTAAGGCCCGTTACATAAGTCATTGGTGATGGACACCCAACCTATGTGAAAGGAGATCCTTGGAATTAGGTTGAGTGGGTAAGAATGAATTGCTGGATGACTTGGGAAAGAACTACCAATTTGAGGGCAGTGAGTATAAGATTCTTAATCGGTTAAGAACAGTGTGTGCAATGCACACTAAATAACTGACGTAAGTGAGTGTGAAGTGTGGCCGCTTCTATAAGAGCTCTTAGGGCTGACTCTCTAAAACATTCATAACTTCAAGAGGGGAACAAGGCCAAAATGTTCCAAAACAAAAGAACCACTAAGGAATTGGTGAGTTGAGTTAGTTTGCAGATTAGCTAGTTACGACAAAGAGGAAAGGTTGAAAGAGTCTGACTCCACTCGTACTTAATAACATAGTCTGTCATACCTATGTGTTGATTGAAGTCCAAAAGATACTTTTCTCATCACGATGCTCAGGTGTCCGATCTTCTTGTAATTTTGAATCTTGTGGGGGATTGTTGGAAGGAGATTCAAAATTTCAAGAATCTCCTCTCTCCCTCCTTTTTGTTTTGGTTTTGTCTTTTCTCCTTTCCCTCCTCTTGCATGTAAGAGACTCTTGTCCCACATTGCTTAGGACTCTTGTCTCACATTGCTTGGGAAAAGAGTTGGCTTGGAATATATTACTAGGATTGCTCTCCCTATGAGTAGGGACCCATAGGAGGAGGGCAATATATATCTCTACATGCATGTGAGGGGGGTTGGGGATGCTTTTCACAAGCGCGTGCCGAGCCGAGATAGGGAGTGGGCGTGGGGCCATGAGCACAGGTGCGGGTACGTGTACATGTATGTGTATACACGCACTACACCGAAATGTTTTTCCTTTAACCGGTTTAAACTGTTTTGACTTTTGAATTTCAAAGTTCTGCTTAAAATGTTTTTGTCTTCTTCTACCTATTTGTTTTGTGTCTTTTTGTCTCTTCGAACAGGTGCCTTGTTGCATTGCTCTGGAGAGACACTTCTCTTTGAAAAGACACATCTGTGTCCATTTGAGTGACTGGGAACACTCTATAAATAGAGTGGTGGTCAATTCAATGTCATACACCAACAAATTCACGGTTCTTTGTCTGTCTTCTTTCCTAAGCATTCTCTTTTGTGGTTCGCAAAGGTCTAGTAAGCGAATGCAGTGGCTTGTGGGCTATTTTATCTTGACAACCAATTTACAATCACCCGGCTACAAGGTAGGGACAAATGCAATTTTAAGGAGAGTGACCAAATGGCACGACTCAACCCTCCTTTTCTCTGTTATTCTCAGTTCCCAACTGCCAATTGATTTCGAAAAGCCTGATAAGTTCCATTCTGCCTTATTTGTTATTATTTTCCAACACCGACCACCCAGCATATATCTCGCTGATCCCCCTTGTTGCTGAAGTCTCTGATTGGTTATAGCAGAGACTCTGATCGAATCCCGGCTTCACTAGGGTTTGAACGGCATTTGGAGTTTGGGGGAGGACTACCCCCGGTTGTGTAGCAATGTTGCAAGAGAAATCACATAGAAGAAAAACCAGCAGAACAACATGCAATGATGCAAATAGGTCTAAAAACAGTGGCACTATATACCTGTATTCTCAACACGCCGCTTCTAGAGCAAGGCGTGTTCGTCTTCAACTTTTCTATAGCTTCTTTAATAGCAATTACGCCGTGTTCAAGCGTCAGTGCAGGAGGCAGTGTGCGTGTCTGGCAGAGCTCCACTGGTAAATCACAATCTCCAGTCCCCGAAAACCCACCATATCCCGCTTCCATCCTTTCAGAATCCTTTGCTTCAACAGCCTAAGAAATGGAGGGAGAAAAAAGGCGGGAAGTTTCAACATAATATTACAAAGAAGGAAATTCTTTAACCAAAAAGAGAGACTGAAGAAAAACAAGATTATGAAAACGTAAATGAGGAGGAGATACAGCTTCAAGACCTTGAAAATGAAGTTATGGCTTAAATGTAGAAGACGAAAACAGTGGAAGCTACGGAGAGATTGACTGCTCCTGAAAGAAAAGTTAGAAGATACATGTTTAAGTGGGAGAGAATGGTGAAAAGGTTGGAAATGATGAAAATTTGCATTTATCTGTAATGCTCTTTCTCCTGTAAACATCGACCGGAACGTAGAAATTAGAATCAAAGAACTTAAGTTGTTTTGCAGAGTGGTTTAAAGATACGAGTCGAAGTTGAAGCTGGCAATGGAAAAAGGCGTTTGGATAATCTGGTGCCTGGTGGGATATGGCAATGGGATAGCTTTATCGCTCTCCCGCCGGGTCGGGGAGGGCGGCAACCGGATCGTATCGAAAATACAACGTTCAAACCAATTTTAATAATAAATTGACACAAATCCCGGTATATCGGATATGTGTGGATCCATGTAAAAATATTTGGATCTGTTTCGATATAACGCGCCTCACACCGACCTCACAAACATCTCCTCAATTAGACCTCATGAATAATAAATATAAATACGGAATATATTCTTAGTGTGCGGCCAGGGCATACAATAAGTTAGGTGTGAGGCGCGGATATCATATCCCAATTGAGACGGGATCTGCTCCTCGCAAATGGGCGCCTCATATGCACATTTATCGTGCATCGAGAACATTTTTCATGAATAATAATTAATAAGTGTGGGAGATGTTCTCAATGCATGGTAGGATATGCGTGAGGCGCCAGGTGTGAGGAGCAGATTCAGTCTCATCCGATCTTATTAACAAGTCAATTAAATAAATTGAATTTGGATCACCCAGATCGAATTTGTGGTTCAAATTCAAGTGAATGGATACCTTTTGCACCCTTTCCGCCGGAAGTTATGTTATTGTCTACTTCTGTCATGTGAAATGTGAATCGTGGTTTTACAAAAGTAAACAAGGGAGGGGCTCTTAACCATTGGATTAATATCGAGTATGACTTGTGGAAATACCCACATACTGCTCTAATCTCATGGTGTCATATACCAGATAAATAGTGTTCGAATGCATTTAGGAAAATTCCTTTCAGCTTAGTGCCACTTTGGTTTTTGAATTTTAAAATGCAACAATTTAATATATGAATTTTCAAAACATGTCAATCTAGCACATGGTGTTAAGTGATATTTGAAAAAGACATAAATGTCCTTCAAGTGTCATCTAATTTTCTTTATCAATCATTCAGACATTAACAAAAAATTAACAGTCCCAAATCTTTATTTATTCTATTTAATGAAGTTGGAGTCACGTCTCAATAGGCATTCTGAATACCCCAACTTTCTTGAATATAAGAGATAAGGATTTGTGACTATTAATTTTTTATCAACGATTGAATGGTTGATAAAGAAAATTAGATGACACTTGAAAGGCATTTATGTTTTTTCAAATGCCACTTAACGGCTAGTTAAGTGGCATTTGAAAAAATACATTTTGAAAGTTTGAGTATTGAATTATCACATTTTAAAATTGATTAATGACAAGGATTAAATTAATACGTTTTGAAATTTTGAATATTGAATTGTCACATTTTAAAGTTCAGGAACCAAAATGGCATTAGACCCAAAGTAAAAGATACCACTTAAGAAATTTCCATTTTTGTAAAGGATTGCACCATATTCTTGACTCATTTTTTTCCGCTTCAAAACTTACTTTAATTACTTAGAACATTCAAATCCCATTTATCACCAAGATTCGACCAGTAACACAATGCAGCCAATACATGAACTAATCCATTAAATTGTCTCTTAACATGAGAAAAATAAACATATTGTAATCCAAAATAAAATATTCTTGACTCCATATTAATGTTTTCCTTTTGTATCCCCATGATACTGTCTTCATATTGAGCCGCATCAAAGCTCTAGAGAATTTTGGCAATTATTAAATTCTAGGAGCAATCACCCTTTCACAGGGCCAGATTTGCTCATAACAAAATATTTTTCCAACCAGTTTCAACATACTTTTGCTTTCGTAATGATTAGAATCCACCATAAAAATGGGAGTGCACACATATCATGTTGAAACTTGTTATAAAAAGTATTTTGTTGTGAACAGATCACAGGTGGATTGAAAATCACCTCATCTATCATTTAAAAATTGTGACAAGAACAAAGAGACATAAATTCATCATCCATTGTTAATTAAAAGGAATTGAGATCTTCTCCCCGCAGAGTGCTCCTCACACCAAGTTCACAGCCACATCCCGTGTATTAGGAACATTTCCTATGGATAACTTTCATGATAAAATGTTGTAGATAGTATTCTATGCATATGGTCACCCTGTTAGAGTTATTCATGTCAATTGGACAGTTTTAGGTTGGATCCAAACCGATCCAAATCTTATCAATGGACAATCCATTATAGTTATTATAGTTATTGGGTTGGGCCAAACCAAAATAAAATCGCTTGTATTATTATTGGTTTGAATCGGTCCAAAACCAAAACCCATTAGTTCAAAACCAAAAACCCTACCAATTTGAATCAAAACCAAAATAGAAACCAGACACCAAGACAAGAAACCTTCGGCGGTCGTCTGAAGCAACTCTTCTCCGATGTTCTGGAAAAACTGTTCGAACGTTCGAAGCAATTCTTCTCCGACGGTCGTCTATCAGGTGGCTCTTCTCTTTGCGGAAAGCATTCTCCTCGACGGTTCGAAGAAACTCTGAAAATCTATAAGACTGGAACATGATTCTCTTGCTCTCTGTCAAGCGTTCTCTCTGGCGGTCATCCATCAAGTGGCTCTTCTCTTTGGCGGTTTGAAGCAACTCTAGACATCAAGATTTTCTCGCTCTTCTCTCTCAGACGGAAATAGGTAATAGTCTGGTTTTCTTCAAAAAATGAAATCCTCAATTTTTGTGTTTGTTACTATTGTCGTTTGTGTTTGTTACTATTGTCGTTTATCCTTGAAACTTTTTGGGTTCCTTCATAGCTTCATCAATACAAATTGGTGAGAAAATGGGTTCTAATTTTCAAGGTCATTGATACTTTGAATACTTAGAATTAAGACTATTTAATATATTAAAATGATAATATTCTATCTTAAAAGGTAATTATCTAGCTTTATCAAACAATAGCCTATTTCTAAAATTTGGATGAGTAGTACTTGTATGAAAAGGTTATAATTCATAAAATTTTCTTTGTTGATAGCTTTGTTTCCTCCATGCCCAAACAGATCTGATTCTCAAATAAAACTAACTTCTTCAATTGTTGATAACCTCTTAATTAAAACTAAATGATAATATTTAGTGGGCAAGAAGGTCTAAATCCATGTCTGTACTGTAAGTATGTATGAAGCATTAGGATTACTAAACTAAGTTTCTGATTAATTAGTAGGTGGACTGGAGTGGAGTGCACTAATTAATAGCAAAATCATGAAAACATGGGGATATGGTCGTAATATAATCAAGAAAACAGGGCAAACTAACTAATCATCTTTTTATGATAATCAGACACAAGTATGAATCATTTGAAAAGTTCAAAAAATTCAGACAAAAGGTCGAAAAGCAGTTAGGGAGAGAAATTAAGACCCTTCGATCAAATCGAGGTGGCGAATATACTATTTAAAGGTCAATGGGATAGTATTACAACTAGCTCATCCTGCTACACTACAGCTAAACGGTGTGTCAGAGAGGATGAACCAGACTTTATTGGATATGGTCTGATAACTTCTCGTACACTCATAGTTACACACATCATTTTGGGGTTACGCATTAGAGACTACAATATACGTGTTGAACCGGGTTTCAACCAAATCAGTTCTGAAGACTCCCTATGAGCTTTGGACCGGTAAAAACCAAGTGTGACACTTAAAGATTTGGGTTGTCCGGCACGTTAAAAGAACGATTGCGGATAAATTGGAATCCAATACCAGTTGTTGCCTATTAATAGGCTACCCCAAAGGCTCAGTGGGTTACTTATTCTATGACCCAAGAGAACAAAAAGCGTTCTGTAGTCGAAATATCCATTTCTTGGAAGATGATTACATCCTGAACAATCACCATCAAGAAGTTGTTCTTGATGAGGAGAGTTCAGGAGTAGTGGGAGATGTCCCACAAGCTCTAGGTAATGACCAACCTAGAAGATCTACCTGGATTTCCAGGCCTCCAGTTCATTTCGGCTATGACCAGGATAGTTACTTGGTGGAAGCCATGACCAGTGAGGAGAATCCCGTGACTTATACGAAAACTATGTTGGACATAAATTTCTTGAAGTGGATAGATGCCATGAGATCTGAGATGGACTCAATGGAAACCAATGGAGTCTGGACTTTGGTAAATCCGCCCCCTGGGGTAAAAGCAATTAGTTGCAAATTGATCTATAAGAGGAAGAAGGGCCCCGATGGTAAGGTTGAGACCTACAAGGCTTGTCTTGTGGCGAAAGAGTACATTTAGAAAGAAGGAATCGATTATGAGGAAACCTTTTCACCCGTGGCCATGCTTAATTCCATTAGGATCCTGCTAGCTGTAGCAGCATACCATGATTACGAGATTTGGCAAATAGATGTCAAAACTGTGTTCCTGAATGGAGATCTTACTAAAGATATCTATATGCAGCAACCGCAAGGTTTTATAGCTGCGGGTCAGGAACACATGGTATGTAAATTAAACCGATCCATATATGGACTTAAGCAAACTTCTAGAAGTTGGAACATCCGGTTTGACTCTACCGTAAAAAAATTGACTTTGAGCAAAATCCGGATGAGCTCTGTGTTTACAGGAAATCCAGTGGGGATAATGTTACGTTACTGGTTCTGTATGTAGATGACATTCTACTCATTAGGAATGATGTAGGAATGTTGACTACGGTGAAAGTATGGCCTTCATAGCAAATCTCCATGAAAGATCTTGGAGAAGCTTCCTACATACTAGGTATTCGGCTCTATAGAGATAAATCGAGGAGGATAATAGGATTATCCCAATCTGCTTACATTGACAGGATAGTCAAGAGATACAGTATGGAGAACTTCAAGAAAGGAAATGTTCCTTTCAGGCATGGAGTCACTCTCTCCAAGGGTATGTCTCCCAAGACTCCCGAGGAGATTATCCCAATCTGCTTTCAGCCGTAGGGAGCATCATGTATGCCATACTGTGCACTCGTCCTGACATCTCTCAAGCAATGAGTGTGGTAAGCAGATTCCAGTCAAACCTAGGACAGGAGCATTGGACTGCTATGGAAAAACATACTAAAGTACCTTCAAAGGACAAAAGAGTTTTGTCTGGTATTCGATGGTATTTCACTACAGATCCAGGGGTATACTGATGTTGATTTCCAGTCAGATCCAATTGATAGAAAGTCTACATCTGGTTATATCTACATGATAGGATCGTGTGCTGTTAGCTGGAAGAGCAACAAATAGTGGTTCTAAGTAGTGAGAATAACAGTCCACAACCCAAGCCAAACACTGCCGTAAGTGAGGCTGCCTAATGACTGATGGTGTTCATTTTGGAATTTGGAATTCAACACATCACCCATTCCACTGTTGTGTGACAACACTGGATCTATGGGAGATTGACGCTAAAAGGTAGCATCAGCGGAGAATGTGGCAGACCCATTGACTAAGCCACTGACACAGAAAGTGTTTGAGAAACACGTGAAAAGTCTGGGACTCCAGCTTGTAGCTGATTGGACCTAAGTGCAAGTGGGAGCTGTTAGATAGTGTATGCCCTTAGCTCCAATTAGAATGATGTACATTATGACATTTAATGTAATTGAATAAAGTACATATTTGATTCATGTTATTATGGTGTGTTTCTGTGTAATACCCTTAAACTGGATATATATGAGATTCGTGTTAGTTTAGAATCTTCATAGCTGTTGGATAGATCTGGGGAGATTTATCCTACCAAGGCTGACACTGATGTGCCGCCAAGTTGGTTGGGGTGGCTTGTCTCAGCTGCCAGGGTGAGACCTGAGGTACATGCAGTGTGGGTTTTTTTGAAACCCTGAACCAGACCAGAATTCCAGTATTGCCCTGGACCTTGGAGATAGATGGGCAAAATTGGAATTTTACACCTGACCCCTAGACTTGATTATGATACTGCACTATGTGTCGGATTGGGTTGTCTTTGATGTGCCAATCAGTGAGATCCTTGGGGTCAAAACCTGGGTATATTGGGAGAGTCCGAGAATTCATCTGAGTGGGTGATTATAGTGACAGGATCAGCCCCTTTGTCGGACAAAGTGAACAATCGGGGATGTACTCTCTCTGATGGAAACAAAAACTGCCAGTAGTTGATTTCAACCGTTGAAATTTGTTTTGCAAAATATATTTATATAGAGATATACATATATGCATTATGGTTTCAAAATGTTTGTAAAAGGTTTTAATTCCCGGGATCCATGTGAGTATAGAGTGCAACACTGTACCTTATAGCCAAGGGAGAGGTCCTCTCTTGTCGGGCAGTGTTTGATCATTATTGGTTGAGAAGTTAAGTGTAAGACCATTGAGGGTAATACCTGATGGGCTAATCTTGCATCTACCCACAGTCATTGGGTTTTTATAAGGTGGTTTGACCCAATGACCATTTAGTGTAAATGTTGGGTTTAATAAGAGCCCATGGTGATGGACTCAGGGGTTCACTGTTTTCTACAGTGAATTTGGCCAGGCCTTGTAATAAAGGCTAGGCTGAACCCATGTGGCTGATGTGTAGATCAATGTTTGGGTCCCATGCCACACAAGAATATCTAACTGGGCAGCAGATAGGAGGGTAAGTGAGCAAATGGACTTAATGGGCCTAAAGCCCAATTCGAACTGGCTTAATAAGATTAATTAAAGAGGAGCGGTTTTGGGATTTAGATCAGCAGACAGGATAAGAGATTGTCCCTATCCACTCAGAGAGTCCATATCCAAATAGAGATTTGGATCAGGAAACTCCTAATCAGATTAGGAGGGCTGATCTTTATCTGCAGATAAGATAAGAGATTATTCTTATCTCTTAAAGAGAGTCCAGATTCAAATACAAGATTTGGATTAGCCAACTCCTAATGGGATTAGGAGATGCTCTCTTTAAAGGTTATAAATAGAGCAGCAAGGGGCGAACCAAAGACACACAGAAAAGAAGAGAGATCTTCTGGTTCGCAGATCACAAGAAAGAAATCTTGCAGTTCGACTACGAATTTCTACCCTTTCCTGCTCTTGCCGCCTCTGGTAGTTCGATCTCCACCTGTAGGAGCGATCAAGAAGAGTTATTGATATTATCTTTTGGGAGAAAAGATAATCAGAAGTCGTGCTCACCTACCCTCTGTCGAGTTCTTGCTGAAGAACTATCCTGTTGATTCTGCTCCACCCTACGCTGTGTCATCTTCAGTGTGAGCAGTCTTTGGTATTCTCCTTGGGTGTGAACACCTTTGTTGGGGGTTACTACTACTCCGTATTAGGTATATCCCTCTCCTACCTTTTGATTTCAGATCTGGTTTGGTTTGGGTTCAAGATTGATCATTGAAAATGCAGTTTTCTAAAATAGGGAATGCGATTCCCACATGGGAGAGAGAAATTTTTGAAAATTTGCCCAATCTACCTGTAAGGTTCGGCTATCCATATGATGGATCTCTCATCCCTTCAAGTGTATTGACAAGCTATTTGAATAATTAGATGATTACCATTTCTGCTTATTTTTATTGACCATGTAAGGTTTTGAATTGAAAGTATTCATTCAATGAAAACTGTATACATGAATTTACTATTTCTTTGAAGTAATTATTTGGGTCCAAACTTAGACAAATTTGGAAATTAATTGACACTTTGATACTTTATGCAGCTAGACCGATAGGAATTGGTTTCTATTTGACAAGTATGCATATTTTGGATTGATATTTGTTGAGTCATTATGTATGACAACAAATTGTTAATTGAAGGAAGATGTTAATGATGGATTAATCTGGAATTATCTACAAATTGTTTGTAGTTAAGTTGGTTATAAAGCTTATATTCTATGGTTCAGATTTAACGAAATTTATGCCTGAGAATTCAGAATTGATTATGTTGTTCATTTTACTTTGAAAGAGCTTTGTGAAGGTTTCAGTTGATTCTCTTTATTTTGGTTAAACTTTAGCTTGAGAATAATAGATCCTTAATCTGTTAATTCAGTACGTTTATATGCTACACTAAGTTAAACTAGCTCATCAATTTTTATATTGTTTCTTTAAGTATCTCAGTTCTTTAAGAATTGAGATATCATGAAATGGCCATGAAGGTAATTAATTAGATCATTAGGTCTGTTAAGTAATCAAACCATTAAGGACTTTGATTCATGGAGAGTAACGGTATAATAACTGTAAAATGATACTGCATTCTAGTGAAGGTATGGTAGGCCTCTGTGTTTGATTAATAGCAATCTTACTTGTCAACTGTTAGACTTCTTTTGGAACTGAAATTTCAAGTCACACCAGAGTCTATGTATATTTTTTAAAAACTAATTGATTGGGTTAAAAGGTCTGAAAATGAGTTTCCGAAGAAAAATGTTGTGCTACGAGTAACTAGTTTAAATGTCAAAAATCAATTGGAGTGTTATAAAAATAAAAATCCATTGTTTATGATCTCTTCATATAAAACTGACTGGATTGTTTCATCTGATAGGACTTTGGATCCATGTTTAGCCTAGTAAAGGCTGTTGGAGCTGCCTTAGATTAGTTCTCATGATGGAAGACTGGATAAATATTTTGTCGGGTTTGTTACTGAGCTTCGTTAAATGGCAGAGGAATCTCCTATAGAACAAATTATTTTGAAGCCCAAAAAGGTCTCCCATGTCTGTCTAGACATCCTTTATTCATGTGACAAATTTCAGCCATAATCACTTGCCGCATGTCAAATAATAAGCCATTCTTCTTTTGACCAAGCTTTATATTAAAAAATACATAAGATTAAACAGTTGATATTTGTTGGGAAAACCACTAGTACGCGGTGAGGAAGCTTCCTATAAATATGGGGTTTTGGTCCTCATCCTTGCCATCAAACAAATTCATAGCCACACCACAGCAGCAGTTCAACACGAAAAAGGAGTGAATATCAAGACTTGCTCTTCAAGAAAAGAGAGAACCAATCTTCATGCAGCTAAACTAATGGCAATAAGTAATGCACATGCTATTTTAGACTGATCACAATGCTCCTGTCCTGGGTCCTGGACTCCTGGGAAGATTCCTGAAACTTATAACGTAAATTACACAAGAGAAGCTGATAGGGAATGGATAGGTCCACTTGGTTGGACTTCCAATGTCCAAACACAGTTGGGAACTATTTTGAAAGTGTGCCTCCATTGTTCTTGGAAAGAAGGCCTCGTGTAAATTGTGCTAATAAGGGAAAAGGTGTAGGGCATTTGAGGTGCATTTTACAATACATACAGCAAAAAGGAATTAGAAAAGGTGCATGACAGTTGAGGTGCATTTTGCTTCATCATAATTGTGCTAGTACTAATTCCTTTTAACTATGTGGGAGATGTCTAGCCAACCTGAACATCTGGGTCAGCATGGCTTTCTGCAATTCTTGGGTTTCTACTTTACATTTGATTAGTAGCTCCACTTTCAGAGAGTTATATCTTGCTTTTCTGGATGAGTTCATATCCTCCTTTGAATGGCGTGCATCTTGAATACAATTGTAGTTCTCGGAGGGAGTTATTCAAGGTCATGTATATATGGTGGTCAAATAGATTCAATCAATGAGTTAAAACGGTAGGATTCTTTATAAGTCCAGGATTTCTTCATTTCTTTCCTTCCTAGGATTTAAAAAAAAAAAAATTCTTAGCTGAATGTATTGAAAAACAAGTTATTATGATCCAACCTTCTCATGTAGCAGGTTTTAGCCAGATAGTCTTTCTACATTATGTAAAAATATGCACCTTTCTTCTAAGCACTTCCCCCCTTTCTTTCTTAGCTGATTCTCCTTATTTTGGTTAAACTTCGGCTTGAGAATAATAGATCCTTAATCTGTTAATTGAGTAAGTTTATATGCTACATTAAGTTAAACTAACTCTTCAATTTCTATATTGTTTCTTTAAGTATCTCAGTTCTTTGAGAATTGAGGTATCATGAAATGTCCATGAAGGTAATTAATTAGATCATTAGGTTTGTTAAGTAATCAAACCATTAAGGACTTTGATCCATGGAGAGTAACGGTATTATAACTGTAAAATGATACTGCATTATAGTGAATGTATGGTAGGCCTCTGTGTTTGATTAATAGCAATCTTACTTGTCGACTGTTAGACTTCTTTTGGAACGGTATTTATTGGTGTATGTTTCTTTAAATAATTCAGTTCCATCTATGCTGATGGTTTTATTGATCATAACTTTTAGTTATACCATCAAAGTATTGTTTAGAGAGGAGGAAAATGGGGGGCGGGGTGATGGGTGCCTGTAAAGAATGCATCCCTTTTTTCCTGTGGGTTGAGGAGCGGAATGACGTTGAGAAGCAGAATTGAGATATCATGAAATGTCCATGAAGGTAATTAATTAGATCATTAGGTTTGTTAAGTAATCAAACCATTAAGGACTTTGATCCATGGAGAGTAACGGTATTATAACTGTAAAATGATACTGCATTATAGTGAATGTATGGTAGGCCTCTGTGTTTGATTAATAGCAATCTTACTTGTCGACTGTTAGACTTCTTTTGGAACGGTATTTATTGGTGTATGTTTCTTTAAATAATTCAGTTCCATCTATGCTGATGGTTTTATTGATCATAACTTTTAGTTATACCATCAAAGTATTGTTTAGAGAGGAGGAAAATGGGGGGCGGGGTGATGGGTGTCTGTAAAGAATGCATCCCTTTTTTCCTGTGGGTTGAGGAGCGGAATGACGTTGAGAAGCAGAATAAAAATGTGTTGGTTAATTGGCAAAAATTACTCAATAGTTTGGACCGGATTGGGTCCAATCTGATCCATTTGTATTTCAATTAGACTGGATTGGATCCAGTTTGTATGGGATTTGGTCCGATCCATTTGGAAATTAACCAATGATGGACTGGATCGGATTGGACCAAATCCAGTCCAATTGATAGCCCTAGTTATTCATAGGTTCTTTCATATGGATTTATTACTATACCTATCATTTTTTTAGTTTTACAATTTATCCATTTAGGCCATGTTTGAGAGTGCTTAAAAATAAGTGTTTATTTGGGCCGGCACCACACCATTAAGCATTTATTGGTGTTTGGGAAATAAGCCCGAAATAAATGTTTATTTTAAAAATAAGGGCTTATTTTTTAAGCCCAAATTTTCATCTTTTTAAAGTGTTCATACAATAAGCTCTAATTCAGAATCTCTCATAATTGTCCCTGATAAATTTTTAGAATACCAACTATACCCTTTTAGAAAAACACTTACAAAGACACTTTTATAAAAGTGCTGTTACAAAAGTAAAGTATTTTTACAAAAGCACCTCTTAGAAAGTGCTTTCAAAAGCACTTTTATTCACAAAAGCACCTTTATAAAAACACTTCTACCAACGTACTTTTTATGAAAGTACTTTTGCAAAACTACTTTTACGAAAGCACTTTTACAAAAGTATTTTTATAAAAGCACTTTTTCAAAAATACTTTTATAAGTGCTAAAAGTGCTTTTCTCTTTTGAAAAATCACTTTTATAAAAGCACTTCTATCAAAGTAATTTTATTCATTCACTTTGGATTGGGTATTTTGAAAATTTGAAAGAAAATAAAGGACAAAAGAGTCACAATTGCTTATTTGAATGCTTATTGGAGAAAAAGACCATCAAACGCCCAATATGAAATAAGTGCTTATTTTTTAAAATAAACACTTGAAAAAATTGGGTGCAAAATGCAAATAAATACTTATTTGAATAAGTATTTATTTTTAAGCACTTATTTTTAACATAATCACTCCCAAACGTAGCCTTAAGCATCTATATTTCTAGTCATTTTTTGGATTTATTGTTTCTTAATCATCCAACACTCTACTATATACAATATAGTTACCTTACAATTGATTCATAGCATTTTTTTTTTAATCCAAAGTGATTTTCACCCATCACATAAAACTCTAAACACACACGAAAAAAAGGTTTTTGCTGATAAACCGCCAGCATCGACCTATACCGGGGATCTTTCTTTCTAGGTATGGGAAAATCATGACTGCCAGGAAAGCCTTACAAAACCACCTGCATGGGTGTCATCAAATTGGCCCCTTAAATTAAGCATTGTCACAATCGCTAGCTTGTGATTTATTATACCGACAGTCATAAACCGCTAGGAAAAGTATATGTACATACATATGATATAAAGAAATGTAATTTCCTTTTTTTTTTTTTTTTTTTTTTACAATTGTCCCCACTCAAACAAAATTTGACTTCCTAAAGAACATCTTTTTTCATGATTTTAAAAGGACTAAGAGGTGAGGCTAGAAGTGTACCCCCACTAATCAAAGGCCCTAGATTCGTGGGAATATCTATGATAACCACCCCAGGGTGAATTTTGATTTAACTCCTACTAAACAATTACCACTATTATGATAATGGATGATTTGTTATTATTTTTTCCACTATTCTATTTGTTATTAATTCTACATGCATATTATGGATAGGGAAATATACCCGTTAAGCCCTAAGTTTTAGTGGAAACCACATTTTGTCTTTAAATGCTTTATCAATTAAAAATAAAAGTGGAAAAAATCATTATATTATTTATTATTGTAAAAGAATACAAATGAAATAAAATTCAGATAACATATAAAAAACTAAGTGAACATTATTTACTAATAATTGTTTCTCACTGAGCTACATAATTTATGGACCCAAAACCATTTCTAACATACAGGTTAGGTCAAGGTTGAATCCTAAAGCAACTTGGTAGTTTTTTTTTTGGATCCAAGAGTCCAAGTTGATATATGACCCATTCTGCAATCAAAGGATATGGATCATTTAACGGGTCATTAGGTCCAAGTAGACCTGCTCATGGGTCGAGTAGCCTGATGTGACAGCCCAATCCAACTCGTTATAAGTCGGGCTTGGTCATAATTTTAGGTCCGCGGGCTTGGGCCTAAAGCACTAGGCCCAATTTTTTTGAACCGGGCTCAGGCTTTCTAAAAAAGAGCCCTAAACGAGTTCAACCCAAGTCTGACTTGATGCTATATATTAAATAATAAAAAATATATGTTATTTAATGAAAAATATATATACATTTTTTCTTTGTTTTTTTTTCTCTATTTTTAAGTAATAGTGAGATGTTTATTATTTTCCAGCTTTGAAGGTTTTTAATATAAATAAAACATTTTTTATTTAATAAAAAAGATAAAAAAAATCTATTTTCAAATTTTTGGTCGGGCTCAGGATAGGGCCCGAGCTTTGAACTTTATATGAGGGTAGGGCTTGGACTCAAGACCTAGGCCCAATGGTTGGGCCAGGCTCGGGCTCGGGCCTGAATGTATTCTATTGATACATAGACAAAGCCTGGTCGAACCCAGCCCGGCCTGGCTCATGAACAAGTCTATGTCCAAGTCCTTGCAATTATGAGTTTGGATTTTGGACTAGCATGGGAGCCTGATGGGCTATATATTAGATTCATATTGGGGGGTTAGTACGTAGCACATTTGAAACCATCTATATAGTTTTGAAATACAAACTATCACAATTTCCCTTCGATACTAAAATCTCATGGATTGATCCACTCTATAGTATGTTAATTGATTATCATATGTATTGCAATAAATGAATTCGTGAATAAGGAATAAGGCAAAGGTATAGATCTACATAAAATACATTAGATAGCTTCGGAGAGAAGGAAGAAAGGAGAAGAAGTTGCATAAAGTTTCAAGAGGACTGAAATGGAGATTGAAGGCACAATCAAGCATAGCTTTCGCACAAGTTGGTATTGAAAGTTTGAGGATCATAGTTAGTTAGATTTGAGACAAAGGGTTCAAGAGTAGGGCTTCACCATGTATTATCGTGGGAATTCTAAGATCAGGACTGCTACTCTTTTTCTTGAGGTCCGCACATAAACATGAGCTCGACTACAACCCTGCTTCTAGAAACCTCTCGCGTGCTCACGTAATGCATTGTTGCTAACCTATGTAATGTTGCTACACTGCAACACTTTTAGATATACGTCATCACAGCATAAAAAATTATTGTGTTGGTGTATTAAATCATTGGTGTGCTAACATTAAAAGCTCAGTTAGTTCTTGCACTGTGGCAATGGTTCACCACATTTCATTCCGAGGGCGTTGGCTTATCGTAGTTTGATTGTTGAGTAAGACTGCGTGGTAGAGGTTTTCTTCAAACTATCAATTGTAGTTAAGTATTCTTTAGCACAACTTAACTGGTATTTGAGTGTGTGAGTTTATGATTGTGATGCAACACAATTATGTTGTGGTCATTTACTTGAGTGTTTACAGTGCAGTCTCTAGCATGTCTACATCCATATACTTACAAAATGAAATGTTTTATTTAATTTTTTTTATAACAATACATCCACACCACATTGCAAAATACCTTATGGAGTATAAAACAAACCACATCTTATAGAGGCTTCGTTGGCTACTGATGGGCAAACTGAATTACTTTTATAAAATAAAACATTATCTATATGGATTATATATATTCACATCTATATTTATAATTTTAGATATATAAAATGGATTCTTGCCTTAGTTGTGGTGTAAGTCAAGAATTAAATTTGATTATATAGTATCAATTAATTTTTTTATCCTTTATTTATACACATGCATAGCACAAATCAATTAATAATTTTATCCTTTATTTGCATGCATGCATTACACGTACCATGCTCTTCTTTTTACCAATCAAAACTTGACTCCTACTTAGAGCCTATTCATTTTCTCTTAACTTTTATCTTTTAAGAAGAATCTTTCAACTTTTAAAAGAAAAATGGTTGTTTGTTTCCTCTTATTTCTCATCTCTTAAAGTGCAATCATACAACTTTTTTGTTTTTCAATGGTACGCCCAAAAAGACAAACAAAAACTCTCATATATGGGATCCAAATGGATATTTGATAATTTTTAGAATTCAGAATTCAAAACAATTTTTCTACACTCAGAATTCAAAGGAAAGAAAATTTCACCAATACCAATATATTATTGCACTTTCATATGTCAGATTTCATAGCAAAAGAACAACCCTTAGATTTTGCAACGAGCATTCCAATGTCTGTCATATAGCTCTCTCTAATGCCTCACCTAACTCCATGCTTCAGTCCACTAATCCTCCACCCATGCGGCATTGGACCAGACCTTCACACGGCTTTCTAAAGATAAAATTTAATGGCACCACATCTTTCACCAAATCTGGAGCTGGTTGTGTAATCCGTGGCAATCAAGGTGCTTTTATCTATGCTTGTGCAATTCCTCTCATTTCCAATTCGGCTTTGGTGATTGAAGTCATGCTTCTAGAGTCACTTCAATTTGGCCAATCTTTGGGAATTTCAGGTACTAGTATATAAGACGACACTTAGACTTGATTAGTTTCTTGTCATGGCTCTTAAAACCGACCCGGCAACCAAATCGATCAGGGGTTAAAATAAAAAAATTAAAAATTTGAAAAATAGTCAAAATTGTTCAAATGATTCGAACGATTAACCAACTGATTCAACAGTTTTCTGACCAAAATCAATGATTTTGGGGGAAAACGAAACTGGTTAGGGGACCAATTCTCGGTTTTTTCAGTCTGACGTCCGGTCCAACCATGTTTCTTGTCGGAAGATTCGCTACAACCTCCATGGAGTATACACATGCTTCTATACAGCTGCAAGAGTATTCTTTCTCGCCTCTTGAACCCTTAAAGTTGCTTATATTCCATGGACCTTTCTTTAATCACACTGCTCATCAAATGGCTAAATTTTTACTTTCATGTAATCTTACCCACTGAACTGGAGTTTCTATCTCCATCTTGGCTATATGATGCAAGTGAAAGGGATTGTTGAATGAATTTGCCTTAGGGCTATTAAAAAAAAAATGACACGTATTTTTACATTATTAATATATAAAATAGGTGATGGTGCGCAATCCGGTCACTCTTACCTGGCACTTGCGTGGCTTTTGAAAGGTACCTGAGATGGAGAAGAAGAATAATCCCCGGGGGCTTGCCCGACAGGAATATTCCGACGCTTAAGTTAGCATTCTATGGAAGAAGCAAAGAGAGGATCAAGGCTAAGAGTGCAGATAGCGCGAGTGATAGAAGTTCCCCTGTTCTTTGAGAGTAGGCTCCTTATAACAGAATTTCGTTGCATCAGACCCATTGGCCTCTGACAGGGCAGGTATAACTGCCACTGTCAGCCTGCCGTAGTCATTACAGGCAGGGCTGAGGTGGCACGCGCGAGGCCGTCATTGCAGGGTACGTGCCTGTCAGGTGTAAGGCACCCTCTAAATGTGGCAAGCATGACACTGTCTGACGAGGGACGTGGTTGTTGTCCCCAAATTTGTCGGGTACGGTGGTCGGGCATGAGATCTTCTTGCGATATGCCAAGCTGCTCTTTCGCGAGTTACCCTGTGTCGGGCTATCCCACAAGCGGCGAGCTGCCTGTGGCAAGCTATGCTAAGCTGTTTGGCTCGAGTTGTCTTCACCTCGGGGTATCTAGAGGCGGATCGGGGTACTCCTGTCTGGGAGTGGCCTGAGATCCACTAGGAGGAGCTCAGGTATTAGGAAAGGTCAGGGGGCCCTGAGCTCGGAGGTAGCTCGGGGTGCCTTAGCCTCGGGAAGGAGGTGCAGGCCAGGCGGCTCCCGACGAGTAGCCCATCCCGCCGAGTTGTCGGGTTGAACTCGGTGGGACCTTCCCTCTGAGTTGTGGTTGCGCTTGCTGTGCTGTCACGCTGTCATCGCTTGAGCAAGGTCACGCCCACGTGTACATGTGCTACGAGGTCGGGCCAAATCACCCTCCATCAATTGTCCCCCCACTCCCTGTGCTGGCGGTGTTGACCCAGCGTGGGGAGTTCATGTTGCGCCGGGTGGATTTGGCTTCGGTGCTCATGCCGCTTCGTCACGCATTTCGCCCAGCTGGACCGGTCTAGTTCCCGGCTCAGTCAAAAGGAACCCGGGTCATGTTCAGTTTACGCGCGGACGTCACATGGTTTGGACTTCGCGGACGCCAAAAAATGCACTAAACTAATTTCACCTCGAGGAACCCGTAGCCGATTTTCTTGAGAGTCGTTGGATCGTCTCCATCTTGACCGTTAATGCTTGGGTGCAACGGCTATAAATAGTGGGGGACCCTTGGTCATTTCTTCGCCACAAAGTCCCCAACGTCAGTGTTGAGCTTGCATCTGAGGTTCCCAACTCGGGTCTTCTAGCTCGGTTTGTTCCCTTAGTTTAGTTCACGTTTCCTATGGTGAGTCTCCGAGCTTCTTTTTCTTTTTCGAATATTCTTTCCTTTTCGCCTTGTGATGTCGTCTAGCGTAGATAGCCTCATCGATGAGCCCGAGGTGGGTACCTCGGCTCAGGGTGGCTCTTTTGCCGCCCAGCCATCCGATGTACGGGCGGCTTCAGGTCATCTGGCGCCCACCTCCCACCGAGGTCGGGTGCCAGATCAGTTCGGCCCTTCCACCATGACTTTGGAGAGACTCCAGGACCTCATACAAAGCTTCAACCTTTTTGGGGAGTACTCTTACAGTCTTCCTACCGGCAACTTTCCATGGGAGTATGGTCCCGATGAGATCGTGGTCTTCAGGGAGCAACTAGTTGTCGGGCTCCGACTTCCTCTTCATCCCCTGATCGTTGAGGTGTTGATGCAGTTTAACATCACTTTGGACCAACTTCACCCGAATTCCATATGGAAAGTGGTTGGAACCATCTCTCTTTGCTTCGACCATTCCCTCTCTATTGACCTAGACGTCTTAGTACTATTTTGGCCATAAAGAAGAGTGTTTCGGGTACTCTCCCCGGGCACAGACGGGCTTATTACCTGTCTCCCCGCCCGGGTTTTAAACTCATGCATAAGCTCCCGAGTAAAGTCCCGGCCTGAAAGCAAGACTACTTCGTAGTTCGGAGCAGCACGGGGTGGCCCTTCCCTACTAACTGAAGGGTGGCCGTTCAAGACCCCGATGTCATCCTCGATGGGAAGACCAAGAAGGCACTCTAGTCGTGGGCACAGCTCGGGTTTAATTACAAGGACTTCACAGCCGAGAAGAAGCTCATCCAAGCCATCTTGAGCCCTGGTAGGTTTTTCTTCACTTTGGCTTTTTGTTCACATATTTACTTCAGGATTACTAACGCCGAGCTTCACTGCAGGTCCCATGGAGGCGGAGAAAATTGACGGTCAGAGGCTCTTCTGCCAAATGAAGAGAAAGAAGTGCGTAGCCAAGAAGGCACGCGTTAAGCCTCTGCAGGCCTCTACCGAGGCTCTTCTGCCAAATGAAGAGAAAGAAGTGCGTAGCCAAGAAGGCACGCGTTAAGCCTCCGCAGGCCTCTACCGAGGCTCAGCCTCCACAGGCTCCGGCTCCGGAGCCCGAGCTCCCCTGTACTCGACCCGTCATCAACCTGGAGGGGGACACGGCGTCTCAGGGTCCTGAGATAGCGGCAGAGCCCACCGCTGATCCTGCCGAGACCGTTGCTGGGGGTGATACAGGAGCCACCCCTGAGGCACGCCTTGCAGAGGCTACAACTGAGGCCTGCCCTGCTGATATCACCGCCGAGGCTTCCAAGGAGTCCGCCCATGCGGCGGACGTGAGCATGTCTAGCTCAGAGAGCCAGGGGTGAAAGTATTCTGAAGCCCCAGTGCAGTCTTCAGAAGAGTAAGGAGGCTGCTTATCCGGAGGAGGTCACCGAATGGGTTGATCTCACTCTCGGTCAGCTTGGTGCCCAAGCTGCCACACATACCATGGTGGTGAGTTCCTCGTGAAGGATTCCCTTCTCCCACTTCTTTCCTTTAACTGGTCTTCCAGTCCGATCGGCACCTGAGACGGGCTCTGGAAGCTGAGAAGTCATCCCGTGCAGCCCATACTAAACTGAGGGCAGCTCGTGGTCAGATCCACCGCCTACAGAATGATGCCTCAGCTTAGAAGAGCTTTGTTGAGGTGTTGTTGGCGGAGAAGAACGAGTTGTCCCGCGACAAGGACAGACTAAAGGCCGAAGTGAATGGGTTTAAGGTCGGCCAGGAAGCTTTGAGGCTCGAGGTGGACAGTCTCAAGGCAGACCGTGACAGTCTCAGGGCAGAATGGGACAGTCTCAGGGCAGACTGGGACGCCCTGAAGCTCGAGGTGCAGGGGCCTCAAGGAGGCAAAAGGGAAGTTAGAGCACGAGGTGGATTTCCTCCGAGCTGACATCAAGGAGAAGACAGAAATCTTCGAGGACGCCCTTCAAGACCAAGGTTCAAGTTGTCATCGATTACGTCCAGTCGTTGAAGTTTGACGATGTGATGACTGAGGCCTACCGCAAAGGCTTCAAGCTCAGCTGGTGGCTGATTAGGCACCTCTACCCCAATTTGGACACAAGCACCATCACCACTTTCCGGATCACTGATGACACTGTGTGTCAGTCGGTGGATGATCCAGACTCTGAGGACGAAGGCGCCGACGATGAAGTAGAGGCTGCTGGCCCGATTACTGCTGCCGAGGAGGTCCCTGGCAAAGACAACGAGCCTCCAAAATAGTTTAGTCCTTGTATTTGCAAGTTTAGTTTTCTCTTTTTCTTTTTCTTGTAACAAAACCTCTTGTAATGAAATTTTCATAATAAAAGATTCACTTCGCTAAACACTTGTGCAATTTTCTTTACTTGCTGAAATGATTATTTTATCCTGAATTGTTAGGCTATCAGGTTAATTACCCAAAGTGAGGGTTCCTCAACTGTCATGACCCCGAACTGTATTCCAATACTTAGTAGGGGTAGCCTTATGTACACCGAGGTGAGTAACATAGTAGGGTACATGCCTGACCTGTCTGCACCTGGGTTAGGTTGTTATCAGTTGTTCTTAACAGGTTCAACTTGCTGCATGCCAGGGCGGGCTATACGTCACAAGGTTCGTACCCGAACTGTCTGCGCCTTAGGCATTACAAGTACTTAGCCTATGCCGATGAGGCGACTAGGCCTTATATAGTGCCGAGGTCTTTCATTAGCTCGGCGTTTTAGCCCTTAGGCTGGAGGAGCGGCTTATAGTCTGTTCTCCTAGAGTTCATCTGTGCCGAAGAGGCGATAGGGTCTTATAGTGTCGAGACCATGTTAGCTCGGCATTTTGGCCCTAAGGCACTGGGAGTGGTTCGTAGCTTACTCAGTTGTTACAGATAGTATTGTCTTAAGTTGACAATATTCCACGCCCAAGGTACTTGTTTCCCCTCGAGGGTCTCGAGCTCATATGTTCCTTCCCTAAGCACTTGTTTCACTCGGTAAGGTCCTTCCCAGTTGGACGCGAGCTTGCCAGCGTCGGGCTCAAGTACCATAAATTTACGAAGGACTAGGTCACCGACGCGGATGTTACGCTTCTTGACCCTGGCGTTATAGTATCGAGCTACTCTGTTGGTAAGCTGCGGTCCTAATGTATGCGAGGTCTCTTACTTCCTCGAGTAGATCGAGGTTGGTACGTAGCTCATCTTCGTTCGCCTGGTCACTGTATGCTTCCAGTCGAAACGTAGGTACTTCGATCTCTGCGGGGATAACTGCTTCGGTGCCGTAGGTGAGGTTGAAGGGAGTTTCTCCCATGGCAGTCTTCTCCGTGGTTCGATAAGCCCATAGGACACTGGATAGCTCATCTGCCCACAACCCTTTAGCTCGGTCCAACCGTGCCTTCAGTCCGCGGAGGATGGCTTTGTTTGTGACTTCTACTTGACCGTTTGCTTGAGGGTGTGCGACTGAAGTAAAATTCTGTCGGATTCCCATGTCTTGGCACTAGTTCTGGAATTTGATGTCCTCGAACTGCATGCCGTTGTCAGAAATCAATACCCGAGGTAACCTAAAGTGGCACACAATGTTCTTCCAAAAGAAGTTTTGGACGTTCCGGGCTGTGATCGTTACAAGAGGTTCAACTTCTACCCACTTGGTGAAGTAGTCCACTGCTACTACTAAGAATTTCCTCTGGCCTACAACTGGCAGGAACGATCCAAGTATGTCAATGCCCCATTGTGCGAAAGGCCACGGGCTGGTGAGATACTTGAGGTCAGCAGCAGGTTGGTGGTGGATATTGGCGTGCTTCTGGCATTTGTCACATTTTCTAATGAGTTCAATGGAATCTGCCTTCATTGTTGGCCAATAATACCCCTATCGAAGTGCCCTTTGGCGAGGGCCCTGCCCCCCAACTGTCTGTCACATAGACCATCATGAGTGTCGCGAAGTACAAGCTCGACTTCGGTAGGTCGCAAGCAACGCAGGTAGGGGAGCGTGTAGGATCTCCAGTACAATTGTTCGTCTATTATTACGTATTTGGCTGCCTGACGCTCTACCCTTCTGGCCACATTGCGATCTGCAGGGAGGGTCCCGTGTAGCAAGAAGTTTGCAAGTGGATCAATCCAACTCGACTTTGCTTGAACGATGGGAGTGACCTCCTCTGCCCCCCCCCGCCCGAGAGTGCTAGGTCGAGGCAGGTCCTCTATGTACATGGTTCTCATGGTGATATCGTTGGTGCTGGTTAACCTGGACAAGGCGTCGGCCTTAGCGTTCTCTGACCTCAGGATTTGCCTGATGAATCTGACTGGAAGTTGAGCAGGGCCTCTCTGACTTTGGCTAAGTATGCGACCATGGTTGGCTCGCGAGCTTCTTATTCGCCAGTGACCTGGTTGACCACGAGCTGGGAGTCACTGCAGATAACGATGTGCTTGGGTTTTACTTATCTGGCTAGAGCTAGTCTAACTATCAACGACTCGTATTCCGCTTCATTGTTGGATGCCGCGAACTCGAAGCGTAGTGGGTACTCCAATTTTGTGCCACTTGGGCCGTGCAGAACTATTCCGGGTCCGCTGCCCTGTTGGTTCGAGGAGCCATCTACGTGAAGGATCCAGGGCTCCTCATCCCAGTTCGCGCTTGGCCTAACTAGGAGAGATGCCATACTGGCTGCTACCTCACGGGGCTCGGACTCAACCGGCCTAGGAACTTCGGAGTTGAATGTGCATTCGACAATGAAATCTGTTAGGGCTTGGGCCTTAATAACAGTTCGCGGCTTGTACTGAAGATTGTACTCGCTGAGCACTACGGCCCACTTCGTCAATCGACTAGAGACTTCGGGCATAAGTAAGACTTGCCTCAGAGGTTTGTCGGTGAAGACGATAACAGTATGAGCGGAGCTTCCGAGCTGCGATTACTAGTGCGTATGCTAGCTTTTCTATCTCCGGATATCTCGTCTCTGCTCCCTACAATACTTTACTAACATAATAGATGGGTCGTTGGACTCGATCTACTTTCTTTATTAGTACCGAACTGACCACTTCGTCGCTTACCAAGAGGTATAGTTCTAAAACATCGCCCTCCTCTGGCCGAGTTAAGATCGGCACACTAGCAAGGCATTTATTGAGCTCGTCAAACGCGGGCTGGCAGTCTTGGGTCCATTCGAACCCTTTGCTCTTAATTGCCTTAAAGAATGGCAGACAACGGTCCGCCAACTTGGACATGAAGCGGCTCAGGGCGGTTACGCGGCCATTCAACCTTTGAACCTCCTTCAACTTCTTAGGTGGTCTCATATCTAAGATAGCCTTAATCTTATCCGGGTTGGCCTCAATGCCGCGCCGGTTAATGATGTATCCTAGGAATTTACCCAAGGTAACACTGAACACACGTTTGGATTCAATTTCATGTTAAATCGTGTCAGAATTTGGAAAACAGAATGCAAGTCTTGTATTAATTCATGTGAGAATTGAGTTTTGACGACCATGTCGTCTACATAACATTCTATTTTTCTGCCAATTAATGGCTCAAACAATTTATTTACAAGCATTTGAAAGGTTGCCCCAGCATTTTTCAACCCGAAGGGCATAACCTTGTAACAATATAGACCAAACTCTGTGATGAAGGCAGTCTTTTCTTCGTCTGCCAGGTCCATCTTGATTTGGTTATAGCCCGAATAGGCGTTTAAGAAACTCAACAACTTGTGCCCTGAGGTCGCGTCCACCAAGTGGTCGATTCTGGGGAGTGGGAAGCAGTCTTTTGGGGAGGCTCGGTTTAGGTCGGTGTAATCGACGCACATGCGCCACTTGCCGTTAGCCTTTTTTACCAAAACGGGGTTGGCTACCTAGCTTGGGTAATGGACTCCTCTTATGAAGTCAACTGCGAGGAGCTTCGTGACTTCCTCGTCGACCACTTTCCATCGCTCTAGGGCTAAGTTGCGTTTCTTTTGTCTAGCGGGCCTAACTACAGGATCAGTATTTAGCTTGTGAAAAATAAGGTCAGGATCTATACCGGGCATCTCTGCCGTAGACCATGCAAAAATATCTAAGTTTTGAAGTAAGAAACTTACCAGTTTGGATCGTAGATGTTCCTGGACAGAAGCACCGATCTGAAGCATCCGAGCTGGGTTTGCTGCTGAAGTCGGAACAACGACTGTTTCTTTCATGGGTGCAGCTCGTTCCTCGTCTTGCTCCGTAGGCCGCTCCAGTTTGAGGTCATCGGTCACCTTGGTCTTTCCCTTTAGGGCGATGACATAGCACTTGCGGGACTCGAGTTGGTCGCCCCGCGCTACCCCCACAACGAAGTCTGTAGGGAGTTTCATTGCCAAATGATAAGTGGAGACCACCACCCGTAGGACATGGGTGATCGGCCGACCTATTATGGCGTTGTATGAGGAAGGGGTCGCGACCACCAGGAAGTCGTGGTTGAGTCTGACTACGCAAGGCCATGTGCCGACTTCCACAGGTACTGTCACTTTCACAAGGGGCCTGACTTCTTCTCCGCTGAAGCCCACCAAAAGAGTGTTTGCGGGCCTCAAGTCACTTCCCTGCAAATGAAGTTGGTCGAACTCGGCTTTGAAGAGAATATTTGTCGAGCTACCAGAGTCAATGAGGACGCGCCTGCTCTCAAAGTCGTTGATCCTTAGCTTTATGACAAGCGCATCGTCGTGGGGGTAGTGGACCCCTCGCGCATCGTCCTCCGTGAAGAAGATTGGTTCTTTTGTCTTTGGCCGCTTCGGAGGATATTGTTCTTCCCTGGCAGCTTCGCGAACTTACGTCCGAGCTACTGCTGAGGTACAACCTGCAACGATTGAGCTTCCCACTATCACGTGGATTGTGCCCCAAACCGGCCTCTCTTCCAGAGGCTGCCTCTGTGACTGTTCGGCCGGCCTGCTGCTGGACTTGGGAGCATCCTTACCGTGCTTCCCTTGCCGACTTGCCTTATTATTTTTATTATTATTATTTTTTACAAAGTTCCTTTAATATTCGCGACGGATGAGCTCCTCTATCTCGTTGCAGAGGTTTTTACAATTTTCGGTACTATGATCGTGATCTCTATGAAAACTACAATACAAATTCTTATTTCTCTCATTGGGATTCCCCCTCAGACGGGGTGGCCAATTCACGTATGGGGCGTCCTTGATCGCCATCAGGATTTCGACCCGCTTCGTGTTCAGTGGGGTGTGATTAGTTCGGTCCACTACAGGGACTCGGAATGACTGACCCGGCTTTGCCCCCCGAGTTGTATCCTTTTTCTTTCGGCTGTCCCCTTGGATGGAAGGCTCTCCTTCTCTTTTCCTCTTCTTGGGTGCGCCCTCGCCCTTCTGGTTGATCTCTTCCTCCGTGGCTATAAATCTGTCCGCGAGCTTAAGGAATTTTGTTATAGTCGCTGGTTGGTTGACGACCATGTGCCATTTGAACTCTTTATGCGTCACGCCCTTCTTGGCTGCTGCAAGGCGCACGACAGGGTCCAGGTGCGGTATCTGCATGCATGCATCGTTGAACCGATTGATATAGCCCCAGATGGACTCTTCGTCTCTCTGCACTATGTTGAGGAGGCTTTCTTTAGTTCGCGGGCACTGCTTGCTGGTGACGAAGTGGGACGTGAAGGCTTGCGCAAACTGCGCCCAACTTCTTATCGATCCGAGTGCCAGGTTCTAGTACCATGTGCGGGCCACTCCTCTGAAAGTGGTGGAGAAGGCTACACACATGCAAGACTCACTGGCCCTCGTGTTACACAGTTTTGTATGCCCTTAGCTTCAATCAGAATGATGTACATTATGAGTTTATTGTAAATAAATAAAAGTACATATTTGATTCATGTTCCCTTGGTATGTTTCTGTGTAATACACTTAAACTGGACACTTAATGAGACTAATGTTAGTTTAGAATGTTCACAGCCAGTGGGTCGGTCTGGGGAGACCTATCCTGATAAGGCTGACACTGATGTGCCACCAAGTCGGTTGGGGTGGTCTGTTTCAGCCGCCAAAGTGAGACCCTAGGCACATGCAATGTATGATCAATTGAATCTTTGAACCGGACCAGATTTCCAGTATTGCCCTGAACCATGGAGATTAATGGGCAAAATTGGAAAGTTACACCCGATCCCTAAACTCGATTATGATACTGCACTAGGTGTCGGATTGGGCTGTGTTTGATGTACCAATCAGTGAGATCCTTAGCGGGGGTCAAAACCTGGGTATGTTGGGACAATTTGAGAATTCATCTGAGTGTGTGATCATAGTGACAGGATAAGCCCCTTTGTCGGACAAAGGTAATGATCGGGGATGCACTCTCTCTGATGGAACCAAGACTACCGGTAGTCGATTTCAATCGTTGAGATTTGTCTTACAAAATATATTTTATATTAGATATAAAAGTGTATATATATTTTATGGTTTTTAAAATGTTTACAAAAGGTTTTAATTCCTGGGATCCATATAAACTGAGAGTGCAACACTATTCCTTACAACCGAGGGAGAGGTCATCTTTTGTCGGGCAGTGTTTGATCATTATGGGTTGAGAGGTTAAGTGTAAGACCATTAAGGATAATACCTGATGGGATAATCTTGCATCTGCCCACAGTCTCTAGGTGTTACAAGGTGGCTTGGCCTAGGGACCACTTAGAGTAAGTGTTGGGCCCATAGAGCCCATCTAATGGGTTTCAGGGGGTGCACTGTCCATAACAGTGTATTCGGCCAGGCCTTGTAACAAAGGATGGGCTGAACCCATGTGGTGATGTGTAGATCAATGCTTGGGTCCCACACCATACAAGAAAGCCCCACTGGGCAGCAGTTAGGAAGGCTAAGTGAGCACATAACCTTATTGGGCCTAAAACCCATTTCGAACCGGACTAATTTAAGTAGTTAAATATGGGGCGAACTCTGGGAATGGATTAAGCAGATAGGATAGGGTCTTAACCCTTTCCACTCAGAGAGTCCAGATCTGGATGTGATTCAGATCTGGAAACCTCCTAATGAGATTAGAAGGTTGATCCAATCTACAGATAAGATAAGGGTTTATCCTTATCACTTAAAGGATTGACTGATCCAATTATGACTTGGATCAACAACTCCTAATGAGATTAGAAGCTGATCTTTTAGAATTACATTAGAAGGAAGGGGCGGTAGCCTTTTACAGAGACATTCTCACATCCTCTTGAGAGCTGAAACACGTAAGGAAGAATTAAACAACCCTACAGAATTCTTTCTTGTCGCCTCCTTCTTCTTGTCGCCTACATTGCCTGTTCGATTTCCAACTGAGTGGGAGAAATCAAGATTTGATCTTGATATCAGTTCTCTATGAAAGGACTATAGGAAGTTGTGCTCATGCGCCATCCTGCTAATTCTTGCGAAGGACTAGGCTCTTGGAGAAGAACACTGCTGATTCTGCTCCATCCTGCACTACGCCATCTCTAGTGGGAGCAGTCTTTGGATCATTCCTTGGGCGTGAACACCTCCATTTGGAGATATTACTTTTCCGTATCAGATATAATCCTCTCCTGTTGTTCTTGTTCAGATCTAGTTCAGTTTATGGTTTAAGATTGATCATTGAAAATGTGATTTTCTAAATAGGGAATACGATTCCCAGTTGAAAGGGAGAGAAATTTTTGAAATTCGCCCACTTTATTCCGCAAGATTTGGGTGTCCATACGATGGATCTCTCATCCCTTTAGTGGTATCAAAGCCATGGTTCAAATCTTGAACCAATTTGTTTCAGATTTGAACCTGCGCAAATGGGCAAAAGGTGTTCTTCCTGATTTGTGCAGATAAAGGGTTTTGGGAAATTGTCCCAAAATTTATGGGCAAATAATCTGAAATTAATTTTTGCATAAATATGATTATTGTTTAGAATTGTTCTTTATGATTTTCTTGATTTATGGGCTGTTTGTACAAGAGGAGATCGAATTCTTGATTTGCACAGGGAACCTGTGTTTTTCCAGTTTCTGGATTATTTTATTACATTTTGTCTGTAAAATATTTTTTTTTTTATTTTTTAGACTGAATATATAGGTATTCAATCTAATGTAATTATTAATAGAAATTAGGATTTCTATTTATTTTATTTTGGATCGAAGATGGTGGCACAGAGAAGGAGATTTCGTAGATGGGAGAATCGCAATCTGTGATTTGTAGTTTATGAAACTGCAAACTCTGATCTAACCTCTGTTTTGCAGGATGGATTGTGCAAACAACCATGTTTGACTGATTATTGATTTTATTTTATTAGTATTTAATTTCAAATTATTTTCTTGAATTAAAGATTTAATTAAAGATCAAACCCTAGACCCATTTGAACCAAGAATGGTTCAAATTGTTTGAACCGAATCTAGGGTTCGATCAAGGCTGAATATCAACCCTATTTTTCCCACTAATGGGCCTGATGATTGATAATTAATTAAATGCTTAATTCGGCCCAACTTGTAAAGGCCCCGTTTTAAATTGTTAAAACTACTAAAAGCCCACTCTGCGAATAAAGCTATATGGGCCGAACCCATCAACCCTAATTCAGCCCATATACCTAGATAATATTAATGGTTAATATTATGGATTAAAATGGGCTTCAAATGGGCTTTACGGATAATTAATTGATTTGATCAGTTTATTCCTACATGTGATATATGGATGTGTGATGTGCTACGTACATGGGCCATAAGTACTTGGCCCATGCTGAATCGATAGTGGCTCTTACTCACACTATGGCCGAATGCACATCATTGCCATGGTGTCCCTTTTGGTCAATGGATGACCTCCCTCAGTAGTGGGCCCCACACCTCATCGAGAGGTTACGTGTGAAACCCTAGCCGATTTGGGCCCATCGAAATCAGACTTTATGAAAGCTAGTGGGAGTCACTTTGGTTTGACATTGATCAAACTAGGGCGTAATTAACTGTTCCCTCCAGCTAATATGAGTGCATGTGATAGGGAGATTCATATAATGAACTCTCGAAAGGCTTTCCATTATTAGCACGAGGATGGGTCCTTTAGTAATGAGGAAACGCACCAGAAAATGGGTTATCCATTTGCTATTGGGTTTGTTTGAGTGTTTCATAAATGATAGGGGCGTCATAAACCAATGTGGGAGGGGCTTCACCAGAAAATGAGAACTTTCTCACGGTACCGTGGGAGGAGGCCTGGCTCTTAGGGGGGTTTTGGGAGGCTTCTCCTTGGCGAGAAGGGTGTTCATCCTAGCGACGAGACCTAGCTCGCTGTGAGGCTGGGTGCCGAGGAGGGAGCTGCGGCTAAAATTGAGGCTGAGGCAGCTGAGAGAATTGCTACTGGTAGTGGTACCGTGAGACGTGGTGCAACACTTGCTGTTGGTAAAGCTGGTGTTGCTGGAGCTGCTGCACTTGGGCTTGCATGGCCCGCATGCACTGCATCAAATCGTCGAGCTGGTCGCAAGAGGGATGATAGTCGGTTCGGCAAATGTCGTTTCAACAGATGAAGGGGAACACCCACAGGCGTTGTTGCCCGTAGCACATTCAGGCTGGGGACTTCGTCCACCGAGAGGGAAATGGTGAACTACCCAATGCAGACCGTGGGAACCTGGGGTTGTTCCCTGGCGTTATCCATCTCCATGCTACGTCTGGCATTGCTTGAAGAAGCCATGAGTTATGAGTTTTCAGAGAAGAAAAAACTGTGAAGGTTTAGAGGAAGGCTTTTAGAAGCGTATCCCATAGACGGCGCCAAATGATTGTGCGCAATCCAGTCACTCCTAACTGGCACTTGCATGGCTCCTAAAAGGTACCTGAGATGGAGAAGAAAAAGAATCCCCGGGGGCTTGCCCGACGGGAACACTCCGACGCTTAAGTTAGTATTCTATGGAAGAAGCAAGGAGATGATCAAGGCTAAGAGTGCAGATAGCGCGAGTGATAGAAGTTCCCCTATTCTTTGAGATTAGGCTCCTTATAACAGAATTCCGTTGCATCAGGTCCACTGGCCTCTGACAGGCAGGTATAACCCCCACTGTCAGCCTACCGCAGCCGTTACAGGCAGGGCTGAGGTGGCACGCGCGGGGCCGTCATTGCAGGGTATGTGCCTGTTAGGTGTAAGGCACCCTCTAAAGGTGGCAGGCACGACACTGTTTGATGAGGGACGTGGTTGCTATCCCCAGATTTGTCGGGTATGGTGGTCGGGCAAGAGATCTTCCTGCAATATGTCGAACTGCTCTTTCACGAGTTACCCTGTGTCGGGCTATCCTGCAAGCGATGAACTGCCTATGGCAAACTATGCCGAGCTGTTTAGCCTGAAGTATATTCACCTCGAGGTATCTAGAGGTGAATCGGGGTGTTCCTGTCTGGGAATGACCTGAGATCCACTAGGAGTTGCTCGAGTATTAGGAAAGTTCAGGGGGCTCCAAGCTCGGAGGTAGCTCGGGGTGCCTTAGCCTCGGGGAGGAGGTGCAGGCCAGGCGACTCTCGACGAATTGCCAAACTGAACTTGATGGGACATTCCCTCCGAGTTACGACTGCGCTTGCTGTGTGTCATGCTGAGTCATCGCTTGAACAAGGTCACGCCCACGTGTACCCGTGCTACGAGGTCGATCCAAATCACCCTCCATGATAATTGTCATATATAAAAAATATTTATGAGATTTTATTTTATTTATTTATTTAATTTGCATATACTAATACATGAAATATAGACATATAAATATGAGTCACATGACTTCATTTTCACACCGAAAGTCACACGCTATACTTAAGGATGCGTGCAAGTAAGGGACGAAATGAGCCTGAATGCATCAGGAAGAGCGGCCCACAAGAAAATGAGCACAGCAAAAGAGAAAGCAGCGATGCCAAAGCGCCTGCAATATCTGGCCGCTTTTGGGTAGTCTTCTCTGAGCATCATGGTGCAAGCTGCGCCCGAGAATGAGAATACGAGTGATAATAGAAAAGCATGAAAGGTGGAGGGTTGGCCTCCAAATATGATGGTGGGGATTGGGTTGCCGTCGATATATTCGTAGGGCAGCTGTATAAGGGACACCACGGTCATAAACGATAATGCACAAATCAGCTCCTCCGGCCGTGTCCGCACTTCATGTGGCAGTTTGTTTGTGATGGGAAGAAGAGATGGCGCCTTCAGATTCACTTGTGGTAGTAGTCTCTTGCGCACTCTCAAAGCCAAGAATTGAAATGATAGAAATAATGTTTGAACGCTGAATACCATTTTATGCCTCAGATTACGACACTAGATTTGCTTATTTGGCGACGGATCGACTCCCTCGGAGGCTTGGTCTCCCCTCTTGGTGGCTGGTGCTTCATAAGCGGAGCTCCGTGGTTTATAGTAGACGCGCACCAGGTAGAAGCTTCAAAGAGGATGCAAGCTTCCTTCCCAAGTGTTTTCCGGGGTAATTAGGTGTAAGGAATATGGTGATTGGTGGGCCGACTACGCATGCATTTTCCCGGTGTTTTCCGGGGTAGTCGTTTCTTACGTCATCAATAAGTTAAAACTTTTGACAAGAAATTAATTGATAGGAAAACACGACTTTCGTTGCCTTGCATCGAATGACTGGAAGACGGCCTTAATGGGCAAAGAAAAATAAAGAAGAACATTGACGAAAATTGTTTGGTTACCAAGATCTACGGGATACATTGGGTTCACAACTAGGAAGACTGAATCCCATTGAGAGAGGCAATGGCATGAAGAAGAAAGCCAGTTAATCCATATGCAATGAAAATGAAGAAGGAAACTTGTTAATCCGCTGATAAATTAAACGCAACAATCAATTGCATGTTTCTCACCGCTGATAAATTATACTCGTCGGTTTAACCTACCTCCGTCTCGGCATTCTCTGATCTGTATCAATCTGGGCATTTTCTGGTTTGCGACAAATCCTGGACAACAAAAACAGAACTCTTAACTCATGAAATTTCAATTACCTTCGATGAAGGCTTTAATTGTTTGAAGCGATTTCTTTAATTGCGGCAAACCCCTCTTTGTTGTTCTTTTTCTTTTGTCTTCGAAGCATTCGGCGGGAAACTGAGAGGAACGCATTAACAGAAGGTGTGAGAAACCTCAAAAGGGAGGACGATGATGAACTCTTTTACTTCTTCGTCTACGACGGGGGTTTGGAAGCGCAGTAACCCAAAACCCTCTCTGCGACGGGATTCCCTGCAACGAAAAAACTCAAATCGATTATCTAGCCGCAGGCAACATTTGTCTGTGAATTTAACGTACAGATGCGGAATATATTCCGAATATGCGGCTGGATTATATGCGTAGAGTTTTCGCGGAGATCCATTTTACACTATAATCAACTCCGTTAATAAATAAGGGTAGAGTACTGAAATTCAGAAGTTTAGGGGACATTTTTGAAAAAATAAAGTTCGAGGCCCGTATCTGTAATTTACCCTTAGGTTTCCAAGAAATTCACTTTCTGGTCATTTACAGAAGATTCGTATTTTCGTTATGCTAAAGTCTATTAGACGAGTCTAAAGGGTGTGCTTGAAAAATAAAAAAAACGTAAGTAGGGGTGGGTAAGTCGGTGGGTTAATCCACGTTCGTTTTTTTTGACAGTAGCGCTGTAGCGGGGGTATTGCATGAAAGATTGATTCTTAAACAGTAGACAGTACTCCACCTCATAATTCCTAATTTCACTGAATTACAACAATTCAAAATTTTAAATACCTCCACCTAAATATCAATATCCGCCTGTTATTAGCATTAATTTCAAGCTGTGATAATGTTTGTGAAACTAACATTTATAGGATGGACAGAAATATAAAAACCCTTTTATTTAATCAAAGAAATGATTCTTTACTGAATTATTTATTCATTTGCACTAAAAACTTAATACATGATGGGATAATGTTGTTCTTTTAATAATGTCACTTTTTTTAATAAATCGGTCATTATACATTTTTATGCTGGGAATAAAAGAACATTAGTAAGAAGTCAAAATTGCTAGTACGTGATTAGGTAAGGAAAAAGGTGATGAGGCATGGTGACAAGAACTGTGAGGAAAAAGGTGATGAGGCGAGCTCCGACTTAGACTCGGAAGAAGATGACACTCCACTTCGCCGGTGGAAACAAAAGTTTTACCCCGGAGCTTTGGGTCCTTGGCTCAGAGCAGAGTTCTATGAAAAGAAAGAAAACAAGATTGACATGGCTCTTGATAAAATATACAATAATGGAAAGAAAGGTAGAAAGGAAGAACACTGATGGAAACTCCCAGAGAGGTGTCGAAGATCAAAAGAATCCGGTCAAGTTCAAGCCATTTGTGGTGACCAAATCTAAGAAAACCACGAAAGGGAAAAATAACTAAGAAACAACTGATAAGACCATAAGACTATAATTCAAAGTAGGAGAAGAACAAGGAGAAATTCTTTCTCATAAAAAAAAAACATGTACAAGAGGGGCCGAAGACCACACTATATATACAAGTTGTGGGTAGAAAATAGTAAGTAAAAGAAAAAAGGAAAATCTAACAAGAAAAAGTCTAGCAACATATTATGCACCTTCCTATCTAATCAAGATATTATACACCTTCCTAATTCAGGGGATATACACTTTCTTAATTGTAATTTCCTATTATACACCTTCCTAATTCGTGGGATATTATTCACTTTCCTATTACTCCCCCTCAAGTTGAAGCATGAGGGTTCGAAATGCCCAACTTGCAAAGGAGAAATTGAAATTGTCGCCTATCAATTTCAATGTGTTTGGTCCTCTACTTCGATGTGTTTGGTCCTCTCATGGAAAACGGGATTGCTCGCAATGTGTAAAGCTGCATTGTTGTCACAGAAAAGACTAGTGGCTCCTAACTGTGGTGTTAATAATTCACTCAATAGTCTTCGCAACCAAACTATTTCACTAGTAGCCATGACCATGGCCCTATATTCTGCTTAAGCCGAGGATCTAGACACTGTGGGTTTTTTCTTGCTCCTCCAAAGAATAGGAGAAGAACCAAGTTGGAAGTACAATCCTGTCACTGATTTTCTGGTCAAAGGGCAGCTTGCCCAATCTGCATCGCAGTATCCTCGCAATATCATGTCATTCTCACCATTTAGGAATATACCTTGCCCTAGGCATCCCTTGAGATATCTCAGAATGCGCACCAGACCATTCCAATGTTCAACTTGGGGTTGCTGGAAGAATTGGCTAAGCACATGCACAACATAAGTAATGTCGGGCCTCGTGATTGTCAGATACAATAGTCGTCCCACCAGTCTTCAGTATTGATTGGGATCAGGATGAAAAATCCCATTGGCATACCCCAAATGATGATTTTGCTCAATTGGGGTGTATACAGGTTTGCATCCAGTCAATCCAGTTTCCTTCAAAATATCCAAAACAAACTTGCGTTGATTCAAAAACAATCCAATAGTGGACCGAGCTACCTCTATCCCAAGGAAATATTTCAAATTTCCTAGGTCCTTTATCTTGAAACAACTGTTGAGATACACCTTGAACTCTACACATGTTTCTAAACTGTTCCCAGCTAGTATAATGTCATCAACATACACCAAGAGACCAAGAAAGATCTTTCCCTTTCTGTATATGAAGAAAGTGCTTTCCGCAATGGATTGCCTGAAACCATACTCAAGCAAGGATGCTGTCAGCTTTGCGAACCAGTTTCTAGAAGCCTGTTTTAGGCCATATAGAGATTTTCGTAGCCAGCATACTGCATTTGGTTTTTCGGAGCTGAAACCTAGTGGGAGCTTCATGTAAATTTCTTCTTTGATGTCACCATGCAGAAATGCATTGTTTACATCCATTTGGTGAAGTTCTCATCCCTTTGCTACTGCCATTGCTAAAAAAGTACGAACAGACACATGCTTTGTTACCGGGGCGAAGGTCTCTGTATAATCCTCTCCCCATCTTTGAGTGAAGCCCTGTACAACTAATCTTGCCTTGAAACGTTCGATACTTCCATCCGATTTGTATTTAATTTTGTAGACCCATTTGCATCCGATCACTTTCTTTCCTGGAGGCAAACTCATAATTTCCCATGTTTTATTTTCTTCCAGGGCCTTAATTTCTTTTTCCATTGCCTTAATCCATCGTTCATCTTTGACTTCCTGTGTATAACTGGTTGGCTCTTCATGAGAATCGATGGCCGCTAAAAAGGCTTTATGAGTTGAACTAAATTTACTATAGCAAATGTAGTGTGTTAGAGAATGGGCCTTACCTGCGGCTGCCTTTCGGACTGAGTTCACGTTGAATGGTGGTATCATCGCGTCACACACATAGTCTCTTAAATATCCAGGTCATTTTCTTTCTCGTTGGGGTCGCTCCTGTCGCAGAACATATTGTTCATTTTTGTTTCTTTGTGGTGTGCTCACTATAGCTTGGTCAGACGCATTCGTTCCTTGATGTTCTTTTGAATTTGTTTCCTCATTAGTTGTGTGGACCCCTTCCTCATTTGCACCTATATGCTGGTTTCCATTATCCCCAACAAGACTCTTATCCCTAAATGGCTCGTTTTCATCTTCCACAATCACGTGCTCCCCCTCACTTGGGAATCATTCTCCTCTGACTGGCTCATTGTTGTTGAAAGGAAAGACTTCCTCATAGAAATGTACATCTCGGGATGTGAAGATATCTCCTTTCTCCAAATTATACATTTTTCATCATTTCTTTCCATATGGGAAACCAACGAAAATACACTTCTCGGCACATTCTTCAAACTTATCATTTCCAATGCCTTGCCTTTTGGCATACGCAAGGCACCTAAAAACCTTAATGTGAGAATAATTGGATATTTTTCCAAACAACACTTCAAATGGTGTGCGACCTCCCAACACACTGCTTGGAGTGTAGTTAATTAGATGAACTGCTGCCATAACACATTCCCCCCAAAACTTCAAAGGTAAATTGGCTTGGAAGCGTAAAGCTCTCGCCACATTGAGGATGTGTTGGTGCTTCCTTTCTACTCTCCCGTTTTATTGCGGTGTCCCGACGCAAGAGATTTGATGAATGATTCCTTGGTTAAGACAAAATTCGTTGAGAGTCCCAAAGAATTCTATTCCATTGTCACTATGAACTATCTTGATATCGACCCCAAATTGTTTCCTAACTATAGCACAAAAGGACATATAGACCCTTTGAGTTTTTGATTTATCATGCAAAAGATATACCCATGTAGTGCGTGTAAAGTCATCCACGATGGTTAAGAAATAATGGGCTCTTGAGAGAGATGGAGTATAATATCGACCCCATAAGTCACAATGTACTAACTCAAATGTACGTGAAGCTTTATTGTCGCTTAAAGGAAAAGGAATTTGTGTATGTTTTGCACGATGACATATATCACAATACTCAACATAACTACCGTTACGGTCAAAACCACATACTCCAGATAAGTAGGATAATTTTTTTTTTTTCAGAAAGATGTCCTAGACGCTTGTGCCATAATTCCTCTATATTCTTCTTAGTGGCCATTGCAAGAGCACTATGTGTGTTTCGTAGATAATACAGGCCATCCTTGAGATCACCCAGTCCAATCAGCGTCTGTCGGGTGGGGTTCTGTATCACACAAACATTCAAATAGTAAGTAATAGCACAACCCATATCCTCACTTAACTTTCTTGAAGGTATCAAATTACATTTAAAATCTGGAACATAAAGAACATCCTTTAATTTGATATGTCTGTTAATCATGATGTCCCCTATTTTATTTACTTTCAAAGAATCCCCATTCGAGATGATGACTCTTTCGTCCCTTCCAGCCTCTCAAACATTCTCGAAGACTTTAAGATTACTAGATACGTGGTGTGATACACCACTATCAATAATCCAATTTGATAAGTGAATCAAGGGAAATTTCTTACCAGACAGTGCATCATTGATCATGTTTTCTGAATCACCTGTACCCAATAGAGACATTAAATGATCAAGTTGAGCTTGCGTGAGTGACGACATCTATATAGTGTTGTTTGATGCTCCCACTTCTTCAGTGACAACACCTGCTCGTCCTTGAATGGCATTGGTTGTAGCTCCTTTGCCTCCATGATTTCCATTCCCTCGTCCTCGACCATGACCTGCTTTACCTCCGTTTCGATTCTTCCAATGTTCCGGGTACCCGATGATTTCAAAGCGGCGGGATTTGTCATGTCCAGGTCTCTTGCAGTGAGTACAGACTACGGGTAAGTCAGCAAAGTCTCGTCCTTCTCTTGTTTGACCCCTTTGATATAATTTACCTTGGCTTGCAAAGGCAGGAGCTTGTACCCTTGGATCTTCGCGTTGCTCTGCCTTTAATTGTAACTCTTCTCTTGATATCATGGCAAAGCAGCGAGTGAGTGAGGGTGGTGGGTCCATGATTATAATGTTTGATCTAACAGTACCATAGCGATCATCAATGCCCATTAAAAATTTATAGACCTTTTCATTCTCTCTTTCTTCCAATATATTGATCAACGTTTTGCACGTCGATCCACATACACAAGTATTGGTTTTAGTATACTGATCTAACTGATCCCATATTCCCTTTAATTTAGCATAGTAATCCGTGACACTCAGTGACCCTTGTCTGAATTCATTTAATTTCCCTTTCAATTGATATATTCGAGGACCATGTCCTTGATGATATCTTTGTTGAAGTTCAATCCACAACTCTCTAGCATCATCAAAGGAAATTATAGTGTTTTGTATACTTTTGTCGGTGCAATTAAAGATCCATGAAACAACCATAGCATTGCATTTATCCCAAGTATTTTTGTCAATGTCATCTGCCTTATCTTTCTTTAGAGTCCCATCAATGAAACTCAATTTGTTTTTGGATTTTAGAGCTCTTTGAAAAGCCCTTTCCCAAATATGATAGTTCTCTCCATTAAGAATGGCTTAGAAGCATACCTGGACTATCGGACAAGCTCAGATAATATATAGACGTTGGATCGCTGATGGAATTTTGAAAGAGGTGGATGAACTGCTCCGAGTCATTGCTTCAGACAAAAGGTTACCCGAAATACGGTTGGATTGAAGAAGTGGTTCGGTACACATCGGACCTCACTGTTATGAGTCACATGACTCCTCTTGTTCGATGGGCACACACCCTCTGAATGGATCAGTGGTGAAACTCAACACCGCTCTGATATCATAAGAAAACCACGAAAGGGAAAAATAACTAAGAAACAACTGATAAGACCATAAGACTATAATTCAAAGTAGGAGAAGAACAAGGAGAAATTTTTGCTCATAAAAAAAAAACATGTACAAGAGGGGCCGAAGACCACACTATATATACAAGTTGTGGGCAGAAAAGTAGTAAGTAAAAGAAAAAGAAAATAAAGAAAAAAGGAAAGTCTAACAAGAGAAAGTCTAGCAAAATATTATGGACATTCATATGTAATTAATTAAGATATTATACACCTTCCTAATTTAAGAGATATACACTTTCTTTAATTGTAATTTCCTATTATACACCTTCCTAAATTCATGGATATTATTCACTTTCCTATTAAAATCGGTGCAAAGGAGGATGATGGGATGGTCTTGTGGGCGGCTAACACGATCAGTAGTGAGGGGACAAGCTGAAGGAAAGAATGGATAAAATTGATTTGCATCAGCGAGAATTGCCTAAGCGAGAGTCCCAGTTGCTAGAAATTGATTCTTGGGAGACATCGAAGGCAGACCCTACCTCAAGATTAGCAAAAGTTGGTCCTCTTGAGATGGAAAAACCTATGTCTATTGGCCATCATGACAACGTCCTTTCAATTGAGCACTTGTCTTCACTGCTGAAAATGACTCTTGGCCAGAAAGAGCTACTCGATGGTAGAAAGAATCACTCAAACAATCTTTTGCCTTCGCAAGTTGTCATTTTGTCAATATATTCGCTCCTTACTTTGTCACAGGACCAACGGAAAATGACACAGGAAAGAAAAAAGGAAAAAGGCCTTTAGAGGTAATAAACGAGCTGGAGAATAAAAAAGGTCACTGGGAAGATCAGAGGTCTTCAGAGTTTAACAAAACGGAGATTACTCACGCAACAAACGCTGTTAGAGAATCACGCGCCACCGGCTGCACCCAACTCAATAACTCTGCGAAGAGAACAGGGAAGCCCACCACTAGTGGAGTAGAAGCAAATGAAACAAGTGGCTTTATGTGTGATGCCAGGAAAATTTCTCTCTCCCATCTATCATTTTCTCCCCAAAACTTACCAGCAGCGACGTTGGAAGAATTCCAGGGTTGCCAGAAACAATGAAGGTCATGGCATGGAACTGCTAGGGGTTGGGGCAACCTCCAGCAGTTCGAGCCCTCTGAGATCACATCCGATCTCATTTGCCCCATGTGATTTTTCTTATGGAGATGAAAATTCTTGCTTTCAGACTCCAATTACAGACGGATTGACTTTGCGGACTACATAGTTGTTAACCCGGTTGGTTTATCAGGAGGCCTTATCGTTGCTTGGAAGGAAGGAGTTTCTCTACAACAAATTTCTAGCAACAACAGAATTATTGACATTTGGATCAGCTCGGAAAACTATGAAGAGATTTGAAGGGCTAGTTTTGTATATGGAGATCCGGATAGAGCCAATTGTCATGAAGTCTAGGATGCCCTATGGAATATAGCCCGTTCGAGCAATGCCCTTGGATTATTCTGGGTGACCTCAATGAAGTCATGTTGTCTTTAGAAAAAGAGGGTGGATGTTCTTTGGGTTTGAGAAGAGCTAATGCCTTCCAGGAGATGACGGATGACTGCCAGCTAATGGACTTAGGCTATCATGGAAATCAATATACTTGGACGAATAACCAAACCGTTGGTCATCATACTTACGAAAGGTTGGATAAAGTTTTATCAAATCCTCCTTGGAGATCCCTATATCCTGATGCTGCGGTTTTAACGAAGTGGCTTTCATATCGAACCATTGTCCAGTTATTTTGGACAATAGTCCGAAGTCCTGGAGGGGTTTTAAGCCGTTTCGATTCGAGGCCGCTTAGCTCTCCCACCCAGATTGTGAAACAGTTGTTAGCGGTGCCTGGAACAATAATTGGCATGCCTCGTTGGGTTAGAAATTGGGCCTCTGCAGGCGAAAGCTTAAGTGGTGGAACTGGACTGCTTTTGACGACATCAGACTAGATATCGAGAATATGAAAAGGAGAATCCAAAATATTCAAAGTTCCCCTTCTTCCTCTCATGTAAGGAATACCGAGTACAACTTAAAGATGGAGTTAGATAAGCTGCTTAAACAAGAAATTTTTTGGCGCCAGAAATCTTGTAAAACATGGCTCAGAAAAGGAGATGCAAACACCAAATTCTTATTCCAATCAACAATTAGGAGAAGGCAATGCAATCCAATTTACAGACTAAAGAACCGAGATGGTGATTGGGTCTCTAATGAATCAAGTTTGGAAAATTCGATTGTATCCTTTTTTCAGGACTTGTTTACAACAAGTCCACACAACCCATAGAATGGGTGTTCAAATTATACCTATCAAGTGATTGATGATGACACAAATGCAGTTCTCAATCAGTCATTCTCTACTCAAGAAATCCATGATGCAGTTCACTCGATGGGGCCTACCAAAGTGCCGAGACCTGATGGGTTCCCAACAATTTTCTTTCAAAAATTTTGGTCGATCCTTGAAGATGATGTAATTGAATCAATTCAGGAATGGTTCGCCCTGGCAAGCTTCCTAGAATCTGTAAATCATACTAGCATTACTATTATTCCAAAAGTTTGCTATCCCCAGGAGATCTCTCAATACCGGCCCATCATCCTTACAAATGTCACTTTTCGCATTCTCCCCAAATGTTTGGTAAGTCGACTTAAACTGATTATGACTAAAATTATAGATGCCTCTCAATGTGCGTTTTTGAAAGATCGTCTAATTTTTTATAATGTTTATCTGGCGCATGAGGCTTTCAACTCCCTAAAGTAGCATAAGAAAGGGTGAAAGTACTATATGGCAATCAAGTTAGACCTTCACAAGGCCTATGATTGCCTTGAATGGTCTTTCATTATGGATGTCATGGAGAAGATGGGATTCAATCAGCATTGGAGGGACCTCATTTACTGGTGTATTTCAACCATTAAATTCTCTATAAATCTCAATGGCATGCAGAAAGGCAATATTTCTCCTTCTAAAGTAGGGATGGCAATTTTCGCGATGAGATTCGACTTCTTCAACCCAACCCCATCGGAGATGGGGATTGTTTTGGCAGGGTGGGGATTAATAGGAATCCCAATCGAGGTCGGGGTCAGGGATGGAGATTGAGCTCCCTGCTCCAACCCCGATTATATATATATATATATATATATATATATATTAAAAAAATTTCAGGGATTTGGGTCCCCACGGGGAAACCATCCCCATCGAAGATCGGGGGTGGAGGACAAATTTTATCCCTAATTGAGATTTGGGACGAGCAATATAATCCCCACCCTGTTGCAATTCCTTTTCCAGAGGTATCCGCCAGGGTACCCCCTCTCCCCCTATCTCTTTATTATGGCCAGCCAAGTTCTCTCAAATCTCAGAAATAGTGCTATTGATGCTGGAAACCTTGATCCTCTTATTGTGAATTATCACATCTTTTTAATGCTGATGATTCTCCTTTTCCTAAAGGCTGACCTGAAGAATGCAACCAAAGCGCGAGAGATCCTAAATAGCTACTGTGAGGCATCGGGATAGCTAGTTAATTGGAATAAATCAAATTTGATTTTCAATAAGAATACACCACTAAATTTCAGGCGCTTACTCTCTAAAATTCTTCATATCAAACAGAGTGATTCAGCCGGAATTTACTTAGGACTCCCCTCTTCTATAGGCCGCAATATGGTAGCCATGTTTACAGAAATGAAAGAGAAGGTTAGAGGTAAGGTGGGAGGCTGGCAAAAGACCATGCTCAATCAAGCTGGCTGTGAAGTTTTTAGTCAAAGCGGTGGCTGCTGCTACAACTTTTTGTAAGGCCGCAATATGGTAGCCATGTTTACAGAAATGAAAGAGAAGGTTAGAGGTAAGGTGGGAGGCTGGCAAAAGACCATGCTCAATCAAGCTGGCTGTGAAGTTTTTAGTCAAAGCGGTGGCTGCTGCTACAACTTTTTGTATGAGCCATTTTAAAATCCCTTTGAAAATTTGCCAACAACTAAATAGCTGCCTTTCTAATTTCATTTGGGGAAGCAAGCAAGGACATGAAAAGAAAAAATGGGTCAGTTGGCACAAGATGTGCAATTCAAAGTTCAGGGGAGGTTTGAGCTTCTGGGATTTTAAATCTTTTAATTGGGCCTTGTCAGCCAAACATGCCTAGAATTTCATTCAGTCCACTAACAGCCCTTAGGCAATTTTCCTTAAGCATCTTTACTGTGGTTCCTCACTGCCACAAAATGCCACGACTTCCCATCAAGAATCTTGGGGTTGGCATAGTCTCTCTTATGGTACGCAAATACTTAATCAATGGTTGTATTGAAGAGTGGGGTCAGGCTCAGAGATTAAGATTTGGAAGGATCCTTGGGTCCCTTACTTCAAAATTTCAAGATCATATCCACTCGTCCAATGGATAGTGATATCATAAGCTAAATCCCAACACCCGAGACGTTGGAATCAAAACTTACTAAGGAACCTCTTCACTAAGGAAGAGTGCCGGGCAATCTTGGCGATTCCACTTGATATGACTGATCAGTAGGGTAAACTAATTTGGGCTCTCTCTCAATATGGTAGTTACACCGTGAAACCTGGTTGCCATTCGGCCTGGGAGCTTTCCAACTCCCATAGTCCACAGGCCCAGATGGCGAGAATGGCCCACCAGTAGTTGGATCCTAGAATTTGGAAGGAGATGTGGAAAGTTACGGTTCCAAATAAAATCAAGACCTTTATCTGGAGGATTTGTCACAATGCCCTTGTAGAGCGGAAAATGCCAATTGATGCTTGTTGCCCCAGGTGTGAGGATCATGATGAAGATATTACACATTTGCTAATTGCTTGCCCCTTTGCGAAAGCCACACGGCTGGCTAGCCCACTGAATTTTAGATCTACTAAGTTGAATCATTTGCATGTCGACTACTGGATTTCTAGTTGGTTCAATGAATCAAGTTACTCTACTGATCACCACCCGATAGCTTATCAAGCCATTATCTGTTGGGAACTCCCTTTCCAGATCTTGCATCAAGCCAAGATACTTATTACTGAGTTGCTCCCAAAGAACTCGACTATCAACTCTGGGAATCCTACCTCAAATTATCCACCTGTGTCGTGGACTCCTCCTCCTCCACAAACTGTGATGCAAGCCGGAATAACTCCAGTAACATCAATGGGATAGCATGCGTGATCAGATCTTCTTTTGGAGAAATCTTGGATGCCCGTGTAGAACAAGGCCATTTTTCCTCACTTGTTGATGCTGAGCTCGAAGCCGTTCACTTGGGGTGTCTACTGTCTACATGCACATCTTTTGGTTGCCAATACTATTATTGTAGAATCCAATTCGAAGATGGCAGTAGACATGATTCAAATCCAGGATTCGACCTCCTTATCCCCTCTATCACGAGTCATCCACGATATTCGGCAGATTGTTGGGTTAAACGGTAGTTGGACTTTTCAACATGTTCACAGAAGCTCAAACCAACTAGCCTATGTGCTGGCCCATGCCGTCTCAGGACCCAATTCGTTTTGGATGAGGAATTTTCACTTTTCCTTTTGGATTGGCACGTTTATGCCTTTGCCTACTCTGATATGTATATCCTCCTTAAACTTTATACAATTACTTCAATTTACCAAATATATATATATATATATTGTCCCTTTCAATAATGTTACTTTTCTCGATAAATCATTCATCATATATGATGGAGGGTGATTTGGCCCGACCTCGTAGCTCAGGTACACGTAGGCGTGACCTAGCTCAAACAGTGACTCAGCATGACAGCATAACGGACAAGAGCACAGCTCGGTGAGGAAGTCCCACCGAGTTCAGCACGGCAACTCAACGGGTAAACTACCCGCCGAAACCCGCCTCGCCCGCACCTCCTCCCCGGGTTCAAGGGGCTTCGGGGGGTTCCGAGTTCGGGGCACCCTGACCCCTTTTGAGACCCGAGCTCCTCCCAATGGACCTCAGACCACTCCCAAGCAAGAACGCATCGATTCTTCTTTGGACGCCCCGAGGCACAAAGACCTCGAGTCGACTAGCTCGGCATAACCGGCTGCAGGCAACCCGCCACTTTAGGGACAACCTAGCTCAGGGCAATTCGCAGGAGAGCAGCTCGGTATACAATAGGATGGCTTTCTGCCTGACCGCCGTACCTAACAAACCTGCGAATTGCAGGCATGTCCCCTCGCTGCGCATGCCACCGCTAGGAAGGCGTCCCACACCTGACAGACACGTACCCTGCACGACGGCCCCGCGCGTGCCACCTCAGCCCTGCCTGAACTGGTTGTGGCAGACTGACAGTGGCGATTATACCTACCCTGTCAGAAGTCAGAGGGCTGGAAGCAATGGAATTCAGCTATAAGGAACTTACCCTCAAGGAACAAGGTATCTAAAAATCACTAGCGCAACCTACACTCTTAGCCTTTGTTCTCTCTTTGCTTCCTGTATGCAATGATAACTTAAGCATCGGAGCGTTCCCGCCGGGAAAGCCCCCGGGAGTTCATCCTCCTTCCTTTCGTTTCAGGTACATCTTAGGAGCCACGCGAGCACCAGTTAGGAGTGATCGGATTGTGCTACATCATTTGGCGTCGTCTGTGGGAAACGCTTCAAAAAGCATTTCTCTCTAAACTTTTCCAGTTCCTTCTTCTTTCTTGAAACAATCCAACGCTCATGGCTTCCTCTAGCAATGTCGGACGAAGCATGGAGATAGATAACTCCAGGGAATAACCCCAGCTTCCTACTGTCTGTATCGGATAGTTCAACGTCCCCCTCTCAGCGGACGGAATCCCCAGCTTGAACGTGCCTCTCACAAGGGCACCTATCATTGCCCCACTCCCCGTTATAGTCGAAACGACGTTCACCGAACCTTTAGTCGTGCCCCCAGCGGCCAGCTCGAACTAGCTAGAGGACCTGGTGCAGTGCATGAGGGCCAAGCAGGCTCAAATGCAACAGTTCCAACAACTTCAACTTTATCAACAGCATGTACTGCACCAAGTCTCCCAGTATCACTATCAGTAGCAGTTCCCCCAGCTGCCCCAACCTCAGCTTCATCAGCCTCAGCTCTCCCCTCAGCACCTAGCTTCGCAACAAGCCAAATCTCACCGCCAGAGCGAGCACTTCGGCCGAGGAGAGGACCCCCAAAATCTCCCAAAAAACCAGGCCTCCCCCCAAGGCAGATGGGAGACCCCAGTTCGGCAGGTCTACATTGCCTCAACAGTCGAAGTTTGGAGCCCTAATCCTTGAAAACCGGTTCGAGATCCTGGCAACAGATTCCAAGCAGGATCCTTCTATCCGTATCCATCACCAGCGGACCGGGCTACTCCCGACGCAAACCATTCTGGATAGCACGGAGGTGAGCAGCACGAACGCCGAGCCCATCAAGAAGCAGAGACGCCGCCGCCGAGCTCGCCAATCTGTCACCCGCGATTTGCCCGAGCTCATGGGCAAAGAAGAGGTAGGCTCGGCCGAAGCCAAAGCTCCCCTCCTCTCGGTTCCGTTCCCCCTATCTTCCAAACTCCTAGCAGTCCCGATGCCCAAGGATTTCAAGCTCCCCCCTCTTGATAAGTATGACGGGTCATTTGACCCGAATGATCATGGAGACACCTTTCAGTCATAGATGCACCTAGCACAAGCCAGCGAGTCGTGCATGTGTGTGGCCTTCTCCACTACCTTTAGGGGAGCAGCCCACACGTGGTACCGAAACTTGGCGCCCGGGTCAATAAGAAGTTAGGCGTAGTTCACACAAGCTTTCACATCCCACTTCGTCAGTAGAAAACGCTGCCCGTGAACTGAAGAAAGCATCTTCAACGTAGCACAAAGAGATGGTGAGCCCATCAGGAGCTATATCAAGCGGTTCAACGACGCTTGTATGCAGATAACGCGCCTGGACCCCACCATACGCCTTGCTGCAGCCAAGAAGGGCATGGTGCACAAAGAGTTCAAGTGGCACATGGTCGTCAACCAACCCGCAACCATAACCGAGTTTCTAAAGCTTGCAGATAAGTTCATAGCCACTGAAGAGGAGATAACCAGAAGGGCGAGGGCGCACCCAAAAAAAGAAAGAGAGAAGGAGAGCCTTCCAGTCAAGGGGACACCCGAAGAAAGAAGGAAACAGTTCGGGGTGCAAAGCGGGGTCAATTGTTCCAAGCTCCCACACCGGACCGAGCTGATTACACCCCACTGAACGCGAAGCAGGCCGAAATCCTGATGGCGATCAAGGACGCCCCATACGTGAAGTGGCCACTCTGTCTGAGGGGGAATCCCAATGAAAGAAATAAGAGTTTGTATTGCAGTTTTCACAAAGACCACGGTCACAGTATCGAGAGTTGTAAAAACCTCCGCGACGAGATAGAGGAGCTCATTCGTCGCGAATATTTGAGAAACTTTGTACGAAATAATAATAATAATAATAGCAATAGAACAGGTCGGCAAGGAGAGCACAGTAAAGATGCTCCCGAGTCCAGCAGCAGGCCGATCGAACAACCGCAGAGGCAGCCTTCGGAGGAGAGGCTAGTTCGGGGCACCATCCACATGATAGTGGGAGGTCCGATTGTTGCGGGTTGCACCTCAGCAGCAACTCGGACGTCAATTCGTGAGGCCATCCAAGAAGAGCATAACCCCCCAAAGAGGCCAAAGACGGGAGATCCGGTTTTGTCCACAGAAGACGATGCGTGAGGGGTCCATTACCCCCATGATGACGCACTCGTAATAAAGCTAAGAACCAACGACTTTGACGCCAGGCGCGTACTCGTGGACTCAGGCAGCTCAGCTAACATCCTCTTCAAAGTTGCGTTTGACCAGCTTCAGTTGCAGAGAAGCGATCTGAGGCCTACGGACACCCCTTTAGTGGGCTTCAACAGAGAGGAAGTCCACCCCCTTGGGAAAATAACTATACCTGTAGAGATCGGCACATGGCCTTGTGTGGTCAGATTCGAACACAACTTCCTGGTGCTAGCGACCCCATCTCCCTACAATGCCATAATAGGTCAACCGATCACCCATGTCCTACGGGTGGTGGTCTCCACTTACCACTTGGCTATGAAGTTCCCAACAGATTTCGGTGTGGGAGTAGCGCGGGGTGACCAGCTCGAGTCCCGCAAGTGCTACGCTACCGCCCTGAAGGGGAAAACCAAGGTGGCCGATGACCTCGAACTGGAACGACCCATGGAACAAGGCAAAGAGCGAGCCGCACCCACAAAAGAAACAGTCATGGTCCCGACCTCAATAGCAGACCCAGCTCGGAAGCTTTAGATCGGCGCTGCCGTCCAGGAGCCCCTACGATCCGAAATGGTAAGTTTTTTATTATAAAATTTAGATATTTTCGCATGATCCGCGATAGAAATGCCCGGTATAGACCCCGAAATCATAACTCACAAGCTGAACAGTGATCCTGTAGTTAGACCCATTAGACAGAAGAAACGCAACATAGCCTCGGAACGGCGGAAAGTAGTCGACGAGGAAGTCGAGAAGCTCCTCGCAGCGAACTTCATAAGAGAAGTCCACTACCTGAGCTGGGTAGCCAACCCCGTCCTAGTAAAGAAGGCCAACAGCAAGTGGCGCATGTGCGTCGACTACACCGACCTAAACCGGGCTTGTCCAAAAGACTACTTCCCGCTCCCTAGAATCAACCGTTTGGTGGACGCGACCTCAGGGCATGTTGCTAAGTTTCTTGGACGCCTATTCGGGCTATAACCAGATCAAGATAGTCTCGACGGACGAAGAAAAGACTGCCTTCATCACGGAGTTCGGCCTATACTGTTACAAGGTTATGCCCTTCGGGTTAAAAAACGCAGGGGCAACCTTTCAAAGGCTTGTAAATAAATTGTTTGCACCGTTAACCGGCAGAAAAGTAGAATGCTATGTAGACGACATGGTCGTCAAAACTCAATTCTCACATGAATTAATAAAATACTTGCATTATGTTTTTGAAATTTTGCATAAGTTTAACATGAGATTAAATCCGAACAAGTGTGTGTTCGGTGTGACCTCAAGCAAATTCTTGGGATACATCGTTAACCGGCGCGGCATTGAAGCCAACCCGGATAGGGTTAAGGCCATCTTAGACATGAATTCAACCCGTAAGTTGAAGGAGGTTCAGAGGTTGAATGGCCGAATAGCCGCCCTGAGCCGCTTCATGTCCAAATCGGCTGACCGCTATCTGCCGTTCTTTAAGGCAATCAAGAGCAAAGGGTTTGAGTGGACCCGAGACTGTCAACTCGCGTTTGACGAGCTCAAGAATTACCTCGCTAGTGTGTCGATCTTAACCCAGCCCGAGGAGGGCGACGCTTTGGAACTGTACCCCTCGGCGAGCGACGAAGTGGTCAGTTCGGTGGGGAAGTCCCACCGAGTTCAGCATGACAACTCGGCGGGTAAACTACCCGCCTCACCCGCACCTCCTCCCCGGGGTCAAGGGACTTCGGGGGGTCCCGAGTTCGGGGCACCCTGACCCCTTCAGAGACCCGAGCTCCTCCCAATAGACCTCGGGCCACTCCCAAGCAAGAATGCATCGATTCTTCTTTGGATGCCCTGAGGCACAAAGACCTCGGGTCGGCTAGCTCGGCATAACCGGATGTAGGCAGCCCGTCACTTTAGGGATGGCCCAGCTCAGGGCAATTTGCAGGAGAGCAGCTCGGTATACCATAGGATGGCTTCCTGCCCCACCGCCGTACCTGACAAACCTACGAATTGCAGGCATGTCCCCTCGCCACGCCTATCACCTTTAGGAAGGCGTCCCACACCTAACAGACACGTACCCTGCACGATGGCCTCACGCATGCCACCTCAGCCCTGCCTGTAGTGGTTGTGGCAGTTATACCTGCCCTGTCAGAAGTCAGAGGGCTGGAAGCAACAGAATTCAGCTATAAAGAACTTACCCTCAAGGAACAATGTATCTGAAAATCACTAGCGCAACCTACACTCTTAGCCTTCGTTCTCTCTTTGCTTCCTGTACGCAATACTAACTTAAGCATCAGAACGTTCCCGCCGGGAAACTCCCCGAGAGTTCTTCCTCCTTCCTCTCATTTCAGGTACATCTCAGGAGCCACGCGAGCGCTAGTTAAGAGTGACCGGATTGTGCTACATCAATATACCTTTAGGAGAATAAAAGAACACTGAGAAATGCTCGAAAAATAAGAAAAAAACGGTGGTTTGCTGGTGGATAACACGGATTGAAACCGAGAAGAAATGGAGATTTTACCACCAATAGTTTGATTAATAGAAGGAATTTGTGAGGTTGGACAGATGAATCGACTCATGGGTCACCGTTGTGTTCTACAATAACAACCATGTTCGAATAGGAGAGGGAAGAGAAGAGAGGGCGGGCAGGCAGGAGTACAATAGTAAGTGTTTGACTAGTTTGTGGGAGAGGAAATATAGGGGGTGAAGGTGATTTGATGGCATAGTTGTGGAGGTGGAGAAAGGGGTTTGGTTATTGGTGAATAAAGGAGCCGAGTTTCCTTTTTACACATTTTTTCTTTATAATTTTAAGTGTAAAAAAGTTGTATCATAAAAACATAAAGGGGGTATTCTAAGCATATGTGGGGCTAGGGACAATACACTCAAAAACCAATTAATTTTTCTAAAGGGGAGCAAACCATAAATTTTCCAAACATTAAAATGGGGTGAACTCACCATTTAGTTTTCATGCACATGTGAGGGTGATCATACAAATTGTGACATGTTCCAATCTAATTGGAAGTGCACCCTGGAACATACCAAATTGAGTGCAAGACACCCGGCACCACAGAGATAAATAAATAAATAAATAAAAGTGAAAAATGATCACGTGTATATATCAAATCACCTTCATCCATTAAAAAAACAAAATGATATAAAGTGAGAGTAATGAAACTCCAAAAAAGTGACAGTTGTTAAATCCAATTTGAGAAAAAAAAAAAAAAAAGGTGTCAATTTCAAACACATAGCAACTCATAAAAAAGCATCCATTCGTTAACTTTAGACACATGACTACCTATAAAAAATTTATCAACTCCAAAGGATGTGTGGGGCACATATTAATATTTGTAATTCAATTTCCTAAATCAAAGAAACTAATAATTGTAAAGAATTTTAAATTGCAAATTAAACACGATTTAATTACTTAAATTAAATAAGAAATTCATATTATATATAATTACCAGATAAAACGCAAATATAAAATAAAATTCTATAATTAAAAAACAAAAAAAAGATACATAGATGTAATTGTCTAGTACTTATATTAGAGGAATGCACAAAAACAAATTTATTCTAAAATTGTTTTATCTCAAAGTTGTGTTAAAGTTATAGGAATACTGGTAGAAATGGGAAAATCTTACGGAAACGGTGATGATTATAGGTTAAGGAAAAAAGGTTGACGATTCATTGGGTTCACAATCAGGATCATACCTGGAATTGGAATCAGAACCGCCATTCCAATCTTTATTGTTCTTATTTTATTCATTTGGAGTAGAAATTACAATCAACTAAAAAATTTCAATTTTGTATTAGTTTGTTTTTTATTATTTTCACCATTACTTTATTAATATTTTATGGATATATAATTGTTATTTTATTATTGCCCTATTATTATTCTTTATTATTAATTAATAATTAAAAAGTTATCATTTTATTATTAATATGTTATTGTTTTATTATCATTATCTTATTATTACTTAATAATATTTTATTATTTCACTAATATATTATTAATATTAGGGTTTTGGGTATTTTTGTCAAGAGTTCTTTAATTCTTAAGAAACTCTACAATGGGAGTCCTATTCCAAGGGAAACTTGAAATGGTAGGAGATATTCCCGATGTGCAGTTGTATTAGTGGGTAGGAGATCATTGGCTTTGTGGAAATGAATTTTATTAGAACAGAATTCGTCCATACTTCCTATTTCAATTGAAAATGGGATTCAACTTTCCTTGGTTGTGTTCGATACCATTGCCATCTCTACTTGCAAGTTGCAATATTTTTGTTTAGTGAGTACAAATTTTACGAGAAAACAGTGCTTATTTTTTGTTTGATACTAGTGCTGCCACATAGGCATTTTTGAGAAAACAACACTGTTTTGATTTATTACCACCATTGGCAGCAATGTTTTCAACATTAATCTATATTATTCAACATTTAAGATGATGCCACATCATTACACCGCTGACAATAATGCATCATTTTCTCATAAAATATTGAATTTGGAATTGGTCCAAACCATACTTTCCAGATTTTCAAGGGATGGTATGGAGTAACGTTTTTTTTTTTTTTTTTGAAAAAACAATACCAAACAAGAGAACGTAATTTGAAGCACCGCTTTCTCTAATGTGGCACCTACATGGCACCATTTTCTCAAAAAAATAGCATCAGTGCCAAACATCACCTATATTTTTTAAGATAAATGGTTATTTAGTGTGATATGATAAGATAATTTTTCAAAAAAATGTATTGACCAATATAAAATGTCGCAACTATAATTGACAATGATACCAAACACAACCCTTATTGAATTATCCATATCAGTTTGGCTATTTGGAGGGACCTCTACATGACACCACACGTTAGCTAATTCACGTCCTCATTTTTCTTTTCAACTAAAATTGTTATTGAGTATAAATACTATTGTATCTATAGCCAAAATTTTTCCTTCCCCGACGTTCTCGTCCTCTTTTAACGCGGGCTTTTGACGAGTTCGCATCTCTCTGCCCCGCTGCCTGTCGCCCCACAAACACCCCATACAAACGTGCGACTGCCACATATCCAGTCGCACGCGGTAGAGCGTTCCTGCGTGCGGGGCTAATTGGGACGGCTGTTAGATCATCCCGTTAGCTCCAAAACGTTCCCGCGTGCTAACTCCACGGTTTCCCTCCGTTGCTGATCTTTCGTGTAACGAGAAAGCTTCTCTGAAGAAGTGCCACTTTCTTAATGAATGGACACCATGGCCGATAACAGTTGTCTCTCTCGTTGGAAAGAAACCGTGGCATATGAAAAAGCGCATCCGTCGTCCCTTCCTCTTCCCATTTTCCAACTACTTTCTTTCTTCACCTTCAGCAGCAAGCACCCTCCGGTGTTATCTCCTCTTTATATCCCTACTTCGTCCTCACTTTGTTCCTTTCATTGCCGACGTCATCATCTTCTCCGGCCACGGTCACCGGACGCAGCTCCACCCATTGACTCGATGCTACGTTCACTCTGGGGTATGTACGCTTCAGAATTTCAGGCTGATCTTATTTGATCGTACCCTTCAACTAGGGTTTTCAATTTTCAGTTTTCACTTGATTACTCACTCTCGCATCATCTCAACAAGATGACGAAGCCAACGGTAAGGATGCTAATAGGGTGCTAAATCATTGACCGTGTATGGCTGTATCGGTTTTTTACCTGTAATAAAACCATCAACGATCACTCACTCACTTCCCTCCATTTTTAGATTTTCCCATGTCTTCAGCAATCCCAGCATCCTATGCTCCTCCCATAACCAACCTCCCAAGGAAACCAACCCCGAACACAAACGTCTCTCTTTTAGTCCTCTGTAAGAACCTGCAAGAAGCCAAGCAAATCCATGCTCTTATGATCAAATCCTCTCAAATCTCTGATACCTACTCGGCTAGCCGACTGGCCGAGTTCTATGCCCTTTCCGATCATGGAAGCCTCAAATACGCCGAGAAGGTCCTCAATTCCGTCGAAGAACCATACCCTTTCATCTGGAACGCTGTCATTAGAGGAAACCTCATGAAACAAAACCCCCTCAAAGCCATTCTTCTCTACGATCAGATGTTGCGCCGGTCTGTTGAACCCGATCACTTCACCTTTACGTTTCTCCTCAAGGCTTGCACCCAATTGCCAGCGCCCGCTACTGGGAAACAGCTCCATTCTCATGTTGTCAAGTACGGGCTCGAGAATGACTCATTTATTCGAAATAAGCTGATTCATCTCTATGCAATCTCCGGGTCAATTTCAGATGCTCGCAAGATTTTCGATACAAGTACGGAGTTAGACATTGTTACCTGGAACAGCATGCTCGAAGGGTATGCAGATAACAGAGATGGTGGGTCGCTTCACCAACTCTTCGATAGAATGCCTTCTCGAGATTTAGTGTCATGGAATACGATGATTGCTTTTCATGTTCAAGTGGGTGAGTTCAGGCAGGCAATCGAGGTCTTCCGGAGAATGCAAGAAAAGGGTATTCAGCCGAACCCAGTGACACTTGTTAGTGTTTTATCTGCAGTTGCCTATCTGGGTGCACTTGCTCAAGGAAGGTGGATTCATGCCTACATAGACAAGCATGGAATTGAGCTTGACGAGAACCTCGGGTCATCACTTATTAACATGTACGCCAAGTGTGGGTGCTTAGAAGGTGCAATTCAAGCATTCCAGAAAACAAGTAATAAAAGTGTTGATACATGGAATGCAATGATCTCTGGATTGGCTGCAAATGGACAAAGCCTGAAAGCACTTGAACTCTTCTCGAAGATGGTGTCATCGGGAATTCGCCCAAATGCAATAACCTTTTCCTGTGTTTTGAATTCTTGTAGCCACGGAGGGTTAGTTGAATATGGTGTTGATTATTTCAGACAGATGAGTGAGGTTTATGGGATTGAACCTGATATTGCACATTATGGGTGCATGGTTGACCTTTTTGGCCGGGCGGGACTGTTCAATAGGATAGAGGAGACCATCAGAACTATGCCAATGAAACCCGATGCAGTTATGTGGAAGGCTTTATTGGGTGCTTGTAGAATCCACAGGAATCTTGAAATGGGGGAGCAAACAGGGCTTAAACTTATTGAACTGGCTCCTGATGATCATGCGAGCTATGTTCTGTTGTCAAATATATATGCTATGGCTGATAAATGGGACAAAGTTCATGAAGTGAGGAAATTGATGTGGAAAAGAGGAATAATAAAGTCACCTGGCAGCAGCTCAATTGAATTGGATGGAGTTGTGTACGAGTTTGTTGTTGGAGATACAGCTCATTTTCGAAAGAAAGAGATCTATAAGATGCTAGGTGAAATGGGAGAAAGATTAAAGAATGCAGGTTATGAACCAGACGCAAAACAATGTTTGCTGGATATTGACGAGGAAGAGGTGAAACAGACTTCACTAGGGCACCACAGTGAAAAATTGGCAATTGCATTTGGATTCATCAACACGAGACCGGGAACAACAATACGCGTGGTGAAAAACCTACGTGTCTGTGGCGATTGCCATTCTGCAATTAAGCTTCTCTCTAAGATTTACAACCGTGAAATTATTGTTAGGGATTCAAATAGATTTCACTATTTTAAAAATGGATCCTGTTCTTGTATGGATTATTGGTAACTACCTCTCTGGGGATCAGAGGGGCTATAGAACCCACTCATAAGCAAAGACAAACGGCTTTACGCTTGAAGACAATGGATTACAATTTACAATGGCGTTCGCCTGTATCAAGTCCCGTCCAGCCATCCGTCAGACTAATTATGTCAGCTCGTGAAGCTGCAAATGTAATCAGGAGATACGCCATGTTTCACGATGACAGGTGAATTACATGAAATAATAAAATGCAAGTACAGTATCAAAATATTACATACAACCTACAATCCTTCTCTAGCTGTTTCTATTTACCCGAAGCCGCTAATCTTTCTCCATTAGGCTGTGCAAATTGCCATCTTCTCTTCAAACAGCTAATTCCTCGTCATTTTCTCCTTATATTTTATATTCTTTAGCCTGTTTTTGTTTTCTGGAAATTGCTGCCTCCTTACTTTTTACCTCCACTTTCAACTTTTTTCATTTTCTTGATAGAATCAAGTAAAGATCCTTTCTCTTGGTTGCTTGATGTCTTGGCAAATGGATTAGTTGGACGACTAAATGGTAACTGATCAATTCCCTCCGTTTTGTTTCCAACAGCCACAGTTTTACTGGGTTCTGGCTTCTTCCTAACTCGAGATTTCTCTTCTGATTTCTCTTGATTTGAAGCAGGGGAAGGCAGTTTTGGTGGAGGTAATGAAGTTTTATTGGACTCTATCTTCTGCCCAATTTTAATCCCCTCTTCTAATTTCTCTTGCTTCGTAATCGGAGGAGAGGATAGCTTTGATTGAGGTAATGGATTAACAGGTTCTAATGCTCTATTTCTCGTGGTCATAGGTAAGGCATGTGCTTCAATATTTTTGAAGGCTGCTCCAGAGGTTGAATTTGAACTTACAGGTGCCCCCATAGTTTCCTCCAGTAACCTTTCCTGTTGGTTAAGAAAGTTAGCTAACAAAAGAAAGTATGTAGCTTTCCTGACCAAAAACAAAGGAAAAAAAAATAATGAGAAACATATATCTATATTTCTGATATAATTGGCTCTTTCTATAAATGCTTTACCACAGCATGCAGTTATTTTTTACGTTCTTTTTTTGATAATTTTTTTTTACGTTTTTTTATCACATAAATAATATCATTGCTTTCTTTAGGGAAGGGGTTGGTTACCTCAAGAATGCTGTTGAAGCGCTCTGCTAAAATTGGAAGCTTCAGGGCAGAAACAAGCTCTTTCTATAATTGCTTTAACAACCCATCTGGTATCATAATGTAACAGGTGAAGTCCCAATATATCAACCAATTTTTTTGAGGAAAAGGTAAAGTAGTATATTAACTTCCACTGAGATGAATCGTGATTAGATGGATAAACCATGTATAAAACTATGTATGTGACATGTATAGCCAGAAACTACACTTCAACTAAGGCCATTAAAACCATGGCTCCCCCCAAAAAACTAAAATCCAAATAAAATTGTACTCCAGTATAGGTCTGGGTATCAACTAAATAGTATGCTATGTTAAAAGAAGTTGGTGATGTGGAAATCCTCTAAATTGAACATTAGCCGACAGTCAAAGACTGTGCGGTGGCCACAGCTTGACACACCACCTCATCCTTCGTGCTCCTGTTCTCACTCTCCGGTTCCTCTCCTTCCAAATAACTCAACTGACCACATGAGGAACCACACTCTAAAACACCTTTCCTTTCTGTTTAGACCTACCAGCTTACAGAATTTCAACAGGTCAAACAAATTCCTTAGAAGGCACCAACAAACATTTAAGAGCTTACAGAAATGCTTGTACAAGAGACCCACAACTCTATAATGTATAAACAGGTAGAAGGTCAATTGCGAGGTTATCATTGCCAGGTTACAATAAGCATATTAATCATATTATCACAAGGTTAACTAGTCCTTATTTATTTCTATGTTAACAAATACATCATGTATTTCTTGATGAAACAGTGTCTGATAAAAACATCTTTTTCTCAGTAAAAGTTATATGCTGTTAACATGATTTGAACTCAGGTCATCCGTGTGAAACAACGTTATCCTAAAAATGCACCTTGCAGTCCTAGACTAGCAGTTGACCCCTGAAAAACAATCTCCATAATATATTACTATTAGTGTTAGATAGACAAACTATTTGCTCAGTCTTGGGACAGAATGCCAAGGTTTAAATGAAGAATCAATGATTTTCTATTAGTTGAAATTGACGGAATCCACCCCACCATTCAACTTTTTATTTGTGAATACCATTACGAGTTAACTTATAAAGGTCACCTGATCATTTGATGGAAGACAGTCAGATGCATGTGTCACAACAGCCAGCTCATCTTTGAATCCTGATGCAGTCACCACAGGTCCGTTCAGTGTGAGAACGTGTTTCTGCAATAAGTTATTTGTGAATAGCATTAGGAGTTAACATATAAAGGTCACCTGATCATTTGATGTAAGACATCAAATGCATGTGTCACAACAGTCAATCAAGTCACCGGTGAATATGAAGCTCGCGAGCCAACCATGTTCGTCTACTTAGCCAAGGTTAGAGAAGCTCTGTGCGATTTTCAGTCTTACTTCATCAGGCAATTTTCGAGGTCTGATAATGCTGAGGCTGATGTCTTGTCCCATTAGCCAGCACAAGTGACAACACCTTGAGGACCGTGTACATAGAGAATCTGTCTCAGCTTAGCATTCACAGGGGGCAGAAGAGGTCGTTCATGTTGCACAAGCAGAGCCAAATTGGATCGATCCACTTGTGATCTACCTGCTTCATGGGACCCTACCTGCAGATCGCAACGCGATTAGAAGGGTAGAGCGACAGGTAGCCAAGTATGTTATAATAGACGGACGGCTGTACCGAAAATCCTACACACTCCCCTACTTGCGCTGCTCGCGACCCTCAAAGTCGAGCTCGTTCTTCACGACACTCATGAATGCCTGTGTGGCAAACACTTGGGGGGCAGGGCTCTCGCCCAGAAAGCGCTACGATAGGTTAATATTGGCCAACGATGAAGGCATATGCGCTTGAGCTCATCAAAAGATGCGATAAGTGTAAAAGGCATGCCAACGTCCACCACCAGCTCGTTACTGACCTGAAGTATCTCACTAGCCCATGGCCCTTGGGGAATCGACATCCTTGGATCATTTCTGCCAACAATAAGACAGAGGAGATTCTTAGTGGTAGTAGTGGACTACTTCACAAAGTGGGTGGAAGTCGAACCTCTTGTGACGATCACAGCACGAAGCGTGCAAAACTTCTTTTGGAGGAGCATAATATGCTATTTCGGACTACCTCGAGTGCTTATTTCTGACAACGACAAGCAATTCGAGGACATCAAGTTTCAGAACCGGTGCAACCAGAATGGGATACAATAAAATTTTACCTCGATAGCACACCCTCAAACAAATGGTCAAGCGGAAGTCACAAACAGGGCCATCTTCCGTGGACTGAAAGCGCGCTTAGCCCGAACTAAAGGACTATGGATAGACGAACTGCCCAGTGTACTATGGGCTTATCGAACCATTGCGAAGACCACCACGGGTGAAACCCCCTTCAACCTCACCTACGGCACGGAGGCAATAATCCCAGTCGAGATCGAGGTGCCTACGTTACGCCTGGAGGCATACGACGAATACACAAACGATGACGAGTACGCACCAACCTCGACCTAGTAGAAGAGATACGAGACCTCGCATACATTCGAACCGCAGCCTACCAGTAGAGAGTGGCTTGGTATTATAACGCCAAAGTCAAGAAGCAGAACTTTTGCATTAAAGACCTGGTTCTTCGTAAAGTCATGGTGCCTAATCCCGATATTGGTAAGCTCAAACCGAATTGGGAAGAACCCTAATGAGTAAAGCAGGTGCTCGAAAAAGGTATATACGAACTCGAAAGCTTAGAATAAAAAAATTGCCTCAGGGCCCTTATTGAATTATCCATATCACTTTGGCTATTTGGTGGGACCTCTACATGACACCGCACGTTAGCTAATTCACGTCCTCATTTTTCTTTTCAACTAAAATTGTTATTGAGTATAAATACTATTGTACCTATATCCAAAATTTTTCCTTTCTCGACGTTCTCGTCCTCTTTTAACGCGGGCTTTTGACGAGTTCGCATCTCTCTGCCCCACTGCCTGTCGCCCTACAAACACTCCATACAAACGTGCGACTGCCACATATTCAGTCGCATGCGGTACGGCATTCCTGCGTGCGGGGCTAATGGGACGGCTGTTAGATCATCCCGTTAGCTCCAAAACGTTCCCGCGTGCTAACTCCACGGTTTCCCTCCGTTGCTGATCTTTCGTGTAACGAGAAAGCTTCTCTGAAGATGTGTCACTGTCTTAATGAATGGACACCATGGCCGATAACAGTTGTCTCTCTCGTTGGAAAGAAACCGTGGCATATGAAAAAGCGCATTCGTCGTCCCTTCCTCTTCCCATTTTCCAACTACTTTCTTTCTTCACCTTCAGCAGCAAGCACCCTCCGGTGTTATCTCCTCTTTATATCCCTACTTCGTCCTCACTTTGTTCCTTTCATTGCCGACGTCATCATCTTCTCCGGCCACGGTCACCGGACGCAGCTCCACCCATTGACTCGATGCTACGTTCACTCTGGGGTATGTACGCTTCAGAATTTCGGGTTAATCTTATTTGATCGTACCCTTCAACTAGGGTTTTCAATTTTCAGTTCACTTGATTACTCACTCTCGCATCATCTCAACAAGATGACGAAGCCAACGGTCAGGATGCTAATAGGTTACTAAATCATTGTCCGTGTATGGCTGTATCGGTTTTTTACCTGTAATACAACCATCAACGATCACTCACTTTTTAGATTTACCCATGTCTTCAGCAATCCCAGCTTCCTATGCTCCTCCCATAACCAACCTCCCAAGGAAACCAACCCCGAACACAAACGTCTCTCTCTTAGTCAAGAACCTGCAAGAAGCCAAGCAAATCCATGCTCTCATGATCAAATGGAGGAGCAAGCAGGGCTCAAACTTATTGAACTGGCTCCTGATGATCATGCGAGATATGTTCTGTTGTCAAATATATATGCTATGGATGATAAATGGGACAAAGTTCATAAAGTGAGAAAATTGATGTGGAAAAGAGGAATAATGAAGTCACCTGGCAGCAGCTCAATTGAATTGGATGGAGTTGTGTACGAGTTTGTTGTTGGAGATACAGCTCATTCTCGAAAAAAAGAGATCTATAAGATGCTAGGTGAAATGGGAGAAAGATCAAAGAATGAAGGTTATGAACCAGACGCAAAACAATGTTTGCTGGATATTGACGAGGAAGAGGTGAAAGACTTCCCTAGGGCACCACAGTGAAAAATTGGCACTTGCATTTGGATTCATCAACACGAGACCGGGAACAACAATACGCGTGGTGAAAAACCTACGTGTCTGTGGCGATTGCCATTCTACAATTAAGCTTCTCTCTAAGATTTACAACCGTGAAATTATAGTTAGGGATTCAAATAGATTTCACTATTTTAAAAATGGATCATGTTCTTGTATGGATTATTGGTAACTACTTCTCTGGGGATCAGAAGGGCTATATAACCCACTCATAAGCAAAGACAAACGGCTTTACGCTTGAAGACAATGGATTACAATTTACAATGGCGTTCGCCTGTGGCACGTCCCATCCAGCCATCCGTCAGACAAATTATGTCAGCTCGTGAAGCTGCAAATGTAATCAGGAGATACGCCATGTTTCACGATGACAGGTGAATTACATGAAATAATAAAATTCAATTACAATATCACCATATTACATACAACCTACAATCCTTCTCTAGCTGTTTCTATTTACCAGAAGCCGCTAATCTTTCTCCATTTGGCTGTGCAAATTGCCATCTCTTCAAACTACTATTTCCTCGTCATTTTCTCCTTATATTTAAAATTCTTTAGCCAGTTTTTGTTTTCTGGAAATTGCTGCCTCCTTACTTTTTACCTCCACTTTCAACTTTTTTTCATTTTCTTGATAGAATCAAGTAAAGATCCTTTTTCCTGGTTGCTTGATGTCTTGGCAAATGGATTAGTTGGACGATAAAATGGTAACTGATCAATACCGTCCGTTTTGTTTCCAACAGCCACAGTTTTACTGGGTTCTGGCTTCTCCCTAACTCGAGATTTCTCTTCTGATTTCTCTTGATTCGAAGCAGGGGAAGGCAGTTTTGGTGGCGGTAATGAAGTTTTATTGGACCCTATCTTCTGCCCAATTTTAATCCCCTCTTCTAATTTCTCTTGCTTCGTAATTGGAGGAGAAGATAGCTTTGATTGAGGTAATGGATTAACAGGTTCTGATGCTCTATTTCTCGTGGTCATAGGTAAGGCATGTGCTTCAATATTTTTGAAGGCTGCCCCAGAGGTTGAATTTGAAATTGCAGGTGCCCCCATAGTTTCCTTCAGTAACCTTTCCTGTTGGTTAAGAAAGTTAGATAACAAAAGAAAGTATGTAGCTTTCCTGACTAAAAACAAAGGAAAAGAAAATAATGAGAAACATATATCTATATTTCTGATATAATTGGCTCTTTCTATAAATGCCTTACCACAGCATGCAATTATTTTTTACATTCTTTTTTTGATAATTTTTTTACGTTTTTTATCACATAAATAATATCAATGCTTTCTTTTAGGGAAGGGGTTGGTTACCTCAAGAATGCTGTTGAAGCGCTCTGCTAAAATTGGAAGTTTCAGGGCAGAAACAAGCTTTATGGCACCTTTAACTGACTTCTCCAATGACAGAAGTTTCACAAGTTCAACAGCCCTCACAAGCTTATCACCTGAAATAGCAAGCACCATCAAAATACATACATAAGGATTATCAATTTATCATGTAATCTTAAATCATAATATCTCACCATTGCAGCAGGCAGCAATAAGCCTCAAGATGCATCTGTCAAGAGCTGCTTCCACATTGAAAGCTTCATCATCTAGGGAAGTAGTATCCAGACCAGCCACAACCATTTCATCTATTTTTTTCTGAATCTGCAAGGTTCAAAATGTCACTTAGATAAAAAGAGTTGCAATGACAACAAAAAAATGCCATCTTTGTCTGGCTCCCATACATGGGCATCTTGATGGATCTCAGGCCTTAAATGGACTATAAGCAAAAAATTACTTAGTTTAATTAATAATGCCTCATTAGTTATTATTTAATTAGTAACAAATACTTAATAATAATACTTATTTATTAGCTAATATCAAATAAAAATATTATTAAAAATATATTTATTAAATAAATTACTTATTATTTATTGTTATTAAATAAATGATGTTAATGGGGGCATTAACATCATTTCATCACCTCTGAAATCGGTTAGGCGCGAGACCACATCAAACGCCTCCAACATTTGAAATTTTTTTCAAATGTTAGATGTCTGAAAAGTGTTATCAAATGCCACCTTAATGTAAACTGAATACATCTAAAACAGCTGATAATTTGCATAAAAGCAAGACATTTAAAGCATGATATGAAAGAGAAATAGAATACCTGTGAGAGATACAAGTTACTCAATATAAACTCATTTTCAAGATCCATTGCTCCAAGATCAGATGATGCAAGAGGAAATGAAAGGTCTAACAGAGTAAGAACTGGTTTTGGCATCGCCTGAGAATAAGAAAAAGAATATCTGAAGCTGCAACTTAAAAACATGAAAAACAAAATAAAGCTAGTCAGGCATATTACCTGTGGGAATGAATCGGGATGTTTACAAATAATGCAAAATAACTTGCTTGCGTTCAGCCCAACCACCCAATAGTTTTCCTCTGACTTTTTCTCTTTACTAGCACTGCACAATAGATCCTAGTCATCTTAGTGATTTGCCAATGTGAGACCAGACAAGATGAGAAGGAATCCATGCAGGAATCAAATCTAAAATGCACAAAATGAAAACCAGGAACCTGAAGAGCGGAATCCAGCTGCCACCATACTGGTTGGTATATACCCTTAGCACTCCCTATGTAGAAAAAATTAGGTGCAGCAGCAAAACTTAGTTGATATGATAGTGGCATCATTTAAAATGATATAATTGTAACATCATTTAAAAATTGAAAGGAAAGGAAAATAAGCCACCACACCTTGGAGTCATAACAACTTAATTGACCTTCTTCGCTGAACCCAAACCATGTCAGACAGGAACCAGGACTGAGAGGAAGACGACCACTGTGAGGCTGCACTCCATTAGAAATGTTGAACACACTGAACTCGAGCATCTACAGATCAAAGAAATGACCATTTAACAACCCATCTGGTATCATCATGTAACAGGTGAAGTCCCAATATATCAACCAATTTTTTTGAGGAAAAGGTAAAGTAGTATATTAACTTCCACTGAGATGAATCATGATTAGATGGATAAACCATGTATAAAACTATGTATATGACATGTATAACCAGAAACTACACTTCAACTAAGGCCATTAAAACCATGGCTCCCCAAAAAAAAAAACTAAAAACCAAATAAAATTGTACTCCAGTATAGGTCTGGGTATCAACTAAATAGTATGCTATGGTAAAAAAAGCTGGTGATGTGGAAATCCTCTAAATTGAACATTAGCCGACAGTCAAAGACTGTACGATGGCCACAGCTTGACACACCACCTCATCCTTAGTGCTCCAGTTCTCAAACACTCTCCAGTTCCTCTCCTTCCAAACAACTCAACTGACCACAAGAGGAACCACACTCTAAAACACCTTTCCTTTCTGTTTAGACCTACCAGCTTACAGAATTTCAACAGGTCAAACAAATTCCTTAGAAGGCACCAACAAACATTTAAGAGCTTACAGAAATGCTTGTACAAGAGACCCACAACTCTATAATGTATAAACAGGTAGAAGGTTAATTGTGAGGTTATCATTGCCAGGTTACAATAAGCATATTAATCATATTATCACAAGGTTAACTGGTCCTTATTTATTTCTATGTTAACAAATACATCATGTATTTCTTGATGAAACAGTGTGATAAAAACATCTTTTCTCAGTAAAAGTTATATGCTGTTAAAATGATTTGAACTCAGGTCATCTGTGTGAAACAACGTTGTCCAAAAAATGCACCTTGCAGTCCTAGACTAGCAGTTGACCCCTGAAAAACAATCTCCATAATATATTACTATTAGTGTTAGATAGACAAGCTATTTGCTCAGTCTTGGGACAGAATGCCAAGGTTAAAATGAAGAACAAGACAATCAATGATTTTCTATTAGTTGAAATTGACTGAATCCACCCCACCATTCAACTTTTTATTTGTGAATACCATTAGGAGTTAACTTATAAAGGTCACCTGATCATTTGATGGAAGACAGTCAGATACATGTGTCACAACAGCCAGCTCATCTTTGAATCCTGATGCAGTCACCACCGGTCCGTTCAGGGAGAGAACGTGTTTCTGCAATAAGTTACATTACAAAAAAATCTGTTTCAACCACAAAGTTCATTATCATGATCAATTTGGAGGAGATTATCATAAACACACTAACACAGTGAAGCAAGAAGAATAGAAACAACAGAGCATCTTCTTAGAAAAAACAAAAAAAAAAAGAGAGAAAGAAAAAAGGAAACCAGTATGGATTTTTCTTTCCGTCTATTTTTATTTAACCAATCACCCCTGTCTAGTTCACAAAGTAATGGTTGTCCTTGCACTTAGCACTGCCACAGAAAAAAAGTTTAATGCATGAATAATATCTGTGCTAGCAAAATGACAAATTAGAAATTTAGAGATAGTGTACATGAATGGATCTGGGAGTGTGGTCCCTCTTGTGGTTGAACAAGTACTCAATCTGATACAATTGCTATAGGAAAAAGAAATCTTGCCCTTGTTTTGGTTCATGGGGCTACATAATGGGTTGGTGGCAGGACTTGATCCCAAGTCTCTGCTACAATCAACCAACTATCTTACTGACTGAGCCTGTTGGCACTGCCAAATTTGGGACAGTTAGCCAACTAACCAAAAGAAGTTTCCATGTTAACAGAATCCCAGGCACTGAAGGTTGTCATTTACATTGCCAACTAGGGGTTTTACTCCCGAAGGATGTACATCAGGAAGTCCAATTCCTTTTGTTTTTAGAAGTACCCTTAGAGATGGATGATGCCCATTGGAGGTGGTAAAGCAGATTAAGAATCTCCTTTTTTGTCAACATCAATCCTAGATGAATTCAATGGAATTCTATTAATTCCACAATTTTTTAGATAGAATTGCTTTTTAGCAGTCTTATGACAAGTGGTGTATACATAAAACCATTCATATAAATGAATCAATATTGGAGCTATCATAACTTTTACCGACAAGCTTATATTGCACCTTTATACAGAGGTAGCAAAAAATAGCAGCAACTAAAACCCTGCAATTTCTGGATTTCCTCTTGGTGAGTTATTATGACCATTATGTTTATGAAAGACCTGGAACTTCTCTATACACAGTTGGCTGGAAGTTCTCTTCCCACAGCAGTTTTATGGGCCGTATGGTGTGAAAGAAATAGAGAACTTTTGAAGAGAGGTGTTAGAGAACAAAAGAAGAGGTCTACAATAAGATTTTGGCGGTGCTTTCTTGGTTGGAAAATCACTCTATTCAGAAACAGACACAATTCCTTTTTTTTTTCTTATCAAGATTTTCTTCTTGTAGATGTTGTTGGCTTTGGGTTGGGTGTAATTGGGTCTGTTATCTTCCATGGTACAAAACCTCTTTGTACAGGGATTTCTCTTGTATTTGATTTTATATATTAATGAAATACCTTACCTTATACTAAAAAAAAGGTCCACAATTCAAGTGCTAGAAGAAATGGCTTTCTAGCCAACTGTGTATTTTGAAGCTACAAGCCTCCCTTCTTTTTCCTCCTGTATCTTTGGATCAAGCGGAGATAAAAACACCATCGCTTCAGAGACATCAAATAAACTTGGAATGAAAATTGACTACATGAAAAAACAAAGCTGTAGAGTTAAACTTCAAAGTCCTCTTTTGGAGACAGAAAACAGGAAATCTAATTCAAAACAAATAAAAAACACCGAATCCCCCAAGCATCCTCCAAAACCAAATCAGAAAGCTCTGGTGAGAAATCCTCAGGCAGCAACAACTCCTGTACATACTTACGTCTGAACAAAAATTTTAACTTCAAATTCATGTTTGAGAAGAGTGATGAATCCGCCATGGGAAAAAAGACAGAAAATATTGCATTATTATGTCTGAGCAAAACAAAACAAATTAAAAGACAAAGTTAACAACACTCATTTTTTGGACATTGGCATACAAAGCAATCAGAGAACTTCGAAGACCATTGTTTTATGTGAGTCCACATAAAATAAAGACCCATTAGCTCATCACTTTGCTTTGCCAAGATGAAATCAGAAGTGTTCTATATTGTAATGGAAGAAAGTGGATACAAGACAAATAGAAACACAACCACATGATGAAAGCTTAGATCAGTCTTTAATGATAATCAGTATTTTTTTTGGTTGATGACTGATCAAGGCACGGAGACAAAGTGCAGAGATAACATTTAAAAAAAGAAAGCAATCAATTCTGCTCCAACATAGAAGAGCAATCTCCACTGCCGTTTAGCCCACAACCACAGAACCAGCCCCAAGTAGATAAAAATAACAAAGGAATATCAAAGGGGAAGGAGGTAAGGGAGATAGGTGAACAAAGGAATATCGAAGTCAGAATGGGGAAGTGGCAATTGATAAATTGGTGGAAAGAGAAGTATCAGTAGGAAGGTCCCTTGATCTGTTCTACTGGGGAGGGGAAGGATTTGCTAGGATAGCTTTTGAACAATTTGAAAAAAAAAAAAGAAAGAGAAGAGAAAAAGGGAAAGAATTGAAAAGGAAAAGGGTTGGGACGAAGAAGGGAATTGGTAAGTTGGACAATTTGGAGAGAAAAGAACAGAAAGCAGTTTGAAGACAAGTCAAAGAACATTGAAGTGCACAAGTAAAATTCTTCCAGAATTTGAGCAAGTTAACAGATCAGATTTGGTGGAAAACTTCCGGGATGTCCTTGAGATTCAAGCTTGTAATGCGGATCTTTTTTGAGGTTTGATTAGTAGTTTGGTGTGTCATCTTGGCATCCATCCAGATAGTAATATTTTTTTCCTTTTAATAAAGTGTTTCTTTACTGTTCAAAAAAAGTAGATAAAAAACAGTAGTAGCCCAAGGGATTATGTGCCCCAACACATCTGTCTATAAACTTCCTCTCTAGCTAGAGCATATTAATGATACTCTGTTTTTTGCATTTTTTTTATGTTAAGCAGATTGAATGAATAATGATTGATGGTTTTGTGTGTTGGCAGTGTTGTGGCATTAACTCTTATCTGAACTGTTCCTGAACCAAGTCTACTTTAGATTCCCAAGAAAAATTCCAAAAATAATGATGCAATGAGAAAGAGACTATAGTGCACCAAACAACAACAGCAGCTAGAGTTGAAGTTCAAACATGTTAGTATCAATAAAACAGTATCACCTTCCATCACCAAGCAGAATTAATCAATCAACAATTGGAAGTCCTACAGTATTTCTAGATGTTTGCTTCATTGGAGTTGTCACTTGACACAGATGTGTCAACCAACAGCTTGTAGACCATGAAAAATGTTTCTGTTGCACCATGCTCGTATAGTCTGTAAACCAAGAAGTAAAGAACAGGCTATGTATTTTGGTGCTCAGTCTCCACCATTGCCCCTTCCTATAGAAAAGTAGAAGCAAAAGCAATGTCCTATAATGAAAAGTTACTCAAATGGGAACAAATTTGAAGTGAATATAAGATTAAAAAACATTTAAACAAATCTAATGTGTCTTTGTATAATAATCACTGTAACATTTTGAACCTCAAAACAAATTCTCAACAAACCCTATCCCTAGAGTCTAGAAAACACTCAGATTGCTCTGATTACTTTGAGCATGGCAACTTAGCAGCAAACAAGCAAAAAAAGCTAAAAAAAACAATTAAAAATTAAACTAAAAGCACTGGATCCATTAAATACAAACACATGTATGCCTTCCATCACATCCTTGCCACAGTAAGCATGCTAAATAGACAATATGCAAGGTATTGTGAAGAAGTGGAATTGTCATGGCCAGACTATGCCTTAAGCCTTAGTAGTGCAGCATTCTAACTCCACTTTGAGCAGAGAAAGCTTCAAACTCCAAAGGACTTAACCAAAGCAAGCTAAGTAATAGAAAAAAAAAACAACAACATAGAAGAGCACAAGGGAACTTGGTATCGCATTCAAGAGAGGATTACAACTTGCTTGTTTCCAAGCTTGGTTTGTGAACAGGAAGTCATCCCTATTTATAGACCTCCATGTCCTCGATGCATGGCCAGGACTGCACTACATGACATGGAAACAATTTAATGACTAATGAGAATTCTATAACATGCATAGACATTTCCAGAACATTCAATTATCTAGACTTTCAATGTAGACATCTCTTAATGGTTTTACTCTAGATTATGTCCAAACCATTCTAGACACTTTAAGAGTCTTAAAGAATACTCTAGGAACACTCCAGCATTAGTACACTATGCACAACAGATGCAAGAAAGCCTCTAAGTGGTCTGGTTAGGCTTGCAGTGCATGGTCAAAATGCATGTAATGTTCCCTTTAAAACAGATGACTAGGATGCTCCAAAAACCCTACAAGTATTTTCATTAACTAATTTTAGAGCAACTTTATAGCAACAAGCTTCCTCCTTTGTAATTTACAGGGGTTTTTCCCCTGCTTTGTACATCTTCCCATGTACCTCTTTTTTTATTAATGAATCTTGGTTAATTTTTCTCAAAAAAAAAAATCATTAACTAATTAGAAACCTTCACACCAATTGGATATAGGAAAAAAATGTATATCTAATTACAAATGATGATGTTTATGGATCCTGACACAAGGAAAGCTTCAGAAGCAGTATTTTCCCTCTGTTGGATAAGAAGCAACCACTGCTGCCCAAACAAAAACAGGACTTACTCTGTAGACCATTATAGGTGAAAGAAATCTACAACTCATCAACTCATAATGATGCCCTGTCTTAAGTTCAGATTCTTCTTACACAAGCAAAATAAAGGTGTTTTGGCAAGTTATGTAAATGAGTGAAGCATCTTTAATCATCACCCCGATGTAATGTTTTTGCCAACAGTCAATTTAGCACCTTAAATACCTTCTCAATCCTTTCCTTGCAACTAAACTTAAAGCAGCAAGGGGCTATCTGGTGCATAATATTCAATCCATGTAGTCAAAGCATCACCTAGGAAATTGCCTATGCATTTTGGAGGCCCGTCATCTAGGCAACCAACCAGGTGAGTAGAATAGAAGGTAAGAAACTAATGCCCCCTTTACATACAACAATATGAGTACGTGTAACCCATTTTGGTTGATAGGAATATAAATGGAGATAAAAATTAGGGTTCTTAATCCTTGAATTTGTATAGTTGGGACAAGGCTTTTTCTGATTTGGATCCTTGTGTGTATGCTTGTTTTCTTTTGAACCAGGACGGTTATTGTAAAATCTTGTCATTATTATTGAATATTAAATGCAAGTAGCTATTTCATCATTTATTGATTTAAATTGTAGTTCCATAGTTTACAATTGATATGAAATGCCATAATACTTGCGTGGTTATATACATGCATTAAAAATATGCAGTACTTATTTATTCATTTTTCTGTCACTTGGGCATCAGCTCACCTTGCTAGGTCAAAGCAGTGTCCCAAAATGCGCTGGAGACATACGCTGGGGGGGGGGGGGGGGGGGTTATTAGTTTTGGCGAAAGGAATGTCTTACTAATTGGCCATAATCTAATTTTCTTTTGGTTGAATATCTAAAAATACTACAAAAGTGACAGTTTCATTGTCATAACGAAATGCTTTTTTCTATAAATAATTGTCATGACCAAATGTTAAAACCAAAAACATAAAACCATACAGCTTTAGGTTAAATAAGGCCATCATCCAGTGCTGGTCCTAGACATCTAGGGTCTTGGGAGGTTGGACTGGATATGGCCCTAACAATTGGCATTTTTTCACAAAAAGTGACTGCTCTCAGACTTGAACCTACACTATAATGCTTGTCAGCACAAAACCCTTACACCAAGCAATGGCCCTGAGATAAAGGGTCAAATGTGTATTAAAAATAATAGGATGGACTGAAGAAGGAATTGGATTAAGACATCTAAGATTCATATGTACTATATGATGAAGACAAACATCTTGTAACTTTATTTGGTGATACTGGCTATACTTTGAAAAAGTAAAGATACTCCTTTTCAGGTCAAAACTAGTCCTCACAGTTCATGATGGCACTTGGATACAAAATAAGCCCGGTATTTAATTAAATGTTTGAACTGATATTTGCTAGTAGCTACAGAATGAACTCATTCATAACATCATCGTCTGATCCTTGTCCCAACTATATGGAATTGGCTATGCAAATTTTGTTTCGCCATTCTGTTCTATTTAGTGCCATGTCCATTGTTAAATTATGGGCACTTAAATCATTTCTTATTACTTCCAACCAAGTCCTTTTCGATATGCCCCCATCTCTTCTTCTCCCTTCAACTAGTAACAGATCACTTTTCTCTAACAGGTGTTGTATATAGTCTTCTTTGCACATGATCAAACCATCTCAATCTACTTTTTCTCATTTTATCACCTATTGGAGCTACTCCTAAGATCCTTTATATGACTTCATTTTTAACCATGTCACTCCTAGTTTCACCACTCATCCATCCAAGCATTCACATTTCTAGTTTACCACTCAGCCATAACAGCATCCAAAAGGGCTTTAGAGGTATATTGTGCCCGTAAACAAGAAAACAGTAGTATAAGAAAAAAAAACAACTTAAGCAATTAGAGTAATATATTGAATTTCTGAAAGGCAAGATAATCATTGAATGCACCACTGATGGTGGGTTTAAGGGCATTACACACCCAGTAATGTGTTAAAAGAAAGACAACAGATTTTCCTTTAAAGAATCATCACTCAAACATCAAAACAGGAATAAAAGAAAAGGGAAAAAAATGCAGGGAACAACTTATGCAAATAAAATTTAATAAGAAATTGACAAAAGGTGCGACTAAAGTTCCTCTGGAAGTGTCTTAGAACAAAGACCAAGAATTTTATAATGAAAAGGTACATCCGAAAATGAGAAAATGCATAATGTCATAATCACCCAATAGAGCTGCAATGAATGGCTAAATAGGGTGGAAGAAAAATTTAACACCATAAAAAAGTCAATAAAGGCCACATCACAAACCTGTAAGCCACCTTCAGTGAAGATGCGAAGAAAATTAAGACTTGTAATGGCAGCTACCCAACCAGTACCTAAGGCCACAGCCTTCACTTCCTCTGCTTCAAATCGCATGGACCACTAAGTTCAAAAAATTTATTCAAACTCAGTTTATGTTGAATATTATCAAGAGGAATCAATCAAAACAATCAGCTATGTGTGCTTAGGCGCAATGGCATTACTGTGTTAATGTACAAAACATGCAAAAATGTAAACATTAATCAGGAAACCTCTGAAGAGAAAATGAAGAAGCAAACCTCACTGTTATTTGCCCAGCTACCGAATGGACGATACATGAGAGTGCTCATGTTCTTTTCACCCTTGCATGGATTCGCAAAAACACTTCCACTCTCATTCAATGAAGCCATTGTGAAACCAAAATAATCAGTCATTGAAGGAACTCTTGGGCCTCTCCCAGTGTCATGAAAATCTACCTATACCACATGGACATTCAGGACACTTAGCATAAAACATAAGACAAAATAAAGCAGCTTTGAACAAAGCACAGACAACAAAATTCTTCACTAGCCTGGGCTACAATGAACATGTGTAGAATGCATGCGCCTGCTTATGGGAATTATCTCCAAAGTTTTGGAGATGAAGTAGAAGGAATTTCCATATATAGTAAAGTCTTGAAATCCCATCTCTTCATTATGGAAAAAGCTTCATGAAGTCCACTAAACATTGTAAACTCTTCATAGCCCAGTGGGGGTGGTGATCCTAATGAAGTTTACTGTAAAAGACTGCTATAAGGCCTTTCAATTTCTAGATCAATGTTTTAAACAGTCTGTGGGGCCCATGCTTTAAGGTTCATCCTTAAGCAATGCTTAACGAAAAATGTCCAGAGGCTTAACCTTGAGGCACACCTGCAAGTATAAGTACTAATCTTACCTGGATATGGCAAGGACATGGCTCGAGACAGTGAAATGAAAGTTACAATAACAATGAAGTACCCAACATGACCCAACACCCTTGTAAAGGAACCCAAGTACAAGCATATGCCTCAGTCCTTAAGATGCCTTGTGTCAAAAACATGTGCTTCATATATTAATAGAAGTAATGTTCTTATAACGAGGCTGATTTAAAGACTTTCTAAAATTTCCACTTATGCTTATGATATCTTTAAATAGATCAAATACATTCTTCTTAAATAAAATTATCTGCCTGTGCGTAGTTCTGTAACTTTTCTTAGTTCATCTTATAATTCACCCATTAAAAGATTCTAAGAACATGGATCATGTCTCCACTCTCCACCTCTTTGAACGCTTTTGTAAATAGACATTTTGAGCATATCAACATTGAGAAGTGAATCTTCCAATACATTCTAGGCATCATGAATGGTCATAGAGACATTAAATAATCAAAATATATACTTCCTGGGTCAAGTAGTAGGCTACTGTTGATGCTCAAGTATAAATTTATGGAGGTCAATCACTTAAGATACTATAAATGCAGTGTGCAAAGATCGAGTAAATAAAGAACAATGATCCATGGAAGTTTAACTTTTTTTCCTTCTAACTAACAAAGGAGATTGCACGATGAGAAGAAAGGTACAGTATCATCTAATTACCTCTATGTGAGAATACCCTTCATTTTCCATTGTGGTTATACTTCCAAGCATATTATAGCATAGGAAGCGCCGCTTCTCGACCTGCACAGGTGTGGAGCCTGGCTGAAAAGCCTCCTGCATTTTTGGCCTTGCAGAAGATATTCCACTAAATCCCTTAATATTATCCTCTAGACATTTTTTATGACTGTGAGCTCTTTTATGTGATTCAATCTTAGGTGGCGAGGCCACTTGATCACCATTGTCTATGTCCTCATCTTCAAGTATGGACTGCTTCCTCAATCTTTTCCTGCTAACTGGTTCAGACTCACCAAGACTACCCTCACTGGCATCACTTAAACTACCTGAAACACTAAGCTCTTGTTCATCTTCATCAAACAAAAGGAGTCCATTGCTGTTCATTGCATGTAAATTCGGAGCACCATCCGTAGGAGATTTCATTGACAAAGGAACAGCGGGTTCCAACATTCCATATTTCCGCATGTCATCAATAACAGCCAAAGCATTGTTATTTGGCTTCCATGCCATACAACACACCTTATCATCAAACTTTTGTCTATCAATGTCCTCCCTGCGATCAACATCCCAGATCAAGACCTGCCTATCCAAACCAGAAGTAGCAATATATTTTCCATTGGGTGACCATGTCAAGAAACAAATTGATTGCCCATGGTCACCTCTCAATGTAAACAACTTTTCAGCTGTATCTCTGTCATACATAACAACATCATTTTTTAAACCTGGAACAGCTAAGATATCACCATCAGGGCTCCAGCTCAGCATGTTTAACACAGAAGTCTCTGAATCTAAATCAGGAGCTACTCCTTTAAGTGTATGTAGTATTTTCCCGGAAGATAGCTCCCAGAATATAACAGTCCCCATAGAGTCAACCGATGCTAAGTACTCGCTGATGGGATCAAAGGCTAAACCAGTAACAGGTCCTTTATGTCCCTTGAGAACCCTTGCAATTGAACCATCAATGGTGTTAATTAATTTAATTCCTTCATCATCCCCAGCAGCAGCTAGCATGCTACCTGATTTGTTAAAAGCAAGGGCTCGGATCGGCAATGTGAACCTGGTTATATTGGTCTGAAACTCTCCACCTGACCAAAATATAATAAATGAAAGACCACAAGGGCACAAAACACAAGAGTGATGTTAATTTTTCTCTAAGCACTAGAGAGATGTTAATTGAACATGAAGATTCATAACATTTTTTGATAGATACGAAAATTCACATTTCTGAAGATGCTCGCCATCAGTAGCTTAGGCCAGTTTTTAACAATTTAAGGGAGTTTCTAGAAAATGTCATGCGGCACATACTGCTGACATACAATTAACTAACAACCAAGATAGGATGGGAGTCCTCCAATGGACACATAGCCAGCATTGTATGTAAGACTTATGATATTCCTTTGATGAGTTTTTTATCAACTGCCGGTTTCTAAATAAACTATCAAAAGCTCTAATTTCCGAAACAAATCCAAGAAAATTAAAACCACAAAGAGGACTTACGCATACTGGACTAATAGTAGACCGAGAACCACGGCAGTACCTGGAAATTTGTACAGCTTAACAGAATGATCGATGGAACCAGAAGCCAGACATGTAGAATTGGGACTGAGAGCCAACGCAGTAACACCATCCTTGTGATGACGAAGAATCTTCGGGGGCTTGGAAGGCTGAGAGAGGTCATGGATGGAGATGGACGAATCCGAAGCGGAAGCAGTGACGAGATGCTGAGCTTTAAGATCCCATAGAATAGAACAGAACGAGCTGACGCCATTACTGTTGTGAGTTTCCTTGAGCTTCACCGTTCTAACTTTCATGGCGGCTTCTCCTTCAAGTTCCTGGTTTTTTCCCTCGAGTTCATCTCTTCTGGTGTTTCTCTTATAGGACTAAGGATTAGGGTTTTTGTTTTGGCGGGAACACGATTCGTTTTTCGCGGGAGTTCGCGGGACAAGTAAAGAAACGAACCCCAGCACCAACGATGGTACGATACCATGATACCCTTGCGGCCTTACTCCCGGCTTCCAAGTACCAACCGATTTAACGAGAAACATTAAGGTCATTGTTGTAATTATGGCAAATGATTAAGGGTAAATTAGTCACATAATTACTTTTAAATTCCATTTGTGTCCAGCCCATAACGCAAAAATTGATGAAATTCAATTTTCAGTACAAACCCTAGACGAAGCACATTGTCAACCTGCTTCCCTTCCAGTGCTGTTAGATGCATATGATCCAAGAAGAGGAAACCGATCTTCGAGGTCCTCTCTCGTCGGCTACTGAGATCGGTCGTTATTGACTATTGAGATTCAAGACAGCCTGCAAACGATGGAATTCGCTCATCTCTGATTCCCGCTTCATCTTAACACATTCCTGCCGGAATGTCGATGCTGTGTATAAGGATTATTGTTTCAACAATGGCATCCATCAACGATCCAATGTTCTTTTATCTTACCATCGATGAAAGTTGGCGGTTCCCTCATCCCCCGCTCCCCGTCTCCGATGCGCCTAATTAACTCTAACTCTAACGTAGAGGAGGGGCCAGGGGGTACATGCCTGTACTGGCCAACTGTGCGTCCCCGGCGGGGGCGAAAGTAGGCATTTGGACATGTGGGGAAGATTCAGTTACACATGTTATATATGCAATCCGGCAACAGAGCAACGCGTCGAGCTTTCTCCACCGTCAACGAGACGTGATTTTGGCAAGTCGGTTCAGACGGTAAGACGACGAATTGATTCTGATGAACAGAGACAATATGAAGCTCAATTAAATACGGTTTACTTTCGCCATACATTTGAACAAAGTTTTGTCGCAGGCTCGCAGCTCATACAACGTTAACATCTTTTTATTTCTTGTATTGAACAGAATGGAATGGTTCATGTAGCTAACCCGTTACAGCTGGGTACATGGGATGAGGATTAAATGATTGATATGAAACGCAAAGAATGTTTGGAAATAGTGGTCGGTGATCTTCACAGTCCATTATAAATAATGTCTAAATTTTACAATTTATATAGTAAATAAATTGAAAAATGTATTATTAATCAATAAATATTAATTTCAAAATTTAAAGAGAAAGTTTTCTTTTGTTCTGCATTAAAGATCAAACAATACTTGTCTGTTCTAACATTAAAGAGATGACATATCAATTGTAGGGTAAAATTGTACTGTAGCATAGGGTAAAATTGATGGAGGAAAGTGGTAGTGGATAGACGTCTTCTTACCCTTGCACTGTAGCATAGGCGATGGAGAAAAGCTTCAGGGTAAAATTGTAGGGTAAAAAGAAAGGTGTGATGTATCTTATCATTCATCAATAATAAGGTGGTGTTTGGTTGGTTCTTTCATCTCGTCGGTCCTTCCATGGGATGAACACCTATTTGGCTGGATGTGGACGGGAGTCCACACTATATCATCGACTGGTCCTTTTCACACTCCAATTTAGCAAAAACTGCAAAATATCATGGTTAGGGTCCGTCCATATGTAATTTTTTGATCGTCTACTTCACATTTTTCATGGTGTTTCGAAGCATGGGCATTTTTTGGGATTGATTTTCAATAAAAAACGCCAATGCTTCCAAGACCCATTTTTCACAAAAAAAATGCTTCTGCCATGTAGGCTGTGAGCAACACTATGTTGTTTGGTAAGGTGATTTTCATCACTGCTTTTCATACATGTGTTTGACAAGTAAGCACCACATAGGATATACATCAGTCAACTATTTGAGGAAACGGTTCACCGATGCATCGGTGGGGTCCCGATTTTTTAGGCATGCCCGATCTTTTAATAATCAGCTGAACCAAACAACGGGCGTTTGATGAAACGCCTATGTGGATCCGACGTGGCATAGTTTTTTTTTTTTTGAAAAACAGCCACGGTTCCAAACATCCCCTTTATCATTGGAGGTCTCCACCACTCACTGAAGCTCTCCACCACTGCAACTCTCCTCCACCGGTCCACTTGCCAAGGCTCCATCTTGATTCTTTAAGAAACTCACAATGTCAAGTGTTGTTCTTGGCAAATGTTAGATCTACATCCGAAAATCCTTTGTACTATGTTTCCCTCTTGATGCAACCCTTCTTTATTGTGCGAATAGTACTGTGTTTCCCTCTTAGCTATTGAATGATGCTAAATCCTAAACAGCCGAACGTTTGTTTTTATGTTCTTAATGCATCCATCCAGTTTGTAATTATTTTACTTATTTTTTAATAAGATATTAATTATAAATATTATTTTTAATATCTTTGCCAATAAAATATTAATTATTTTACTTATTTTTTTTAATTTTTAAATGTTTTTATCAATAAAATCATATTTTTAAATATTTAAAATGTATTTTTTTATTTGTAAATTATTTTACTATTGTTTTTATAAAAACTAATATTTATTAGTTAATATTAATTCATTGATGCCTTTTTCAATATATTTATCATATAAAATGCAAAAATTAGATATTTATGATTAATTGTATAGATCATTCATAAAATATATATAAGATACATGGAATCAAAAGTTGTGGTGTGGATCCAATCCACACAATTTGCCCACATTTCAAAACAACTATGGACTATGGTGTGGTATGGATTGGTCCCTGACACAAGGTGTGGTGTGGACCAATCCACACCCACCAATTTCTCATCCACACTACAAACACCCCCTGAATTGTTAAAACATTGGGGACCAAAATCAGTCATGAGATAAATGAGTGGAACAGATTCTGAGTTTTGGGTAGGGCTAGTCCACGATATATTGTGAACCAATCCCATCCACACCACACCAAACATTGTGGTCATCCCATGGTGTGGACCAAAACAGGCCATCCACGAGATGACCAATAGCAAATACCGCCTAAATTACATAATACTATACAACGACTCCCATATTCTATTTTTTTATTTATGTATTCTAATAACTAATAAGTAAAGAAATTGGTTTTAACACCATTGTAAATTTAGCTTAATATTTTATTAGTTTTGTGTGTATAAAATTATTATTTAATTTAAAAATTAAAAAATATATATTTTTTAAAAATTATCATTCAAATTTGAATGGGATTGAGATTTATAGCCTAATTGGAGTATAGGGCAAGGATGGAACATGATATTTAAATTTGGTGTCAGGCACGGGGCATGCAAAACCAATCCTTGCCCTATCCTTGTTGGAATCGGAATCGAATGGGACAATATTTAGGGTTTGTTTGGTTCACAATTGGAATCGAAATTAGAATCGAAATCCTTTGAAATCATAATTGGAATGGTCCATTCTCATAATCTGTTTGGTTCAAGCAATAATGGAAATGATAATTAATATAAGCAATAATGGGATTTCATTCCCAAGGGAGGGGCAAGGAATGGCCATTCCCTCAAATGGGAGAATGCCATTCCAACAAGAATAGGAAATGGGATTCCGATTCCATCCAACCAAATAGTTAGAATCGGAATAGCCCACTCCGGTTCCGATTCCAGACTCCTATTCCTGCAAACCAAACGGGGCCTTAGTGTTTTATTACACATAAGTGACACTAGACACCATTAATCACCACATAGGATAAATGGAAACATATTAATGGAAATACTAGATAATGTATGTGTTTGGAATTGTGGATGTTTATTGATTAAACGTTATATACTTTGGTTTGTTTAGAAAACCGATAAAAATTACAATAAACTCATTTATTGACACTTAGGTGCTATATTAGCAAAATAGTGAATAAATGCCTACTCGTTGGGGGAAGTGCTAAAATGAAGCTTCCCCGAGTGGTAGGTGTGCACATAAACTGAAGTCTATTTTTGCAAGTCCCTATGCATATAAATTCACATAGTGGGGGAAATGCTTAAGTGGTGCCTATATGACAGCGTTTATTTAATAAATGCCCATGGTTCCAAACACCCTGAATGTTATCCTTTAAAAGATAATTTTACATCACTTGACATAAGAAAATGTACAAGATGCTTATACCTAATTATCTTACTAAACAAGATTCAAATATGATCACCTAAAAACAAAAGTTGTGTTGGTATCACCAAGGTTTAAATAGGATAAGATACATTATGGATAGGAATGGCAATGAGGTGGGTTTGGGGTGGGGCACCCCTTCCTCGTCCCCACCTCGAAGTCAAGATACTTTGCCCCATCCTTGCCCCATCCCCGATGGTGGGGCGGGGCATCCACTCCCCGTCGAGGATGGATAATCCCCGAATTTTCCCCGCTCCAAGGCAATTTCTTAAAAATTATTTATTTTGTGGATAATTTATACATAATATAGGAATTTGGGGGTATTTTAGGAATTGAATTATAATACTTTGGGGGTACTTAAAAAATAGAATTATTAGATTATAGGATTTTAAGAATTTAGGGAAAACTTACAGATATTTTAAATATCAATGTTAAACCTAAAAATATTTTACTAATTATACCATCGGGTTTGGGAAATTATATACAAAACCCATCCCCGCCCCGTCCTCAATTCGGGGCAAGGTGAGGCCCTGGTCTTACGGGGGAAATTGCCATCCCTATTTATGACTAGCACTAGGGGTGCAATCAAGCCAAGATGAGGCAAACATTTATATCTCATGGCTTAGTTTGACTAAAATTCTTTTAAGCTCAATTTTGAGTTTGAGTTCGATTCAAACTCTATTTCTTAATTCAGTATTAAATATTCGATAAGCTCGAGTCAAGTTCAAATGTTCAAAAATGTATGTACTTTATATCATATAAAATATAAAATATTATGAATATTTCTATATGGTATATTCTTACATTCATAATATATTATAAATTATGTTTTTTTTTATATTCTATATAATATATATGTATGCATGTATATGTTAATTGAACCAATCTTCCAAGCTTTTCGAGTTTAACTTTTTATTAATTGAACTCAAGTTCAAATAACTAATCAATCTTACCTAAAGATTCAAACTTTATTCAATTGCAACCTTAATTGGCACAAACATGTTCCTTCGTACTTAGTAACTAGTGTGATTTAAACTTGAAGTCCCAAGTCTCTTAACACCTACTGTGTTGAGATGCTAGGCCACTCTACAACCTATGAAAATAAATGAAATAAAATAAATTTTATAAACCTTATTGTTAATATGCAATCTAAATAAATACCATATATGTTTAAACATTAATGGAATAAGCAATTCATCAAATTTACATGTATATCAAAAATTGATGCTTACCCTCAATAAATTTATACAAATAAAAATATTTATAATAGAATATTTATTTTAGTACTTAATATTTATAAATTTGTACACGATATGTATGTTAAAATTTTATATATTCTTATAAATTATTAATTAATAATTTAATTTACATCAAATGACAACATATTTATTATTTACAAAACAATTGCTTACAAAATATTCAAGAATATAAGTTAAATTTAATCTATTAAATCCACTAATTTACATTTACATAAAAAAATGTTTTCTTATTTTAAAAAAATATATATGAAATTATTAATGATGAAATAATTATTTTATCAATTAAAAATTATGAATTTGTACATTATATATATATCTTATAGATTTTAACAAATTTGATATATTTTAAGTTAAGATTATATATTTTTATAAATTATTAATTTATATTTTATAATAATATATTTATTATTTATAAAAATAAAAAATATTATTTATCGAATATTTTGAAATTTAATATTTAGTTTATTTTTTTGTTAATATTTAAAGATAAAAACAATAAATATAAAATAATTGATATGATAATTAAAATATAATAATTGTATATAATAAGAGAGTAGAAGCGCTGTTGTACGGTTCTTTTCAGCTCGCTCTGGTAGGAGAGTAGGACGATAATCGTCATGGTGAGGCACGAAACGAGGGCTAGAAAACGACTGTCAAAGGATAAGGGAGCAACAGAAGTTATTGGCTACAGCTAGTTAAGTAGGAAGATGCTAGAACAGCAAATCGGACGATTGTTGATTAAGCAATTCGTGGACACTACCCGGTATCAAACAACAGAATTTCAAAGATCCAACTGTTCTCAACGGTCGGTGATCCCAAGACAACATGACTTGTAACCAGAGGCATGGCACTTTTCATCCCTTACCTCTCTCTAACCAGATTCTTCTCTTTCTCGCCAAAACCTCTATATCGAAGTCTTCCCTTCAATACGTTTTCCGCGACCTCCATCAAGAAGAAAACATTCTCTCATATTTATCAAGAATGCTCAAAGCTGAGATTGTTAGATGCAGGAAAACAGGCTCATGCTCAGATGATAACATCTGGGTTCAGTCCCACCGTCTTTGTTACCAACTGTTTGATCAACATGTACATCAGGTGCTCGAATATAGATTATGCTTCCAAAGTGTTCGAGCGGATGCCTCAACGCGATACGGTTTCTTGGAACGCTATGATATCTGGTTATGCTGGGTGTGGTTCCATGGATCTTGCCCAGTCCATCTTTGACTCCATGCCCGAAAGAGATGTAATCTCTTGGAATTCTTTAATTTCAGGCTACTTGCGGAATGGTAATTATCGAGAACCAATCATTTTCTTCTTGCAGATGATGGGACAAATGGGCATGGAACTAGATCGTACCACCTTCGCCATTATTCTCAGTTTGTGTTCATCCTTGGAGGATTATGATCTCGGGATTCAGATTCACTGCCTTGCTGTTAAGATGGGTTTTGATTCCGATGTTATAGCAGGAAGTGCCCTTGTGGATATGTATGCAAAATGTAAGAAATTGACTTACTCGCATCAGGTTTTTCAAGAATTGCCCGAACGGAATGAGGTCTCTTGGAGTACGATGATTGCAGGTTATGTTCAAAATGACCAGCTCATTGACGGCTTAGAACTGTTTAAGGAGATGCAGCGAGCAGGCATTGAGGTTAGCCAGTCTATTTATGCTAGTGCTTTTAGGTTGTGTGCAGGGATATCGTCTTTGAGATTAGGCTCTCAGATGCATGGCCATGCTTTAAAGAATAATTTTGGATCTGATGTCATAGTGGGGACGGCTATTTTGGATATGTATTCAAAATGCAGTTGCTTGACAGATGCTAGAAGGATGTTTAACTCACTTTCACACCATAATTTGCAGTCATGGAATGCCATTATTGTTGGCTATGCACGGGGTGATCTAGGTTTTGAAGCATTGCAACTGTTTCGACTTATGCAGAGGTCTGGCATTGGTATAGATGAGATAGGTCTCTCTGGTGCTTTTAGTTCATGTGCAGTGATCCAAGGGTTGTTAGAGGGGGTTCAATTACATGGTTTAGCAATTAAGAGTAATTTTGAGTCTAATATCTGTGTAGCAAATGCAATTTTGGACATGTATGGTAAATGTGGAGCTCTGGTTGAAGCACGTAGTGTATATGATGAGATGGAGAGATTAGATGCTGTATCTTGGAATGCAATTATTGCTGCTTATGAGCAGAACGAGCATGAAGAAGATACCCTTTTGCTATTCAGTCGGATGCTCCATTCAGGGATGGAACCTGATGAATTTACCTATGGCAGTGTATTAAAGGCATGTGCTAGTTTAGAAGCTCTGAACTATGGACTGGAGATCCATAACAGAATTATCAAGTCCGGGTTGGGTGTAGACTTATTTGTTGGAAGTGCTCTTGTTGACATGTACTGCAAATGTGGTATGATGGAAGAAGCAGGCAAGCTCCATGACAGGATAGATAATCAAAAGATTGTTTCTTGGAATGCAATTATATCAGGGTTCTCATTGCAGAAACAAAGTGAGGAAGCCCAAAAGTTCTTTTGTCAGATGTTAGATACAGGGTTACAGCCTGATAACTTTACCTATGCTACTGTTCTTGATACTTGCGCAAATCTTGCAACTATTGGACTTGGGAGACAGATCCATGCACAAGTTATCAAGCAGGAAATGCAATCGGATGTATTCATCTCCAGCACTCTTGTGGATATGTACTCAAAGTGTGGAAACATGCAGGACTCCAGACTGATGTTTGAAAAGATGCCCAAGAAAGACTTTGTCTCATGGAATGTCATGATAACAGGATATGCACAGCATGGTCTTGGTGAAGAGGCACTGAAGATATTTGAAAGGATGCAGGTTGAAAATGTAAAACCAAATCATGCAACCTTTGTTGCAGTTCTTCGAGCTTGTGGGCATGTGGGCCTGGTTGAGGAAGGCCTGCGATACTTCCAATCAATGCTTCATGAGTATGGATTAGATCCTCAGCTAGAGCATTATTCATGCATGGTTGATATAGTTGGGAAGTCAGGGAAGGTTGATGAGGCTTTGAAACTCATCAATGAGATGCCATTTGAAGCTGATGCTATTATATGGAGAAACCTTCTTAGCATTTGCCAGATTCATGGGAATGTAGAGGTGGCAGAACAGGCAGCCCATTCTATTCTTTGTTTGGATCCCCAAGATTCTGCTGCTTACATCCTCTTGTCGAATATATATGCCAAAGCTGAAATGTGGGATGAGGTTTCAAAGATGAGGAGGATTATGAAGCATAGTGGGCTCAAGAAGGAACCTGGTTGTAGTTGGATTGAGGTAAAAAATGAGGTCCATACATTTCTTGTGGGTGATAAGTCTCATCCAAGCTACACAGAGATATATGAACGGTTGGATGAATTGATTGGAGAGATGAGGTGGGTAGGATATAAACCTGATATTGATTTTTTGCCTGGTGATGAGGAAGAATAAGAACAAGAGCAAACAGAATAGCTCTTCTTGTAGCAGATATATGAACGGTTGGACGAATTGATTAGAGAGATGAAGTGGGTAGGATATAAACCTGACATTTATTTGTTGTCTGGTGATGATGAAGAATAAGAACAAGAGCAACCAGAATAGCTCTTCTTGTAGCATATATACTTCTTATTGCTTCATTAGGAAGCAATCATCAAGAGAGTTGCAAACCGAGCCAGTTGACCACTGACTAGCAATGTAAATATGCATAGACATAGATAGGGAATACTTTTAAACTAGGGGCGATCATTTTCAGCCTGGGCCCAGGCTTACGTTTCAAGCCCGGAACCAGGGCCAGGCTGGACGCCAGCCCAGGCTATAGCCCTTGTCACAGGTGCTAAGCCTCGCCCATGGTCACCCCTATCTTAGAGCAAACAAGATCTTCAGGAAAGCTTCATCACTACCATTGAAATTTGTCTATGTCAAGTAATATGTTATAGGACCTGCTGATTCTAATTGCAAAGAGAATCCATTACTTGTGGCTGGGTTTCATTTAATGCAGTCCTCTTCTTTTACATTATTAGTTGATTGTCTTTTCAAAATTCAACATTAAATTTGTAAATAAAAAGGTGCCGGAAGATGGTTGGTAACTTGGTATTGGTATGAAGCACTTTGTAGATGGTCTCATGAGAAATGGTTACTTCCATATTTTCATGCTCTCTTTCATCCAAGAAATGATTATGCCGAGAGAAAGAGTTGATGAATAACTGCTAAGTGGCATCTAAACAGGGATGTTTATGATATAGGGGCAGATTAGACATTTTATGTAGTTATAAAACACTGTTAGGTTGTGTTTGGCACCATTGCTGTTTATACTTGAAACATTTTGGGTTGATCAATACATAGTGAGAGATATGTGTTTTCACATCACATGTGAGAGTTATTTCAGGTAGAATCATTAGACTTCACCCTTAGGAGCAAGAAACACCAATTTGATACTTTTAGAAATAGCTTCTCCCACATGCATTTTGAAATACACCTATTTCAACCATAAAGAGCCTCAAATAATAATTGTATGCCAATTTATATTGACCAACCAAAAAAACAACAATGACACCAAACACAACCTTATTTATAGTGGTTGCTTGGGAAAAAGGAAACTTTTTCTTCCATTTATACCACTCTCAAAACCTTTCTTCTTTTTCTCCTGCTTGTGCAGTATGCACAGTTCAAGGCATGCCATGCTCTTTTTCTTTGGTGTATGTGATACAACTTTGGCCGCCATAGGGGTCGGGTGCCATAAGCTAGACCTAGTTAGTAGGGCGAGGAAGGATACTGAGTGGCCAACAGAACTAGTAAGTCATCAGCAAGGCATACCATATAGAAGTTCAGTTCAGAACAATAACCATTACTGGGTTGACCTAACAGTTTCAGTTCAATTTCTCTAGAACTTAGGTTCGAAGCTCCTAGTATCTCGAAGAAACCTATATATATGAATTGATTTTCAGAGCTAAAGGTTGATGGTGGTCAGCTAAGATTTTTTTTCCTCCGGTATCCTTATTTTTTTGCCTCTATCAGTCTATATGAATTAAAAAACGAAAAGGCAATTTCTATGTTGCCAGAAGGGTATGATACTGGAATAACTTTGACCAATTAGAACCCCATCCCCATTTGATTGGTTACCATGTCTATGATACTAGTTGATTGGTTATCAGTTTTCCGAGTACACATCTCCGCCCCCAAGGGGCCATCCCACAATGTCCCACAGCACATCCCCGCCGTGTATTGGGAACATCTCCCGATGATAGTACCAGAATAGATGATGTTATCATCGGAAAATGTTCCCAATACACAACGAGGATGTACTGTGGGACGTTGTGGGGCGGAGATGTGAGCTCCAGTTTTCCATATATCATGCCTTTTTGGTATAATAATAGGATTCAAATAAAAAAAAACAAGAAAAATCTGTTATAATAAATGTGCCTTTATGTGAAATGGGTTAACTGCACAGGGTAATAATAAAATCTTGGGCAGTTTTGATCCATGAACCATCCTTACTTGGGTCTCTACATGTATAACAAGCTCTCTTCTAAAGGCTTATCTACTTTGCTAGGTTAGACTGCAATAACTGCACATTAGAAGGGTTCCTGCTACTTATCTCTTTCTCATGCTTATTTATAATAGGGCGTGTCTTTCTTTCAGAGAACTAAATGGTCCAGTTAAATCTTCTAATATCCACTGGCATCAGGATAGTCGTTAGGCTGTGTTTGGTTGCAGTGCAATTTTATTTGCACTAGTACAAATGCATGGGAGTTCAAATGTAAAAAAAAGAAGAAGCAAATTCCAGTTTAATTTTGTTTTGGATTTTATTTTATTCTGTTTCATGTCTTAATTTGTACTGCAATCAAACAAAATAAGCTAAGGCTGCATTTGAAAACGATGCAAATATGTAGAGTGTACAACAGTTCATATAAATTGCAAAGTTGGGTTAGGTTTGCATTGACATATTTGTCTTTTTACCAAATAGACTTTTAGCAATAATGGATGCAAGCATGAATTCCAATAAAGCATATGCTTTTTTTTTTTTATCAAAAAGCCCACTTGAATGCAAATTTACTTCTATTTTATTGATGTACTTTTACATCTTATTATCAATGTAAATATGCATTGGTATGTCATTTTCCAATGCAAAAATGTAATATTACCCCACACATGTAAAAATGAACCAGAGTGCAAATTTACACTGAACTGGGATTTACACTATATTTGCATAATTTCCAAACACAGCCTAAAATTTGAAACAAAAATAGGTCAGAATTTACATTCAAATCATTAGCACTGCCATGGTTTTACATCAGCACAAATTTATAAACCAATACCTGCCTTGCTATAAGGAAGATGAATTTCATGTCTCATTCAAACCCTAATAACTGGTCCTAGTGTTTGGTGATACAGGACTGTTGTAGTTAAGCTTACTCACCTTCTGTGAATGGTGCATTCCTTTCAAATTTCTTAACACCTCTCAGTTGGATGGTTGTTACCAAAGGTTCATTTGACAAGGTCAAATTATTTGTTGATGAAAATTGCTTGCTTTGTGTAGTACGACTCTCAGACCTGAGGTCGAGTCCTGTAAACTCAAGCTGTGTTTCCAGCTGTGGAGTTACGTATTAAATCTCCGCCATTCAAGTAATGCATGGAAATTTCTAAAAAATTCACGCCCAGTACAGTCATGCATCAAATAAAGGCTGAGATCTGAACCATAAAAAATGGCTTCAGTCATGCATCAAATAAAAGCTGAGATCTGAACCATAAAAAATGGCTTCAGTCATGCATCAAATAAAAGCTGAGATCTGAACCATCAAAAATGGCTTCAGTCATGCATCAAATAAAAGCTGAGATCTGAACCATCAAAAATGGCTTCCTAATATCAGTCCATTTCCGCCATCCCAATGGTGCTTTTTTTTTTTTTCCCTAATGGTGCGTTTGGTTTCCGAAAATTGGATGGGAAAGGAAGCGTATTTGAAGGATATTCTTTTTTCCGTATGTTTCTTTCAAATGAAAACCCGGGAAAGAAAAGGAAACACCAGGGATGCGGGTTCCCAAAAATCGGTAAGCAGGGTCAGACTAATTTGGTGAGACCCTGCTGAGAAAGGAAAAAAGGCGAGAAAATTTTGTCGAGAGCCCTCTCGTAGACATCGTCGCCTCCCTTTTTCTCATCCAATGGTCACATCTCCGGTGTCATCTCTGGCGTTCCCGTTGGATGGTAAGTGTAGTTCCGACACTATCTCTTCATTCCCGTTCTTTTTGATACCGCTTTTCTCCTGTTCCATTTGATGGGTGGCCATTGAAATCTCACCGCTGGCTTCATCCGTTTGTGGTCATCTAGACGTCATCGCCAGCGTTCTCGACAATGGTAGGCTTAGATTTGGCATATTGAACCAGATCTAGCTTCTAACCATGGTCATTTGAGTTTATTCGAATAATCTCCATATATGGATTCTGGAATATGGTTGTTCCAGATCTAGACCTTGTTCTCTGGCACGGTAATATATCTTTTGATTCAATTTTTTTTTTCAGTTGAACTCGGATCTGAGATTTTTGTTTGTTTTTTTTTTTTTTTGTAACGGGTGTTCTCAGATCTAATATTTTCTTTCACTAATCTTGCATGAATGCAAAATTCATGCATTCTTATTCTAATTCTTGTTCCCCAAATATTTCACTACCCTGTTTTTTTTTTTTTTAGTTTTTTTCTTTATAATGATAGTTTCACCAATTTGGAATAAACTTGCATGAATGCTTGCTCTTTGAACTTGGTAACTTGATCAGTTTATATAATGTTGATCTCGGAATCTTCACGCTGTAATCAAACAGACATGAGTTTATTTTGGATTGTATGGATTGAGTATTCTTGTTCTCATTTCTTATGGGGATTGATTATGGATTGATTATTCTTGTTTTTTTCTTTAGTAATTACAGATTTTATGTTGTGTTAGTGTTGCTGGTTGCTAACAGTGGTGGCTATTAGTTCAAGTCTAATACAAGTTATTTTCAAGCATTCATCATGCTTGAATGCTGTATGTTTATAAAAGGAATCATTGGTTCAAGTCTAATTCAAGTCAGGCTTCAAGATCCTGATGTGGTTATATCTAATTCAATTACAGCCCTACCCTTTGGTTACTTAAGTGCACCTAGCATTTCTTCAAAATAAATATATTATCTTTCTGTTTAAGCCAAATCATTTGAAATAAATTAATCATTTCCCAGTTCATGCATCCTATATCAATAAATAGTTGTTTATCTTTTCTTCCCCTTTATTATATCATCCATTTTTTATATTCTCATAGATGCATAATGAAATGTTGATTGCAATTGTTAGAGCTGCAACTAGTGGAGTTGTAGTTGCATTGACCATTGTTCAAGAGTGGTTAGACTATGTTGATAGGGGACCTTCCGTCAACCGAGACTTGCAATGACAAGATCTACTAGATCAGTTGTATAGGGGGAGATAGATTGATAGCTACAACCAGTTAAGAATGGGTAAAGAAGCCTTTTACAGGCTTTGCAAAATTTTACGGGAGATCAGACGACTCCACGATACATTGAGGACTAGTGTAGAAGAACAAGTTGCTAAATTCTTGCATATTTTAGCACATAATGTTAGGAATAGAACTATGGGATTTCACTTTAGTAGAACGGGAGAGACAATTAGTTGCCATTTCAATTTGGTGTTAGATGCACTTCTCAGTTTAGAGGATAGATACCTAGCTCAGCCAAGTGGCACGGACACACCACTTAAGATTAGAAACCGACAAGGCTTTTGGACATATTTTAAGGTAACTATGGTGTTAATTTGTAATAAATCTATAGGTTATGAATCATATAATAAATACAAACTGTATGACTTGCTTGGTAGGATTATGTTGGGGCAATTGGCGGGACACATATATCCATAAAGGTTCCACTGTCAAATGTAGCTAGATTCTGTGGTCGGAAGTCCTACCCCACACAAAATATCCTTGCTGCATGTTCGTTTAACTTGCTTTCCACATATGTTTTACCTAGATGGGAGGGAGCTACATCAGATTCCCGCATGCTAAACTGTGCATTAACAGGGGAACACAAACTTCAAGTTCCACAAGGTACTACTACATATCCATGGGGGCCAATTCAAGTGTAAATGTGGAAATTGGTATCTAACCACTTTCTTGTATTTTACATAGGTAAATATTACCCGGTGGATGTGGGTTTTTTTCTCAAAGCTGAGTTCTTAACCCCATATTGGAGCACAAGATACCATTTGAAGGAATGGGGTTCACATCAACCTGAGAACCCCAAAGAATTGTTTAACCTACATAATGCCTTGCTCTGAAATGCAGTTGAGCAGATTTTTGGGGTCCTTAAGAAACGTTTTCCACTCCTAGTTTCCAAGCAATACTACCCATTCAAAACACAAGTCAAGATTGTGTCTGCATGTTGAGGTAACTAAAGGTGTGAATGCTGATGTAGATGATGGGGCAGAGCCAGATGCTGTGTTTGATGATACTCAGGTGTCTTAGCCATCTCAATGCATTGGTAGAAATGAGTCTATGAGAGAAGGACACTGTCTTAGAGAGGATATAGCTTACCAAATGTGGGCAGACTACCAAGTGACTTGATCGAGGCACCATCATTAAACATCTTTTTTTTTTTTTTACCTTGGGTGTTTTATAAACCTTTGTGGTATTAACTTTAACATGGGTGGTATTGTTTTATTTTGAACGAAAGACCTTGATTTATATGTTACGGTTGAATGTCTCAAATGTTGCTATGATTTGATTGAATTGTCAGATATGTTGATTGTTTGGTGTGAATCAAATATGGGTATTCGAGATATTGTTCAATGTCTCAGATATGTTGATTGCATTAGATCTATAACTTGAGATGTTGATTGTTAGGTGTAAATTAGATATGGATACACAGTTTAGTGAAACTGATGGAAGAATGAGTAAGTCTATCATGACCTGGATTGCTGAGATGGACAATACACTGATTGACACTCTAGTAGAGCAGGCCACACTTGGCTATAAAGTTGATAAAAGTTTTAAAGCGCCGACATACAATGCGTCTGCTAAGGCGATTAGTGATAAGTTTGGAGTGGAGTGCAATCACAGTCACATTAGAAATAGAATGAAGACAATAAAGAAGAATTTCACTACCATTTCAAACATTTGATGTAGAACCCCGTGTTTGGGCAGAGTATATCCAGGTAAACTTTAATATGATATGTAAGCTTATTATTAAAATATGTAAAATAGATACAACCTTATTAGATTGATCTATAATGAACGAACAGGGGCACCCAAAAGCTAAGCAATTTAGGAGGAAGTCCATCCCCAACTATGACTAGCTTGCCATAGTGTGTGGGAATGATCAAGTTACTACATCTGGGGCATTCACTGCTAGAGAAATGAATAGGCATGAGGCAATGTCCATGAATGAAACAAGTATGCCAACGATGTAGGAACCAGTGTTTGATGAGGCTGATGAGGGTGACAATGTTGGTAATTCCACCCTTCAAGCCAAGCCACTAGAGGAGGGTAGCTCAGCTGAGTGAAAGGGGTTAGGAGATGAAGTCATGTGCAGCTATAGTTATTGAGGAGGTCCACGAGATCGCAGTGAGCATTATGACACTAGCATCTGTTGTTGAGAAAGGGATTGGGTTGTTGAGGAAGGAGAAGATTTACGATGTACTTAATTTGGGGGATCATAACCCCACCTTTGTCATAAAGGCAATCAACTACTTGTCAGGATCTAAAAATCGGGCAATAGCATTTTATGCATTGACTTCGGGGTTGAGGAAGGCATGGTTGGAAATGAAGTTGGGCTTGAGTGACTAAACTTAAAACTTGCCATGACTAAACATGTTTTTTTGAAAACATTGTTCAACTTAAACTTGACATGATTGAATCTCTTTTTTTTTTTTTTTAATTTTGAAACACTACTGAACTGAACCTTTGTTTGATGGAGTAATCTTGGTGTTTTGGGAGATGAATCATTGAAAATCTGTGATGATGGAAAACATAACCAATATTTGCTTGTCTTAAAATGCTTGATTTGAACAAGTGTTAAACTGTGTGATTAACAGGTTAAGACCTCATTTTATGGGATCCAATAACTCTCATGCATGGGTGAGAGAATGATTAATTGGATGGCTGAATTTAAACAAGTTTCCTGTGATGATGGAAAACATAACCAATATTTGCTTATCTTAAAATGCTTGATTTGAACAAGTGTTAAACTGTGTGATTAACAGGTTAAGACCTCATTTTATGGGATCCAATAGCTCTCATGCATGGGTGAGAGAATGATTAATTGGATGGCTGAATTTAAACAAGTTTCCTTGATCTATTATGATATGTTATGTGGATAGGTTGGCAGGTGTTCATCTATTAGATCTTGAATGAATGATTTGTAGGTTATAACTCGTTTTAAGAATGAATTTCTTGCATGAGTGAACAGGTTTTGAACAGGTGAATAGGTGTTTAGTTTGTTTACTAGCTAGTTAAATCCAAGTGCATTAGCAAGCTTTAAATGGATTTGAACAAGTTTTGAACAGGTTTTAATGTTGATGAATGTGTTGAGTGGTTTCTTACACTAAATGGATTTAAACAGGTTTTAATGGCCAAATATTATGTTGTCTTCAAAGGTCGTTGCCCTGGAGTGTACTTTAAATGGGCAGAGTGCAATGCACAGGTACACTGATTTAGCGGAGCAATTTATTGCTTGTACACCACATATGAAGACGCTATACTCCAATTCCGTATGTATCAAAACAGATTTTCCACACCAAATAGTCTACATCAACTTAAATCCGAGGAAGGATGCTCTTCCACACAAGATAATGCTTCAAACAACGAATCAGTGGAAGAAAAAACTAGGCTAGAATGTTTCATTATTAGTTTTCTTGTAGTAGTTATGATTATCTTATATTATATGAAATGAGAATCAATATATAATGTAAGCAAGTACTGTGCACAATATGGAACATGATAGTTATCATTTTGTCGAATGTGGTTGCGATATCTTATATGCACCCCATGATTGTTGCCACATGACAAATTTACACATTCATGTGGTCGACCATGCAATGCCATTGAAGAAGGTGAGAAAGGATGACAAATTTGGTTTAATATGTTTTCTGTTAAATTTTCTTAGAAAACAAACACAGGAAAATGAATTTTGATCATACTGTTTCTCAGGAAACAAACACTGGATGCAAAAATGGGAAAAAATATATTCCTTTCTCATCCCATCTTTTCTCGACAATCAAACGGACCACAAAAGAAGCTACAAGAAGGTTTTTATTTTCTAAGGTGATGTTTGGTATGATGGTGTTGTGTATTAGTTGCATTTGTATCAGAATTGGTAAAAAGCATTGCAGGCATGAAGCAAGATGCATCATATTTATGTGTTTTAGTAGATATAAGTGCCACTAGACATCATTAGACACCACATAGGTGAAACAAAAGCACAACAATACAAACAGCAGAATGTTTCTTCACATAACCCCATATAAGAAAAAGTGCAAAATGTTTGTACTAAGACTCAGTTTGGAATGAGTATATAAATAATGTACAGTACAAATATATACAAAATACAAGGTTTTCACTTTACATATTTGCATTTACGCTCCTTCCAAATTGAGCCTAAATAAACTATAAAACAATTTGTCTATATAATGCTTAGAGTCACCGAAACCAGTGTTTTACAACTCAGACCGGGGCAAAAACCGAAATGCTCTCCGGGTCCCAGTTTTATCATTTAACTGGGCAGTTTGCCCATCCAACCCGCCAACACCGTCACTTAACCGGGACCTAGAAATGCCACCGGTTCCTGAATTTTAGGATCCGATCATCCGGTCCGGACTGGGTCTTAAAACATTGCTTGAAACTGAATCACAACAAAAACACAAATTTTGGAAAATTGGCATCCCACGTTAAAAAACTAATTTTGGGAAGTTGGCACGAGTCCCAATAAGATTACTGTCCAAGGAAAATATTTCATAAGAGTTTCAGAGAAATGTCCAAGGAAAACACTTCTTAAGAAATGCTGTTAAAACAAAATTTGAAAAATTGGCATGATTCCCAATAAGATTACTTTCCAAGGAAAACATTTCTTAAGAAATGCTGCAAGTCCTCAGCCCGGGTTAAAAAACTAATTTTCGAAAATTGGCATGATTCCCAATAAGATTACCGTCCAAGGAAAACAGAGAAAGAAAACAACTTGAGCTAGCCACTCCTTTCGTCCATTGGGAAAAAGGCTTTCCTTGTGTCAGTTACATTAACCACAGGAAGGAAATTTTCTCATGGCAGCAGCAATTACAACTTAGTCCATTCCATGTTTTGAATTGCCAACCACCATTTTTGTCCACAATCTCATCTCAGAACGCGCAGAACAATATCCACTGGTTAAGCATATGCAAAATCAATAAAGCGAACTTGGTACATTGCTTGGATTTAGAGATCTCAGGCATTTCAAACATTTCCTCGTTCTATGTCTAACAGGACAACTCAGGATCCAGTAATAACAGCTTCGCATTCAGGGACCGATGGGTCCTCGACATCACAGATTTCAAGATCATCCGAATGGACTGGTCGTGGGAAGGGACAAGATTGGCATCAAACATCATTCACCCCACCCAACAATATGCCAGCGCGATGGAGATCGTAGAAGGTCAGTACCTTGACGTTTGACACCGTCTGCAAGATGGAAAGAGTGAGACCATCTAAAACAGTGATATATCGAAGGTAAAATCCCCGATCAGTATCCTATACTTTGGTTCAATTGATAATTTGGTCACCGAGAAAACAATTCAATATTTGAATTTTTAATTTGTGATGATCTGATACTTAACGTTAACTCACTGTCAATCAAAGCCATCATGTGATATCAGCACCAATTTAAATAATTTCGTAATGCTGAAACTAACTTTTATGATAATTGATGAAGTAAGATTTGGCCCGACCTCTTTATTATGTGACATGTGGCAGAAACGACAGCTCGGCAAAAGGGGCTAAGCCTAGGCGGGAACAAGGGGATACTTCGTCGAACTGATCCACTTTGTAACAGTTCGGGATGGATTTCGCCGAACTGACCCTTGTAACAGCTCGGGATACACTTCGCCGAACTACCACATTGTAACAGTTCGGGATACACTTCGCCGAACTGACCCACCTTGTAACAGTTCGGGATACACTTCGCCGAATTGACCCTTGTAACAGCTCGGGATACACTTCGCTGAACTGACCCACCTTGTAACAGCTCGGGATACACTTTGCCGAACTGACCCACCTTGTAACAGTTCGGGATACCTCCGAGCTCAAGACCGCCTCGCTCAGCACTTCGCATCATCTTCTGGGCACCAAAGCCAAACAAGTCGTACCATGCCTGACACTAGGGAAGTCTGTGCCCGAGGGCGCCATGCCTGACTGACTTGGGATCTGACATTTGGCAGCAGCACTCTAAACGGCCACCTGCCACCGCCACTGACGCCGCCATCTCCAGTTAGACGGTTAGGCAGTGACGATTCTGTCTCAGTAGAAAGGACGACGCCGAGTTGACAAGCACAAGGGTAATCATACCCGATCTGACAAGGGCCTCGGGACGAGTACACGAAGTGACTATAAGAGCCCCCTGCCCCTCGACAATGGAGGTATGCAAACTTTGCGCTATCTGGTATTACCTTGCTTTTGAAGTATTCTAACTTGAGCTTCGGAGCCTCTACACCGGGTTACCCCCGGAGCTTTCCCATCTCCTCCGTTTCAGTTCCTTATTACCCCGTTCGAAAGAAAGGCAACGGACAGCTAAGACCAGCCGGATCGCGCTCCATCAATAATATTTAAATTTTACTCTTTTTGTTTATTTTTACCGTGATCCCTTTATCTTCAATGTGGGTTGAAGGAACTAGAGAAGAGGTGGCGTTCACTGACTAACCATTCTTTTTCCTTCCTAACCAATTGAATTCTAAAATGCAAAATCTAATCTACTTTGTGTTCAATTCGTCACGGGATGGATGAAAAGAACAAAGAGGTTGCCGAATCTCGAAAGACTCTGGTTACTTGGTCATTGCTGAGAAAGATGAACATGAACCAGAAGAAAATGGCAGGATTTACAGGAAGCACACTCAATTCATCTACAACAACGATGACGAGATAGAAGAAGAAGAGGTTGCAGAAATGAAAAGTTTATCACCTGGTATCATTCATTTGAAGGGTATGCTCACTTTGGTAGGGAAGCATCTTTGCTTCCTTGAAGAAGAGTAAAGAGGAGAGATGGGCTTTTGATGGCGAGCAATATTGTAGGAGATTATGATCTCTGTTTTTGTTTTTTGTTTTTTGTTTTTTGTTTTTTTTTTTGAGAGGAACGAATTGTCGAAAGCGACACAACCTATTTTGAGAGGAACAAGTTAAAAATCCCGATAGCTGGTTCCACAGTTTACTACTTCTCACAACGCCATGCGGAGCAAGCTTCTTATTCTCTAGATTTTAGTTCTCTCGACTGCGTCAGGCACGTGGTTCTATGTAGAATCGTGTTGGTTATGTTCCTATTGAATCTTGATACGGATGAGGTTTTTGCAAAAATACGTCTTGAACTGCTGGATTGATTGTTTTTCGGAATGGTTTGTATGCTGCCAGTTGCAATGGGATTGTCGTAGGACGGTGACATTGAAGATTCCGAGGAAAAGATTTTGTCATTCTCGAATATTATGACACTAAGCGATGCAAACAATAGAGGTGGGTTTTCAGTTCCCAGGTTTTTTGAAGATTCAGTTTTTCCCCCACTGAACTACAAGGCGGAGTTGCCAGTATAGACAATTACAGTGAGAGATGTTCATGGTGTGATGTGGGATTTCCGACACATTTACCGTGGGATGCCATGTCAGCATTTGTTGACGACTGGGTAGAGTAAGTTCGTTAATCATAAGAAGCTTGCTCCTGGAGATTCAGTGGTTTTTATGAAGAACCAAACTAGAGAGCTTTTTGTTGGGGTAAGGCAACTGCGAGGTCAAGTAGCAGGGGCAGGGTTTGGAAGTGGAGAGGGGTTATCATAAGAAGCTTGTTCGGTGGAATTATCATGTCGGGTTTGTGGCTTCTCCCATTGTGAAAATGAAAGAGGGGTAGAGGGGTTCTTGAGGAGTAGCAGGGGCAGGGTTCCAGCTGAATCTATAGTAGAGGTTGCTGAGTTAGCGAGAGTAAATAAGCCTTTTGAGGTTGTTTATTATCTGAGAGCAAGTTCACTGGATTTTGTAGGAAGAGGAGGAAGAGGAATCCGTCAATATAGTAGTCATTTCCGTCATTTTGAAAATGATTCAAATTTGGTTGTTGAATAATGAAATGGGTATTTATGTCTTTTTTATGCGCTGACTGACAGTGAATTAATACCAAATACCAGATTGTTGCAAATTGAAAGTTCAGGTTGCAAATTGAAAGTTCAGGTATTGGATTGTTGCATTTTAAAGTTCGAGAACTAAATTGTCACTCCAGCCAAATTACGGGAATTTTCCCTATATGAGAGGATGTCTCTGTTGTTGTCACAGCAAAAGCTGTTCCTGCTTGCACTAGTAAAAGAATGGAGGCTGAAGCCTTTGAAGTTTGAAGAGGGACTAATCTAAGATGAAAGCTCCATGTCAACAGTTTTTGGCCGGAGAGAGACGCTACCCCATGTCCATGATGTTGTCAGAAAAAAAGATAAATCCCTCAAACGTGGTAGTCACCGTCAACAATATCAAACAAAATCTACTTTGAAGGAACGTCCGGCCATGAGATGGGAGATCCGCCCCATCGTTTCTCTGCAACACTTTTTTCCAGGGTGTCCGACCATGGAAGGTTTACTTCAGAGCAGGAAAGTCCAACTGAAATAGTTTTGCAAGTATTAATACGGACCATGCGATAATACCAACAGACATGGACTCAATATATTACAGGACAACTGATCTCCAAGAGGTGTTTGATTGACATTCTTATTCTGGTTTTCATTTTTCTGGGTCTACTGTCTACACTCAACTGGGTCAGCATTCTGCCAAAAGGTAATTGTGTTATCTCTCTCTCTGCCTCGTCTTCTTATTTTTGTTTTGCTTTCGATGCGGTTCTCTGCATTCTTGACGCCTTTCAAGCTGATACTGGATCTTTGATGTATTGAAAACAGCTTTTTCAGCCACGCTGCCAACGCATTGGCTCCACTTGAGTTGATAGATTTTAGAGACCAAGAGAATATTTCAGCCAAATTCAGAGGTGGGCTATTTTGATTGCGACGGCCACTTCCCTTTATGTCTTTTTGTAGCCTCTTTCTAGCGTAGAGGTTTTGTTCTACCAAAAACTCCATGATGAATATTGTTTGGACCTACTCAAGGAGGGAATCTGCTCATATTATATTTTGATTTAGCATTATCATAGATTTGTGGTCATCAAGGGAATCTGCCCGTAGACCCAGTCACCCTCTTTCTTTCCTTCAAAAGAAAACATAATCCACTTGGACAGATGTTTATTTGTTTCTGCAGCAGGAGCAGGACAATTATTGAATCAAATTGAAAATTTTTACTAAAAAATATCATTAAAAATCAGTAGACTACAAAGAAACATTTTTCCAAAGAAAAACAAAGACAAACGATGCTGAAGTATGAGACAGACGTTTGACACGATGCCTCATCGAGAAATGAAAAAAAAGTAATTTCATTTGTTAATATATAGTAAAGCTTACAACTTCCAATTCCTCCCACTTAGAACTGAAAAAGCACCACAAACATGAGTTTCAACAACAAAATCCAAACCTAAGCAACTGATCTTCCCCCAAAACGCTGCCCAAAATTCACAAAAGATCATCCGGTGTGAGTGAACCCCGTTGTGCTTCTCACACACTCTCCCTCTCTCTCTCTACATCAAGATATATCCTTTTCATTGGGAGGACGACAAGAGCCTTTTATCTCCTTGTACAATGGATTTTCTATCCTGCATATAGTACTAAAATGAACAATTATACCTGTATAATATACTTCATAATCCTTGGAGGTAGAGTTGCATTCTCCTCCCTTGACTATACAAAAAAACTAGCGACCATCAGCCCGGGCTTCGGATTCGTAGTTTCGCGAGGAACAGATGTGTCTTCTTTCAGTAGAACAATGGTGGGATGTATATTTTTGTCATAATAATTGATTCCAAGAGGAAGCTTTTGTGAGCATTATCTCCTTGAACATGCATAAGGATGTGGTACCAGATACAATTAGCTGAAATTAAAGCTCAACTTTCATATGTCCTGGTGGCAAAGAACCTATTAATGCAAAAGAGAAGTTGTAATTATTATAAGAAAACAAACAACAGAGAACGATTCCTAGAGTTGAAAAAAGAGGGAAAAAATCTTACCATTTAATTCTTGGCTGTTGAAAGGAACACTGGAACCAAAACTCATCTGGACAACATTGTGAAGTTCATCATCAACCCAGAGGTTGGGTAGCTGTACAAGATTAAGATAATAAGGCATCTGTGAATGGACATTAGGATTCACATGCATCTAAAATCCAAAAGGAATACTTTGCACCTTAATTTTGTGGGCCACCAAGAGAAGTCTTGGCCCATGCATACTTGGCTGTCCTATTGATACTACAAAGGAGAAGTCCCTTTCTTTTGTCCTTTGTCTTTATTTTATTCATTCTACATATCATACATGTAAAGCAACACAAGATTCCCTGCCATTATTTTCTTTCATTACCCATTATTTAGTTAATTATCTACTTAATCCTTTGTCTATTTGCAACAACAGCTATCAGAAAACAGAAAAGGTAAAAGGAAAATTGCAAAATAGACCAGATGGAGTGCTGTGTCACTGTAAGAAAAGAAAACTAAGGATATGGAATTAATTGTCTTCCCAAGTGCAAGGATGGTACCTGCGTGGTTTCTTTGTATCCTCCATTCATGGCTGTCAATTGTGAATTAATTGTCCTCCTAAGTGCATCCGGGGGGTTTGCCATGCTAGGAATCCCAGCTTGGACCAATCCCTGTTGAGATGGATGTAACTGGGGATGAGCCATGGCCATATCTGGAGAAAAAACTATTGTAGAAGGATCACCTCGTGACTGAAGAATCTGTGGTGAAGTACCAAATAGTTGGAAGAAATCAGCATAAGAACACTCATTTGTACATTTTGTGTGTGTGCTTGTGCGACTTCACTTACATCTTTTGCTAGGAGACCTTCGATGTTGAAGTCCAGCCGTGGATTAACAGCTGCAAGCTTCATTGACAAAAACTGCAACGAGAGAGAAATTCATATTTCCAACCATGAACAACAAAGTTCTTAGGAGTGATTATTGCTAATAACAAATTAGATTAGAATGGTTCAGAATAGCAACAGGCACAAGGGAAACAATTAACATTTCCTCTCCATAACAGGGATTTAAACATTTGAAAGCAACATGGATGAAACCTTTTTTTTTTGTTGTCACCATTTACCATTATCTACAGGTTTTCAACACATTTCATTTCATTCTCTCTATTATAGAAATGAGTTTCAAATGGTCAAAGTTATAAAGAGATTTACATTCCTGATTTTTTTTTTCAAAAATCAGCAGAAAAGTCATTTAGGCAATAAGGCACCTTTTTCCAGAAAAAAAGGATAAGTGCCATTTTTCCTATTATATAAACTACTGTATCAACCGTGTCCCATGCACAACTCAAATAATGGATACAGGTCAGGTCCACATATCAAACTAAATAACCTTTTCAAAAATTTAAGTATTATGACTGCACAATAGAGATTCCTGAGTCTTATTACCACCATACCTCCACCTGACGTTGCAGTGATTGTACATAGTTAATGATTTCATCCAGCATGAGTGCCTTCCCTGTGACCTGTTAAACCAATAACAGTCATAAAATAAACTAAAGCACTACAAAGGTCTGGGAAACTCAGCTTATATACCCCCTAAGGTATTAGCTTCAGATACCTTGCTGCAACCAGGGACAAGGTCTTGAAGAAACTTCATCCTCTCACTAATCTTTTCCCTTCTTACCTATGATGTGAGAAAGGGAAGAAAAAGTAACCAACTGAAACCCAGGATTAAAGTATATATGGAGGACGAGTAAAAACCGAAATCCAGTAGGAAAAAATTTTACTCTTTCTGCAAGACTATGGCTGTTTGTTGCCTGGCCCCTCCGTGCTCTGACATGAATGTAATCTTCCTTTGGTGCATCCGAGGCCTGAGAGTTATCTTTACTGTGTTTTCCAGTAGGCTTTACATTGGTTGAAATTGGATTTTGTTCAACCTTTTGATTGGTTTCAGTGTTGTCCTTTGTAGCCTCACCAGGTAGTTGCTGGGCCCCTTTAACCTGGTCAAGCTCATTATCCTACCATAAGAAATTACTGAAATGAGTTAGAAAAATTGCATAACTCAAAATTAATCAGCTATAGCAGATAACAAAAAACTAAAATTTGTTATTTCTACCTGACCACTCCTTTTCCTTTTCTTGCCAATTCCCTTACTAGAAGAAGGTTCACCACCAGCACTTTCCAACATAGATGGATCGTCCCGACCACCACCACCACCACCACTGCTGAACTCAGCTTCTTCGGAATCATGGCTAGACACACCAATTCCTTGTTTTGCTTCATGAGGAGGCCTTACAAAGTTCCCAGTTTGTCTCTCATTCTTCATCGAACTCCCTTCAGTGGCCCCAAGCTTAGCAGATGGGGAGATTTCTTTGGCAACTTCAGGCAAGTGAGGTTCATTGTTCTGAGATAGAGCACCCAATGCAGGGTGTAGCCTACCAGCTGAGAGCTCCTCCAATGGTCCATGGACCATTCCACCTTTAGAATAGGGACTCAAGGATTGGGGCATGTTTAAAGGATTCACCAAATCATTAAAGTTCAAGCATGAGAACCGGGCAGCTCGCTCAATGAAATCAGAATCGGCAGGAAACTGAGACAAGCTTTGGGGGAGGATTCCAGGGTTGCCCTGCAAGAAAACCCCACCTTTGGAATTCCAGCCTAGGTCTAGAACTTTATCAGAAACCGTGCTTGAACAACCAGGAAACCCTTTCCTAATGGCTACCGTGTTGGAAGTGGTTTGTACATTGTTGTCACAGAAACCCAAGCTTTGTGAATTGGAGTGATCCCAAATGGCTGGGCAAAATGAGTTTACCATAGGAACAGAGGAACCCATTAGATTCCCTTTACAAACAGGAATCGAATTGTCTGCAGGAACTAAACTCATTGACTGATTTGTGAGATTGGCACCACCAAATCTCCAATCTGAAGACATGTTAGATGAATGATAGTTCACGGGATCACTACTCTTCTCCAACCCAAATTTATCTTTGTCTCTCGTATCCATCTATCCTCGACAAGAGGTGCAGCAAATGATGCAAGAAGAAGAGAATCTTTCCCGAACCCAAAACTGGTTTGGACTAACAATAAACAAAGAAAAAGAAGTCCAAAACTGGAAAAGAAGAACAATTCCGGGAGCACATAAACACTGTAAGAGAGTCAAAGATCAAAATAGAGAACTCTTCAGTCTCCCAGCATACAAAGCACGGAAAACAAAACCACTTGGACCAAGAGCTCAGAAACCAAAACAAAGTTCACTATAGTTGCAGAGTTTTTACGCTCAATCTATCATAAAAGCAAAAGAAAAGAAAATTATAAAACTTTCAAACAACACATGAAATCAACCTCAAGTAAATAATAAAAAGAAAGAGAATAGAGTTCAAACGGTGAAGTAGAAATATAAAACAACAAGACAAGACCAAATATTTTGATATGTACCAGAGACCAAACAAGTAAAACTGCTTCTTTCTTCAAAGCTCTTCTTTCTTCAAAGCTATCACCAAAATTGCCACTTCCAAACTACACAGCGGAAGAACCGAACAGCATAAACCCGCCTCAAAGACAGAGCAAAGAAGTAATTTGAAGCAGTCAAGAAGCAACCGAAAAGATTGATTTCAGGATCAAAACCAACCATTTAAAACCCTGCAGTGAAAACCCTAGTCAGAGCTCCAGAACAAGCTCTGAAATAGAGAAAGACCCAACTAAAAGTGGAAAGGGAAAGATACCCATTTAAGATTCTCTGCTACTTTTGGCATTCTGCTCTCCATTCAAGCCTTTACTGAAACTTTGTTGAATTCAGACCGTGTCGAAAGAGTCCTATTTTTTACTCAGAGAACTTCTGTATACTGCCATGTCTGGTGGGAGAAACAACACGAAAGGGAGAAGAGATCAGAAGAGCTCCTGAACAATGGCAAGAGAGGAGGAAAGATGGCCTAGGTCTATGAAGGGGAAAAGAAAGGATTAATGCCAAAGGCTCTGCATTTATACCCACGCCTGCATTAGAAAGAGAGCCATTGAATGATTAACCACCGCCACTGCCACCGTAAAATATAAACACAGGGAAAGCTTCGTTCACCACCTTTAATTTTCAAATTTGTATACATATATTTTACCTTTTATTTTCAATCAAATCCTATTTTAATCCTGCATTTTACACTTGTTTATACTAGCTTTGAGCTAGCAGCTGACATTGCCAACTCTATAAAGATTGTTTTTTTAATCATTTTCCTACATGTCCTTCTTTAAACCTTGGGAGCTGAGTTTAAAAATCTTATTTTTAAAGAGGTTTGTTTGGTCAAGAATCTCTTACCATCCAAAGTTCTGGCTGATTTTCTCGGCAATTTCTCTGTGCGAGATATACTGAGCTGTACACAGACTACACAGTGCAGAGTGCAGACCCAAAGGTAAGACCCACCCCCAGAGGCCCAGATTTTGCATTATTTTTAGAGGGTGCCCTCTCTCTCTCTCTCTCTCTGTGTATGTGATAACTGATAACTTGAACAACGTATCGCTGCATCATCCTCGCTCCATTTGCTCTTGATGTTTGTATTTGAAAGGACAGCCAAAATGGAGGGAGAATCCTCTTACTCGTCTCGTACAGCCAGAGTTGTAGTTATTATTACACGTACCAAGCTGAGCGTATCCATCACAATACAAGGAAGGAAGCAACTGGTGAGGCTGGCCTGCCTCAGTAATTAGTTAATTACTAATTACACAGTCCACCACCATACACTTTCCGCTTGCATTCAAAGCATTCAAATCTCTCTCTCTCACACACATTCTGTGGGATCCCTGGTCTCTGTATCAGGGCGGGACTCTGCGCTTCAATGGGTCACGTTGGAATGATAGAGGAAGAGAATAAAAATGATCACAACCATCAATCTGGTTTAGTCTGAGAGAAGAGACATGGAGAACAGTGAAGAAAGCAAAAACAAAAGATGGCCATACGGCCTGTAAAGGTGTTGTTAGGAAGGAAAATAGTATCCATATGGTGAACCCCAAAACCACTAAATGCGGATCCCATTTGTGTTGATACTATCCCATTTGTGTTGATACTATGCTTGGCAAGGAAGGACAACCAGTGGCCATACTTGACACGACCCCCCAACCTCCATGTCAAGTACGCTTGGAAGGAAGAGTTCAACCTTTTCAAGCCTCAAGCGCTAGATTGGGATTTGGGATTTGGGATGGATATTTAGGGATCCCATTTCAAATTGTGACAGAGAACCAAACAAAGCCTTATCCCAACTATTTACCATTTCCTCTTTGAGCTCCCATTGCTTAGATTGAACGTCTCAATCCAACCCATTTTGTTAGAAAATTCTGAAATCTGACCCATTAGCCATTGCATTGTTGATATCTAATTCTCAGATAATTAAACCATTGTTGGTAGTAAGACAGACGCAAAGCGGACAGCCACAGGCCTCAATCATACATACAAGCCCATTTGATTAAAAAAATTTCTCAGAGAAATGATTGTTTTTAACACTTTTTTAGTAGCAATTGGTGAATTTCCTTCAGTTGCTTGTGTTTTATCTCTAGACACAATGGATACAAATTCGTGCATGCACGTAAAATCATCATGTTTATAACACCACCTTGTTTTCAATAAATTCAATTGGAAGCAGACCAGGCTGCAGTGGCAATAATTGAAGCTCCCCGCCCCCCCCCAGAAGAATTTCTTATTGGGTTTGGGTTTGGGTTGGCACAGCTAGCTCAATCCAGTTACAAAATTCGTCCAGATCCGGCCCGGTCATTAGATTGGACCTGGTGGGTCTATCTCAATTCTCAAACCTTGAAAAACCATCGGGTCTGATTATGGATTTGAACCGACTCGATCCGAAGTGGGTGAATTGCCAAAAAGGACATTAATAATGTAAAGAAGTATATAATTGTTTAGGGTGGAGTCAGGGACACGCAGAAACTATTACATGTGGAAGGAAGGCGTAGGAAGGTACAATTGATTTAAATGGTCTTTTCCTACTTCAATTCCAAAAGTCATTTTTAAATTTTTTTTCCAAACACCATAATTCTACTCCGAGAATTTGACGGGATGTCAAGTCACTTTATTCCCTCCCGCCCTAGGCCCTACCCTCCACCAGAATTTGGTCCAGCATCAAGGAGATGTGAGGTTGGGATTCTTCTGCTACTTGTTTCAGACTGAGACCGTGTGGCTGATAGAAAATCTGAGCTTAGAGATTTCATGGGACGTCCAGATTCCCGAACCCTCTCTTTCAAAAGTTTTTTCTTTCAAAAGTTGAAACCATATAATTTCTTCGGTCTCCAATTTCTTCTCATGGATTTCATTATGGGTTCCTATTTCTTTGCCCACACGGCAAGCACAAATCCAAAGCATGAATTGTATAAGCGCAAAAATACCAGTGCAACCAGGAGACTGACTGAAGGACTCAACTGTTGAGTCATCTTGATTCTTGACTCTTGAGAGAAAAAAAAATTATGAGGATAAATTGTGTCTCTGAGCTGTTGAGACATCTTGAGATAAAGTTTCCTTTTCTTTTGTAAATCTAAGGTGTAATTCTCTCTCTCTGCATTACCCCCCCCCCCCCCCCCAAAAAAAAAAAAAAAAAAAAAACCCTCTCTCTCTCTCTTGTCATTATTAGTTGGCATTGGGAATTGCATTCACCAAAACCCAAGCTTTAGAATAATGGAATCTCTCTAATACTTTGTTATAAAACTCTAATCTATTCTTAACCCTAAGCTTTAGAAAAATGGGCATGTAAGAGATAAAATGATTTGTGTTGATTGGGTGGGTTTCACTATGTATTTTTTTCTGATATTACCTCCCTCTACTCAGTCTATCGAGTTTGTTTAGAGAATTTTTTATATCCAAATACATAATAAACCATGCACCAGAGCAGAGAGAGAGAAACGACAATGGGCAAAACCTACCACAGCATTAAAGAAAAGCTGGTTTAGATTCCTTGATGCTACTTTCTCCAATTAACTTATATGGGAAGCCTGAACCTCGGCAACTGGGGTGCTGCCATGTGTGATAGCTCCCTCCCTTATTAGAGTAGGGACAGACATGGAAAAGCCTCTGAGGCTTTATCGATTAGCAGCAAAGTAGCATATATTATATATTAAATGTAATAGAGAGATAAAATAAAAGCTTAAAACTATATGAGTAGTGAGGTTGGTTGGCAATTGGCATGACTCTCCTTTTGGGAAAGCCAAACTTGGCAACCAAATCCAAACTAAAGTAACCATGGGATGGGAGTTGGGGGATTCGACATCTCTTGGAGGGATTCCATCGTGCCATGGATATAAATTAAGTTGTTAATAAAGGAGGCTTTGGCTCCTGAGCTTTAATCAATTAAGGGAAGTAGGTGTGTAGATCAATCTTTTTTAACTATTCTTAATTTAATCACTAATGTACTTTTTGTTTAAATTATGTATAAATTTACTGACCCATTAGGATCTGTTTGGGAGGGCTTCAACTTTGATCGAGCTGTTTTCACTAAACTGCTTTGAAGAAACGACTGAAACAAGTTTCATTGGAAAGCCCGTTTTTTTTAACGGAATGATGATGTATTTGAACTTTCCGGGTTTTTGGGTATTTCACCAAACATAACTTTTACGCTGTTCATATAGAACCCATCTTGTAAAACCAGAAGCTGCTATGTGAACGCCCTCCCAAACAGGGGCGCTGTAATTCTGAAGATGCTAAATACCATAATATGAGAAACCCAATTGATTAATTCAACTTATACAAGAAATTTCTAAAATTGACTGAAGAGAATAAGAGGAGATGTCAGCTTGGCTTTTTATAAGAAGCAATGAGGCATCAATATCTCCTAAAGACTTGTGAATTTCATGGAAACATCCGGTAGGACATAATGAGATGGTATTAAATGATTGTTCTCATGCTTTTGAAGCATCTTTTGGGTCGCTTTATTTGGGACCTAACTCGATAAAACTACTTTTTTTTTAAATCATAGGGGATGCTTGTCTCCTCCAACTGTGGGGATCTAAATCCAACTTTCCTTTGAGTTTCAGTAAGATGAATTCTCTCTTGTGTCCATCTCCTTTATTGCCAGTGCAAGCTAAGTGTTAAATGGGATGGGGACCCATCACTGAGATTGGAAGAACCTCACAACCCTATCTCTTCCCCCTCCATGTTAATAGCGATATCTCTAAACAGTTCTCAGTTAAAAGGTTAAAAGAAGACGGTTAGGTGGCGTTTAGAAGTCTAGAGCCTAATTAGGTCTTAATTGTTGGGGTTAAGAGCTTGTTTTATGTTTCAATACTTTGTACTGCAAAATTAATCCGTTTGTCCAAATTAAAAAATAAAAATCAATCTGATTAAAGGTGGCCCCCTAATTCGATAAGTTTATAATTAGATTGAATATGGATGCACCCTCTTGAATCCGATATGATCTGCTTTGATTTGATTTAAATGTATAGTTTTTATTTAAAATCTATGGTACATCATGATCATCATCCATGCCTTATCTCAACCATATGGGGTGGATCAAAATCTCCTTTATATCTATTAGTTAAATTGTATGAATGTTGCATTTTTACCTAAGATTCATAGGTTCAAGTTTCATACAAATTTTCAATTCATTTTGATCTTTTCTTTTCATCTTAGTTAAATTTTATTAATGATGAATATATAACATGTTCGTAATTTTTAGTTTAATTTATTATTGTTTTTTTTTTTTTGTTTTGTAATGAAAAGATTTTTGATGAATGAAGATTTGGCCTGACCTCACAGTTATGCAACACGTGGTAGAAACAACAGTTCGGCAAAAGGGCCAAGCCTAAGGGTGAACAATGGGACACCAGTGGACCGAAGTCCCTACGGGGGGCCCGAACTCACCCTTGGCCCAAAACCGGAGTAATCCGAACTGGCCAACCTTGTAACAGCTCGGGATATACCTCGCCGAACTGACCAACCTTGTAACAGCTCGGGATACACCTCGCCGAACTGGCCAACCTTGTAACAGCTCGGGATATACCTCGCTGAACTGGCCAACCTTGTAATAGCTCGGGATATACCTCGCCGAACTGGCCGACCTTGTAACAGTTCGGGATACACCTTGCCGAACTGACCTGCCCTATAGATACCTCCGAACTCAAGACTTCGCCTCGCTCACCACTCCGCATCACCTTCTGGGCACCAAAACCAAATAAGTCGTACCATGCCTGACATTGAGGAATCCGTGCCCGAGGGCGCCGCACTTGACTGACTTGGGATCTGACGCTTGGCGGCCGCACTCTAAACGGCCACCTGCCACCGCCACTGACACCGCCATCTCCATTTAGAGAGACGGTTAGGCAGTGACGGTTCTATCCCAGCAGAAAGGACGACGACCGAATTGACAAGCGCAAGGGTAATCATACCCGACCTGACAAGGGCCTTGGAGCGAGTGCGCGAAGTGATTATAAGAGCCCCCTGCCCCCAACAAAGAAGGTATGCAAACTTTGCGCTATCTGGTGTTATCTTGCTTTTGAAGGATTCTAACTTGAGCTTCGGAGCCGCTACACCAGGTTCCCCCCGGAGCTTCCTCATCTCCTCCGTTTTAGGTTCCCTGCTACCCAGTTCAGAAGCAAGGTCGTTGACAGCTAAGACCGGCCGGATCGCGCTTCATCAATTGGCGCCGTCTGTGGGATTACGCTTCAAAAAGCCTCCCTCCAAACTTCCATAACCCATTTTCTTCAAAAAACCCAACACTCATGGCCTCCTCCAGCAACACCGGACGTGGCACGGAGACAAACACCACCGGGGAACAACTTCAAGTCCCTGTGGTGTGCGTTGGACAGTTCACCATCCCCCTTTCGGTGGATGGGATCCCCAGCTTGAACGCGCCACAAGCAGTGGTGCCCGTAAACCTTCCTACCACAAGCATCCCCTTTCCTCCCCCTATTGAGACAACCTTTACTGAATCGACTGCCGTCCCCCTGGCAACCAGCCAAAACCGGTTGGACGACCTGATGCAGTGCATGCGGGCAATGCAAGCCCAAATGCAACAGTTCCAGCAACACCAAGTACTGCACAACATCTCCCAGTATCACTATCAACAGCAGTTCCCCCAACTGCCACTGAACCAACCACTACTTCCACCTTGCCACCCCGCTCCGAGGCCGGTCAAGGCCTCCCCGCAGGATGGACGCCCCCACCAGGGAAGGCCTCCCGGCCCTAGAACCCCCCTAACAGCCAGGCCTCGTCCCTAGGCCGAAGAGAGAAAAATATCATCCCCGCCTCGCAACTCGCAGGCGGGTCGGGAACCTCGCCCGCGAGGTCAGCACCCCGGCGCTCCAAGCCCGAGTTCCCGCTCACGGAAAATTGATTCGGCACCCTGGCGGCAGATTACCAGCATTCCGGGCCCATCGAGCTCGGTAACACGGAGGCCAACAACGCCAGTACAAGGCCCACTCAACAACGAAGGCACCGACGAAGTCGCCGAACCGCCACCTGTGTCTTGTCAGAGCTCAAAGGCAAAGAGACGAGCTCGGATGAGGTAGGAGCTGCCCCGACTCTCTCGGTTCCTTCCTCCCTCACATCAGAACTCCTGGCGGTCCCCTTTCCCAGAAATTTCAAGCTCCCACCTCTGGACAAGTACGACGGGTCCTTCGACCCCAACGACCACGTCGACGCCTTTTAGTCCCAAATGCACCTCGCCAGGGCCAGTGAATCGTGTATGTGCGTGGCCTTTACCACCACCCTCAGGGGGGTAGCCTGCACTTGGTACAGGAACCTGGCCCACGGGTCGATAAAGTGCTGGACCCAGTTCGTGTAGGTCTTCACCGCACACTTTGTCACTAGCCAACGGTGCCCCAGAACAGAGGAAAGCATCTTTGGAGTAGTCCAAAGGGAAGGAGAATCCATCCGGGGCTACATCAAGCGATTCAACGAAGCATGCTTGCAGGTACCGCGGTTGGACCCCGCAGTGCAGCTCGCGGCGGCCAAAAGAGTGGTAACGCACAAAGAATTCAAATGGCACATGGTGGCTAATCAGCCCGCAATCGTGGCCGAATTCCTCAATCTCGCGGACAAGTTCATGAGGACAGAGGAAGAAATCAACCAACGAACCGAAGGCGGGAATGAGAAAAGAAAGAGGGAAGGCGAGCTCTCCAACCCGGTCGACAGAAAAAACCCGGCCCAGGAGCCGAAGCCGAACCAGTCATTCCGAGCTCCCCTAGCAATTCGGACGGATTACACGCCATTAAACACAAGGTGTACCGAGATCTTAATGACGATCAAGGACGCCCCGTACGTGAAGTGGCCACCTCGCCTAAAGGGAAATCCGAATGAGAGAAATAAGAATTTGTATTGTATTTTCCATAGAGACCATGGTCATAGTACCGAGCAGTGTAATAACCTCCTGGACGAGATAGAGGGGCTCATCTATCGCGGATACTTGAGAAACTTTGTACAGCACAACAATAATAACAATAAGGCAGGTCGGCAAGGGGAGCACGAAAAGGATGCCCCCGAGTCTAGCAGCAGACCTACCGAACCGTTGCAGCGACAGCCTCCGGAAGAGAGACCAGTTCGGGGAACCATCCATGTAATTGCGGGAGGTTCGATGGTAGCAGGGTGTACCTCGACAGCGGCTCAGACTTCAGTTCGCGAAGCGGCCCTCGAAGAACGGAACCCCCCAAAGAGACCAAAGACCGAAGAACCAATCTTCTTCATGGAGGACGACGCGCGAGGGGTCCACTACCCCCATGATGACGCGCTTGTCATTAAACTAAGGATCAGCGACTTCGAGGTCAGACGCGTACTCGTAGATTCGGGCAGCTCAACGGACATCCTCTTTAAATCAGCATTTGACCAGCTACAGTTACAGAGGAGCGAGCTAAAGCTCGAGAACACTCCCTTGGTAGGTTTCAGCGGAGAGGAAGTCAGGCCCCTCGGAAAAATAACAGTACCTGTGGAAGTCGGCACATGGCCTTGTGCGGTCAGACTCAACCATGATTTCTTGGTGGTCGCGACCCCCTCCCCATACAACGCCATAATAGGGCGGCCGATCACGCATATCCTACGGGCAGTGGTCTCCACCTACTATTTGGCCATGAAGTTCCATACGGACTTTGGTGTGGGGGTAGCGCGGGGCGACCAGCTTGAGTCCCGCAAGTGTTATGTTGCCGCCCTGAAGGGAAAAACCAAGGTGGCCGACGACCTCAAACTGGAGCGGCCTGCGAAGCAAGGTGAGGAACGAGCTTCGCCCACGGAGGAAACAGTCGCAATCCTGACCTTGGCCACAGACCCAACTCGCACACTTCAGATCGGAGCTTCCGTCGAGGAACCCCTACGAACCGAACTGGTGAGTTTTTTACTTCAAAATTTAGATATTTTCGCCTGGTCTGCGGCTGACATGCCCGGCATTAGCCCCGGCCTGATAACTCACAAACTTAATACTGACCCTGTAGTCAGACCCGTTAGACAGAAGAAACACAACTTAGCCCCAGAACGCTGGAGGGCGGTCGACGAGGAGGTCGAGAAGCTCCTCGCAGCAAACTTCATAAGGGAAGTCCATTACCCGAGCTGGGTGGCCAACCTGGTGTTGGTAAAAAAGGCAAATGGCAAGTGGCGCATGTGCGTCGACTACACCGACCTGAACCGAGCTTGCCCGAAAGATTGCTTCCCCCTCCCTAGAATTGAACTCCTAGTGGACGCGACCTCGGGAAATGAGTTGCTAAGCTTCCTGGACGCCTACTCGGGCTACAACCAAATCCGGATGGACCCATCCAATGAGGAAAAAACCAGCTTCATAACCGAGTTCGACTTATATTGCTACAAGGTCATGCCCTTCGGATTAAAAAATGCCGGGGCGACTTTCCAAAGACTTGTAAATAGGCTGTTTCGGCCCCTGATTGGCACAAAGATAGAATGCTATGTAGACGACATGGTCGTCAAGACTCAGTTTTCACAAGAATTAATACAAGACTTAGATTCTGTCTTCCAAATCTTGCGTCAGTTTAGCATGAAATTGAACCCCAACAAATGTGTCTTCGGCGTCACCTCGGGCAAATTCCTAGGGTACATTGTCAATCGACGCGGTATTGAGGCCAACTTGGACAAGATAAAAGCCATTCTAGATATGAGACTACCTCAAAAAGTAAAAGAAGTTCAGAGGCTAAACGGCCACATAGCCACTCTAAGCCGCTTCATGTCCAAATCGGCAGACCGCTGCCTACCTTTCTTCAAAGCAATCAAAGGCAAAGGGTTCGAGTGGACCCAGGACTGCCAGATCGCGTTTGACGAGCTAAAAGGTTACCTCGCTAGTGTGCCAACCTTAGCCCGGCCCGAGGAGGGCGAGGTCCTAGAACTGTACCTCTCGGCAAGCGACGAGGTGGTCAGTTCGGTACTAATAAAAGAAACAGACCGGGTCCAGCGACCCATCTATTATGTTAGTAAAATTTTGTAGGGAGCAGAGACAAGGTACCCGCAGATAGAAAAGCTAGCATACGCACTAGTGACAGCAACTCGGAAACTCCGCCCATACTTCCAGGCTCACACCGTCATCGTCCTGACTGACAAACTTCTGAGACAAGTTTTACTCAAACCCGAGGTTTCCGGTCGACTGATGAAATGGGCCATCGAACTCAGCGAGTACGACCTCCAGTACAAGCCAAGAACTGCTATTAAGGCCCAAGCTTTGGCAGATTTTATCGCCGAGTGCACTTTCAGCCACGAAGCCCCACAGGTCGAGCCCGAGATCCCCAGTTCGGGCGAAGCCGGAGCTCCCGAGCCAATATAGTCTAAACCCCGTGAAGTAGCAGCCAGTGTGGCACCTCTGTTGGTTAGGCGAAACGCGAACTGGGATGAGGAGCCCTGGATCCTTCACGTGGATGGTTCCTCGAACCAGCAAGGCAGCGGAGCTGGAATAGTCTTATGCGGCCCGGGTGGCACAAAATTAGAATACACACTACGCTTTGAGTTCGCGGCATCCAACAACGAGGCAAAGTACGAAGCACTGATAGCCGGGCTGGACCTAGCGCGAAAGGTAAAGGCAAAACACTTGGTCATCTGCAGCGATTCCCAGCTCGTGGTCAATCAAGTTACCGGTGAGTATGAAGCACGCGAGCTCTCCATGATCGCATATTTGGCGAAAGTAAAAGAAGCCCTGCTCAACTTCCAGTTACACTTCATCAGGCAAATCCCGAGGTCAGAGAACACTGAGGCTGGCGCTCTGTCCCGGTTAGCCAGCTAAAGTCGCAACAACATGAGAACTGTGTACATAGAGGACTTACCTCGGCCTAGTATTCTCGGGGGGACGGAGGTGGTCGCTCCCGTCTTGGAAGCAGAGCCGAGCTGGATCGACCCACTCGCGAGCTTCTTGATAGACGGAACCCTCCCTGCCGAACACAATGCGGCCAAGAGGGTGCAGCGCCAAGCAGCCAAATACGTCATAATAGACGAACGATTATACCGACGTTCGTACACGCTCCCCTACTTGCGTTGCCTGCGACCTACCAAAGCCGAGTTCGTACTCCGCGACACTCATGAACCCCTGTGCGACGGACACTTGGGGGCAGAGCATTCGCCCAAAAAGCACTTCGACAAGGATACTACTGGCCAACGATGAAGGCTGAAGCTGTCGAGCTCGTCAGAAAATGCGACTAGTGTCAGAAGCACGCCAATATCCACCATCAACCTGCCTCCGACCTCAAATACCTCGCCAGCCCATGGCCCTTTGCACAATGGGGCATCGACCTCCTGGGGCCATTCCCACCAACAACAGGTGGAAGAAAATTCCTAGTTGTTGCAATAGATTACTTTACGAAGTGGATAGAAGCCGAACCTCTGGCAACTGTTATGGCCCGAAACATACAGAACTTCTTTTGGAAGAACATAGTATGTCGCTTCGGGTTACCTCGGGTACTAATCTCCGACAATGGCAAGCAGTTCGAGGATATCAAGTTCCAAGAGTGGTGCCAGAACACGGGGATTCAAAAAAACTTCACATCAATCGCGCACCCGCAGGCAAACGGTCAGACGGAAGTAATGAACAGAGCCATCCTGCGCGGACTGAAAGCACGTCTGGATCGAGCTAAGAGATTGTGGGCCGAAGAGCTACCAAGTGTCTTATGGGCTCACCGAACTACAAAAAAAACCGCCACGGGAGAAACCCCCTTCAACCTCACCTATGGCACTGAAGCAGTGATCCCGGCGGAAATCGAAGTACCAACATTGCGACTAGAAACATACAACGATTGGAAGAACGGAGATGAGTTACGTACCAACCTTGACCTATTGGACGGGGTAAGGGACCTCGCGCACATCCGAACAGCGGCATACCAGCAGCAGGTAGCTCGCTACTACAATACCAGAGTAAAGCAACGAAGCTTCCGAGTCGGCGACCTGGTCCTTCGTAAGATTATGGTGCCCGAACCCGGCGTGGGCAAACTTGGACCAAACTGGGAAGGGCCCTATAAAGTAAAAAGAGCGCTCGGGGGGGCATACGAACTCGAAACCTTGGAAGGCAAACAAGTACCTCGAGCGTGGAACATCGTGAACTAAAGGCAATACTACCTATAAATCGCCAAGCGAAGTAGACGAAATCATGTCCTATGTGCCACGATGCAGAGCCAAGAGGAACCTCAGCGTAAAAAAGCAAAGAAGTCGAGCATATTATCAGCTCGGCAAAAAATCAGTTCGCTGCAAAAAGCCTTCGCGGCAAAACAGGTCGCAGAAGTATAATAACCTGGACAAAAAAGTGGCATATTCAGTTCGACAAAGAATCAGTTCGGGGAAAAGGAACACTTGGGCAAAAAGATTATCTATTCTGTTGCAAGAAACAGGAGTACATTGGCCATTAGAAGGGACTTACAAAAAAAAAATAGAATATCTTTACATGCTCGGAGCAACTTCTTCGCCATCAGAAGGCACTTCAACAACACCCGAAGGCCCTGCCTCTCCTTCAGAGTCCGGCTCGCCATCGGCAGCATTGGCCATCTCCTGAGTTATATGCGAAGTGGATATGGCACTAACATCGAGGTTGGGGTACGTATTCCAGTTCATCCACCTGCTCAGTTTGAACCCCCTCTTGTAAGAATCTACCATCAGATCGTCAAAACGCGGAGAGGCAATGTAGTCTTCAACGACCTTCTTCTTGGCGTCTTCAATGCCTTGGGAAAAAATCTGTGTTCTCTCCCTGATGTCCTCTTGAAGATATTCGACTTGATGCTGCAAATCCAACTTCAAGTCCGCCATATGCTTGACAACTACCCCCATGGCATCGGCGTCACGCTGAGACCTTGCCTGCCTGGCCATTGCGATGCGAGCAGCCTCTTCGGCAGCATAAGCGGCCACCTCAGCAGCCCGGGTATTCGCCTCTGCAGCACGGAAAAATTCTTCAGCAGCATGAGCAGTAGCCTCAGCAGCTCGCGCCAGTCGCGAGCTCCTCTCGACTTGGGCCGCTAAGGCATGAATTGAATAATTCACCTACCAAAAGAAACAAGTGAGCAATAACAGCAAAAGCGACGGAAAATGAAAAAGGCAGACGGAATCTAACTTACCACCATAGCATGTGTTACGGCGCGGCAGGCGGCCTGATTCAAGGGAAGATCGGTCCACGCCGCGATCTCCTCAGGGAAAGTAGCCTCCCTACTCTTCTGAAGAGCGTAGTTCGGCGTCAACACGCTTCTGAACTCCCCTTGAGCTCCCGAGCCCGAGGGCCCAGCCCGCGTATGAGCGGACCCAGAGTGAGCAGGAGCGCTTGAGTATGTCTTCCCCCAGGAAGAGAACCCGCCTGTCTCTTGAGCATCAAGATGGAGGAGAATATCTCTAAGTCCAAGGGGAAATTCTGCTCGCAAAAAAAGGAAACTGTCCCCACCAGGTTCCGAATAGAGTTCGGATGAAGTTGGCCAATGGTGACACCGAAGTGGTTTATGACTTCGACGAGAAGGGGGTGGAAAGGAAGTAGCAACCCCGCAACGAGCTGCTCTCGAAAAATCACGATCTCATCAGGACCGTGTTTCCAAGGAAAGCTACCCGAAGGAATAAAATATGTATACCCCCCGGGAAGGTTGTAAGACATAAGTATGGATTGAAGCCCCACAGACGTCATGGTCGAGGGACCAAACCTGTCTAGCATCCGACCTCGGCGGAAGGTAGACGCCAAACTGCCCGAAGCGGCTCGGCCTACTGGTTCATAGTCCTCGAGTTCCACCTCTGGATCACTGAGGCAGTCGGGGGACACGGCTCGGTTGGTGGAACCTACGTCGGCCCTACTTGAAGAGTCGTCTGAGCTATCAAAGCTAGACATCGAGGAAAAGGTGGATTCAGGAAGGTATTCACCGGAAGAAAGTTTTGAAGGCTCTGGAGATGGGAACAAGCCAAACTTTGCGCTATCTGGTGTTATCTTGCTTTTGAAGGATTCTAACTTGAGCTTCGGAGCCGCTACACCGGGTTCCCCCCCAGAGCTTCCTCATCTCCTCCGTTTCAGGTTCCCTGCTACCCAGTTCAGAAGCAAGGTCATTGACAGTTAAGACCGGCCGGATCACGCTTCATCAATTTTTATTAAGCAAAAAAGGAACACAAACACAGGAAACAAACAACAACACAGGCATAAAACAAAGATTTAGAAGGAAAAAAAAAACAAGACAAGAAAGAAGAGAAGACAGGAAACCAAACAAATGACCCCTATCAAGCGAACAAGTAACAGATGCACCAACTAAGGCCTAGGGGAAATGAGCATCTCTTATTCCCAAAACGAGAACAATCCAGAGATAAAAACTCAACCAACCAAGGCGGTGGCTGCAACCAAACTGAGTCCCGGGCTCCAACACCCTTAATTGCAAGTTCATGAGCAACCTTGCTGCAATCCAAATTGACTAGATGGATAATATTAGATTTAATACCCTATTGCAATCCAAATTCAATTAAATCCAATATAAATCTGATGGATAATATTCATTTACCTTTTTGTTTCCCACATTCTATGGTCCAAACAAAGGATGAGGTTTACATCCTACCTAAAGTGCTTTTATAGAAATATGTCCAGATTTCCTACCCACAAACTCTTCCCGCATTCCTACCCATAAGACATTATAATCACACATTAAAAACATTTTGTTAAATTATAAGTTTTATGTATTCAAACCTCTTACCCACAAACTCTTCCCACATCCCTACCCACAAAACATTACAACTGCACATTATAAACAACTTCTTAAAATATAAGCTTTTATGTATTCAGGCATGCAAACAAATTGTATAACATCAAACAAGTGATATGCCAATAATATTATAAGGTTAGTCTTTATGGAAAGTGTCATAGTTAGCCTATGCTTACATAGTTAAATATTGAATTTGGACATTATTGATCCATGAACTAATTCCTTGAGCCACATCATGTATAATTGGTGGTGGGTCACAATACATTAATCGTAAGTGTACTTTAAACAAAGCAATGTTACAAAGCTCTTGATATTTTGTCTAAGCACTGATGTCAACGTCAGAGCCAAGAGACTAAACCCAATTAGAAAGCTCCTGATATTTAGTTTTAGTTTAATTAATCACTCATGTCAACATCAATGCCTAGAAACTAAGCCCAATTTACTGGACCTAACACTGCCTTTAGACGTATAGGATATGCTTAGAAGGCATCTAGTCAATTCTTGGTCATTCACTGAAGTGGACGGATTTTGACACAAGAGATTAATATCCTCACTCCTCAGTACTCAGATAAGGTTCACCGTTGTGACCCATCTTTATTAGGAAATGCCCTTGAAATTTTTTCTCTTGAAAAAGGTTGTCATTTCCAGTAAGGGGAAATAGTTCAAAGTTTGGACTTGTGCACGTTTTTCATACATCCATTAGAGTTAGTGCAGGGGGGTGAGTAGAGTGATTGAATGAGAAACATCAGCGCTGGGGTTCTGATTTCTGAATCGTGATTGTTGATTCTTTTAGAGAAGAGATGATGGGTTCTTCAAGTTTCACTGTTATGGTATCAAGAGGTGGCTTCAAACTGGGTCTCTCAGAAGAAAAATCTCTGTAGTGACTAGAGATTTAAAATATTTCTTTCTTCTTTTCCAAGTGTCAATAGTGCCAGTTTCAAAAGGTCTTTTCCAAATGCCAATAGTCAATGGAATAGTAATAGCCATTTGAATACGCCCACCCCATTAATCTTGACTTGAGTAATGTATAATTCTTTCCTGCTAGGACTAGAAAGTTGCTATCTGAGTCAAATTCCATGCACCCCCTTCATTTTCTTTCTACCTTCCTTCTCAAATCCCTCCTTTTACACCTACATATCATTATAACCATTCTCATGGAATTGGGCTCAATTTCAAATCCTGTTATCTTAACAAGTTGGAATACCAAATCTATGGAGTGGACTCGACAGAGAAGAACCCAATTCCAATTCCATTCCCAACTTCAGGAATCAAACGCGCCATACAGAAATTGTCTTTAAGTGCATGGGAATATCAGTTGGAAAGTTAGCGCGCGGAAGCAGCGGCAGATGGACGACAACAATACAACATGGTCTCGGCTTTGGTGCACGAAAGTTCCACTTTCCACATAGACAAAACAGCGAATGAATGGACGACAATGTGAAATTGGCAAATTGCTAACCCACTGGAACACTGCATCATCTTTATCTCGGGCTCTCATCCTAACTAGACACCGCATGCCCCAGGTGTGTTTCAGGTTCTGAACCTCAAAGCCACGTTTTGTTTGAATCTCGGTTCACATCCAGAATTGGGTTTGGAATTTTGGGTATCTTGTTGACGAGGCTTCTAAACTGATCGATGGAATCCCTAGCTGGAGATTGATGGGGACCCCATTGCTATTTGCTGCCAACACAAGCACACACGTCAATCTGACCAGATATGAACTTGGAGACTTTTTATTGCGGAGACTAAGAGAACTTGGCATTACTGTAACAAGAAGGCATACGTGCGTTGAATTGATTCTTGAACAATGAGTCTTGATTCATTGGCATTGGCCAGGTGGCAAAGTTTGAGCCTCAGATCCTACCCAATAAGTTCTCCTTCAAATGAGGCAACTGGGGAATGGGCCCTAGTTTGGTGATAGGAACCCTTCTGAATAGTAATAAATAGAGTGAAGTCCAGTAGAGAATCGACAAGCATGTTCAGTACATTAAACATATTCATATTGGCGCACTTACTGTGGTTTTGTATATATCCCAAGAGCATTGAACAAGGTGGGCCAGGTGGTTTTGTATATGAAGTGCAGTGCAGGTGCAGCACTTCATATATCATACTTTCTGGTGAAGGGTGTACGTGAATGATAGAATAGAAGCCCTAATACCATGACAAGTGACTGAAAATGAAGTCCACTATGCGGCAACAATTCACGGCCTGGCCCGAAGCCCGGAGTTTTGATAAAATCTGGGCCTAGCTTTTCTTGCCATAACCCACTAGCCCAGCACCACCGGTAGAGATGTCAATAGATTGTACGAGTCTTGGCCCATACAGCCAGTACTGCCATGCCTTGCTTTAAGAGTGTATGCTCATTTCTTAGCTGGTAGGCTGGATGCAATAGAGTACTAGTAAGGCAACACCATGTCCCTTGTGTTCTTGACTTCTTTCGCAAGTATTTGGCGGGTTCAGGCTGGATCCGGACCAGTCGATCAAGAACCTAGAAAAGGCAAGGATACCCTGGTAGGTAAGGCTGTGAATGGACCGGATATTGGTCTAACCTGACCTAGTTCAATATGAGTCCCTTATAGATGGATCAGGTCCAGTCCAATCCGATGAATATTTTGGACCATTCTGCAGTTGTCCAGTTCAATGTCTGGACTGTCTAATCTATTCAAATTGATTTTCATTTACATTGGGTTCAATTCCAATCTGATTGATTGACACCCGTGCTTTTATCTTCTGTCAATAGACCGGATATTGGTTCAATTTGACACAGTCTAATGTAAATCTATTACTGGGTTCAATCAATCTAATAAATTCTTTGGATCAGTAAGTTTGGATTGGGTCCAATTCAATGTGTCTTATTGGTCCGTCCCGTTCAATTTGATTTTGAATTGGATGGGGTCTGACCCAGATCCAGTCCATTAACACCCATATTGGTTGGTTTGTGTATATTGAATTACCACATTTAAAACTCAACTTCGAAATCTTCGGATAGGGAATTTTTGTTGGAGCAGAGGGGGAAAAAAAAAAAGAAATTTCATCTCCTTAAATCTTAAATGCCAAAACACTAAACACTTTTTACCACCTATTTGGATAAAAGACTTTGTGTTTTATAGGTTTGGATCTCTTATCCACACACCCACTACAAATATCATTAGTTCCACAGCTCACTGGATAGCCATCACGTTCAGCTTGTCCGAATTAGGTAAAATCAGCTTAAGTTCTTAGTGGATATGTTAAAGTGAATACTCTTTTTTGTATTTACCAAAAAAGAGCAAATACCTGGATGATGTAGTAAAGTTCTATATCTGAAAATGGATCATAAATAGGATAGTCTAAAAACATTCGACCATACTGGTTTTTCATGTGGGCATTCTTTTAGTAGGTTTTGGTTTTCTTAATACTGGTGTAAGAGCACCTATAAGTATAAATATAATATATGATGTTTGAATTTGACCAAATCTTATTTATATTCGATGATTAATGTATATTTTGCACATGTTTGTTTATAGATGTGAGATTAGATAAATCAAATACATATATTATAAATATATTCGGATTGGGCTAGGTCAGATAAGTGAGGCCCAACTCAGAACTTGAAAACTGAATCCCAATTCATGCAAAATCTTGAGTTGGGTTGAATTGAACCTGTATAGAATTGTAGCTCCAAGCTAAAGGGCCTCTTTGGAGGGCTTAAGCTTCGATTAAGCTGTTTTTATCGAGTTGTTTTGAAAAACTGAATCCCAATTCATGCAAAATTTGTTGGGTTGAATCAAACCTGTATAAAGTTGCAGCTCCAAGCTAAATAGAGCCTCTTTTGAGGGCTTAAGCTTCGATTACGCTGTTTTTGTCGAGTTGTTTTGAAAAAGCTATTAAAACTAATTTCACTGAAAAGTAGATTTTGAGGGTGTTTGGAATTTTGGGCACTAATTTAATAAACACTGCCACTTTAGCAGTTTATCTCTCATGCTCTTCTGTACACATTAAGAATAGCAAAAGATGAATTTGATTTCTGTACACGCCTACCATTTGAGGAAATTATTTTTTAAAGCTTTTTCCACAGGTTAGGCATTTTTTTACTGTTATGATGATGTGGTGCCTAGTGGCACTTATTTGTCATAAACGGTTGTAATTATTACCTTTATTGATTTTGTAAATAGATAAAGTAAAAATATAGAATGAAAAAAACGTAAACAGAGCCAAATACATCATAATTTAAGGAAAATATACTGGAGCTTCTTAAGACTTTCACCAAACATACCTTCTAAGCTTTAAGAACCAGAATCTACTATGCCAAAGTCCTCCCAAATGGGCATCAATACCATGCAATTTGATAGAAAACTTCCTTGGAGAATAACATGCCAATCTCAACATGCATTGGGAACATTTCACGTACTTCTTGTCATGAAGAGATTTTCCCAGTACATGACTGCATGGTTGGAATTTGGCGTGGGGCACATGTGGAGTGCAATGCTTGACAAAACCATGCGAATTTGTCTACATTCACTAAAGGCGCATGGAGTATATATTGCTTATTGCATTCCCAAATAATATAGTGTCTACTAATTCATATACTCTTTCTCCTCTGTCTACTAATTTTATAAATTTTTATTAATGTTCTTACATTTGAAGTAGTATAAAGTTGTATTTTGGAGATAGCTTATTTACCTACTATTTGTCTAGAAGGATGTCAAAACCCTATTTGACACCATAGTGGGTGTGTTGTCACTTATAGGGACCATCCCTAGCAAACCCTTGCTCCCTTAACAGTACGCTCCAGTTAAGGTGTAGTATGCCGTTTTTAGAGAACACCATAGCATAAGCATGGAAAGACAAACTGAGATCTTTGGCACAAGTATAGGCCTTTTTGTGATGTAAGAAACCTGTGTAATGTCCAAGCTTATTCAGCCAAGATAAGCCTTTTTGTGATGTAAGGGCCAAGTATAGGCCCGTTGATGGTTCTATTATGGTTAGTGACATTGAATCATGATCTCATTGCACATGATTGGGCCTTTTGTCAAGTTCATGTTGATCCATGGAATATTGGAAGATCCTTTATGTGCCAAAGGGGGATTATATTAATGATAACTATGCTAGGCAATAGTTGGGCCTTGAATACCCTTGAGTGTGGAAGGGAATAGATCTATCAGCTTAGACATGGGGCCGGCATAGTGAATGAGCACAATTATAGCCAACCCTCATATACATCCTTTCTTTTATGCACGGGGCATAATGTTGGTCCATGAAATGTTCCTATAAGCATTTGTGTACTCGTGAGGAACCCTGATAGCCATGCAGCCATTGACGAACAAGGCTGACAATGCTAAGACCACACCGAGGAGATGATCACTTATCCTCAAAGAGAACATTAAGCTTTTGAGGATTTGTTGGAAGATAACATCGAAATGCCCAAAACTCATACTAATGGAATTTATGATAATGCCACTCGGTGTAGCTTGCTAAGTGTAGGTAGATAAAGCCTGGCTTTAGATTGTAACAAGCTGCTAACTTGATGCAACCCTTCTATTTGATTCAATTTCATCCAGGCTTGGAACTGACAATGTAGGACAAACTGATACCCATGCCATGCCATGAATATAACAAATTAAGCATGTGATTGAAAGAGAGAAGTGGTAAGAATATGTTTGGTTTTAAAGAAAACTTGTACAAGATTTATTAAGGTTTCCCTACTTTCTCTCGAACTAAACAAATCATAAAGTGGTTGATGACTCCACCAGCTAATACTCTAACACCATAATGGCCTCTTTTTTTGGCTAGGCATGATCCCTAGCTTGTATTATGGTGGACTTGACTAGTCTAAGAACAGCTACGCATATTAGCCCCCAACACTCTATCACCACACAACATTTTTTTCTAGAAGGAAATGACGTGGCAGTCCAGAGTCCTTTCTTCAAACTACTAGGATGACGTTAGTTTTTTAATTTTTAATTTTTACTTTACCATCTTATCTTTTAAACAATTTCTATCTTGATTTTTTTTAGTCTTACACGCCCTTCCTGGTCATTGCGGCAGATTACTCACAAGTTAATTAATGGTACGTATCATATCTTTTCGGTACCATAGACTCTACCTGGGGCTCCACCCTTATTTTATCGGTTTTTCTATTAATTAATAAAATTGTTAACAATTTTTTTCTGTTATCTTCCCCTATTTTTCTTCTGATTCTAATTAATAAAATTGTTTTTAATGACAATTTCCGTTATTTGATATTTGCATTTTCAAAATTGTATAACCGAGTTGAATTAATCAAATCAAATCGGTTTGGTTCAGTACAAACTAGTAATTGAAGCTAGCGGGTCAGATAGTTTTTAGGTGTTTAAATAACCCAACCCATGGGTATAGTGATTTTGGGCCCCTAATTCATTTCTTCTTATACTTTTTTCTGGTAAATTGGTAAAAATGGGGAAACAACCTACTCCGTTTAATCTACCACTCAATGCTTCCAAAACTTAAACTTATTGCAACGGATTATAAGACAAAGGAAACAATTCATATTCACATATTCTTTTTTAGAAAATTAGCAGTGAATTTTTATATGATTTGTAAAAAAAAATTATTGATTTTTAACATATCTTTTTTGAAAATATAACAAAATGTTTTATTCAAAATTTAATTAATAATGAAATCAATATTTTAACAAAAACATACTAATTAATAGTAAAATTAATAGCATTTCCAATATATATTTCCTAAAAAATTATATATAAGATTTGGTAGACCAAACTGGATCAATCAAGATTTGTTTAGATAGTGTTTGTCAAATTTCAGCATCAATACAAATAGTTATTTGTGGGGTCCAAAACGTCCCGTGGAGACAAAGAGATGGATTATAATGACAATATTAAAATATTATTTATAATTATAATATGATTTTAAATTAATTATTAAATTTTATTACTTTACTTTCATTATTCATTTATTTGTTTTAGTATTATTATATTGTCTATATTTCCTCTTAGTATATTAGATATTTTTATTCATCTTATTTCAATATTTAAGTTTTAATTTAAACTATTTTCAAAGAAAAATTTTTAACTTAAACATTAATGTTTTAATAAATTGATGAAAAATTAAATGCATGTATTTGAAAGGGAGAGAGAGAGAGAGAGAGAGGAAGTATTAAGGGGGAATGGAGAAGGAGAGCAAGGGTGATGAAGACATGGACCATCTTGATTTATTTAGGGGAAATTCCCGATAAGTACCCTGTATTTTGGCTTGAATGACAATTTAGTCCCTAAACTTTAAAATGCAACAATCCAGTACTCAAACTTTAGAAACGTGGCAATCTAGTACCTACTGTTAAGTGGCATGTGAAAAGACACAAATGCCTATTTGTTAGAGCCGAAAGTCCATCACTGGTACAGTAGATGGGAGATGGAGTTTTAGGAATCGGCTATGAAGTAAATCCATCGTTGCCAGTGCCATACGAAGTGGTGTCGAAGACGGGCGACAAATCGTTGACCGATTCCTTGATGGACTCGTTTGTCAGCAAAATTGACAAAGGCATCAAAACGTGGAGAAGGGAGACACAAGTCATAGCCTATGTAGCCATCGTCATCGAATGGGCGAGTGGAAGAGATCGATTGTGAATCCTCACTATCCTGATTGAACGAGTCAGAAAAGGTGGACATGCTTGTTTTTCGAGATTCTGATGCGAGTCGACCACTGTTCGTTCGTCCATTGTAGACCTGTTCATGGGCCGGGTTCGGGCCGGGCTTTCACTTGTCACTAATGAAAATATACTAGGCTCGAGCTCGAGCCCGGCCTAACCAATGGGCCTATAACTTGGGTCCGAGCCCGGCCCTGGTAAAAAGCTCGAAACCCGAGCCCGAGCTAATTGAAAAAAAAATTTCCCTATTCAAATTAGAATTAAAAATTCAGATAGTATTTTTTTTTTCTATTTAAATGAACAATGGGCCTACAAGATGGTATTTTTCCCTGTTTTTTATATTTAAAACACAATTTTACATTCTTAAATCAATAAATTTATTCAAATGGACATAATCACATAACTAATTTTAAGTTTAATATTAGGTCGGGCCGGGCTATTTTGACAAAACCCGAGCCCGGCTCGAATTTATTGCGAGCCAGGCTTTTTAGCCCGAATTTAAGCCTACAGGCCTATAAGCATGTTCAAGCCTGTCCGGGGGTCGGGCTGAGCCGGGCCGGCCCGTCGGGCCACCCGGCCCATGAACAGGTCTAGTCCATTGCTATGGGTGGAGGGCACACCAATGAGGTGTGTTTTGTTTCGCTTTACTTCACCGCTTCATTTGCTCCTATAAACTAATTGTGTGGTCGGGTGTGGAATCCCCTTTTTCGTTGGCATTACTATCTTCGTCAATGGCGTTCTCAATTGGAAAGAATTGTCAATCATTCTATGCAATAAGGGTTTTGATGTTTGTGATATATAACTTGGACTCTGTTTTATTTCTAAGGATAATTTTGATATTTTCAAAGACCAAATTATCACTCTTTGGTACCAAATTAAGGATACTGATCGGAAATTTTCCCATTTATTTATATTGTATACATGTCCAATTCCGATCAAAAACAGCTACACGTACGCCAAAAATACTACTTGTTGGACTTGAAGAACCGACGTAAGTGGCATAGGCTCAAAGGCTTCCACGCCTGCCTTGCTCAATTCTCTGTTCATGGGACGTCTTTATCATTATTTTGAAACGAGGCTTTGAGTGCTTGACTATTGGGCTTGGCTCCTCTCGACTAATCACGTGAGAGATGAGGTACCTTTTTGACGTGTCTCTTTCCTATTGGAAAGTGAGGGATGTGCCATGTGACTGTGCATGCGCTTTTGCAATGCAAACTATAAGACAATATCCAGGAATGGTCGTAGAGTGTGTTGTTTGCAAATTCTTCGAAGCTAAGCTTCCAGCATGTAATCTCTATTGAAGAATACTGATTAGTGATGGTGAGAAGCCGTCGCTCTATGCTCTATATATATTTATAAGCAAGAAAAAAGCTTCAGAGATGTAATTAAAACCATGCAAACAATAATGGAGATAGCAAAACAAGCTAAAGCCTTGATATCTCTACTTGCTAGCAGGATGCGCTCTTCTATAGAAGACCCACTTTCTCCTGAACACGACCTCGAAATGATGAAACACCAACCCATGTCCAACAACATGGTTAGCAGCAGCTCGACCAGTTCGGCCGCCATGATCAGTTCTTCAGTCCTTCCTCATAAGCAGCAACAACGAGAATTCTTGCTGGTAAAGACTATACTGGATTTCTGCTTTACTACGGCCATTGCTCTTCTGGCTCTATCCTACCAGACTCAGTTTCAGCTTCCCTTGTCTTTCCGCGTCCTTTCTCTCTTAGTAATACTCGCCTTCTCTTCCGCCTTTCTCAGTATGTTGCTTCGCTCCAGATTCCCCACTACCTCCAAAGTATTTGAGCTATTGAGTGTTGTCTTTGCCGTGGTTTGTTTCTTTTTGGCCATGGAGATTTCGCTTCCGCCCAATCTTAAGTTACTGAGTTGGAGCGTTTGTGCCCTGTGCTTGGTACCGTTCTTTGTATACCATTTGATCTGTGGTATTTGATTGCCACTGAGCACTCCCATGATAAAGATATATGCACAGAACCATTCTTGTGAGTTGTAAATTTCTTTTATTATATATTCTTGATGAAACAGGGGAACTAAGGCTGTATTTGGTATGAAAGAAAAGGTAGGGAATCCTGTACACATCCAAAAAGATCAAGGATAGAGTGGAATGCAAAGGTTGGTCAAAGAAGGCATGGAAATGAATTGATCTGATAGCTTATTCTTCTTCTCTTTGCAAATACCTCTCTATGAGATTGTATGTTGGTTTTGAGTCTTTTTGACTACCCCAAAATAATGAGGACGAGGTCAAATTAGGAGTTCGTGAACCCACCAATCACAAACGCCCACGTCAACATGTTTAAAATCTATTAACTTTAACGGACGTTTAAGCTGTTGGTTAAAGAATCCGGTTGAACCGGATACAAAAAGACAAAATACTTGACACACATTACACTATTCATCCTCCCATGCGTTCTCTTCCTCGGTTCCTCCTCTTCTTCTTTCATGTGTTTTGATATCGACGATGGGCCTGGGGATGAGACTGATCTCAAGATCCAGACTCGAAACTGATATCTTGGAATGAAGGCGATGACAGTCCCTGCAATTGGGTAGGATTCAAACGCAACCCCAAAACCAACCGGGTCTCTGAGCTTGTTCCTGATGGATTCTCTCTATCTGGGCGTATTGGTCGAGGAGTTTTCCAACTGCACTTCCTTCGCAAACTATTCCTCTCAAACAACAATTTCACCGGGACCATAAACCAAGTCTTGCACGACTTGAGGGCCTGCGGGTCATTGATCTTAGTGATAACAGCCTGTCAGGACCAATACCAGATGATTTTTTGCCGGCAATGTGGTTCTTTAAGAGAAATATCCTTTGCGAGGAAAACATGTCAGGACAGATCCCACAGAATTTGGGCTCGTGTTCAACCCTCGCCACTCTTCACTTCTCCTCCAATCAGCTATATATCTGGCCTGTTGCCGTCTGGAATCTGGTCCTTGAATGGCCTTCGATCACTTGATCTTTCAGATAATCTACTAGAGGGCAACCGCTCATGCCTCTGTGGTTCTTCTGTCAACTGCTCATGCCCTGCCGTCCTTCTATGGTTCTGGTAATCCATCCCTCTGTGGTTCTGTTGTCAACCGCTCATGCCCTGTCGTCCTTCCCAAATCAATTGTCCTTAACCCTAACTCATATTTTGATTCCTCTGGCATGGGTTCATTCTCTCCTAATCTCCGCCACAAGAAGATCATCCTCTGCATCTCTGCCCTAATTGCAATTGGTGCTGCCATCGTGATTGTCCTTGGTGTGATTGCTGTGATTGAAAAAGAAGAAGAAGAAGAAGAAGAAGAAGAAGAAGAAGGAGGAGGAGGAGGAGGAGGAGGAGGAGGAGAACGCATCAACTTGATTTCGTGCCGCCGCCGGTGGCTTCTGCGTTCAGTGAGATCGCTGGTTGCAGGTGGATCATGGATGCTTCTTGGCTGGGGGTTGGCGGAAGAAAGTATGGAGGATGAATGGTATAAGGTGCGTTTTTAAGTTTTTTTGTCTTTCTATGTCCGGTTCAACCGGATTCTTTAACTAACAGCTTAAACGTCTGTTAAAATTAGTAAAATTTTAGTACGCCGACGTGGGCGTTTGTGATTGGCGGGTTCACGCGTCCAGTGCACCTGTTGAATGAAATATAACTTGAACAATGCAGACATCCCATCTTTGCTGTTAGACTTACAATGAATAATATAGATTCCTTAAACAACTATAGAAGAGAAAATTGTAGAATGTGTCTCATTCAGACTCCTCTGACAATTTAACAGCCTCCTCTGGAGCTTGCTGTTGTTTCTGCAGAAGGGGAAACAAAACTTTAGTTTGCATATAAATCATACAGGAGCAGATTAATTTCTTATAGGATCAGAGAACCCAAAAGGATAATACCTGCAACCGAGTAGATATCTCAATGATTTCATCGATTGGTGCCCAGTCACCAAAGTTCCTCTCAATAAACTGGTAAGCAATGCCTCTCTTCCCACTACCAACTATAAACAGTCCACCCTTGATTTCACCTTCCCCTGTAAAGTTCTGCTCGAGTCCAGTAGCCTTAGCTCGCTTGTAATTCGCAATGGCTCGAGGATTGAAAACAAATCCTGTTATGAATGTGTCCTTCATCAGCTTCCCGCTTCGAAGCGCCTTGAAAAAACCCATACCCTGATCATGGACTACGACACCACCCCAGAAGTGAGGCCAGAAGTCTTTAACCTGGTACCACCCCACCCCACAAAAACACACACACACACAAAACTTGAATAAGAAATGTGGATCAAAATCAGCAACAACTCAACTTGAATCAGGTTAACTACCTCGGTATCTATGTGTTCATGAAGAACTGTAATTAGCTGAACCCCCAGCGCATCAAATATGGGTTTCCTTGCATAAAGCTGGTGAGCTTCGGCTCTGCACATGATGCACCTGTTTTTTCCGTTTGACTGAGAAGAGCAACACCAACATAAACAGACCCAGATCATTCTAATGTTTTCTGTTTGCTATCATGTCAAGGTGGATGAGAGAGAGAGAGAGAGAGAGAGAGAGAGAGAGAGAGAGAGAGAGAGTTACCCAGGGCGTCTAACACAGAACAGTACCACTGGTTTGTCACGCCATAGCTCTGAAGCCTTCATCGGTGGTGCCTTTGTTTTCACCAACTGCTCCATCCCAATTTTGTACTCGGGAGTATGTTTCTGAACTGAGATGTTCTCGATAGCAGAATAAGGAGCAACATCACCAACAACAAGAGGAAATTTCACACAACAACATGCTCTAGGTTCTGCAGGCCCTGCAGCAACTATACCTTTGTAGATATGCCCTTCTTTAATCTTAATATCAGCCATAGATTGCTCGAATGATCCATCAAAATTTCCACTTCTCTTGACAGAGGGTTTCACTACATTTTCTCCATGAGCACTTTCACTTGTAGAAGGTGTGATGATTCTCTTTCTAGCAGATAAAGCATGGGAGGGGGGCATCAGAAACCCACATGGATTTGTTCGATCCACAAAACGGGCAATGTGTCCTCTTTTCATGCCAAATTGAGAGGAAAGAACCAGACTACTTGTGCTAAGAAGCTCGGACAAAGACTTCCCATAGGCTTCCAATTTATCTCCATATTGCATCAAGGCACGGTCATGCAGGTATGACCTTATTCCCAGTGCATTCTAAATTAAAACCAGACAGGAGAAAAGGAAATCATGATCAGTTACTGTGTTTTTTTATCTGGAAAAATGTAAAAGAACCTATTCTTGTGAGCATATCAATTTCCTAAATTACCAGAGTTTCTAGCAAGTAAAACAAGCATAATAACACGGAGAAAAAACATTATAAGATTTCTAAAAGGATTATGTGAGAAAGGGAACCGGAAAGGAAAAAAACTAGACAAGATTACAACTGAAACAACCAGACTTCAGAGTGTTCAGAAAAACAACCAAAACATCAATGGTAAATTGTAATCGTGAAAAGAGTGGACAATGAATATTGATGAGGGCAGATTTGGCCCTCCAGTGAAATTGTGACACGTTGTCATGGGGGTAGTCGTTGGGGCCCCGTGCGGCACTCGAAATGGGCGAGTAAGCTTACGAAACAAAGCAAACACAAACACAAAGGCAACAAGATGGCACACGAATTAGCACAAGGCTATTTGTATTGCATTAATCAGTGGTAAGCACAAGCACACAGTAAAGTGTCGAGGGGATCTCGTGCTTAACCTTTACACGCTCATGAACTCACTCGACTACCTACCTCCCTTCAAAGAGCACGTTAAGCTTTTGGGGGAGTGACAATAGGAGACATCAAAATGATGGAAAAGCATACTAAGTAATTACAATAATGCCATTGGCGGTCTCCCTTACAAAACACAAGCAAAGCCCACCCATGACACACATGTTGACACCATGAAGGCACGCGGTTGGCACTCGGATGGCTCACTGTATGTGCTTGATGGCGCGACGAAGGAGTCACCTGTGACATTCTCCCCCACTCAATTCGATCTACATCCTCGGAGATCGGCTTCGTCTACTCCCTTAGAGTCACTGTTGCGGAAGGAGGGTTCTTCTGCTGCTCCCTGAACCGGCTATCGTCCAAGGCCGAGGTGCATATTTTGGTGGCATGGTCGGGTTGGCTCATTCTGTTGGGGTTTCCTATGGCTAAGTCCTTTCCTGGCAGCCTCAAGGTATGTTAGTGGCTGGTTCTGTTTGGTTAAGGGGTAGGTTTGTGCCAAGTAAGTATCAAAATGGTTTTTTGGATTATTAAGGTGTGGACTCCCATGCATTTTTCCCCAAGGGTAACTCACAGGACTACTACGGGAACTAGCCTTAGGGATGATGTGAATGCGGTCCCTAGATGGCTTGGGTGGCACTCGCTCTCCCCGGTGGTTGTGGTAGTAGATGTGGGCAAGGTTTGACACGGCCTTGGGTCTTCTTCTGTTGGGCCCACCAGTTGCGGGCACTTGCGGCTTCTGCTGCGAAGTCGATTTCTGCTGATGTGGTTGGCGTTGAAGCTGATGCTGTTGCTGGTGTTGACTTGGGCGCTGGCATTGGTGTTGGCGCTGAAAATGGAACTGTCTGGGGGGTGACTTCCTCCTGGTGACGACTTCCCAACCAGTTCTAATGTCGGTGTGAGGTACTTGACAGGGGTTCTTCCTCGTTGCTGCAGACCTGTCTTCTTGGTACAACTGCAAGGGTGAAAGCTGCTTCCCAAGTATCTACAAGGCTGGTGAGACAGGAATCATACAAGGGCAGCGCTCGTCCAAGATGCACAGAGAGTTGATGTGAGGTAGGAGCGCGACTTCTGCTTGTCTCATGAAGTCCATTCCCAAGACAACTCGGAAGTCATCCAGGGGTACAACTGAAAGATTAATCTTGTCTGTCCACGGCCCAACTTGGAGGTCAACGCCACGAGCCGTGCCTTCAATCGCCTTTGCCCCGGAGTTCACGGCCTTGATCCACCCTGTCTCTTTCACGGTGTTCAGCTTGAGTCGCTTGGCCTCGGCAACTAAAATGAAGTTGTGGGAGGCCCCTGTATCAACAAGGGCTTGAGTCGGCTTCCCGCCGAGGAGGATGTCTATATACTTCACCCCCCTTTGGGCTCTCTTTGGCCTTCCATGATTGGCCTCTTTCTTCACCATGGCATTGAAGAGTTGAAGGGCGCCCACTCTTGGCGCCTGCACAGACTTTCCCTCATCACTTTGCTCGTCATCACTGAGCTTGGCAACAAGGGCATTGATCTTCTTCTTGGTTGGGCAGTTGCGAACCAAGTGATTTCCCCCACAAAGGAAGCAAGAAATTGGGGACCTAGCGGTCCTGGGCATGTAATGGTGTTGAGGGCCTTGCTCTCCTTGTGGCTTCTTCCCATAGTCTTGTCTTGCTGGCTTGTTGAAACTGGAGTTGTCGTACGGAGGGCGTGAGCGACTTTCTCCCCCACTCAAATTAGGGGAACGCGGGCTTTTTGGCTTAGGAGCTTCTTCATCTGACAAGCCGGTCTCATTGAGTTGCTCCACCACTGCCATTGCTGTGGCGAGGTCCTGTACGTTGCGGCGTTGGAGTTCTAGCTCGGCCCATGGCTTCAGTCCATCCATAAAGTTGAACAGTAAATCCTTGTCGGACATGTCCGTGATCTCCAAGGTAAGGGCTGAAAACTCTTTAACGTAATTGTGGAGTGAGTCCCCATGTTGCAGTGCTTTCAACTTCTTCCGCACCAAGTACTCCACGTTCTCCGGGTAGAATTGCCGCTTTAGCTCTCGTTTGAAATCAGCCCATGTCTCAATGGTGCACGTACCCCGTTCAATGTCTTGGCATCACCTGCGCCACCATAGCATAGCAATGTCAGTCAAATACATGATCACTGTACGAATTTGTGTTAGGTCATCACCAATGCCAGCGGCATGGAAATATTGTTCCATTTGCCACAAGAAGTTGTCAAGTTCCCTAGCATCTCGGGAGCCGGCATACAGTGTGGGCTCCCGAATCTTCACATGAGTGGGGGCCAGCATTGTGGAGGGGCTGGGAGTGTTGGCCACTAGTCTCTTGAGGAGCGACATGTCTCCTCTTAGTTCATCCACTTGAGTCTGGATGTCGGAAGGAGAGGCCATGGCTACTTTCATGGCCATCCATTCAGCTTTCATCTCATCCACCTGGTCTTGGATGTTGGATCGAGATGAGCTCCCTTCTTGTCGAGATTTTGTTCCGAGGACTTCCTTTTGGGTTCTATGCAGGACGTCTTGGACCTCATTCATAATGTCATTTAAATGGACTTCTAGCTCCACCATGGAGCTTTCAATTGTTTCCACATTCAAGTGGATTTCTTCTACACGGTCACGCATCTCCCCAATAGTCACTTCACAGCGAAGGATGCGTGTGTCGAAGGCAGCAAGCATATCAGTTGACTTGTCAGGCTTGCTTGTCTTGGATGTGCAACCCTTTGGGGCCTTCTCTGCAACGGCTTCATCGCCTAGAGACTCATCAGTCTCCCTTGCATGGGCAAGGCCATGCCTAATCCTGTCGGTGAGTTCCTTGTTGTGCTTCATTGCGCCACCACTAGTGTTGCTATGTAAGGGTCACGAGCGTTGAGGAGCAACCTGCTCTGATACCAACTGTTACGGGGGTAGTTCTACATCGGAAGGACCCGTGCGGCATCTTGGCCAAGGCAGGCCGGATAGGAGTTGCCCGATGGGATGGCTCCACCAAAGTCAATAGCACTGGATCATGACCTTAAGTCCAATGGCCGGGGCACTCTCCTGGCTCAGACCGGTCCATGGGAGGCGCCGCTTATGTGCTAGAGGGGGACAACCATAATGGAAGGCGACCATGCGCCGATGAGGTGACTTGGCACCGATGTGATGGGTCTCCTGTAAGCCGATGATGACAGGCACCTGTGTGCCATGATGATAGGCAACCGCTTGGGACGGAACACACCCGTGCGCCAGGGGCAACGGGGTAGCTCACTCAGCTTGGGCAAGGGACTGGCGTTGTGAAGGGACGTACTTGAGCCAAGTCCGCATGCCAAGCCTCCCTTGAGTATCGGCAGCGCAATGCCGGTCCAACACTGTCCCCATGAGCAAGTGTGTGCCCATGAGGAACCCTGGTAGCCATGCTAGCCGTTAACTAGGGCCACCCCACAAGGGGATGATGGTCTAGGAGTGCCAAGGTTAGGCACCCAAGGAGGTCGACCACCCCTCCTCAAATAGTACGTTAAGCTTTTGGTGGTCTGCCTGAAGATGACATTAGTTCTCCCAAAAATCTTATAGGCGAAAATGACAGGCATGTCCCTAACGTAAGCCTGCCAAGCGTAGGCAAGGCTAAGCCTATTTCAGACCGTCACAACGTGGCACCTCGTGACAACTAGGAAAACACCCAGCCAACAAACTTACAAAGTTGGTGACCCACCCGGGCACCAGTCTGGCCGGTTTGGCGCGACCTGCGCGCAGCACACGCGACCTGCGCGGCGCGCGCGCGACCTGCATGAACTCCGAGCGGCCTAGCGCGCGACCTACGCGAGCTGCGTGTGGCGTGTGGTCTGCGCGACCTGGTCGACTTGGACCAGCCTAGCGCATGATCCGGCCAAGGCGCCCACCGACGAACCTGGCCTAGACACTGACCCACCGACTGACACAGGCGCCGACCCGACGACCTGGCCTAGACACTGACCCGCCGACTGACACAGGCGCTGACCTGACGACCTGGCCTAGACATTGACCCGCCGACTAACGCAGGCACCCCTCAAACAACCTGGCCCAGGCACCAACCTGGCCGCTTGACACAAGCGCCAGCCTAACGACCTCAAGGAGTTCACCACCGTACCCCGGTTCTGACAGAATGCGACGAGTCTTACCGTTTGGAGGCTTTTCACCCACCTAACCCGCGAGGACTCCGGTATATAAAGACCTCACCCCCCAAAGGGGAGAGGGATGGAAGAAAAGGGAGGTAACCCTGCTCTCTAGCTCTCTTGTATTATCTTCAAAGCTCTCTACAATAAGAGTGCTAACTTAAGCGTCGGAGAGCCCCCCACCGGGAAAATACCCTAGGGACCTCTAATTCAGTTCTCGCAGGTCCTTCAGCTCCCGCTGCCTACAAAGAGGAGGAAAAGATGAAGTTCTCGCAGGTCCCTCATCTCCCGCAGCCTACAAAGGAAAGAAGACCACCTCATGCTGAGGGTAGTCGAATTGCGCCGCACAAGGGAGCTCCAGCATTCTCTAAGGCATCGGCCACCTAGTAGGCAGCTCGCCACCAGGCAGTTCGCCACCAGGAAGTTCGCCATCAGGTAGTTCGCCACCAGGGAGTTCACCACCAGGTAGCTCGTCACCAGGCAGTTCGCCACCAAGCAGTTCGCCACCAGGCAGTTCGCCAACAGGGAGCACCACCAGGCAGTTCACCACCCGGCAGTTTGTCACCAAGTAGCTCTCCACCAGGGGGCTCGCCACCGGGCAGTTCGCCACCAAGCAGTTCGTCACCAAGCAGTTCTCCCCCAGGGAGTTTGCCACCGAGTAGCTCATCACTAAGGCACGCCACCATCGGGTCAAATAACGAGGTATTTAGCCAAAAAATCTTACATCACAAAACATTGATACGTGGCCGAAAACGGCATCATCAATTGGCGCCGTCTGTGGGAACACGCTACAAAAAGCTAAGTTCTCATCCTACAAAAGCTAAGTTCTCATCTTGCCAAAACTAAGTCCTCACTTTTTAGAAATTGAAGCTATCGCTTTATAGTTTACATTTTTTATGAACTCAGAGACTATGCAGGGAGCTAACGGACTAAGTAGCTCTACCAACCTTACTTTCAATTCAGATAATGCCACATCAGTCCTCTCCGCGTCCCCCCTACAAAGATGAGCTCTTCGTGGCTTCCGCGGGAGTTGGCGGCCAACTGACTACATAGGCGCCCTTACTGGTCGAGCCTTCCAAGGCTCCCGTGTGAGCTGGCAACCTAAAGTTAGTAGTGCTGCCCCCGAAGGTCGAGCCCCTAGTAGCTTCTTGTAGGAGTAGGTGACCGGCATTACGAAGCTGATACAGGCCAAGCCTACGGGCCACATTACTGCTTAAGACCCGGTCGCCTCTCCAGCACGGGCAAAGTAAAAAAAGAGTAGACTACGAATCACTCCCAAAAGCCTACGAGCCACATTACTGCTTAAGACCTGGTCGCCTCTCCGGCACGGGCAAAAGTCAAAAAAGAGTAGACTACGAGTCACTCCCAAAAGCCTACGAGCCACATTACAGCTTAAGACCCGGTCGCCTCTCCGGCATGGGCAAAAGTAGAAAAAGAGTAGACTACGAGTCGCTCCCAAAAGCCTACAGGCCACATTACTGCTTAAGACCCGGTCGCCTCTCCGGCACAGGCAAAGTCAAAAAAGAGTAGACTATGAGTCGCTCCCAAAGCCTACGGGCCACACTAGTAATTGGATCAACACTTACTAGCTCATCGACTTATGGGCCAAAAGAAATCTACTTCCTTCGCTGAGTTACTATCAGCTCGGGAGTGGGGGGCTATTGATGAGGGCAGATTTGGCCCTCTAGTGAAATTGTGACATGTGGCACCTCGTGACAATTAGGAAAACACCCAGCCAACAAACTTACGAAGTTGGTGACTCACCCGGGCACTAGTCGGGCCGGCCTGGCGCGACCTGCGCGCGGCCTGACGCACGCCTATGCGACCTGCGTGCGGCACACGCGACCTGCGCGGCGCGCACGCGGCCTGCACGAACTGCGCGCGGCCTAGCGCATGGCCTGCGCGAACTGCGCATGGCCTGCGCGAGCTGCGTGCGGCGTGTGGCCTGCACTACCTGGCCGACCTGGACCAGCCTAGCGCATGATCCGGCCAAGGCACCCACCGACGAACCTGGCCTAGACACTGACCCGCCGACTGACACAGGCGCCAGCTTGACAACCTGTTATAATCACTGACCCGTCGACTGACATAGGCGCCGACCCGATGACCTGGCCTAGACACTAACTCGCCGACTGACACAGGCGTTGACCTGACAACCTGGCCTAGACACTGACCCGCTGGCTGACACAGGCACCCCTCTGACAACCCGGCCCAGGCGCCGACCTGGCCGCCTGACACAATCGCCAGACTGACGACCTCGAGGAGTTCACCACCGTACCCCGGTTCTGACAGGATGCGTCAAGTCTTACCGTTTGGAGGCTTTTCACCCACCTAACCCGCAAGGACTCTGGTATATAAAGACCTCACCCCCCAAAGGGGAGAGGGATGGAAGAAAAGAGAGGTAACCCTACTCTCTAGCTCTCTCGTATTATCTTCAAAGCTCTCTACAATAAGAGTGCTAACTTAAGCGTCGGAGAGCCCCCCACCGGGAAAATACCCCCGGGACCTCTGATTCAGTTTCCGTAGGTCCTTCAGCTCCCGCCACCTACAAAGAGGAGGAAAAGATGAAGTTCTCGCAAGTCCCTCATCTCCCGCAGCTTACAAAGGAAAGAAGACCACCTCATCCTGAGGGCAGTCGGATTGCGCCGCACCAGGGAGCTCCAGCATTCTCTAAGGCATCGGCCGCCTAGTAGGCAACTCGCCACCTGGCAGTTTGCCATCAGGCAGTTCGCCATCAGGCAGTTCTCCACCAGGGAGTTCACCACTAGGCAGTTCGCCACCAGGCAGTTCACCACCAGGTAGCTCGCCACCAGCAGCTCGCCACCAGGCAGTTCGCCACCAGGGAGTTCACCACCAGGCAGTTCGCCCCCAGGCAGTTTGCCACCAAGCAGTTCACCCCCAGGTAGTTCGCCACCAGGGAGCACCACTAGACAGTTCGCCACCAGGCAGTTCACCACTAGGCAGTTCGCCACCTGACAGTTTGTCACCAAGTAGCTCTCCACTAGGGGGCTCGCCACCGGGCAGTTCGCCACCAAGCAGTTCGCCACCAAGCAGTTCGTCACCAAGCAGTTCTCCCCCAGGGAGTTCGCCACCAAGTAGCTCATCACTAAGGCACGCCACCACCGAGTCAAATAACGAGGTACTTAGCCAAAAAATCTTACATCACAAAACATTGGTACGTGGCCGAAAAGGGCATCATCAAATATTATATCAATTAATATCTTTAATTATAACCCAATAATTAGATGATTCAAACTGAATGAATTCCTTAATGCTCTTAAAAAGAAACTTCATTAAAGAAGAATGATACCCAGTCGAGTCTTAGAGTTTTTCTTTCTAATTAGAAGTTGATGTAACCGTTTTCGGCCACGTACCAATGTTTTGTGGTGTAAAATTTTTTGGCTAAGTACCTCGTTATTTGACCCGGTGGTGGCGTGCCTTAGTGATGAGCTACTTGGTGGTGAACTGGCTACTGGCGAACTGCTCGGTGGAGAACTGCCTAGGGGCGAACTGCCTGGTGGTGAACTGCCCGGTGGCAAATTGTTTGGTGGCGAACTGCCTGGTGGCGAGCTTCCTAGTGGCGAACTGCCTGGTGGCGAACTGCCTAGTGGCGAACTGCTTGGTGGCGAACTGCTTGGTGGCAAACTATTTGGTGGCGAACTGCTCGTTGGCGAACTGCCTACTAGGCGGCTGGTGACTTAGAGAATGCTGGAGCTCCCTGGTGCGGCGCAATCCGACTGCCCTCAGCATGAGGTGGTCTTCTTTCCTTTGTAGGCAGCGGGAGATAAGGGACCTGCGAGAACTTCATATTTTCCTCCTCTTTGTAGGTGGCGGGAGCTGAGGAACCTACGAGAACTCCATCTTTTCCTCCTCTTTGTAGGTGGCGGGAGCTGGGGGACCTCTGAGAACTCCATCTTTTCCTCCTCTTTGTAGGTGGCGGGAGTTGAAGGACCTGCAGGAACTGAATCAGAGGTCCCGGGGGTATTTTCCCGGTGGGGGCTCTCCGACACTTAAGTTAGCACTCTTATTATAGAGAGCTTTGAAGATAATATGAGAGAGCTAGAGAGCAGGGTTACTTCCCTTTTTTCATCCCCTCCCCTTTGGGGGGTGAGGTCTTTATATACCGGAGTCCTCGCGGGTTAGGTGGGTAAAAAGCCTCCAAACGGTAAGACTCGTCGCATCCTGTCAGAACCGGGGTACGGTGGTGAACTCCTCGAGGTCGTCAGGCTGGCGCTTGTGTCAGGCGACCAGTGCCTGGGCCGGGTTGTTAGGGGGCGCCTGCGTCAGTCGGCAGGTTAGTGTCTAGGCCAGGTCGTCAGGTCGGCGCCTGTGTCAGTCGACGGGTCAGTGTCTAGACCAGGTCGTCAAGCTGGCGCCTGTGTCAGTCGACGGGTCAGTGTCTAGACCAGGTCGTCAAGCTGACGCCTGTGTCAGTCAGCGGGTCAGTGTCTAGGCAAGGTTTGTCGGTGGGTGCCTTATGGGCGGCTTGGCCGGATCATGCGCTAGGCTGGTCCAAGTCGGCCAGCTCGCGCAGGTCGTGCGCGCGCCGCGCGTAGTTCGCGCTGACCGCGTGTGCCGCGTGCAGTTTGCGCAGGTCGCGCAGGCGCACGTCAGTCCACGCGCAGGTCGCGCCAGGCCGGCCAGACTGGTGCGCAGGTGGGTCACCAGCTTCGTAAGTTTGTTAGCTGGGTGTTTTCCTAATTGTCACGAGGTGCCACATGTCACAATTTCATTGGAGGGCCAAATCTGCCCTCATCAGAAGTGAATGATGTTGCAGAGAAGATTATTGTCTAAAACTCACAATCCAGAACAAGCGAATCATATATAGAATTAAGAAGACGACAGTTCTATAACCAATACTAGTTTCAAAAATTCTTTTTTTTTCAAGGGAATAAACTAGCTTTTGCCAATCGGGTGATTGATTGAAAAGAATAATATACAAACATAGAATGACCAATTTGTATTATAAATCAACCTTTGTTGCTGGGCCATGTTTATTGCATCCATATCCTTCGAATTCATTATCTTCAGAGTAGGTACATCATCCCAGCCTTCTTCCAACAGCTTTGGAAGCAGTCCTTTCAGAACACCATTAACAACAAAATCCTCCATTGAGAAAGATGCCATCTTCGTTTCTTCGTGAAACAGAGAGTGAACCCAAATATTTGAACAAACTGAACCTTGCTACCGAATTGAATTCTAGATGTAAAAAAACCAGAAAGGAGCTGAATGCATAGGAAATTTGCAATTAGGAAACTTAAAGTATATCCAGTCTTGACAATGTCAATTATACCAATATGTAGATTAGTTGAGACTTCCTCTAATCTGGGAGAATTTTATATGGTAGTGGTTGAGAAGGTCTTCATGAGGGAATGAGTTGGCTTAAGACAAAGGAGTCAAGGACTTAGCGACTTGGCTTGTTTCAATTTGGCTAAGCATGTCAATTTAATTGAGGGTAAATTGCTTAAACCTCTAACCGTTGCTGAAACTTTCCTTTTAAGTTTGGTAATTGCAATCATCGCCCTTGAACTTTTTTAACATAATTTCAAGTAGACCTCGTTTATGAAAATCCTCTAATAAGAGGCATCAAAATGTCCATAATACCCATCCAGTAACTTTTGTCCAAAATGTTTATTTTTCAATTTTTTTTTTCTTATCAGTGGTTATCCCAAGCCCTTCCAATCTCTTTTCTAAAATTGATTCATTTTCCAAAATTTCACTTCATATTAATTGATTAAAGTTGCAATTTTAAAAACTCTTTTATCTGTTGTTGGTCATAAAGTTTGTATTGCTTTTCCTGCAGAAATCAGCTTCCACAATTACTATATAGTATTTTGGACATTTTTTTGTGGCTCTTATTAGAGGATTCTAACAAAGAGTATCTATTTGCAACAATGTTAAAAAGTTCAAGGGATGTAATTGTAATTACCAAACTTATGGGGGAGATTTCAGCAACTTACCCTTTAATTTAATATAATAAAGCCAATAGAGTTTGGTGTGTATCAGTGGATTTAATTTTATTTTAAAGATACAAATATCTAGATTTTGATTGAAACAGAATAATTACACATAATAATTGTACCATCTTTTAACCTAAAAACTTAAACTATTAGGTTGTGGACTTGTGTTTTTGAATTGCCATTTACCTGGAGGGTTGGACCATTCGGCTCAAAATCATCCATAAAATTGGTTCTATTTTACCCTAAACCCGATCCTTGACCAAAAATCATTGAATTGGTATATGACCAGCTGATTCAGGCAGTTAAACCGTCAACCCTTCAATGGTTTTTGACCTTTTTATTTTAATTACTTTTCATATTTTATTTTTTAAACTAAAACAAACCAACTGTTGAAACCAAACAGTCAAACCGTCAACCCAAAAACTGGTGCCAGAACGGTTTCAATCCGAATCAGTTTTAAAACCTTGCTGTGGGCCAATCTTATACATAATTGCTTTGACTCTCTTATCCCATACCATTCATTCATACTTGCATCCTAACAATAAGTAATATGGTTAATTTGGTCCGAAAATGCAAAATGTTCTTATTTACCAGGGAACCATGGTAAAAGTGGTAAAGAAAATTTGGTATGGTGAAAAAGTATTCATGAGACGTCAGAAAAGTTTGTAGCAGTTGCTCCTCTTCATGGGTGAATTGATCAACTATTTTTTGAGCATGTAGTTCATGTTGATTTTTTTACGACATAATACTAATCCATGAAATTGAAAAGATTAAATGTAAAATTAGATTCGCAAACAAATTTCTTTTAGATAAGAGGTTTTAAAACAAGTCGGACCAAGATAAAATATATTCATATAAATTAATAGTGAGTGAAATAGGTATTAGGGTATAGTTGAGATCTAATTATAAGATTCAGAGAATGGAGATATATCACTATATCAATTCAACCTCTCTCATTACCTTTCTTTGATAATCCATGACAAGGGAGAAAAAGGAGAAAGATGTTTCATATGGAATTAGAATGGGATGGGTGAAGTACTTAGATATAGGTTAGTGCAGTATACATGTTAAAACATCTTCAGAAATTGGGGATCTTATTCAAATGCCTCAAAATCTTCTCAACCATCTGCCTTGTATCCATGTCCCCGTGATGGAAAGCACTCAGCAATAGAGAACGCAGTAACCTATCCTCTGATTTATCAGAAAGAGACTTATCCCCACCTTTTGTCAGAAATCTCTCAATCACCCAGAAAGATTTTTGTTGCAAGCCTTCTTGTCTGTGCTCCCTCAGAGCATTCAAAACATGTTGAATGGCATTCATTCCATTCAACAAACTCACACTCTTGTCCACATCAACCTTGTCATCCAGCAACGTACGAATAGCTGACAGTGCAGCCTCAACCACCTCAACATTTTGATGGTTTAAACAAGACAGCAGCCTCTCCACAGCCTTCCCATCAACTAAGCAAAAGGTGGCTTTTGAAGAACAAACCCCTCGATGAACTGGGCATGCTTGTAAACTCCTACCCTTTGATGGATGGGATGATAGAAACTTGGGTAAGTAGGACTTTGTAGGCTTGGATCTCTCAAGTTTTGGTGGTTTTGATAGATTTATTGATTCTGACGAAAGATTTTCCAACGCAATTGCTGATAGTTTCTGTACTTCATCACTTTCCACTGTCATGAGTAGTTCTGTAAAAACTGATGTGAGGTTGAGGTTTATTGCCAGGAATAGTATTTGAGGTTCATATAGTGTAGTCGTAAATCTGACAAGAATACCTACTAGGCCTTCTAGGTATGAATATGCAAACTTTCTTGTTCTTGTTCCATTCCTTTGGATATCATTGATTATTTCTAGGATTGTGGGGACTGTGTTCTTGTGGAGGAGGGCTAGATTAAGCATTAGGTTTTGGCAGGGAAGCTTTGCTAGGAAGTTGGCTGAAACTGCATCTTTTTCAGTGATTTGATTTATTTCAGTTGGGTTCTTGATTAGGTTCTCTGGTTGACCACTGGTCTTGCAGAGTCTTTCAGCAAGTGTGTGGCCCATGTAGGGTGAGAGTTTCGTGAGAAATTTAATTGATGTGGTTCCAAGTTTATCATGTGGGGAGTTGACCAATTCAATTAGGTCGTAGCTAGCTTCAGTCTCTTTGACAACAGAAACAATGGTTGTTGTTGACTTACGAGACTTCATTAGGCATAGAAGGATTCTGATGAGGTTGAGATTGAGTTCATCAGGGGAAGAACTCTTCAGCATACTGATGATGCTGTACACAACATAGACTGATTCCATTGTGTGACCATGGGTGTTGACTTGGAGATTCTCTGGAGCATGACCAGACTCAAGTATGTTTGCAAGGATTGCAGAAGCTTCTTCCTTGGAATCCATGCACTGATTGAAGATTGTCCTTGTGAACACCTCTTCAACCACGATAGGCAGAGCACCAGCGTTGACAAGTGTTTTGCCGTTTGGGTGGTACGATGAGATCTGAACTAGGGCTTTGAATGCTGCCTTCCTTCTTAGGGAGTTTCCACTTTGTACCATTTTAATCAGAACTGAAGAGGTTCTCTCTGCTGCGTACGTTCTGATCTGCTGCTCAAGAAAAGTTTCCCCAAGGTAGTTTGCCATCTCTACCTGCATCTCTTCATTTCCTGTTTAAATTTATTTTAAGGAAATAGCAGTGGTTAGGATATTGTTTGATGCACAATTGAGTTGAAGCAGAGAAATATCATCTAGTCATACAACAACACTGTCCACAACCTCAGTTCCTTACTTAAGTGCCTGGTTTAGTAATGCATTCCTTGAGCACATAAAAGTAGTGCTACAGCAAATTTCGTTCAGTGTTGAAAAAAAGACTAACAGAACTTAATCTCTAATCCTCACAAGAATAGCAGCCTGGAGGCGTAGAGACATGAATCTATCTTAGAAAGCTTAAAGGGTTGGCCACTTATGGATTCCCTTAATCATCATTAGAAGCATTTCCATGAAAGTGACATAATTAACTTTTCAAGAGACATAACCCCTTTGTCATGTAATGGATATAGACCTCCTAAAAAGACTTTTTCTAACTAGTCCAATCCAGTGATTTAAAAGGCGCACCTGAGGTGCACAATGGAGGCGCATTTTAGGGCATGTGCCTTGCCTAGGTGTTAGGCACAACACTTTCAAAAGGCACACACATGCGCCTGATGTGTCTTGTGCCTTAGCCTGTGCCTTTTTAGATTTTCATGCTTTTTTGTTTCGTTCATCTTAAAAAAATATCTTCTTAAAAGGCAATTAAAATTATAAAATCATTATTTTTTGGGTGAGAATTAAAAATTTAAGACCTTAACATGGATTTGTTTGGGCTTGCCTCGAGGGGCTTGGTACAAAGGTGGCTTGTAGAATCAGTAATACAATATGTTCTACATTACATTAGCTACTTAAAATAATGCAATTGAGGAAAGAAGAGATTGTGGGTTTTACATGCTTGAAAATGTTTTATATGTTTGATTTTATTTTTAAATTTTCATTTGAATGTTCTTTACATGTTATGTTTATGTAATTTAATTTTACACAATAGGTTTTTTAAAACATTTATTTCAAAACTTAAGTTTATATTTTTTATTAATATTATGTTTAATATTTTCTGATTTTTTTTTGCAATTTGTTGGCATTTTTTGAATTTTCTGCAAGGTTCAAAAAATCGATACAATACGCCCTATATCGGGCATATCGTATTGTATCTTTTGGGTCCTGATATGCCTGTTTACTGGTGTTTCGGGACCCCACTATTTTCTAATGAAAAATATAGGTATTAAACTCCCCAAAAACCAAATTTAAAAAAAAATAAAAAAATCATATTTCCGTGTGGCTCAAAGTACCAATACACAGAGGCGTATCGATACTTTGAACCTTGATTTTCTGACTTTTTTTTTTGTACTTTTGTGTCTTGCTTCAAAAAGGCACATGCCACAGGCGCAAATTGCCCCTTGTTTTTTATTTTTTATTTTTTTTGCGCCTTGTGCTTTTAAAATACTGAATCCAATGATATAATCAAGCAGCAGTGCTATGATTGAAGGGGAAGTATGGGTATCACTTAAACTATACACTGCTACTGAGTACAGATGGCTTATGGATCCTTTATTCTCTTTCCACTTAGGAAAGATCAGTCCCCATAAGATAGGCATCAGAGCTCAAGAACTTGACTGAGACAAATGCAAGGAACATGCCTAATCCATGCAATATCTGTGAACACCAAATGAACACTCTACCATAACGTACCCTGTAAATTTTGATGAATCTGAAAGAACTTTATTACATTCTCTAGAGCTGCAGATGCATATATCTACATCAGGGATCATGAATGTTAAGCTATCATATCAAAATTCTGACTGCCATTTCTAGGAAAACAGAAGCAGGAGAGGAAATCCAAGTGGAGGAATATAATTTACATTTCCATGATCTCTGCACATGCAGGTAAGTAAAGAAAAAAAAAAGATACTGATCATTATGAGAGAGGAAGATGTGATGTCATACCTTCAATAAGGTGGTCTAATAGTGGTTCTAAGAGGCCATTATCTGCCATGCAGATAATATTCTTTGGATATTTTGCCAAGTTCTGTAGGATTTCATCTGATTTTTCTGCAGCAAATGCATCAAAAGACTTGTTGTATTTCATTATGATCAGCCTTGGAATGCCCCCGGTATCATATCCAATATTTTTGCAAAGTGATTCAGTCCTTGAAAGCTCAAGCAAGAACAACAAAGATGCATGTTTTTCTGGAAGATAATCACTTGACAGCATTCTCATTGTTGTTGAAATTGCTTTTGTCTGTGCAATTGTATCCTACACAGATAGTGCAAAACAAACTAGGATGTGTTGGTAGGAAATAACTTTCCAAATTCAAGTTTGTTATTTTTTTTTTTTTGGTTGATCAATCAACAATCCTGTTCAGCTACATAACATTCTTCTTCTTTCTGTACTGTAGAACAAAGATATGCGTCCTGGTAAACAGGAAAAGCTCAAACTACCTAGACAAGAAAATTAGGAACTTAAAGATAAATTAGGCAGTGGAGGTTTTATACCCACACAATATCAACCAGTGGCAAGCTTGAAAAACTTTTAAAACTGTAGAGTGAACATATCATGCATGGCTCTCTTCTAAATGTCAGGTATATTGGTCCCAACAAAGCCAATATTCCCATCTATCTTTGCAACTAAATGTCATAATTGAAGGGGTGGCTCTTTATAGAAATTTGAAAATGGTTACTTCCATCTAATATAAAGGGTGTAGGAATAAATGTTTATACACTAAAATTGTAAAACTTGTATATTATATATCATATTATCATGTGTAAATAAGAACAAGAAAAGCACTTATTTAATCTACAAAATGTGTGCTGAATTTCATAAGGGTAAAATATGAGTTCAGGGGGGAGAAAGTAAACCTTTCCCTCGTCATCTTTCTCCACCAGTAACCGTAATGTCTCCAATGTTGCACACCTAATGTTCCTGTCTTTATACTCCAGAAGCCGAGTAAGTAATGGTAACATTCCAGCATTACGTGCCTGTACTTTGTTCTGTTGTTTTCTCTGGCAGAGATGCTTCAAATCCTCTAATGCTTCAAGTATCATATTTTCTGAGCTGGCCAATGACAAAGCAACCCAAGCAACCTTGATCCTTGATGCTTCATTTCTTTCTTTCCATTCTTCTATTGCCTTCTTTAAAGCTATATTGGTTTTCACATTTCTACTTGCTAGTTTCTTCCTTGTTGTTGGGCAGATCACATCAGAACCATCTTCAAATGTATTGAACCACTCTATTATAGCCCTCCTCTCATATGTCACACCACTTCCAACTGTGACTGGGTCATCCATAATCTTTTGTGTAAGTGGACAGAAAAAGGCCTCATACAGAGGCTCAATGTAATCAGCCACTTGTGGCAATGTTTTCATAGACAAGTTGCTACTGTTTTCAGAGATCAGTTGATTACTAGAACTCGTGCCTCCAGAGAATTCAGTGAGATTTTCTGTATCAAATGACTGAGGTTCATCAACATAAATTTCAACATTGATGGGGTAAAGGTCAGTTTCCATTGTTGTGGGTTCTCTCTCTGGTAAATGCTCCGAAGGCATAACCTGTACTGCTGTTTTGGTCTCTGATATTTCATTTCGATTAATTTCAAAGTGAATATTTTGTATCTCCTTTGAAAGAGGCTGGACCTGTATTACCTCTTTGGTCTCTGAGATTTCAGTTGGACTAATTTCAAACTGAGCATTTTGCATCTCAGTTGAAAGAGACCGTACTGCAGCTTCTGCATATTCTTGGCCCTTGAATGTTGAAGATGGTATTAAGCTCAGTCCTTCACCTATGTCTTTTACAACTCCCTCCAGCTGTTTTATTATGGTTTTGACTTCTGTATATGGAATAGAATGGCATTCAGTTTGGCATTTCCCCAGAAGATCCTTCGCACGATTGATGCTTTTAGATAGATTATGTAAAATCTCATTTGCATTTGATGGGGTATTCTCAGTAGTCTGCAACACCATTATTGCTGGAGAAGTGCGATCAAGGTAGCATCCAACTTCCATGAAGTTCTCTCGTTCTATCTCTATACATACAACTGAGGCTGTGATTTCTGAAATGGATGCCAAGAGTGACTGACCAAGAATTGCACTTGGGCTTGTATTATCAACCAGCTGAAGTGGAGAAGATACAAACTAATTTAGTTATACAACAGCGTTATTCCCAAGTTTGATTTTACACTTCAAATAACTGGTTAAATCTTATACAATTTGGAGACAGACATGCATCTCCATATCACAAAGATTCAAAGATCCCTGAAAACTGACTCACAAAGAATATACCTGGAAATAGACAATAAACATTAAAATTTTATAAATTTTGTACATATAATTGCTGAAAACAAGATATACGACAGGTTTTGTTGGAATGTGTCTGAGACATGGCCAAGGTTGAAACCCCTGACATTTGGCATAATAATCTCTTCTTGAGAGATGTTTTTTCAATTTGAAATATTTAAACTTTATATTGTCTGTTAACTTGGGTAAAACCCCAATGCAAGGGAAGAAAAATCTGATGCAATTGTTGTTAGATGTGACCCCTGATGAAACACAGAGACAGCAGTTTTTGAAATAAAAAATCAATGGATTTGTTGTCTTGAATTTATTTAAAACGCTGGTGTGTCCATATGTCATTGGGAGATGCATGCAACCATGGTCACAGAAGATGTGATGCAAGGTGGAGTACAGGGCTCATTTTGACTTGGTGAGTGCATGCATGGCTGGCCTAGAAGTTCCCCAACTAATGGATGGTCTGGATTGACCACAGGGTTCCTCCACATTGCAGAAACATGTTGGGTTGTCTGGTAAGATTTGCTGCTTGCTGTTATATGTGCACAAAATTTTCTTTGACCCTTTTCTATCAATAAGTTTTCTTCGAGCTTTCATCAAATGGGAGTGACTTTCTATAATGTCACGTGCAGGCTCTGTTCTGAGGAGCAAGAATCTGTTGATCGTCTATTTCTGCACTTTAGCTTTTCTTCTAAGCTGTGGGCAAGGTAGTTAGGACTATTTGGAGTTCAGACATGCTTTCCTGAATCAGTGGAAGCCTTATGCTGAAGTTGGCATACCAAGGCTCAAGGGTTTGAGTAGAAGAGGAATTGTCTAGAACATGATTCCTTTGGCTTTATTGTAGGGTGTATGAGCTGAAAGGAATGCAAGAACAAAGAAACAGATGAAGAACCGGTGGCTAAGAAAGTGGTTGACATGCTGTATTCTTCAATGTCAGTTCATCAGTTAACAAGCTATTCAGGCGAGTTCCATATGATTCTTTTTTTTTCTGACTTTGATACCCCTTTAAGAAAAACAGATGAATAGAATACAGTGATGGTATTAGTGTGATCTCCAATTGTACAGCTCCTCATTGTACAGGGGTACTGCTTTGATGCATTAATGAATACAATACCTTGCCTTTTCAGAAAAGTTCAAAAGAAAGGTTTTCACTGATCCTTGATAACCCTAGACCACAAGGATAAATTGGGGACTATCAAGGAACTTATGTCACGCTTTGTCTTCTTATCACTTTCTGTACACTAAACAAAAGATCAATGGTGCCGATACCATAACAAATTCCAAATTTGTTGAATACTTGAATTTGGTAAATTGCCATAACTTCTATGACTTTGGTACAAGTACTTATAATTAAACTAAAACAACATCAAAAGAGGAAAGTAGAGTGATACACAACAACAACAAAGCTGTCCTAACTTGACATATTTGCACAGGGTTGGGCTAAAATACAATAATCATGGGCAGCAAGCATCGTTTATGTTGCCTGGGTACCGTAAATTCCAAAAGCTGACAAAACGAACTTGAAATGCAAAAACCACAGACGGTAAGCAGCAATTATAGCACCTCACAAACCCCTTAACAAGATTAGGATGCTCCTTTTTTCTTTCTTTTTCCTTTTAAAGTGGATCAAAACTGGTGCTTTGGTTTTAGTTCTTCGACTTCTCAAGAAGCTTGCTGTTATGGGTTATCTTATCTATAATCTATATGTTCAAGCTGAACATGGTAAACACCTCGTTAGACAGGGACTAGGAATTCACTGAACAAGGACACCTCGTTAGAAGCTCCAATAGCTTCGCATCATATCTCCAAAGCAAAGCATGACCAAATTTTGTTTGCAAAACTATGAAAACATAAAAATTTGAGAAGGCAAAGAAGAAAATGGCTTACCGACATGCAACTGGAACTACTGCCTCAATTGATCTTCCTGCTGGGAGAATCGAACTTCCTTCCCTTAATCATGTTGAGGAAGCTTTCTTAGAGAAGATCATCAACCCATTAAAGCAGCCTGTCATTCATAACCTCTAACCCTTCATTTCGTTTTCCCATTCAAAGCGACTGACATCTCTTGTTGCAAAAGTCAGTAGTCGGGTCGTTCAGATTTTTGAAGTCTTCCTCCCATTAAAGTAGCGAGACTGCGAGACTCCCTTCT